>NC_133865.1:6212850-6840851 GCF_044706935.1 Curcuma longa | reverse complement strand
TTTTATCGAAAACCCACGATGAATTCAAGCAAATGAAATATAGGGGCCTCGAGTCGTATTTTTCCAAGGACTAGTAGAAAATTGCCTAAATTGAGCTTATCGTGTCGTTCTTTTTGGGTTTTCTAATAAAAATGGGGGTTTTTGGTGTTTTGCAATGGAATATGAATGAAAATGAGCAAATAAATCAAAAGTGCAAGTCTAATCTAACCAAAAAAAAAAAATGAAACTATTGAACTAAATCTCAAACAAATCCTAAGGTGCATTTCAAATCAATTTCGAGAGGTTAAAACGATGGTAGAGATTTAGGAATCGAAACCTATGATCATGAAACCCTAGTTCAAAACTCCACTCGAAATTATTGAAATAAAAGCTAAAACCTAAAATGCAATTAGAGAACAAAAACAAACAACGGCTAGGTTAAAATATCCGGTTGCAATTCTAGCATGTAGAGTAGTTGTGCCATGTAACTATCCACTTAAAATTACAGAAACAGTGAACGAAATCAGAAATGCCGAAATGTGAAATCAGAAATAAAACAGTGAAATCGCATCCCTTCTCCTTCGAATCCCTTCGGCTGGTTGTCAATCAGCCTTTGAATCCATTTGGGAGCTTGAATTCGGTCGTCGGATGATTTTCGCGTTGCCAGCACCACGTATTTGGCCGGAAAAACCCTCTCCGAGCAAAATCAGGCGCTAACAGCGGGTTTGAAGTTGCAAAACTGGAGTTCCATGCTTCAACGATGCTCCGATTGCCTTGCTGGTAATTCCGGGATGCTTAGCGCTCCTAGGAGAACCCCTCAAAGGATTGCAGCTCCCGATTTCTCTGTGGTTGGCCGGAACACGCCGAAACAGGGAAAAGATACGCCGGAAGAACCCCCGCCGGCGAGCCTCATCCAGCTGCTGGGATATGCCCAATCGACCGGCTTCGTACTCTTCGTGGATCAAGGAACGCAATGGATGAAGTTTGGGTGGAAATCGCTACCCGTGGACGTATGTCGCTGAGCAGGGGCCGGCGTTCGCGGGACGAAGATGAACAGTAGGCGCAGCCACTGTTCATCTCCTAAGTTCGAGTTTATATAGGCTTCATTAATCAGCCGATCCTGACCGTCCAATCTTGATCCGACGATTTAGCTTGATCTGAGGTTTAGGGCAGTCTAGGGCTTCCAAAAAATTCTGGGATTTTGACCAAGCTCGATCTAAATCATGTCCTCCGTGTGGGCGCGATCGGTTTGGCAATTTTGACTTGAGTTGACCACGGTTGAGCTCGAGTCGGATTCGAGTTAGCCCTAAAATCAATAAAAATACATTTAATACCAAAAATTGCCATAAAATCATGAAAATTAGAATCAAACCTCAGATTATGCAATATAGGACAATTAAGATCAAATCAATCCATTTCATAATTTATTTTAATGTAAAAGCCCAAAATTGAATCAATTAAAATCATGAAAACCCTAAGTTATCAAGCAACAAGAGTAGAGATACGTCAAAAAAAAAAAAATCTTTTTTTTAAAACAAGAACACAATTAATCTCATATCATCAATGTTCTATATCTAATCATACACAAGATAAATGAAATCAAACAAGCAGGAAAATACACACCTGATAAACCAAAAGTTTTGACTCCCTACAACCCCAAATCACTATTAGTTGTTGAATCTACAATGAATATATTCTAATCATGAATGTATGACGAATTTACACTAACCAAACACAAGTTAATATCAGACGGACACAACAAGTTAACATCCAACCTAAAGGAATGACGGGTTCAAGGTCAGACGGATACAGGGAGAAACAAAACTAAATTGAATGAGGAAAACAAACGACGCAATCTCACCTCTAGGGGTTCGTAGAACTCATAGAAACTCAAGCTTCGCTGATGCTCGTCGAGGACTCGCTGTGGCCGAAACGGAAAGGAGAAAGGGGAAAAATCTCGAGTGCCGTCAGATCTCGCAGCAAGGGGCGACATCGGTGCTCACTACGATCGTAGATGCTTGCGAGTATGACCGATGCCCGATGGGAGAGATCGAGAGAAGAGGGGGAGGAAGAAGAGATCATATAGGGAAGAGGCGGCGGCTTCGCCGACGGAGCCTACTTTAGCAGGAGCGGCTTCGCTTTAAAAAACTCAGACTCCTCAAAAATATTTTTAAAAAAACTCGAAATTTTAGTGAACTAAGAATACGACTAAATCAATTCATTCAAATTAATTCTTTATTAAGATCGATTGTAAACCTAGTTAGTGCTTGTCACAAAACTCCCTGTTAGAAGAATTAACACTAATATCAAAATGCATTCTAATTTAATTTAACACTATTTTTTTTAATATGACATGATGAACAAATTTCATTTTATATGATCTATATATTCTTTTAATATGTATCCTTTCCGTGTAGTTACAGTGAGAACGGCTTCACTTCGCCACATTAATGTTTACTCAAGACTGGAAATGAAATCAAAATCAATGCTTACTCTGTGCTATTTGCTAATGAAATCAAAATCATGAAAGGATGACTGAAGGTGTTTGAGATGTCCTAAAACCAAAGAAAAGAAGTTACCTAAAAAGATGAAGTTTGATAACTTTAATGATTTGAGATCGATGGGTTAATTAAAACATCAGAAATCAGTCTCAACGTCTGTCTAAATACACCCTCACGCATATCATGCATTATATTGAGTTGCATATCATGCATTATATTGAGTTGAGCGTAACTCGCCCTGGGACATAATTGAATTGATTACGATGAAATAAATTTGCAGAAGAGTTGAGCGTAATTTGCTCTCGAGACATAACTGAGTTGGTTATGATGGAACAGAGTTACAGAAGAGTATAAGGGTTTGAATCTCGACGAAGTTGAGACAATACTTTTCTCCATCGTGGTCAACTACAGTTTCTCGATTTACCTCCTCACAAATAGTCGTGAGACCAATTGTATAGAACCGTTGGGATGACGAATTCTACCTTTTACAGAAGAAGAGTTGAGCATAACTTAATCCATATCCATGAGACCAAATGCAGATATACAAGTACCATATATCCTTTAAACAAATCATCTATATATATATATATATATATATGCTAGTTTAATACAGGTAGTCAATTTATTTAAATTTAGAGAATGTGGAATGTACCTACATTAGGCAACATATACATCGTCTTCAAAATTACGTGTATAAAGTTTAAGATGATAACACATGGATTCAAATTATACATGAACTTGCATGTGCATAAAAAAACTTACCGTGGATAATTTTGTGACCACATGAATTCTCTCTCTAAACTATAGTTTCTAGAATTTTCTTGATTTACTTGGTTCATCAATTCAATTCTGACGAAGATGGAAGAGTGAGTAAATATTCAGTGCGCTCCTTGTCTTCAGGAAAAAAAAAATCCTTCTTTTTCATTCTTGTCTTTCTTATACTTTGCAACCTATACTCAACTTCTTTCATGGTAGGTCTGTCCACACCTTTCAAACTCAAATATATTTCTATCAAATTACTTATTTCAAGAAGCTCTTGCGCTGTTTCTTTTTGTAAAATATGATCTTCTACCGAATCAAAATTGAAGGACCGGCCGAGGAAGGAGACCGGCCGCGTCGATGGCGCGGCGGGAGAAGGAGAAGAGGGAGGCGCAGGCGGAGGCGGTGCTTCTCCGGGAGGAGAACTGCCGGCTGAGGGAGGAGACGGAGGCGGCGCGAGCTAGGCGTCGGTAGAGCTGGTGGGACAGGATACGGAAGTTCGAGTGGGCCCATTCGTCGTGTGCGATGCACGTGAAGGAAGCAAAAGTGCCAGGCGGCTGCTTCTTGTAGCCCTATTTTCTTACTTTTAACTGGTTGATTAGTTTAGTGACTAGAGATGGCTGTACATAGTTTATAATGAGCTGGTAGTGCACTCTTATTATCATAAGTATGCTCTAAAGTTAATGCTTTAAAAATCAAACTGAAAATTGAATCAGCAGATTATCTTCTGGATTTGCAAAAGGTGAATGATAATTCTGGTGGAAGCACTAAAATGGCAGCAATGCCTTTGCCAAGGATGAAGTTTGATAACTTTAATGATTTGAACTTATTAGGTTGATTAAAACAAGTATCGTATGCCCTTGAAACTGGTCATCTATACTTGTTTAACAAATATAGGAATTCAATTGAGCTAAATTCATAGACAAGATTGAATGTATATTAGAGAGCAAATACATCAATGTGATAACTAAGATGCAAATTGTACAAGAGATTGCATATGCATTAAATAAGCTTACCTGGGGTAATTTTGTGATCACACAAAGTCCTTCTCTAAGCTATACTTCCTGAAATTTTCTTAATTTGTTAGGTTCGCCAATTCTGAAGGAGAGTAAGATGGAGTGAGGAAAGATTCTATTTCCTCATTGCCTTCTAGAATACAAAGTCTTCTCTTTTTCATTCTTGTCTTTCTCATACCTTGCAATCTATATTCAACTTCCTTCATCGTAGGCCTGTTGGCACCTTTCAAACTAAGACACATTTCAATCAAACTATTTATTTCGAGGAGCTCTTGCTTTGTTCCTTCTTGCAAAATACAATCTCTACTAGATCAAAGAGCATCTTCTCTCTTGTTGCTTGAAGAAAATACATTGCTAGATTTTGCTGTGAGCCAGTTTTGGTTAAGTAGATGGGTTTCTTTCTAGTTAAAAGCTCAAGAAGAATAACTCTAAAACTATAGACATCACTCTTTTCTGTTAATTGACCAGTTTGATAATACTCCGGATCTAAGTAACCAAAAGTGCCATGTATGGCAGTGACTATATGTGTTTGATCAAGAGGAATGAATCTTGATGCTCCAAAGTCTGACACTTTCGCCTTTAAAATATCATCTAAAAGAATATTTGATGATTTAACATCTCTATGAAAAATAGATATAGAAGTAGCTGAGTGTAGGTAGGCAAGTGCTCCAGCAGATTCTGTGGCAATCCTAAGACGATCATCCCATGATAATTTTGTTTCACCTTGTAAAATATATATGAAGATGATCTGAAAGAGCCCCATTATAGATAAATTCATAAACTAGCAAAGGAACTTTAGTTTCCAAGCAGCATCCAAATAGCTTAACTATATTTCTATGATTGATTTGAGAAAGAATAGCAACCTCATTTATGAATTGGTCAATCTCACTCTTTTTAACCGTTTTTGATTTTTTAATGGCAACAACTCTTTGATCTAATAGAATTCCTTTGTAGACCGTTCCATGCCCTCCCTTTCCAATTATTAGAGTTTCATCAAAATTATTTGTTACCTTTTCTATTTCTTCCAAAGAAAATATATTTGTTCTCTCCTCAACACCAAGTTCATTTGTTGAGATTAATTGTTGAAGCAATAAACCATGATTCCTATGGAAGTTCCTTTGTCTTATTTTCTTTTGATTTCTTGCCTTCCATTTCCTACTTAGATCAACTTTATGCAGAAGAGCAAAAGGCCTATTCCACTGCTTGTACCGATGAGGAACCCTGCATCATATGCCAATATAAACTTATAAAACTCTACGCCATCAATTATAACTTAGCCTTTTATAATGAATAACCAATATGATTTTTATACTCGATCGGTTTCTTATGATCTATTTTGTCATGAGGTCTTACCTATTAAAAGAATTTTCTTTTTGTTAGGGATGCATGCTCCATGTACAGGATCTGCTGATGTTCCCAGGGGGCATGTGCAATTGAAACTTCCTTATGTGTTTAGGCAAATTCCCTTACAAACATTTGAAGAAGATTTGCATTCATCGATATCTAACATCCACAAAACTTGTCATTCCTTGTGCATGTCTAAGCTATATATTATTAAATTTGCATGATGTAAAAGAATTGTTTTTATATGCAAGAAAATATCCATTATTTATCCATGATAATTCATAATTATACCTACAGAGTTGATAATACTAATCAATGACTGTATTGAACAAGCTAAGCTAAGGATCAAAATCATCTCTTTTCAACAATCAAAGTCAAATTCAAATAAAATGCCTGTTTTTGTTGTAAATATTTTTATTTTAGTTGTAGTTATATGGATATTTATTGTTACTTCATTCTTATATAGAAAAGAGAAGATATATTTAATACCTTGACATCCATTATGAATGTAGGGGTTTCCATCGTAGCCTTCCATGCATTTGCATCGATAACCCTTGTGATTTTTTGCTATATCCATGTCCAAACAAGAGCTGTGTAGAGCGAAACAAGCAAAGGTGCTCTTGTTCTTCATAGCATCGTTGCAAGTCTGATAGCCAACTATCCAATTATAGATGCTTTGCCGTTTCAGAGAAGTGATATATTTATTTTCTGATTCATGATATTCTTCATCAAAAGGTGAGAGCTCCAATTTCCCATCCTCTAATGAAATAGCTTTCACTTCTAAATCGCCATAAAAAAGAAGAGTTGCAGGATGAGAGGACTTGTTGCATGATAGAGCAAACTCTTGGGATCGATAACAATTCTCCTTTAACCCAAATGGAAAAGGCACTGTGATATTTCCACATTTGTCTGGACAATCTTTCGCAGGAAAGCTTGTAAAATTTGTATCTGTTAAAAGACAAACAATCATCACATATAGGTACATAAAATATGCCAAGCATAACTAAGGTTATTTGCCAAAATGTCGCTACCAGTGTTTGACATTTGATAGCACACATATATACACATACATTATTCCCATACTTTTTTGAAATCTATAAAACAAATTGATCCTAATCTAAAATATAAACTACTGAATCTGAAATTTTTTACTTTTTCCGCCTTTATCATAGCGAGATATGAATTTGAGTTTTTGAACTAAGTGTTGGACACCACTATTTGAAGCTACCATGGTGAACAAAATCAATAAAAAAAAAAGATGGAGGTAAGAAGGTAATAATAATCGTCACCTAATCGGCAGCCATCTGGTAAATATGGATTTCCGTAATAACCCAAAGAACATTGACAAATATATCCAATTGTATCATGAAAAGAGATGGAATCTGGAGCAGGGATGTCGTAGCAGTCACTGTTAGAACTGCGGCAAGCATAAGTGGCCAAAGAACTCCTGGCCTCTTTACATGAAGAATGATCGCTGATATGCCAAGAAAGAGAGGACTCTGCTCTTGTTTTGTTTTCCTTTTTTATAAAACTTTGAAACTCTCCTATGTTAGAGGGACAGTTCCTTCTATTGCATAAGATGCTTATGATGCTGGACCTACCACTGTTAATCGTATGATTATTCTCATTCTCAGTTGGACGATATAACTGAAGAATCAATGAAGTCTTGTTAAACTTGAAGGAGTCCAACGAAATCTGACAGGATCCATTTGAAGAGCATATTGACGGACAAATAGCAACGATGCTGTTGGTAACGAGATCAAATATACTGGCAGTAGCACTGCACCCTCCCACATATAAGCTGTTGCCCCCCATACTGAATGTGGATGAATCATCAGCATATGATTGTGCAGAGATAGAGAATGGCGAATTCGTGAGATTGATCAACGTGGTATTGATGGACTCTGTATCTGCGTTCAATATGGCGTACGGTGATTCAATTTGAATCTGTCCCAATTTCATATCAAAACCCACTACTTGGATAGTGCCATCCCATAGAAAGAGCCTTGGAGGATTAAAATCATACGAACAAGTAAGATTAAATCCAGCAGCATAAAAACAACCATTACCATGCCGAAAGGGTACTCAATGCTTATATTACCGCATACTTTAGGACAATTTGAAGGCAAAGTAAAATTCTCATTTGCCTTTCCTGAACTTGTCGAGCCCTTCACTAGGGTCAATGTAATCAGTAGCAGCAATACCTCAGTGAATTTCATTGTCCTACAAATCAAGTATCATTATCAGCACCTAATAAAAGTAATTATAATTGAAAGATTGATTAGTTATCCAGATATACACAGTTGTTTAATTGAAAATCAAACTATTCCAAGAAAAAACATGCTACAAATATTGCATCACTTCCAAGTGTAATGAATGTCTAAGAAGTTAGAAAAACTAAGCTCAACTCACTGCTGCTAATATTTCTGTATAAAACTAGGTCTCTTGCTCCTCTTCAAGCAATGAATGCAGAGTGAATATTCTACAGGTTTGTCGTGTCTTCTTGCAGAGGTAGAGTTTTGGCTTCTATTACACAGTGGCCGTGAGATTATTATCATATATTTTTATTCCCAAATGAAATAATAAATTAGCATAAAGAGTAATGTGCTGAGTACGACCCCTACTATCCCTACCAAAGAACAATCAATTGTATTTAAGAATATGATAAGAAATATCAATCATGCATCCTATTTTTCCACATAAGAATAGTCTTCGTTCTAAAAGATTAGTTTAATTTGTCAAGTTGACTGACTTCCAAATTACTAAGTCTATACTTCTATTTGAAACTTCAATTTAATTGGTTTTCAATTTCCACACCTCAAGTCACTTTCATTTAAAGTTGTTGCTTAGCTAACACGGCCCCCTCACTATTAAGATACAAAAAGACATCGTCAATCTTGATGTATGTTTTGTTAAAATTCACAGTCCAACTATAATCAAACTATGATTCTAAGAGGTATATTTCACTTATCATCTAAATATTGACTAGTAAATATTACCAATATTAAAAATAAGTATTTATTTTTATTCCCAAATGAAATAATAAATTAGCAACAGTGCACTTGACTTTAAAAAATAACGTGATGAGTACGACCACTAGTATCCCTACCAAAGAAATAATCAATTGTATTTAAGAATATGATAAGAAATTTCAATTATGCATCCTGTTTTTCCACATAAGAATAGTCTGATGTCATTCTGAAATATTAGTTTAATTTGTCGAGTTGACTAACTTTCAAATTACTAAATCCATACTTCTACTTAAAACTTCAATTTAATTGGCTTTCAATTTCCATACCTCTATGAGTCACTACATTTAAAATTGTTGCTTAGCTAACACGGTCCCCTCACCATTAAGGTTCAAAAAGACATCGTCAATCTTGACGTATGCCTTGTTAAAATTCAAAGTTCAGCTATAATAAGTGGTCTAGGTCTACTATAATTCTAATATGTACATTTCATTTACAATTTAAATATTGACTAGTAAATATTATCAATATAAAAAATATTTTTTTATTTTTATTCCCAAATGAAATAATAAATTAGTAGTAGTGGATTTGACTTTAAAGAATAACGTGATGAGTACGACCACTAGTATCTTTATCAAAGAAAAAAATCAATTTTATTTAAGAATATGATAAGAAATTTCAATCATGCATCTTGTTTTTCCATGTAAGAATAGTCTGATGATGTCGTTTTGAAAGATTAGTTTAATTTGTCGAGTTGACTGACTTCCAAATTAATAAGTTCATACTTCAACTTGAAACTTCAATTTAATTGGCTTTCATTTTTCACATTTCTTGAGTCACTACATTTAATTTAAAGCCGTTGCTTAGCCAACACGGCCCCGTCACCATTAAGATACAAAAGACATCGCCAATCTTGACGTACATCTTGTTAAAATTCAAAGTCCAATTATAATCGGTGGTCTAGGTCTACTATAATTCTAAGATGTACATTTCACTTACAATTTAAATATTGACTAGTAAATATTACCAATATAAAAAATAAGTATTTATTTTTATTTTCAAATGAAATAATAAATTAGCAGCAGTAGACTTAACTTTAAAGAATAACGTGATGAGTACGATACTAGTATCCCTACCAAAGAAACAATCAATGTATTTAAGAATATAAAAAGAAATTTCAATCAGGCATCCTGTTTTTTCACATAAGAATAGTCTGATGTCATTCTGAAAGGTTAGTTTAATTTGTGGAGTTGACTGACTTCCAAATTATCAAGTCCATATTTCTATTTGAAACTTCAATTTAAATGGCTTTCAATTTTCACACCTCTATGAGTCATTACATTTAAAGCTGTTGCTTAGTCAACACGGCCCTCTCACCATTAAGATACGAAAAGACATCACCAATCTTGACATACGTCTTGTTAAAATTCAAAGTCTAACTATAATCAGTGGTTTAGGTCTACTAGGATTTTAAGATGTATATTTCACTTACAATCTAAATATTGACTAGTAAATATTACCAATATTAAAAATAAGTGTTTATTCACTCCACCGTTGCAAAAGACCCAAGATTCATGCACAAGTTCTTTTGCGACCACTAATTATTGGCGTAATAGTTGTTGCAAATATTTAATACTAAATATTGTCGTCAAAAATGTTAAACCATAATACTAACAAGGTTTCTACAAAGACTATAGTGATCTCAACGCCATAGTGAGATTCTAATTTACAAAATTAAATAACCTCAAATTTTATCCGTATCATTAACATCTTTAAAGATAATCATATATTTAGGGGTGGATATAAAATTCTAAGTTTGAAGGGGCCGGGTAGGTTTGGGGGAGGGGGCGGGTTGATGCGTCTCTTAACTATGCCAATTGTGATTGATTAGTCAGCGATTGACACCCCAATTTCTGCAAAAGTGGAATCCGCCACCTTAGCGCGCGGCTCCACACGGTTACCCGACCATTTGTGAGGAGGTAAATCGAGAAACTGCAGTTGGTCGCGACGTATTGCCTGACTTCGTCAGGATTCGAACTCTTGTCCTCTTCTGAGCGATTGACAACCCAAACTCTTTCGCCGCCTTGAGGAGGTCGTACACTGAAGTCCTATAGTAAATCTGCCCTACATATATTAATAGATGCCTTTACACAGAGAACAAGCTTCTGATTGAAGCACAAAAGTGGAGTAAGCTAAGGAAGAGAGATAAAAGCTAAAGGATGCTTGATAATTCTAGTTTGTTTTGTTACACTTCATGTGATATACTTCAATCGACTTTGAAATGATTTTTTTATAAACTGAAACTTTAACAATCACCACAAGTAACTCATCTTTAATTATCTGATCATATGAATTACCTATCTTTAACCATCTTTTCGTAAAGTCCTTCAGATTTGAACCTTCATATGATGAATTTAGTAAGCAAGGTTCTAAAAAAATAATTCCATAATTTTAAAAATAAAAAGTTGAGTACTTGTGGAATTGCTTAATGCAAAAATTGAAACTAAAATCTGTTAGGCATCCCCACAATTATAATTATTGGCGCACATATACAAGTAATATAAAAAGGCTTACTGTATGAAGTCTTGTTAAACAAATTATTAGATATACAAGGAATTCCTTAATGTATATACAAGGAATTGCTTAATGTATATCTATGCTAGTTTGAAAATTTTAGAAGTTCAATTTTTCTAAATTTAGAGATCAAGATCAAATTATTAGAGAATTTGCAAAATTTAGGAGAACCGGGAGTGCTTCGAGGCGATGGCGCGGCGGGAGAAGTAGAAGAGGGTGGCGCAGGCGGAGGCGGTCCTCCTCCGGGAGGAGAACTGCAGGCTGAGGGAGGAGACGGTGCGATGCACGTGGAGGAAGTGGCTCCGCCCGTCAAAAGTGCCAGGAGGCTGCTTGCTTGTAGCCCAACATTGCCCGCTCATCGGCTCATGCATTGTCCAGTGCACGATGACTGCGCACTTAGTTTCTAACTTTTTTTTTTATTTTTTAACTGGCTGATTAGTTTAATGACTAGAGATGGCTATACATAGTTTATAATGAGATGGTAGTACACTCTTATTATCATATGCATGCCTGAAGTTAATTTAAAAATTAAACTGAAAATTGAATCAGTTAAGATTATCTTTTCTATTCATTAAAAAGGAAAATTAATATGGAGGAAACGAACAACGAAGGAATTAAGTTATTAACATTATTATAATATTTATACATAAATAATATACTAAGTCCAAGGTTTTAGAGGTTGTGACTCTCTCTTTTAAGGTTTGATTATAAAATGCCCTTGTGTTCATTCTATTATATATATTTGTCTTTAAATCATCCTGCTTAATAGAAGAAGTTTGATAATTTTAATGATTTGAACTTATTGGATTAATTAAAACAAATACCATCAGTCCTTAAAACAGGTCATTTATGCTATTTTAACACACGTAGGAATTTAATTTAACTAAACTTAGAATCAAGATTGAATGTACATTAGACAACATATATATACATCAATGTCTGCAAGATTACTTGTACACAGTTTAAGATAATAACACATGGATATACCAATTGTACATGAACTAGCATATGCATAAAACAAACCTACTATGGGTGATTTAGTGCCCACATGAATTCCTTCTTAAAGCTATATTTTTTGTAATTTTCTTAATTTATTTGGTTCACTAAATCAGGGGAAGAATAAGATGAAAGAGTGAATAAGCCTTCTGTTTCTTCATTGCCTTCTATTTCCTCATTGCCTTCTGAAATGCAAAGTCCTTTCTTTTTCATTTTTATATTTCTCATGCTTTGTAATCTGCATTCAACCTCCTTCATTGTAGGCCTTTGCACTCCTTTCAAACTCAAACACATTTCTATCAAACTACTCATTTCAAGAAGCTCTTGCTCTGTTCCTTCTTGCAAAATACGATCTTCGATGAGATTAAAGAGCGTCTTCTCTCTTGTTTGAAGGAAAGTAATTGCTAGACTTTGTTGTAATCCAGTATCAGTTGTGTAGATGGGTTTCTTTCCTGTTAAAAGCTCAAGAAGAATAACTCCAAAGCTATACACATCACTCTTTTCTGTCAATTGACAAGTTTGATAATACTCCGGATCCAAGTAACCAAAGGTACCATGTATAGCAGTAACTATGTGTGTTTGATCAATAGGAATAAATCTTGATGCTCCAAAGTCTGACACCTTTGCCCTTAAAGTATCATCTAAAAGAATATTTGATGACTTGACATCCCTATGGAAAATAGATATAGAAGCAGCTGAGTGTAGATAGGCAAGTGCTCCTGCAGATTCTGTAGCAATTTTGAGACGATCATCCCATGATAATTTAGATTCACCTTGCACAACATGAAGATGATCCGAAAGGGCTCCATTTGAGATAAATTCATAAATTAATAAAGGAACTTCAGTTTCCAAACAACATCCAAATAGCTTAACTACATTTCTATGATTTATCTGAGAAAGAAGAACAACCTCATTTATGAATTGATCAATCTCCCTCTTGTTAACCATTTTTGATTTTTTTATGGCAACAACTCTTTGATCAGATAGAATTCCTTTGTAGACAATTCCATGCCCTCCCCTTCCAACTACTCGAGTGTCATCAAAATTATTTGTTGCCTTTTCTATTTCTTTCAAAGAAAATATATTTGTTTTCTCCTTAACATGTTCATCTGTGGAGATTAGTTGTTGAAGTAACAAACCATGATTCTGATGAAAATTTCTTTGTCTTATTTTCTTTTGATTTCTTTCCTTCCACTTCCTACTTAGGATGACCAATGTAATGAATAAGAGCAAAAGGCATATTCCAAGGCTTGCACCAACAAAGACCCCTGCATCATATACCAATATATAAACTTCATAAATTCTATTCCACCTATAATAGCTTAATTAGCTTTTCTTTTAGTGATGTTGAATAATATATATATCTATGTATTCATTCCATTTTTTTTACTTATTCCGTTGCATAATCGATCAAATGAGATCACAAACATTATATATAATTGAGATCTTACCTAATAAAAGTATTTTCTTTTTGTTAGGGATGCACGGTCCATGTAGAGGATCTCCTGATGTTCCCAGAGGACATGTGCAATTGAAGCCGCCTTCTGTTTTTGTGCAAATTCCTTTACAAACATTTGAAGAAGAATTGCATCGGTTGATATCTAAAATCCACAAAACTTGTCATTATTTCTCAAGTCTAAGTTATATATTATTATATATTACTAAATTTGCATTCATATAAAAGAATTGACCAAATTTGCATGTAATAAAATATTAAGATAAAAAATCTAAGTCCAAATATCCATTTATCAATAATAATTCATAATTATACTTAGAAAAGTTGCAACAAATAATATTATTTAGTTATTGTTAGGCCAAAATCATCATCAAATTTAAATGCCTCTTCTCGTTGAGAATTAATGCATTAAATATATTATTAAAATTTTATAAGTACTTTGCATTTGTCTTTTGCTTATTTCATCGCATGATTTATATGAAGGAGAAGATAGTTTTAGTACCTTGACATCCATTCTGAATGTAAGGGTTTCCCTCGTAGCCTTCCACGCATTTGCATCGATATGCTGAATGATTGAAATGATCTTTTGTGACATTCACGTCCAAACATGAGCTGTGTTGAGCGAGACATGCAAAAGCGCTCTTGTTCTTCCTAGCATCGTCACAAGTATCATAGCCAACTACCCAATTATAGATGACTTGTTCTTTACTTGAAGGGAAATATTCGAATATTAATGAATTATATTGTTCTCCATATTGTAGCACCTCCAATTGCACATCCTCTGATGAAATTGCATTCACTTTAAAATTGTTATCATAAAGGAGAGTTGGAGGCTGAGTGGACTCATTGCATGATAGGGCAAACTCTTGGGATCGATAACACTTGTCCTTTAAACCAAATGGAAAAGGGACTGTGATAGTTCCACATTTGTTTGGACAATCCTTTGCAGGAACAAGTGCGAAATTTGCAATTTCTACTATTCATAAAAATTATGCATCAGAACTATAAATTGTGAATTAAAAGAGAGATATAACAACGCATGTAGCTAAATGAAATCAGAAAAAAAGGGAAAACAAACCTTATGAATCACTTATCATAAATTCTAACCATTTGAAATAAAAATGTTAACAAAAGATGTTTAACATATATATGTATTAATTAGCTAATTATATGAGATATAATTTAATTTAATTCATATGATACGCATGATTTTGAATTTTTATACATTATTGAATATGGAAATCCAAACCAAACTAATTAAAAACAAATCTAAATTTGTTTAAATTAATTGATCAGTTCAAATTTTAAATGGGTTGAATGCATGTATCAATTTTTCTCGCTTCTATCATAGGGATAAGCTATATATATTATCAAATATGAATTTGAAATTTTAAACTAAGCATTCGATGCAATAATGGTGAACAAAATTAATATTAGCACGATGGAGGTAAGAAGGTAATTAATACTAGTTTTTTAACATGCTTGTATATATATATATGTATGCACATATAAAGAGATTCAGAAGTATCACCTAATTGACAACCATCTGGTAAGTATGGATTTCCCTGATAATACAAAGAGCATTGACAAATATATCCATAAAAATCTCCAGTATCGAAGCCGTAGACGTCGTGGCATTCACTATTAGGACTGCGACAAGCATGATTCCTGGCATCTTTACACGAAGGACGGTCATTGATGTACCAATAAAGAGAGATCTGTGCTCTCGTTTTGTTTTCCCTTTGTATAAATCTTTCGTGTTCCGTTTCGTTATAGGGACTACATTCATTGCATAAGATGGCTGTGATGTTGGACCTACCACTGGTATGAATATTATTATCATTCTCATTGGGACGAGACAATTGAATAGCCAATGAAGTCTGGCTAGATTTCAAGTCAAACAAACTAATACTACAGAATCCATTGCCAGACGTAAATCCATAATCAATTGTTGAAGTATTGGAAGAGCATATTGATGAACAAGCAGCCACGATGCTATTGGTTATGGGATCAACTATGCTAGCAGTAGCATTGCAACCAAGCACGTACAAGAAGTTTTCACTTGTTATCGTAGTGGAAAATTGTTCAAAATAAAATTGCCAAGTCATAGAGAATGGCAAATTCTTGAGATCGATTAGTGTGGTGTTGATCGACTCTTTAGCTACGTCCAATATGACATATGGTGATTCAATATAGACCAATCTCTCTTTCATATCAAAACCCTTTACTAGTAAATTGCTATTCCCCAATAGGAGTCTCGGAGGATTGAAATCGTATGAACAAGTAAGATTAAATTCAGCAGCATAAAAGCAACCCTTGCCGATGCCAAAAGGATACTCAATTTTAATATCCCCACATGCTTGGCTAAGACAATTTGAAGGCAGAGTAAAATTCTGATTTGTGTTTGCTGAATTTGTGGAGCCCTTCACTAGTGTCAATGTAATCAGTAGTAGCAATATCTCAGTGAATCCCATTGTCCTACTAATCCACTATCTTTATGAGTATATAAAAAGAGCAATCTGCAAATTAAATTGAAAGATTGATCAGTTATTCATATATACACAGTTGTTTAATTCAAAATCAAACTATATTCCAAGAGAAAACATGCATGCAGTTCATCCACAAATTTTGCATCGCTTCAACTGTGAGTTTATGTAACTGCACATCATCAATCACGAGGTTGCAAATTAATAAGTTATTCGTTTTCTTGTTCCGAAAATGGAATAACAGATCGAATATATATAGAGAAAATCTAATTAATTATCCTGCTTGGAATTATTTTAGAAAAAATATAATCATGTTAAAACTTGAAAAATGTAATGAATGCCTAAGAAGTTAGAAAAAATTAAGTTGTTTCCAGAAAAAAAGCACTAATTCTCAATTTTCTATAAGCACTAATATTATTGTAGGTGCTTAATAAAAAGATATCAGCTGAGTGAGATAAGGAGCTTGACACAAAAAGGATGTACTCACCACTGCCAATATTTATGTATAAAATTTGGCGAACAATACTCACTTGGCTAATTACGTCCCTTAGCTTACTCATACGAATTCAAGTCCCCAACCAATGCAGAATGAATTCTATAGGTGTGTGATTCTTCTTCATATAGACGTAGATCTTTGGCTTCCACTAAACAATGGTCATGGGGTAATTATCAAATAATTGCGTTAATTCCCAATTAGAACAATAAATCAGCAGTGGACTTGACTTCAACAATAATGAGATGACTACGACGCGTACTGTCCCCACCAAAGAACGAATTCCATGTAAATTAATTAATTTCCTCGTTTAATCTTCATAGACGTTTACGTTATATTTAAGAATATGATGTGAAATTTCAACCATACATCCTCTTAATTTTTCCGCAGAAGAAGAAGAATAGTCTGATACGTTGTTCTGAAGTGTTAGTTTTGTGGAGTTGACCGACTTCCAAATTACTAATTAAGGCTATACTTCTACTTGGAACTTCAGCTTTCATATTAGTCACTGCATTTACAGTTGTTGCTTAGCCAACACGGCCCCCTCACCATTACATTGCTTAATTTCCTGGTTACTTCGTAGACGTATGTATGCGTTGTGTTTAACAATGTGATGTGAAGTTTCAATCATGCATCTTGTTTTCCACATAAGAAGAAGAAGAAGCCAGAGTCAATGTCAATATGAAAGATTAGTTTTGTGGAGTTGGCTGACTTCCAAAGTAAGGTTCAAAGTCAATGTTATACTTCTACTCGGAACTCAATTTAATTAGCTTTCAATTTCTATATCTCTATTAGTCACTATATTTACAGCTGTTGCTGAGCCCCTCCCCATTAAAATACGAAAAAATATGATGTCTTGTTAAACTTAAAAGTACAACTATAATTCTGAACATATCTAATCGATTACAATTAAAACACTTTAAAATTAGTGGGGATCTACCTACCATGACCGTTAAAAAAACCAAAATTTCATCTATCTTTTATCCATCTAAAATTTATTTTATTTTATTCTTATTAAATTTATGGATGACAAAATAAGTTAAATTGGATGGATAACTTTATTGGTGCAATCAATTTTTAATCAATGTTGATCAGATTGATCAAGTTTGAGTAATTAATTCAAGTTGGAATTTCAATATTTGATTAATATATTAAATTGGTTGAGCGAAGAGTCAAATAGCTCAAAGTTGACAGATTAATTGATAAGATATGAAAATTATTGGTGGAGGGAGCACCAGATGACCAAATCTTAGTTTTGATAATGACAAGAGATTTAAGTTAAGTGTATGATGTTTACTAATAAGCTGATCTGTGCAAGTAACATAGAAAAGTCCTAGTTGAGACTAGACACAGGGAAATTCTAGTAGCTACTAGACAATAGAAGTCCTAGTGGAGACTAAGCAGTGGAAGTCTTGGCTGGAGGGCTAGACAGACCTAACATGAAGGGTTAGGTGGGAAGTCCTGATCTGGAAGGCTAGGCAAGAAGACTTGACGGATCAAGTGTACCAGGTGAAAGTCTAGGCAGGTCAGTTGGACCAGATATCTAGCAATGGAAATCTAGACAGATCAGATGGATCAGATGCCTAGCAGTGGAAGTCTAGGCAGGTCAGGTGGACCAAATAAATCTGGGGGCTGAGGAACGAGGCTAAGTAGAAGCCCAATAAATCTGAAAGACTTGGTTGACAACAGGTAAATTCTCCCGAATGGAGTGGGTGAGGGGGCGTTCCCGGTAAGGGGAACAATATGTGTCGATCTAACCCAACTCCCTTATTTGGATCCAAGCAATCGGACTTTAGGCGTCTGGATTGGTTCTAGGCGATCAGACGTCAATGAAACAGGACCAGTAAAGCAGTGAGGTGGCAGAGTCCCAGTGGTTGGGACACCTTAGCTTCTAGGCGTTACAGAGTCAAAGGTTCATTCAGAACCTCCACGTCAGCATAAAAACACCCGAAAAGGGATACAGGCGCTTGGATATACCGAGTTAGCAACGTCGATGGTGGATCGACGGAAGCATGGAGGCGCCTGGAAAGACTTCCAAGCGCTCGAAAAGGCTAATAAGAGAGTCTCGAGGGAGATCCCTTGGAGCATTATTTTACAGACAAGCAACGACCGTTTGCACGCGAAACATCAACCAGGAGCATCGTCCTAACGCCGAAGAGCTGCACAAGAAGTCAGCATCTTCACTCCTTCGATAATTGTGTTTTGTACTTCATTTTCATTAGGATGGTATCGTTGTTACTGATCCTAAATTTTGTAATTGCTAACTCTCTTTCATAAGAGGAGTTATATAGTTGATTGCTCATTGGAAACGATCATTTGATCGTGGGCCTTGGAGTAGTAGCCTATGGCTGTGAATCAAGTAAATATCAGTATTCTCTTTCTTTGTGTCTCTTATGATTCCGCTGCATTCTACGCTTCTTTGATCGTAAAGATTTACGAGCATTTTACGAAATTCAAAAATTCTACGAAAACGCTATTCACTCCTCCTCTAACGCTCTCAACGATCCTACAAAAAGTCTAAGTTAGTCATAAATAACGGGACGCTTGACGGTCAGAAAACTAACATGGAATTGATATGAGATGAAAAGTCTAAATGGATCATGAGTGATTGGACACTTGACGGTTGGAAGTTTAATAGGGAGTTGATATGAAAAGGAAAGTCCAAGTGAATCAAAGAGGACTGGATACTTAACATGAGAAGCGAAGTCCAAGTGGTTCATAAAGGATCGGACACTTAGTGATGATGGAAGTCCTGATAGGTTAAGTTGATTGTATGCTAGACAATAAGGAAGTTTTAATAGGATAAGATTGACCGGATGCTAGATAACGAGGGAGTCCTAGTAGATCAAGGTTGATCGGATGCCAATAATGATAAAGTCCCAACAAATCAAGATTGATTAGATGCTAGTCAACAGAAAGTCTCGACAAATCAAGGTTGATCAAATATTGAACAAAGGAAGTCTTAATAGGTTAAGGTTAAATAAATACTAGACAAGATGAAAATTCAATCTTAGTAAGGCTGAAACATGAGTATAGTCAATTGATTGGATGAATTTGTAAGGACCTCCTGAAGCTAGAAGGGGGGTTGAATAGCTTCTCTTGAACTTTCGTCGATGAAGGAAAGACACTCTACACTTCCTCACAACTCTACAATGCTAATAAGGTTATTTTACTTGATATCCGCCTCCTTGAGGCGACTAATCCAAGGATCTTCGCTCAGCCACTCTTCCACTATACCTCTCCTTATCGGACAAACACCGAAGGCGGAAAAACTTTCTTACAACAAGTTTACACAAATCAAACACAAGAATGAAGAAGAAGGAAAAGATGTTTACACAATAGAAGACTTCTTCTTGTTCACAAGATTGCTCCAAGCTTTTAGGGTTGATCACCAGATCACTTCTTGATCACTAGAGCACAGGAGCTTGGAGCTTCAAAGGTTGTGAGTGTTCTTCCACGAAGTGCACTCACCTCTTATATCAGTTCAGTTTTTAAGTCACCAGTCGACTGAATTTACCACTCCAGTCGACTGATATGGTCAAACACCGAAAACGGCTACTGAACTGCTGATATCACGCTAGATTTTTGTCAGAATTCAAAATCAAGTCGACTGAATTTCACCCTCAGTCGACTAATTGTGACCTCAATCGACTGATGTGAATGATCAGTCGAGTCATTCTGGCTTCTGTTCGCTTCTGAGTTGCCTCAGTCGACTGTCCTTAAAAGTCAGTTGACTGAGATTAAAAATGACTCGACTGGACGTAAAAACAGTCAACTGAAACTGCGTATCAAGTGTAATAACTAGGTATCAGTCGACTGAACTTACCCTTCAGTCGACTGGAATCAGTGAAAGATGGCTGAAATGAAATCTTACCGAGTTCTTTCCTCGCTTGATCAAGACTCTGGTCGTCGACCTTCTTGATCTTAATTTGTCTTACCTCGTAAAGGCTTTCCCGTGCCAAGAGCTCGCTCCCCGACCCTCTTGGACTTTTCTTTTGTCTTGCTCCGATCTTCTCACTTACAAGGACTTTCCATGTCAAGACTCCCTCTTGGACTTTCCATGCCTTGCCTCCTGCACTCTAGTTAGAAATTCATTTATCCGCCTATTACAATATTATACTTCTTTTATCTAGTCTAAGCCCTGATGCATTGTATGGTTAGGTCTGCAAAAGGGTGTGCGCGCCAGTTGGCATGAAGCAAGCTAAGAGTCAGTTCAACTATATGCTATTATTTAATATGAATCCCATCCCTTGCATGTATTGGTTGTAGTATGAGAGTTATTGCCAATAAAAATAAGGGTATGATAATGAAATTGTGTAAGTAAAAAAGATCCATTTGGAATGAGAGATACTCTTTGCATCATTATTTATTATCAAATCGTAGTATGTATAAGGAAGCAATTCAACTATATGCTTTCATTTCATTTCTGTATAACCATTGATTATATTCGCCTGTGATATTATTTATAACCATTGATTACTTATTGGATTTGGTGTAGTTGATGACATACGTGCTACTAGCAAGAGGATGGAGGAAAAAATTATTGAAAGAAAAAATAAATTGAAACTCATTATCACATAAAATAGACATAGGGAAGAAAAACTTATTGAGAAAGGTAGGGAAAGAGAAGAAAATATCAAAGAGATAGTTCATAAAATGATTCAAGAGGTAAGATATACAAATTATTTATATTCAAAAGGATTTAATCCCTGTGAGCATCATGATAGACAAAATAAAGATTAAATTATTTTATTTTGGATTAATGATTAAATATGTTTGGATGATGTGAATATTTATTTATCTCAAGATTAATTGAATGATACTTTTGCATTAGAAATTAATTGTTTTAAATATTTTTAATTATTTGAAATGTGTGATTGTTTATTGTAAAATATTATGTAGATAAGAAATATAAAAATATAATATAATATAAATTTAGTGATAAATTTAAAAATAAAATTATATATTAATTTATAAATAAAATTATAAAGGGATTTATAAGTGGATTAAAATCATATTTGATATGTTATTTGAGACAGATTAATGACAGATTTAAAATAAAATTTGAGATGGAATTTATATACAAATTTATAAATAAAAATTATAAATGGATTTATAAATAGATTAAAATTATATTTGTTATGTAATTTGAGATAGACTAATGAAGGATTCAAAATAAAAATAGAAATCAAATTTGTATTTGAAATTAATTTTATTTAATCAAATTAAAAATAGATTTATAAATAATTTTTAATAATTTTTAAAATTAAAGATGAAATATTTCTGTCTCAAAATTAGTCACAGGGCTTTCAATAATAGATTTTTAAGATAGAATATTTCATCTCAAACATTCTTTAGAGACAAAAAAATGACTTTTAATTAGAGATGAAATTTTTTTATCTCTGAAGCCCTATTTTTTTTGTAGTGTTAGTTCAGGACATGGTTTATATGTCAGCCACCACTAGGCTTACTACATCACGCCTAACTCAATAGTAGTTCCTTAGAGCATCCGCAACGCTCGTGGCGTTATAACGCCTTTAACAGAGATCGACTGGGTCCACTGCCACGTGATCGCCCAGTGGTGGTCGACCAGTGGTGGTGGTGGTCGACCACTGGTCGACCAGTGGTGGTGGTAAGACCAGAACTGAACTCTTTCCCCTTCTCTGTCCTATCTTTTCTCTCCATTCCACAGCACTTGCATCGAACATCTTCTTACCGAAGTTAGCCTTGTTCCACACTGACTTTGAGGGATGGTCGCTTTCCGCTTATGATAGATAGAAACGGAAAGCTATGGAGCCTCTGATTGTAGTATTCCAAGCTGCTTTGACAACACTATGGCTTCTCCTTCATCAATCCCTCATCGCTGCTTCTTCAGGACAGGAAGAGACCCCCAATCCTATGGTAGTTACACCAAACATAACCCATCTTGTTTCCCTTAAACTTGACTCTACCAATTATCTTCTTTGGAAATCCCAATTCCTACATTAGAATCTGAAATTCTTTTCTGGGCTTTGTCGACGGAACGTTTCCCAGTCCTCCTACCTGGTCGACCACCACTCAGAATTCTGAACTGCCGAACGCGTTAACAAAAATAAAAAAAAAAATATGGGTCCCACCGATTAACGCGTTCAGAACTCTGAACGCGTTAAATACCTCTCTCCTCTTTCACTCCTCCCTCCCTCCTCCACGTCGCTCCCTCCCTCCTCCACATCACCCTATTAACGTGCGTTGAACGCGCGTTGCGGATGCTCTTATTCTACAGATTCAAATTACTCAAATATCTATCCAAGAAGATCATCCTCTTGACGTGTTTCTATTTTGGCCAAATACTTACGAGTAACAATCTTGACAAGTGGCCTTAGGATATATGTCTCTTAATAAAAGGAGTGATGAATCCTCTATGGGTTACTCAATCACCTTCGAACACTTCAACTTATACCCAATAATTCTGGATCCACACCTCTGAAGAGACGTTTGCTTAAGATGTCAAAGTATAAGTTTTCATGACCAAGATGACTTGAATACCTCAAGTCGAAGGAAACTTACACTTGAGCTGCAATGAGATCTTCATAGACATGTATAAAATCACATGAAGTATCATGGTAGATCACATCCCATGAACTAGTTACCCTTAACCAACATCCATATGTTAACTCTCAATATCCCAATATTTCCAGTTAGTTAGGATCAACTACTTAGTTAAACTAAGGAGTCTAACGTATACTAATCTTACAGAATTAATGATGTCCAATCTCATCAATTCATCGACTAGGAAATATTTCAATACGTACATAATTACATATGTAGAGATACCCACTAATTGTGATTCAATCACATTTTCTCTCATGTTATGCATTGTATTGTGGACATCATTAATTGAGTTTAAGATCTAATCAGATACATAGAGAATGTACACTCAAATAGTAATTTTATTTATCCAATAAATAGTACATTATCTAAGGTAATTACCTTAGGACACCTCTCAAATATAACTAAAAAAAAGATATTCTATAAAAATAAATCTAATTAATAATTCTCTTAATTTATTATCAGAATATTTAAATAAACTTGAATCGGTCCCTCCACTAGTCGATGAAAATCTAGATAATTAATTTTAAAAGCATTTGGCATTAAATTCCGTTGGGTACTTCAATTTGAAATATCACTTCAATGACTCATAATCGATGCCCAATTGGAATTTATAAGAGATTTTGTAATATTTACATTTTGGATATAATTCTTTCAAATTAAGGAAGAATGATTTTTTAAATTACTTTAGTTCATCATCAATAAATTAAATATTATAGAGATCCATATTCTGAGTGACTACTTTTATTGCCCTTTTGAGACCAAGATGAATCTCCTTCCATTAGAATTGGAGAATTGAAGTTGAAACGATCGAAATTTCAAAATTCAAATACAAGAGTAAAGATGGTGTGAAATCAATAAAATGATTGTCTATTATAGTGTTAGAGAATAACGATTACTAAATCGTAGTCATTGATCGAACAAGTAAGATTAAATCCAGCAGCATAAAAGCAACCATTGCCGATGCCAAAAGGATACTTAATTTTAATATGCCCACATGTTTGGTTAAGACAATTTGAAGGCAGAGTAAAATTCTGATTTGTGTTTTGAATTTGTGGAGCCTTTCACTAGTGTCAATGTAATCAGTAGTAGCAATATCTCAGTGAATCCCATTTGTCCTACTATTCGACTATCTTTACGAGTATATAAAAGAGTAATCTGCAAATTAAATTGAAAGATTGATTAAGAAATCCAGATACATACGTACAATCAAACTAATATTAATTCCAAGAGAAAGCAATCAGTTCATGCACAAATTTTGCATCACTTCCAACTGTGAGTTTACATAACTGTAGATCATTAATCACGAGGTTGCAAATTTATTCGTCGTTTTCTTAATTCTTCCGAAAAATGGAACAGTCTATAATAATTAATTAACAAAATACAGAGAAAACTTAATTAATCTGCTTGGAATAATTTTTTAGAAAACATGCATGAATCATGTTAAAACTTGAAAAACGTAATGAATGTCTAAGAAGTAGTTAGAAAAAAATAAGCTGTTTCCAGAAAGAAAGAAAAAAACACTAACTCTCCATTTTCTACAAGCACTAATCTGGAGTGCCATAAGCACTAATCTTCATTTACTGTAGTTTTTTAAGACAAAACTCCGATCCCATTCATTCTGGTTGTATCAAAAAACATTTAAACGCTTTATATATCTATGTCGAACTACAGCTGATCATGATCGTTGGTATTAAATAAAAGGAATATTGGTTGAGTACGATAAGGAAAAGCAAGAAGGATGCACTCACCAGTCACCACTGCTAATATTTCTGCATAAATTAAACTTGGCGAACTAATCGTCTCTTGGCTAATTACGTCCCTTGCTCCTTCGATGTCTCCAACGAATGCAGAATGGATTCTTATAGAGGTGAGTTTTGGCTTCCATTAAGCATTAATGACCATAGGATAATCATCAAATAATTGCATTCCCAACTAAAACAATAAATTAGCAGTGGACTTGACTTCAAATTAAACGTAAATAACGGGCTGAGTAATAGCAATCATACATGCTGATTTTCCATGGAAGAACTAAGAAGCATAGCCAGATGTTCTTTGAAAGGTTAGCTTTGTGGAATTTCAATCATACATGCTGATTTTCCATGGAAGAAGATTAGTCGGATGTTTTTTGAAAGATTAGTTTTGTGGAGTTGACTGACTTCCAAAGTAAGGCTATACTTCTACTTGGAACATCAATTTAATTGGCTTTCCATTTCCACGCTACTATTAGTCACTACATTTACTGCTGTTGCTTAGCTAACACGGCCGTACGTCACCGTTAAGATACAAAAAGACTTAACTATAATTCTGAACATATCTAATATTTTCTAATTGAAACACCTTTTAATAAAAAGGGGTAGCCACTCATTTTTGTCATAGTGGTGTTGCAAAAGATGTAAACATAATTTGTGATTGAATATTGTCATTACAAATGTTCAACCATCTACAGTTACCTAATAATAATTAAAAGAATTTTTTTTAAAAAAAAAACATATCAAATTATGTAAATAGTCAATAAAAAAACACATCTTTTTCAAAAAGAAATCAAAGGGATGTTATTCTCTTTATTCTAATGTTATTGTAATAGCTATTGGTAGTTGCTACAATGTATAAAAATTATTCGATAGCTATTATAACATATATATAGCAACTACCGAATAGTTACTACAATGTTGTTCATTATCTCCAACGCTATTGTAGAAGTTATGACGACTAACTGTTATAACGTGTAGAAGCAACTTTGCAACTGCTACAACGTGTAACACCTAATATAATATTATTATAATATTACTACTTAGATAGCTAATACAACCGTTTTAAAATAGTTTTTATCAATTTAAAATGATTTTAATAAAGTTTAAATAATTTTGACCAAGTTGATCTTATATTTTAATATAATAATATTCAAAGTTTATAATTTATGGTTTAAGATTTTATAGTTTAGGATTTACCAGCTATAACGTAAAATTTTAATTATTTTACTTTAATCAAAATTATTATACATAAAGCATTATTATATCAAAATATTCTTTATCAACTTGGTCAAAATTGCTTAACTTTATCAAAATCGCTCTAAGTTGATCAAAATCATTTTAAAATAGTTGTAGCAGTTATCAATTGTAATAACTACTTAGTAGCTGCTACACAATTGTAGCTAAACTCTAAATTCTAAATTTTAAATTCTAAAACATTGAATTTTAAACTCTAAACACTATATATCAAAATACTATTTATTAACTTGGCCAAAATCATTTTAAAACAATTGTAGCAGCTATCCAAGTAGTTGCTACACACTTGTAAAACCTACTAGATAGCTACTGCAATACTATAATAATATTATATTTGATGTTACACATTGTAGCAGCTATAGAATAACTTCTACATGTTATAATAATTAGTCGTAGTTGCTATAATAATATTGGAATAAGAGATATTTTTCATAATAAAATATTTGATGGAGTATTTTTTTTAAAAAATCATCCTTTTAATGATTTATATAATTTGGAACCTCTTAATTTTTGGCCATAATTATTCAGCTATAGACTTGACTTTGAACGATAACGTGATGAGTACGACCACTATTATTTCCATAAAAGAAAGAATTCCATATATCCCCGAGGCTACGGTGCAGCAGTAGGGCCCTCTCAGTTTTTAAGACATCTAAGGATCAAGTTCTAACTTTGGTAAATTTAACCGATGAATTTTTCTTAATGGGTGGTTAACCTAAGAACGTTGGGTGCTCATAGACCGTCCGCTGCAAGTGCTTCTTGAGTTATCCTAGTAATCAATGAGAAACTTTCGTAGAGTTAGATTGATCATCCTTAAAGTTAGTCGGCATAAATTGGATATATGATGCCAACTAAAAAAAATCCATATAAATTAATTTCCTGATTAATTATCAGATGTATACGTTATATTTAATAATGTGATGTGAAATTTCAATAATGCATCCTGATTTTCCACAGAAGAAGAAGAATAATATTGGGATGTTTTTCTGAAAGGTTAGTCTTGTGGAGTTGACTGACTTCCAAACTAAGCCTATAATATACGTCTACTTTGAACTTCAATTCAATTAGCTAGCTTTCAATTTCCATACCGCTATTAGTCACAATATTCACAAGTTGTTTAGCCAACATGGCCCTCACCATTAAAACAAAAGATATCACAAATCTTGACGACTAGCTTGTTGAGGTTTCAAGTCTGAGCTATAAATATTCTTCTCAATATATCTAAGAGCTTTTGCGATCACTAATTATTGCCATAATTGTTTAGATAAATAGAGAAAATCTAATCATAATTTTGCCATTGAATATTATCGTCACAAATGTTCAACCATCTACTAAAACCTAATAATGGTTAAAGGTTCTTGCAAAATCTATAATGATTTCAAAATGTAAAACTACTTTAAAAAATTAAATAACTTGGTACAGTTTTACAAATAATCAGGTAATAATCAAATCAAGCAAGCTATGCTAATGATCTATTAGCCAAATGGATAAGCAAACCAAACTAATCAAGTGATGACGGATGGGGCAAGCTAAGTTGGGAAGCCAACCAAGCCAAGAGGATGAATTTGGCAATCAAGTGAGTTGACTAGACCAAATGAATCAAGATAGTCAAGCTTGAAAGCCAATTAGGAAAATTGAATAGGTCAACTGAATCAAGTCAACTAGATGGGGTAAGCATGTTAGACCATATGAGTCAATCAACTGTTAGAACCTCTAGTTTGGAATTTCACTTGCTAGGCCTCTAATTCAGGGCTTCAACTACCAACATGGCCGAGTTGCATACTTTTCAAATAGATCAGTTATAACAAATACAAACTAGTTTTGTCTAATTTAAACATAAAATCATAGATTTAGCCAAGACAACAAAATGAGCCCAACTCAAGTACGACTGGATCAACAACCTCCCCTTAAGTTTCCGAAAGACGATTGTACGCACAATCTTCCCAATTGCCCTAACAACTTGCCTTCACATTGTATCATGTCTTGAGAAGATGATACAATGAAGCTTCAAGTCTATGCAAGCAGTTTCCATGATCTTCAGGCCATGCTTGCCTTTACATGGTATCATGTAAGATTCAGGAGATGATAACCATAGGAAGCTTCCAGTCTATGTAAGCACTTTCTAGAATCCTTGACCTTGTTTGCCTTTCATGTAATCATGTTGGCTTCAAGAGATGATACCATAACAAGAGATCTCAGCATCCAAGTCGTTACAAAGAAAATAACCTACAATCCAATGGAATGAACCTACAGATCAGACGCCATCATTACTAGAGCTGATAACTTTAGGCTGCATATCATCACCAATAAGAACACTGCTCATCATGCATGCCTATTTGAACCAATCAATACACCAAGTTATGATTTTCCTTTTTTTAGAAGTTGAAGAGCCAGAAATTCAACTAAATGGATAAAAATAATAATAAATGCACGAAGTAAACTCATGTACAAGAACAAAACTCAACATCAAGTTATCCTGGATAATAAAACAGGCAAATAAAACTAGGTAAAAGAAACAGAGATAGAAAAGGACATGATAAATAGAACTGTATAATTCAAACTTATTTAGATCAAGAGATTTCGTTTGTTACAAGGAACATTTGATTAGAAACCATGATAATCATTCACCTGATACTTAACTGAAATCTGTGAATAAAATGAGAGCACCAATTAACAGTGAGAATTAAGCATAATAATATATATTTGACAATAAATTAAACAAAGCAATGTATATTTGACAATTACCAGAACTACTATTCTTCTCTATAAGCATTCAAGAGATACAATGTATCAAAATCACAAAAATCCCATGATACCACAATGAGGAACTAATTGAGCCGATTTAATCACTCAGTTAGTTGGAGTGGGCAGGCTAATGGATGCTAAATAAATGAAAAGTTATTGAATGAGATTTGTTTAGTTCTCATACGCCAACAGAGATTATAACAAAAAAAAAAAGAACTAAACTAATTGTGTTACACGACTCTGATGAAATCCATAACAGGGAACTCATCTGCCTACAAAGAGAGTTCACCTTCAAGCTTGTCCCATGCATCCAGGGCATCACCTTTAACTACCGTTCTCATTTGTGCTACAACATCCTTTGCTTCGTCAATTCTTGAATCCTTCAGCAGACCATCAATCAGTGCTTTCGCAACCTTGAATGGTGGCACATATTATTATTCAAGCACTCTTTGCAGACCTCCAGTGCTTCAGCAAACTCACCTTTCTCAACCAAACTACAAACCAAGATGACATATATATGTGCATTAGGTGACACACCCTCACTCCTGTTTGTCATCTTCATGACCTTCATCCTCTTGAAAACCTTCAGTGCAACATCGACGTCTCCTTCTGTTGTGCATCCACTAATTATGGTAATAAAAGTGGTCAAGTTCGGGCGGATCCCCTTTGAAATAATCACATCCAGCAATTTTTGAGCTTTAAGCGTCTTCAAATCTCGACAGAATTTGGATATCCTACAATTATTGTAGGTAACCACATTTGGCTCCAACCCAGAACTCATGATTTGCTTGAGAATTTCTTCAAACTGATCATCTTTTCCATTTTTTAAGTATCCACTCAAAAGAGTATTGAAAGAGATGATATCCAGAGCAATTCCTTTCTGAGCCATTTCGTCAATCACATCGCGTGCAGCTTCAAGATCGCCTTTTTAGCACAATGCCTGAAGGAGGACATTATAGGAATAGGAGACAACTCCAGGAACGACGTCGAGCTCCTTTGATGCACGGTTAGAGGTCTCGATGACGAGGTCAAATCGGCGATTGTGGCAGTAGGCGGAAAGGAGGGCGGACAGGGATTTGTCGGAGAGGGGCCCGCCAAGGAGTTGAGGAATTCGGTTGAAGGTGGCCGTGGCGTGATCCAGCATGCCAACGGAAAAGTAGAGAGAGATGAGGCGGATGATAAATAAAGCCCTCGGTTTTGGGAGACTTGGATCGGATAGGAGGGAGGAGAGAAGGCGGTCGACAAGGTCGGGGCGGCGAGCGCGGGCGAGCTTGTGGACGGAGAGGGAGAAGAGAGCGCGGAAGCTGGGGAGGTGCGCGGAGGACTGGAAGAGGTCGGCGATGCGGTCGGGGTCAGATTCGGAGAGGATCGCGCATTTGAGGGCAGAGATGGTATTGCGACCGGTGGAAGCGGAGGGATCGGAATGTGCGGCGAGGGCGGAGAAGGCCGCTCGGAGGGTAGATACGAGGTCACCGGAATGACGCCGGAGAAGGAGAAGCCGGGCATGGAAGGAATGGAGACGGTGGATCTGGAGAGTGGAGTTAACGGTAAACTCAAGGGTCGGTTTATATAGGGACTCGTCGTTGGCCCAAACCGAACTGAACTAACAGAGCACGAGGTCCTAAATTATTGGTTATGATTTTAATATTTCGTTTTATAAAATATATTTTAAAAAAGCTTTGGAAAATATATTAAGCAAATTAATTCCTTACAATTTAAATGTTAAAATCCAATTAAAAATAAAATAACTTTGATATGGAAAATGGTTTTTGCCATTCAACTACGTACGCTAGCCATGACTCTGTTTTTTAGAGTGAGAAGGAAAACAGAGGAAAACTACTACGTACGCTTTCAATTCTGATTTTTAGTTAATGTATAAGATGGAATTAATCACTGAAGCTATATATAACCAATCCAATCCTTCATTAAATCTATCATTCTACATCCATTTAATCAATTTAAGCAAAGAGAAAGAGACAGACAGCAATGGCTTCTTCTGCTTCTCCTCTGTTTCAACTCATTGTCATGTTGATCGTTGCAGCTTTGGCGCTCGTCCATCCTGCTGCCTCCCACCGCCCGCTCATCGGAGCCTGCCACGCCAGCGGCTACCTCCCAGGAAAGTCCGGCCACTGCGACCCCGGCTACGACTCCGACTGCTGCCAACCTGGCAAATCCTACCCGCAGTATCGCTGCTCGCCGCCCGTCTCCGGCAATACCCGCGCTCAATTGACCGTCAACTGCTTCGAGGAGAACTGCGATGGCGGCGCCCCGTCGGAGTGCGACGGGCAGTACCACAGCGACAAGGACCTGGTGGTGGCGCTGTCGACGGGGTGGTACAACGGCGGCAGCCGCTGCCACAAGATGATCAGGATCAACGGGAACGGGAGGAGCGTGGTGGCGAAGGTGGTGGACGAGTGCGACTCTGTGAATGGGTGCGACGACGATCACGACTTCCAGCCTCCCTGCCCCAACAACGTGGTGGACGGTTCGCCGGCGGTGTGGGCGGCGCTGGGAATCGATACCGACGTGGGGGTTTATGACATCACTTGGTCCGATGAGTGAGAAGACAAGTATTTAATTAGTTGGGTCCAGTTCTGAAGAGAAAAAAGAAATATTATATAATTGTAATCACGAAGATAAATAGTTATACATGTATGTGATTAATGAGTGTTAATTACCATGTAAACAATATAAAATGAAGTATGTTAAGCCTTTATTTTGTAATTTCTAAAGAAACCCTTCTCTCTCACACTTAACCTTTTTTTTTCTTTTCAGTACAAGTTTTTTACTTTTTTTCTTACAAGTTCTCTACTAAGCTAAGTTGCATGACATACAAGGAAGGAAGACATATTCACGTGAATAATCTATCAAAGTTTATAATAGTTGTGCCCCAAGAAACCTATTGAGTCGTTCTATATTCTTACTGTCAGATTTGTTGTTTAAGTCACAAATGGTTACGCAAAGTTCACAACTATTATACTGTCAGAAACTATCAAAAATAGTTTATTTGTTGTGTTCCACACAACCTATAAAGTCATCATGTATCTTTGTTTTTCAATTTTGAAAACTACTACGTACATCATCAAAATACTATTCTTAAGACTTCATTTGGTCTATAAATTGTGCAATACAAAGACCAAATATTCTTTAGGATTAGATAAAACTAATTGCCTTTACTTTGCACTAAGTAAGACAATTCAGAAAACAAGAGAAAGAAGAGCAAGAAAGTATGTTTGTTTTTCATCCAACTTAGCCCTTTTATAGATTATCATGACATTGAAATGACCAAGGGTTGTGACTTTTCTCAAGTGTTATTACTTTTCCCAAAAGTCACAATTTTTCTCAAAAGTAGCAACTATATATTCCTTTGAATTATTTCAATTATTAAAATATCTAACACATCAATACAAACTGTCCAAATTTTAAAGTTATTGTTTTCCTTAAAGCTTCTAGAATAGTTATATATATCTTATTAGATTTGTTGTTTGAGTTAGGAATTATGTAGTAGTTTTAGTCAAAATTATTATATGAATCTACATTATCCAATTTTTAAAATTAATTATTCCTTTGTAGTATTCCCTGTAAAGCCTTTAATTTAAAGGGGCATATGATGCTTCCTTTAAATGTTTGGACATTAGTAGGCTACTTTGTTCTTGATGTAAAGTGTCAGCAGCTAAACTGGGATTAATTCTCTGCCATTGTAACTGTGTTCATGTCTACATTGATGGTCCGTTTGTTGTTTGTGGGAAATTTCGAAATTAATCAAAATGCTACACAGAGGAGATTGCATATAAAGGTTTAACAGACTTCATTTTATATTGTTTACATGGTAATTAACACTCATTAATCACATACATGTATAACTAGTTATCTTTGTAATTACAATTATATAATATTTCTTTTTTCTCTTCAGAACTTGGCCCATTAAATATTTGTCTTCTCACTCATCGGACCAAGTGATGTCATAAACCCCCACGTCGGTATCGATTCCCAGCGCCGCCCACACCGCCGGCGAACCGTCCACCACGTTGTTGGGGCAGGGAGGCTGGAAGTCGTGATCGTCGTCGCACCCATTCACAGAGTCGCACTCGTCCACCACCTTCGCCACCACGCTCCTCCCGTTCCCGTTGATCCTGATCATCTTGTGGCAGCGCCTGCCGCCGTTGTACCACCCCGTCGACAGCGCCACCACCATGTCCTTGTCGCTGTGGTACTGGCCGTCGCACTCCGACGGGGCGCCGCCATCGCAGTTCTCCTGGAAGCAGTTGACGGTCAATTGAGCGCGGGTATTGCCGGAGACGGGCGGCGAGCAGCGATACTGCGGGTAGGATTTGCCAGGCTGGCAGCAGTCGGAGTCGTAGCCTGGGTCGCAGTGGCCGGACTTTCCTGGGAGGTAGCCGCTGGCGTGGCAGGCTCCGATGAGCGGGCGGTGGGAGGCAGCAGGATGGACGACGCGCACCAAGGCTACAACGATCAACATGACAATGAGTTGAAACAGAGGAGAAGCAGAAGAAGCCATTGCTGTCTGTTCTCTTTGCTTAAAATTGATTAAATGGATGTAGAATGATAGATTTAATGAAGGATTGGATTGGTTATATATAGCTTCAGTGATTAATTCCATCTTATACTGTTACGGTCGTAAGGATACAGGTCCGGACCCGACTGAGAGACGTGGCCGAGTCGAGTCAACCATCCGGGGATAGTCGGCAGAAGCACTAGGACCCGGATCCGGGTTCCCAGGTAACCGCCCCGAGAGTCTCCGCCCAAGCCCGACAGCATGGTGGGCCCATCAAGGAGAAGAATAATATCACCGGGCCGACTCCCAGATAATCCGAGTGGGTGGCACACCCGGCTCACCGATTCCCGGATAGCCCGACTCCGTAGCACCCTTGACTGGGCAGCATCTCCGATTCGACCCAGGGAGTCGGGGCCGAGTCGTACGCCCTACCACTGACCACTCCATTCCTTGTCCTAGGACCGCTCCAACGGACAAGCATGCCACGAGGTATGGCGACGCGCCGCCGGACGTACACCTCTGACAACGGTGTGCCCCCAACATTAAAGGCACCACTCCTCTCCCGTACAGAAAGTACCCGCACAGTGAGGTTCACCTTGCTGTGCTCAGGGTACGGATCTCCTCTTCCTTATATAAGGCGACCCCCTGTGAAGGGGCGAGGTATGTTCTGGTCACTGGCTTACTACTTCTACTCTCATTTTACTCTCCTGCTGTTGCTGACTTAAGCATCGGAGTGGTCTCGCCGGTCCCGCCGGCCAGCCATCTCACGGTGTCTGTGATTGCAGGTCTCCGGCGATCAGAAGCTAGTTTCAACCATTTTCCCGCACAGTGCATCTGAGGAAGTGACGTGTGCGCCCAGCGGAGTTCTTGACGGGAACATATTTTGGCGCCGTCTGTGGGAAACGAACCCACGACCACGTGGTTCGAACGGACTCGGGGGGGGGGGGGGGGGGGGAGATGTAGAAGAATTGGGGGTGCCACCCCTTGTTGGAAGAAGGATACCCGATCAGGAAAGGGAGGCCTGGTCTCGAGTTGAAGAAGAAGACGCCCTCTTTCTTCATCTTCTTCGGATAAAAGAAAAAGTGGAATACTGCGGGGTCTAAGGGGATTCGGTGCATGCGGAAGACTAAGACGACTCCACAAAGGAGTCGGAAAGAATTCGGGGCAAGTTGGTTCAGTGGAAGCTGGAAGTACTCGGCCACTTCTTGAAAAAAGGCAGGAATCGGGAATCGAAGTCCCCCCTCTAGCTGACCATAGAAGAAGGTGGCGTACCCGGGTGGGGGAGTGTGGAGACGATGGTGGGGCTCGGGAACCTCTATCCTATACTCACTCGGGATTTCGTACTTCAGACGCATCTTCGAGCGGGTTCTCTCGGTGAACTTGGTGACTTCGGACTCGTACCAAGGACCGGTAGGCGGAACACTCTCAGACGGTGTCCCCGTCGACGGAACACTCGCGGACGGTGCGTCCATTGACGGCACAGACCCCTCAGAAGCCATGGATACCAGAAAGGACCTAGGACGACGCTGCTAAGGAAGGAAAAAGGGACTCAGCGAGAGAAGAAAGCTTACTTGAGGCAGTAAAGGAAGCGGCAGCGAGAAGAAAACCAGAGAGAACGCAGAGAAGGAGATGAAGACGGCGAGGAAAGGCGCTGTTGCGCCAACCCCTCCCCTACTTATACCAAACCCTAGCGAAGCTCAGCCGTCCGATCAGACAGTCGAAAAAGGCGGGATCTCCTGGCGGCCGTCCGATGACGCAGATTTCCGAGGCGTGATACGGCGCAATTATGGCGATGATTCGGCTGTCCCATCGGACACCCCGCCGCAGTAAAGCACCCCATGCCGATCATGTGCGCCGACCGAGTCATCCAATGTCTACCCGACACGTGGCAGCCCTTCACTGGCAGTTTGGCGCAGGAATATCAAACGGCGTAACTCGACTCGGACTCGGTCTAGTCAGTCGAACACACGTCTCCTTCGACTAGACTAGCGGGAAGGCTGATGTTACGGTCGTAAGGATACAGGTCCGGACCCGACTGAGAGACGTGGCCGAGTCGAGTCAACCATCCGGGGATAGTCGGCAGAAGCACTAGGACCCGGATCCGGGTTCCCAGGTAACCGCCCCGAGAGTCTCCGCCCAAGCCCGACAGCATGGTGGGCCCATCAAGGAGAAGAATAATATCACCGGGCCGACTCCCAGATAATCCGAGTGGGTGGCACACCCGGCTCACCGATTCCCGGATAGCCCGACTCCGTAGCACCCTTGACTGGGCAGCATCTCCGATTCGACCCAGGGAGTCGGGGCCGAGTCGTACGCCCTACCACTGACCACTCCATTCCTTGTCCTAGGACCGCTCCAACGGACAAGCATGCCACGAGGTATGGCGACGCGCCGCCGGACGTACACCTCTGACAACGGTGTGCCCCCAACATTAAAGGCACCACTCCTCTCCCGTACAGAAAGTACCCGCACAGTGAGGTTCACCTTGCTGTGCTCAGGGTACGGATCTCCTCTTCCTTATATAAGGCGACCCCCTGTGAAGGGGCGAGGTATGTTCTGGTCACTGGCTTACTACTTCTACTCTCATTTTACTCTCCTGCTGTTGCTGACTTAAGCATCGGAGTGGTCTCGCCGGTCCCGCCGGCCAGCCATCTCACGGTGTCTGTGATTGCAGGTCTCCGGCGATCAGAAGCTAGTTTCAACCATTTTCCCGCACAGTGCATCTGAGGAAGTGACGTGTGCGCCCAGCGGAGTTCTTGACGGGAACATTAACGCGCTATCTAGCTCCATGCGTGAAACTAGCTAGTGGACAGTACTTTACTCGTGCGGTCATCTACGTAACTCACTTAGAGCTTACATGATTGTCTATGTAGATTTTCTATCTCTGCAGCTATATAAAGCCTAGCGAAGATATGATCTCCTTCTAGCTCTCAAACAGAAGTTACTCTTCTCCTTGATTATTGCTTTCTCCCTAGCTCGCTAGCATTCACACGAGGTCATTTACTTCTGTTCAGAGTTGACTTAATCGTTGGAGCGCCACGTCGGCAACATCAGTTCCCGCTAATGCACTTTGATTCACAGGCTACCAAGTTCCGAACAGTCAAAGGAAGGGCTCTATTGAAGTTGCAAGGAGGAAGGGAGAGGACATTAAGGATTCCATCACAAAGGAATATATCCTTACAATGTCAGAACACAGAAAACAAAGAACTGGCACAGAATAAGTTTTGAAACAAATATATCAGATCACAAATAATAGTGATTTAAATATGCAGTCAGGAAACCTCTATGAACTGGCAATAGAAGATAGAGACTACCATCCGTGCAAGAGATCCCATAATTAATACATTTTCCCTTTCATGTTATGTACAGAGCCTTTTGCTGTTCATTTAGCAAATCCTACTGAAATGTCTTCTTCCACCTTAATTGGCTTACTCATGTTGTTGAATGCAAATGAGCTTACTCATGTTGTTGAATGGAATTGGCAGTTGTGTTGATCCAACAATTGGGTCCTATCAGTCGATGGCTCGAGTTTACAACGTTTCCTTCATACTTATCAATTGAGTCTGAGCAATGGAACCCATCAAACATAATTAGGATATATAAGAATTAAAGATGGACAAGAATCTATATATATATATATATATATAGTTTGTAAAAACCACCTGTTGCATATATAAAATTGATGCTCTATAGTTGGTCTCAAAAACATATATAGCTAGATATTGATGAAGATATAATTAATATTATAAAGGGAAAATAATCGGGAGAAGTATCACTACAAAAATAAAGGCAATTTGTGATGAAATTTATGATGAAAAAAATTTTCATTGCAAAACTATTTGACGACGAAAATATTTTCATGAATAATAGCTTATCGTAAAATTCTACGATAAAAAAATATTTATTCATTGTCAATTTCGCGACGAATAAAGTTTTCATCGTCAAATTCGTCACAAGTTGACGACGAAACTATTTTCGTCGTAAAATTGAGTAATTATTAATCTGGGGCGAAAATAAATTTTTGTCACAAAGTTTGCAACAAAACATATTTTCATCGCAAACTATGCGACGAAAATATATTTTATCGCAAACTATGCTACGAAAATATATTTCGTCGCTATGGAGGGGTGAAAATTATTCATGGAAAATAGATGAGATTTACGACGAACACAGATTTCGTCGCCAAATTAGCGATGAAAACTTATTTTCGTCATCAAAGTTTCGATAGGATACAGTATGTTACGATAGTTTTGCGACGAAACTATATTCGTCATAAAATTCATCGCAAATTAGTACAATTTTCTATAGCTTCTATTCGTTTATCCTGTTTACATCAAAATAATACTTCAACTTTACAACACAAATATTAAACACATCTTATGCATTATTCAAAACAAACAACTAACATATCCAATTCAATATATGATGCAGGAGCATTCAGCAACACGATTAGTTCATGTCTTTCGATATAATTATATTTTCTCCGAGCTGTGACAAGAAGAACTCGAGGCTACCAACCTCCCGTTTGAGCCTTGAAAGGATGATTGAGACTATCAACAAGAAAGATGATCAATTCGTGACATTCTGATGTTATACTCGTTAGCGGATCAACAAAGATTTCTAAAGTCTAGCAACTACTAGAAAATTTTGCTGAATTGATATCAGATGATCTTCTTCTTGAGCGACCATCTGACACTACTTTAAACTCGAGGATGTTAAAATTAGCCCTTAGTGTCAATTCGGAATGAGATGGACTCGAGTTGGACTCGAGTTGGACTCAAGTCAGCTCAGATTGTGTGAGACTCGAGTTGGACTCAAGTCACACAAGCCAAATTCGAATTTGATTAAATGGTTATCATGCATGAGATGCATGATCATTAAAAGCTGCATGATCTTCCTTAAAAGAAGAGAAAGATTAGTATGCATGAGATGCATGATCTTTATTGAAAGGGGAAAAGATCTTCTTGCATGAGATGCATGGGAATTGATAAAATATTAATTTCGGAATTAATATTATATTAATTTCCCCCTTCATCCATTATATCTCATGGTGGGCTATAAAAGAGGGTGAGAGGCTCTTGATGAAGAGGTTGTTGGTTGCTCTTGCTCTCCCTCTTCTTCTCTTCTTCTTCTTGGCCGAACCCTACCTTTGTGGCTAGCACCACAGTTGGGTTCTTCTCCATATCAGTGTTCGTGTGGATACCGTAGAGGCACGAACGCACTAATCGTGTTGAGATCTGCCGACCTTGAAGGCAAGAGTTGCTGTCGGGATTGCGAAGGGCACGCATCGAAGGTAAACTCGATTCTAGTAGGTAGAATCATCAAACGAGTATGTTTTCGCATGGATCTTCTGGAGGGATCCTGTTTTTCGCTGCGTTATATGCGGTTTAATCGGTTTTTTGCGCATATAGATCCCTACAGAGGACGAGTTCTTTTAACCTAGGGCGACTGATGCAGGAAGATCTAAAGATTAGGTCGTGTGAGATACTGCAGAAGATCAATGATAATACATACATGTGTGCCTTCCGAGTCACTTGAAGACTTCCAATATTTTTAATGTGAAACATTTGAGTCCGTGTTCGAAGGATGCTGATGATACTTCTATGAACTCGAGGATGAATTTTTTTCAACTTGGGGCAACTGATGCAGGAGGATTTAAAAATTTTTATTATTAATTTTGATAATTTTTATTTTTAATAATTTTTAAAATTATTAGTATTTAGAGTAGCTTTGAAAAGTTATATTTTTTTATTTTAGAATTTTTTAAATCCATCTAGGATTTTTAGGATTGAGTTTGTTAAGAAATTTTCTTAGGATTTTATATTTAGAGTCCGTTTAGGTTTTTTAGTATTTCGAGTCTATTAAGAAATTTTTTTTATTAGAAAATTTTCTTTTCGAGTTTATTAAGAAATTTTTCTTTTCAAATTTGTTAAAAAATTTTCCTTTTAATTAGGAATCTTTCTTAAGATTTTAGTCTATATAAACATATTATGAGTTGATGTTTAAGGAAGAAGAAGTTTATTGGTTTAATAATATTTTCGGCAATGCCGTTATTTTCCTATCTCTTATTATTCTTTTGAATCAACAGGTTTTAGAAGATTATTTTCGACGTTCGCAATTGAATCAACGGATTTAATATTGCCCCTGAGATAATCGTTATCCCATCCGGCGTCAATAATATACACTTTTAATTCCATCTGCATATAATTTTACTACATCTCAACTTCTAAGACCGTTCGTTTGTCTATATTTGCTGAATTTATAATTTGGAGCATGATTTTTCATTCTGGCTTGAGATATGTGCTCAAGGGAAATAAATGATGGTTATTGTTGATTTTTAAAGATAAATCTTTCTAATATGGTAATGTCATTTCATATACCTAAGTAGATTTTCTTGAATTTTCTCTGTTAAGTAACTCAGTTTAATCTTTGTTCCGGCTCCTTGCCGACGATAGTTACGCCACCAGACAATATAAGGCCGCGTCAACCGGCAATTCCACGTCGATGAGAAGGGCCTGAAGAAGCAAACACTGAACGAACGGATTAGCAAGGCGCCAAGGAATCCCGGCGTGGCCACTCCGATGCTCAAGTCAGGGATAGAGATAAATGAAGTGGTAATGCGTGTAGAGAGAACTCAAGATGGTTGATTGTCATACCTGCGGGATTTATATAGAGGTGGCGGGAGTGATATCCTCGGATCTCTATATTTGCAATTGGTGGTGGAGGCAAGATCGTCGGATCAATCTTGTGACAGATTCCGCGTATCTGATGGTTTAGCAGCGTAAACTATCTTCTCTGGATGGCTGGGATCGTGTGGGACCAAGTAGGAGGACTTGGTCTATATCTTAATGCTTGTAGGTAAGTTATTAAGCTTGACGAACAGGTCAGTGTGGTGATTTGTTGGCTTCAATCCAGCTACTTGAGGTCGATAAGGGCTGACTCGTATATGTGTGGTCGGGATGTGCAGGTATACAATAAACTTAGATGGATTGGGGAGTTGAGCTAGGTATGCTCTGAAACTCGCTATGTAGGCCATAGCTGAAGGAAGTGATGCCGGGACCAGATCATGAGGTCGGCATACGATGTCGGGACCAGGTCATGAGGTCGGTATGTGATATCGAGACCAAGTCATGAGGTCGGTATGTGATATCGGGACCAAGTCATGAGGTCGGTATGTGATACCGGTACTTTGTTGGGCTCGTTGCAAGGAGACGGAGCCTACACATCTTCGTTCTAAGTATCATGGACCGTGACCTTCTTATACTAAGGTCAGCCTGATGCCTAGGGTATTATAGGGACTTGAGTTATAGACCCTGAGGTTAGGGAAAGCTCGGTTTGTATCTTTAATCTTGCGCCGACCTTATAATGAGGTCGGCCATGGATTATCGTGAAAGATTGAGCTCGGTTGAGAGAATTTATGAAGAGATTCGATCTCCTAATGAGGTCGAAGACCAAGCTATAATCTTTTAGGGGCTATAATTTTTTGTCATTCAACTACGTACGCTATCCCTGTCCTTTTTTTTAAGATGATCCGGAAAAGGAAAACTACTACGTACGCTTGCTTTCAATTCAATTCTGATAATTAGTTAACATATATAAGATGGAACCAGTGAATTGAAGCTATATATAGCCAGTCCTTCATTGGATCTATCATTCTGCATCCACTTAATCAATTTAAGCAAGAAATAAGGGAGTCGGAATTAAGCAAAGAGACAGACAGCAATGGCTTCTTCTGATTCTCCTCTGTTTCAACTAATCGCCATGTTGCTCGTTGCAGCCTTGGTGCTCGTCGTCCATCCTGCAGCCTCCCACCGCCCGCTCATCGGAGCCTGCAACCCCAGCGGCTACCTCCCCGGAAAGTCGGGCCACTGCGACCCCGGCTTCGACTCCGACTGCTGCCAGCCTGGCAAATCCTACCCGCAGTATCGTTGCTCGCCGCCCGTCTCCGGCAACACCCGCGCCCAGTTGACCGTCAACTGCTTCCAGGAGAACTGCGACGGAGGCGCCCCCTCGGAGTGCGACGGCCAGTACCACAGCGACAAGGATCTGGTGGTGGCGCTGTCGACAGGGTGGTACCACGGCGGCAGCCGCTGCCACAAGATGATCAGGATCAACGGGAACGGGAGGAGCGTGGTGGCGAAGGTGGTGGACGAGTGCGACTCTGTGAATGGGTGCGACGACGAGCACGACTTCCAACCGCCCTGCCCCAACAACGTGGTGGACGGTTCGCCGGCGGTGTGGGCGGCGCTGGGAATCGATACCGACGTGGGGGTTTATGACATCACTTGGTCCGATGAGTGAGAAGACAAATATTTAATGGGCCAAGTTACGAAGAGAGAATTATTATATAATTATAATTACAAAGATAACTAGTTATACATGTATGTGATTAATGAGTGTTAATTACCATGTAAACAATATAAAATGAAGTCTGTTAAACCTTTATATGTAATCTCCTCTGTAGCAAAATTGTCAGTCAAACGAAGAAAAATCAGGCGAACAACAAAGTTATAATACTTTGGTATCATTTTCATTTTCATTTTTCTTTTTTGTTTTGTTCAAAAATATTTTAAAAATCAATCAATTAATAATGATGATACGGAGGGTGATAAGCCCACAAATGATGTCAATGAGCCTCAAATTAGAATTTATAATCGAAAACCCTTAAACTCACAAGAAAATGTAATATAGGGGCCACGAGTCGTATTTTCCAAGGACTAGTAGAAGACTTGTCTAAATCAAGCTAGGATGTCGTTCTATTTTTAGGTTTTCAAATGTAAATGGGGGTTTTGATATTTTCAATGAAATGTAAATGGATTCAGAATCAAACATGCACATGATTAAGTTTCTAAACAAATCTGATAACAAAACTTCAGAATTTATACAAATCAGCAATTGTAAACTCAACTCTTCCCCTAGCAATTCAGTTTCTAAAAATCTGATTCAGAATCATATTTACTGATACAAAACAATATCACAATGATGAAACGGGTATAATTGCTGAAAATTGATGAAACCTGATACAAAAGCAATGCATGATACGGAACAGTAGCATGGAGATTTTCAGATTCAAGGAAATTCACAAGTTGAGTAATTGAAGCTAAAGAAATTCTAAAGAGATTAACATTCAATTAAAAACTAAAGCCTTAACCAATAAACCGAATTCATGAGTTTCTAATCAAAACACAAATCAGAAATGTGGAATTTCAGAAACAAGAACAGAAGCAAAAATACAGAAACCGATCTCAGATCTTCCCTTCAATGATCAATCTCCTCCTTGCCGTCACACAAGTTTGATCAAAGATCAAAACTACCCGAAAAACTCCTATCAAACCCAGCTTGATTTGATCTGACTGAATTCGATTCAACACAGCTTCGAAAACCCTCCTTGCTTGCGCTGAACAGAGCTCTGTCCAATCTGAAAGTCCAGCCAAAGATTCTTCAAGACGCTTGCGATGCAGTGCTCGAAAACCATCAAGAACATTCAAAGAACCCCTCGGATTGCCCTTGATAGCTCCGATCGATTTAGATCTGAAAAATTCAGCTGGTCATTGCGGCGACAACGACGATCTGAAGAAACCCTCAACAGATGCGATCGCCTCCAATTAATCCCCAAATCTGGATTTGTAGTACTCTCTGGTAGCTGGAGAATGATCTGGAAGAGAAAAATCTAGAGATCCTGCGCTAAACCTACGAAACAGAAAACTGAAAAACGCGAGAACGAAGGTGCTACAGTAACTACGCTACAGTAACCGCGATTTTGCTACAGTGTTCTTTCTCATTATAACTAGCTACTGTAGCAAGCCGGCTCGGTTAAGTTGGTTCAGCCTGTGTTAGCTCAGGTTCAGCCCAATTCATCCAATTAAGCTCCAATTGATCCGATTTCAGCTCCAATTGAATCCAAATCTTGATCATGATGTTTTAGGACTATCAAATTGACCAATTTTGGCTTGACTCGGTCTCTATTTGGCTCAATCGTGGTTCAATTTGGACCCTACAAGAAATCAAGCTCAATTAATATCAAATTAACCATTAAATCACAAAAATTAGAATTAATCATCCAAATATTCAACAAATCATAATTGCAATCAATTCATGTCATTTAGCATTTTATTTTCATGTAGAAATCCAAATTGAATCCATAAAATGTCATAGAAAACCCAACTCATCAGAGGGTCTTTAGAGGCCTGATTTGGTAGGATGGGAGTCAATAATTAGTCCAATCTGATAGATTAATGGGTCAATGGTCAAATCTCATATGACTGATTCAATTGCGATTTTCACCAAGCCACTCGGCACTCGGCTGTCTCAGCCACCGACTCGGCTGTCTTTGCCATCAAGCCACTCGGCACTCGACTGTCACAACCACCGACTCGGCTGTCTCGGCCACCAAGCCACTCGGCACTAAGTTGTCTCGAGCATTGACTTAGCTGTCTCGACCACCAAGCTACTCGGCACTCGACTGTCTCAGCCACTTGGCCACCTAGCTATAGACCTGGCTACTTTTCTCATTCATTCGTACGCTCAATCTCAACCTCGACCGCCCGCCATTGCTCTTGGCCCAAAGCGGCTCAACTGCTTAATCTCTTTTCCAACCTCGATCGACTCTGTCCTGACAAACCTGATCCCTCTATGCCACTCCGACTCTACCCCGACAAACCTGATCCCTCTATGCCACTCTGACACTGTCCTTCCTTGATACCTCCCTATCTAAAGGCAGCCTAGCTATACCTAGCAGCCAGACGCTCAAGCATGCGGGCTTTGCCACAAGAGAGAGACGATTACTAAGTTGTTAGGCTTCTATCCTCTCGGGTTTTCATTCTCAGCTAAAAGATAAAAATGATCTGTATGCCTAAGTCATAGGACGGTTGTTAGGTCTGTGGACCTTGTCCCCTAGATGCTATCCTGTCTGCTCACTTGTCAAAGTTGTACAAAATTTGTCCCCGCAACCACTTCGCGCCTCCGTGTAGATATCTCCCTCAGTGAGTATATAAACTCCAAGACAAGTATGAAAACTCTTTCTAAAATCTTATATCCCGGAAGCACTATTTCTTTTTTTTACTGGACCGACTTGAGCGTCGGAGTAGCTCCGTCGGAAATCCCCGACGCTCTGCTAATCCCCTTGTGCAGTTTCCTTCTTCCTCAAGTTCTTCTCGTCGACAGAACCTCCAACGGTTGAGGTGGCATATCCTTGACTGATAGCTTGACCATCTGCGACATCCAACTGGAACAAATGGTTTAGCATTATTTTGATTAACTTCGAAATTTCCCTACAAGTACAAACAGCAAACGGACCCTCAATGTAGACATGCACACATTGTAATGGCAGAGAATTAATCCCAGTTTAGCTGCTGACACTTTACATCAAGAACAAAATAGCCTACTAATGTCCATACACTAAAAGGAAGCGTCATATGCTACTGCTCGCGACGAAGAGCTCGTGGTTTCCTCAGCCATCGTATGCTCGCCCTTCCTAACGAGCCATTAATTTTCCTTCGGTTCAGTTGCATCAAGATCAGTAGAAACGTTCTTCGTTCGTGCTTCGTGATCAGCTGGACTGCTTGTTCCCTCAGTGACTTGAGCAGATTGTTCTGTTGCATTGAGTGCACTAGCATATGGCCCTTCGTTTACTGGCACAGAGACGTGATGTGTTGCTAGATACCGCTCACTACTTATGTTTCTAAATCGGTTTAGAAGCATTGTCAACGTTACAAGAACCTATAGAGTCACACACAAAGGGTAATTAGGTGGAGATTAGGTTCATATGATGAACCAAGAGGATTAGATTCATGTGATGAATCAAATTGGGTTAAGTGTAATCCAAACTAGACTAGTAGAGTTGATTTGATCAACCTTAGAGATTAGAAGTCAAGTTTGACTTGACTTGAGAAGGAGGACTTTATAGTCAAGTTTGACTTGACTTGGGGGTCAAGTTTGACTTGACTTTGTGTCACATCATCATCAAGTTTGACTTGACTTTTGCCATGTCATAGTCTATGTTGACTTGACTTATGCCACCTCATGGTCAATGCTTGACTTGACCAATTGACTTTGAGTTGAGGTGGCATAAGTGGTGACCAATGATGATGCTCCACATCATCAAAGGTTGCCACCTCATGGAGGTTACATATGAGGTTTGTAACTCATGGCAATTGATGGCATTTAATTGGGATTAAATGGCTTTGATGAAGACTTGAAGTGGTCGGCCACTCTATGTGAGGTTTGGGGTTGATTTTTCATTCTATCTCTCATTCTCTCCTTCTTCCTCCTTAGAGTTCTTCTCCTTCTCCCTCTCCTCTAGTGCTGGCCGAAACTTTGTGGAGGTGCTAGCACACCTTTTGTTTCAGTTTTTCCACTCATCTTGTCTGTGTGGATACCAATTGAGGAGCGGCACTTGACGCTTTCGAGATCCGGCACTGTTTGGACGAGCGGGATACAGGAAGGGCACGTACCGAGGGTAAATGATCTCTTCATGTAGATGTAGAGTTTATGTTAACATGTACAAGCAAATAGTTTTTGTATTTCGCACGAATCCTTTGGCATGGACTTCCGGGGTTTCCGCAACGCAAAAGTGATTTTTACGGCTCGGAAAGTCCAACACGTGCGTCATTGGCCAAAACAGAGAAGGGTGCTGAAAAGAGAGCGATTTCTTTGTTCTGTTCATCCGTCGTGGAAAGAAACTCAACAAGTAAAACAAAATCTAACTTACTGCTCTAATACCATTGTAAGCTTCTGAAATGTTACCTGTTCTTGGTGAAATTATGTTTTGGATCGCTCATGTCCGAGGAACAATTACGAAGGAAATCTCCTCAGATTTTTACAAACCAAATCCCGCGTTCGATGTTCCTGTCCTCTTCTCTGGCAGCCTGGTATTCCCCTCTTCTCCTTCTCTGATTAACTTGCACGCCTCACTTGCATTAGGGCTTTCCTATCCCTTTTAATAGGGAGAGGACGCATCCATCATGGAGTGCACATCGTGCACTCCGTGGGCAGTTACAGAAACTGCCTACACTCAATTCTTACACAAGTTAACAAGTATAGTGATTTCAATCAACTTGAATAAACTAAGAATGATATAACTTCACAAGTTAAGTATTGTTACTCTCACTCTCAAAAGAATTTATAAAGGTAGAGTTCCATTCAATGCTACTCACAACATTACACTATAATATGTTTGCTTATTTTCTACACTCCACTACTGTAAATATAGAAATGCACAAATCAAAAGCACTTATTAGAGTTGCAATGGGACAAACAGGAACCAAAAGAGAAACAATATAGGTGTAAGAAAATAAACCAAAGAGAATAATTTAAAAAATAAAATATTGGAATGATACACATGATGAGTATAACCAAGTAATGCACCACAAATATCCCATCTAAACTTTCTAGCGCTCTACTTTCTCTGTATATTCTCAATGTGATTGGTAAACACACCACCTATCACTTTTCCATAATAAGAATCATCATAAAACTTTGGGTTCATGAGAATCTCCCAATGGTTGCCAAATCAAGATTTACCAATATGTTATCACATTTCAAATAAAAAATACATGACCTATCCATAAGCCAAGTCCTAGTATAGGTTCAGACTCGGCTACTAGCATGATAACTATCATACATTCCATTTGGTTGTACTTCTTCCAAGAGAGATTAGAGTCACCATCGGTGGCTCGAGACCCTCACTTGGTGATGGGAAAGTCTTGAAAAACCGTTCCGATTGATTCTTGTAGAACAAAAATTTTCTCGAAAATGATTTCAAGTTGCCCTTATAGTCGATCAAACGAAGTTTGATCGACGCATTTAGATCATTGGGCTCTTGTGTTTGGTTTACAGGATCCAAGATAAAAAGGATAATTTAATTAACGCGGAAACATTAAATTATACCTTTTCTTCGGACTATTGTGAAGGATGTGGATGACCCCTCGATCTTCTGCTGTATTCCTCTCCTCTTCTCGAACGTTGTATGGGCAACGATCCTTTGAGAATATCTCCACCAGAATTCTACTTCTCCGATAGCTAGCAAGCTTTCCTTCCTTCTCTTTATCTTGGAGAAAAGAGAAGAAGAAGAGTAGAGGCTGGCTGCCGACCAAAGAGAGGTTCCGGCCACCAAAAGGATTTTGTTTCGTGTGTCTCAAACCCTTTGCAAGCCTCCTCTTTTATAGCCTAGCTATCTCATAAACTTGGTATGACTTTTTCTCATTAAGCCTGGTAATCGATCAAGTGGTCGATTACTAGCCTGGTAATCGATCAGGTGATCGATTACCAGCCTCCGTATTACGGAGCTTTGGTAATCGATCAAGTGATCGATTACCAAGGTGTGTAATCGATCAGTTGATCGATTACACTGCTTTGTATGGGTTCGAATGCCTTGTTTCTTCACGAATTCTTTCAAGACAGATTTGAGGATTTCCAGAGACTATAGTAGGGACCTAGAGGAGGAATTGATTTAGGTCTTCGATGGGCTTAAGCTTCCCATGTTCTTCACCAAACACACAGCTTAAGTCCATCGATAATAACTCATTCCACTAGAGAGTTATCATCGCACTACCGCACCAATCCCATATTACAATATGGGCTCCTTCTTACTATAAGTACATTAATCTCCCTGTGTTTAAGATATCGTATGTCCGTCAATTAAATGAGTTACTGACAACTCGAATTTAATCAACTTCTAATCCAATAGTAGTACCACTCAACTTTATTATCATGCGGACAAGGTCCATCTGCAGGATTTACATGATAATCCTTATGAGCTCCTCAAGGGGACATCATCAGCCTAGATTATAGGACACAGTTTCCTTTGTATAATCAACAACACACCATGTACATAATACTACTTTCCAACTCATCGGGCCTTTTGATCTATCGTTCTAAATCTCACCCTTTGATGAATCAAAGAAGTACATACTAAGTACATGTGTTTGTTATTATATCGGGATTAAGAGCATGTACATCTATAGTAACAAAGGTTTAGTTCGATTATATAGTCAGTATAAATCGAACAATCCTCAGATGGTCCTGCTCAATACATACTTAGTGTACTAGTGTAATTCTATAGTCAAGACAGACTAAGAACCAAATTATACTACAACCACTCTAATGGTTTGTCCAATCCATCTTGGTTGTGAACACTGTTTATAATCTATAAGGAACTGATAACATGGTCTTCTGTGTGTGACTCCGCACACCATGTTTATCTACAATATAGATTAAATGGATACTTGCATAAAAACTAAATGCAAACATTGACCAAATGTGATTCTTATTTTAGAATGTTTATTTACATAGCTAGGATTCTGGTTATGTTCATCACAAATTTGCCACCCTCGCCTTGGGTGGCTCTGAACTACATTGAATTTCTACATACATAATTTTAATTTTTGATTTCATAAATCATGACAATGGAAACATAATAAATAATTTTATCACTAATTACATAAAAACCCATCCAAAGAATCACTCACATGCAAACATAATCGTAAATAAGATATAAACAACTTCATACCTTTTGAATGACGTGGAGTGGAAACGATATCAACTAGCAATCTTAAGCAAGGTTGCCTTTACTAGTATTCATGCCGAGATCTCCTCGAGATGACTTCTCTAAGTCACATGTCATGTATTCGCTGTGATACTAGTCAAAGGGAGGAGACAAGTAATCCGAGAGAGAACCTACAGTCTAATTCCGTATTCGACAGCTCGAAGCAACCTAACGATACGAATCAGATTAAACGGAATGGATCACACCTCCATTCAAAGGTTATATGGTTCACTGTCAAGAAGGGTCAGCGAACCAATATGGTGTGGATGTTCCAGCGGCAACAATCGCCCTGAAATAAAAACCAAATCGAAAAGAATAAGCGATACTTGTCGATGGAGAAACAATCATTGCTTCTTCTTGCGTTCCTCGCTTTCACTATCAATTTGCAACTTCCTTTGGCTCTAGAATGACTGGCTCTTGGGAGGTACTGATCCTAGGTGGATTACAAACCAATGGTGAGCTTTGGAAGAGGTTCTATGGCCCACAACAACAAGAACCCTAGTTGGTTGGTGGCGGCCTTCTTGTTGGGTGGCAGCAAGAAGAGAAGAGGAGATTATGTTAGATTTTAAAATCTAATAATTAAATTTTTAATTCATGTAAATAACTCTTCATAAGATATATTTATAGGTGTAGCTCTACTATGCCTCTATTTTTTAGATCTTTTTCTATGCTTAATTTAAATCAAATTTGTTGTTCTGGTGGTTATCTGTGTCATGCCAAATCCTACCTGGATATAGCATATCAAAACTAGAAGGGTTAAATAACATAATACAATAAATAACCTTGTTGATCCTTATTCAACTGGAATGTCAGCAATTATTGTTGTTAAGTCCTTGGAATTGTCTTCAAATTGAATGCTAAATGATATATGTTGGCAACCATTATGCCTGTATGCAAAATACATTTTTAGTTCAAATAATACTGAGTTCCCTTGATATTCCCTGAACCTTGATTGTTAACTTGATAATTGCAGTACCATAAGATAAGGGTCATATTTCATGATCTACTTTAGGAGCTCAAATATAATATCAAAGGCAGAAATAAAATAAAAAACATCAAATAATGTTTTGGATTCATTTTGACAAATGTTAATACCATTATCTTTTGCAGTAGAACTATTTCTTTTTGACTGATCACTATTTTGGTGGTTTGTTAATGAATTGGATGATACTTGGGCTTTTTAATATTTTCCATGGTCTTTTGAGTTAGGAAAATTTTCTGCCTCTCCAATATCCTCTTCCTAACTAGCCAAATCCTTGAAAGTAACACCCCAAGCATATGCAACAAAAGACCTGCGTATGCACACCTAAAGAGAAAAACGAAGATGTTTAATATAATATGTAATCTACATTTTACTCGTTTATTGGATCACTCAATTTGCTTATGAATTTTCTATAGCGTTCTTGATTACTTTTAACTGGTGGATTACAAGATTCTGTAGGTAATTGAACTCAGAAATTTTTGTGGACTTATTATTTGAGCAGGAGACACATTCACAGAAGAACAAAATGAGTTGGTCGAATCAGCAGCAGAGATGCTGTATGGTCTGATTCATGTTCGCTATATATTAACCAGTAGAGGGATGTCTTCCATGGTAATGTATACAAAAACATCTTTTGTTTTCTCTTCTCAATTTCTTGATCTTTTCATGGGTTATGACATTTTTCTAGTAACAATTTGTGTAGCTTGAAAAGTTCAAAAACTATGATTTTGGAAGATGCCCTCGAGTTTACTGTTCTGGTCAGCCTTGTCTTCCTGTTGCACAATCAGACATTCCTAGATCTAGTACTGTGAAAGTATATTGTCCCAAATGTGAAGATATATACTATCCAAGATCGAAATATCATGGCAGTATCCTTCTACCTCTTTTAAATTTTGCAAGTGGGACAAACTGCTTATCTATCTATCTATCTTTAAAAAAATTAACTTAAAGTACATCTGTTGCACGATTTAGCTATTTGAATTTACTTGATTTTGCATAGATATTGATGGAGCTTACTTTGGCACCACATTTCCTCACCTCTTTCTGATGACATATGGGCACCTGAAGCCACAAAAACCGTCGCAAAGATACGTCCCTAGGGTATTTGGATACAAGATTCACAAACCATGATGTTTAAGGTACCTTGCAGGGAGAATTCATGTCTGGAGGGGCTTAATATTCAGAGTCGATTTGTGTAGATAAGACGAGGCACTATCTACATTCGGATGTCTGATTCTCCAAGTTCATCGGAATCTTGTAACTACAGAGCGAGTGTAACTTCTATGTTTAGCCATTCATTTCCCAACTTCAGTATTCCAGGTTGGCTGCTGACATATTTTTTGATCACTTTGTTATTTGAAACTGATTCCATTCTGGTTTAAATCATGGCAACTAGTGTGTTTCCTTGTTTCAACAGAACGTATTTCCTTAGATTTTGTTCTATTTTTATAAGGTTAAATTATAATCTTGTCCAAATATCCAACATGAAATAAGTTCAGTATCAGCCAATGGAATTTCTACTGTAAACTCTCTGCCACATGATCACAATCAGACAGAGGGATAATCTGATCGTAAATAATTTTTCGATCCAGAAAAGAAATAGGGAAAATTCAACAAGTTCTCTGATATATTTTTTTCCCAGTAAATTTTTTTGGGTTCTTGGATAAAGAATTTTTGATGATGTATCAAGTGGCGAGGACTCGGACCTCGCCGGTTCTGTCACATAGGCAAACCGGGCACGGGTCCGCCGACCCGCCGCCGCCGTCGCACACTTCGCAGAGGCAGAGATGGCGGCAGGGGAGGATGACGACCGACGCCGGCCGGCACCAGCAGGCGCGACAAGCTCGCTCAGCCTCGACTCGGTTCGCGCCGCTAAAGGCCGACTCGGCCGAGTCAGCTCTCTTCGCCGGGAGCAGCGCGGCGGCGGCCTGCTGGAGCTGGGCGCGGAGGGAGGCTACTTCTGCATGCCCGGCGTTGACTCTCTCTTGCCACGTCATCAATTCGGTCAGGAGGCGGGCGACTTGGTGCTCCAGCTCGGCGCTCCGCCGCGCCGCCCGCTCCACGTCCGCCTCCTTCTCGCGCAGCCGCAGCGCGGCCGACTTCTTCGCGGCGACCAATAAAAAGCAGATGCTCCTCTGACTCCTCTCCAACGTTCGCCGCAGGTGCTCTCCCTGTCACAAGAATCTTCTTTAGTCTTATTGGAAAAAAACAGAAGCAATCGGATTGAGAGGGAGAGAATGCTCTACTTGAGCGTGAAGAAAGCGCTCGATTTCATCCTTCTGCTGATTAACACAGACAGCGAGATCACAGGAGAGGCCAATGCCGGTGGGGACGAGAGGAGGCAAGTGGACCTGAAGCTGAGAGGGGCTCACAAGCGGCGGATGCGGTTGCAGGGACGAAAGGTGGCTTTGCGGCGCCGCCGCCGGTGGGGCTTCCGTGGAATCTCTCCCTCTCTTCGCTGGATTCCGCGCCGCTATTCCACGAAACCAATCTCAGCTCCGGCGAGGATTAAAACCGACGCAACCAAAACAATCAAAAGGCGGCAACTTCAACTCACCTCCATTGGCGAACAAAAAGGCGGATGCATCGTCGGCTTGAGGGAAGTACATCATCACCTCGAGCGATTCCGGATTCAGATTACACAGAGAATCGCCAAGGTTCGAACTTTACTTCGAAACCAACGTGAAATCCTCCACCAAGCCGTTCAAAATTGGAACTTGATGGAAAAATCAAACACGATTGAGGCGCAGAAAATTGCAGCAGCTTTGGCCTTGAACTACCAGAATGGAACAATAAGAGAGAGAGAGAGGAAAAAAGGAGCTTCTGTCCTGCTACTCCACTCTTCACCTTTCACCTGCTCTGTCCTCTTCGCTTCAAAGCTGCAAGGAAAACTGGAAAAAGATGAATAAGAAATGCAACAATTGGCCTCTTAAGGAACGGAACAGGGAGTAAAGAACAGGGAGGTGGAGGCCTTTTGAAGGCGCAGGGGACCATGAAAACCCCACTCCTTTTATTGGTTTGAATGAATCAACTTTCTTCATTTGCAGGGTCTCATCTCGTGTTGAGACTTTCTAGGCTAACACATTTTCGATGCTGCTGATGCTTTTGCTGCTTTTTTTTTCCCTTGTCCTTCTTTCTCCCCTTAGCTCTTTCTCAATCCTTCTCTCCTTTCCTCTTAAAGAACACATCCGTGTATGCAACTCATTTTCATCGACAGAGCGTTTTAACAAATTAAATGAACAGGTCAGTTCATCTGGTGAATCACAGTAGAGAAGAGAACTCGAACACGAACTTTTTTACTTTCCAGTCAGGTAAAGAATTTAAAAACAATTATCTGCACTTTGTTTTTTCTTGGTTATAGCAGAGCAGAAACAGGAGCCTATTTCTGCTCTCTGGTCCATTGCATCGCTGAAAAACGCATGATGGGGTTCTGAGTTCTGTCAAAATGGGAACCTTTCAAGAACGCCAATTACTTCCAAGGACGTCAATGTCATGGAGAAAGCCATGGGCATGGAATCCGCCATTAAAAGAGCCACCCGCTTTCGGTTTCTACCACTGCTGTCACTGCAACCAAGGAGGCAATGTTTCGTCTTCTTCGATCAGTGGTTCTCACAAGAGATCTGGATTTTCAGCTGCCTTTTGCTATTAATTATTTTCTGTCACAGAAAAACTATGCTAAGTAAGATATTTGAACAGTACACGAATAACGAACACCAATCAAGATCTTACTTGATACTGATCGAGATCATTCAGGTGGCAATCAAGGAGTGTCTGAACATCTGATCTCTCTTCTTCCGAAGCTCCTGTTAATCTGAAAAAGATGGCAGCGGAATTGAATTATATGTGGATTTCCCTCATCTCCACATCAACAAAGAAATTAAAAGTGAAAAACAAGGATGAGGATTCCATTCTTTCTTTGTTGTCTTCTTTATTTTCACTGCATGATACTGATTGATATCTCCATGTCAGTATCATGGTAGAGCCTTTTTTCAAAAAAAAAAAAAATTAAAATGTCAAAATAATCAAGAGTCGTATTTATCTCATTCTCACCTTCAAACATTGGCCTCTTGAGATGGGGTTTGGATGGTGCTACAGAACTGTTGTTTGATTGATTTGATTCTCTTGTGTTGTTATATGAGCATTATTTACTCCACAATAAATATAACCTGATAAAATATTGAAAATAAAGAAATCTCTTTGTGACTGATGAGTTCTATCTGTGTGAAGCTGCTAGCTCTTCACCCTTCTATGCACAAGTGTCTTAAGAAGTTGATAATATAACTTTTTTGTAGGATATAAATATTTCTTAAACAGTGTTCTATGACCTACTAACACTAGTATTAACAAAGTAATGCGGGTGTTGAGATGGTTAATGCAGGATAGATATTGCTACAATGGATGAGGGTCGAATTTCGACAAAGTCGAGAAAAATATCCTTCCCACAATGGTTAATTATAACTTTTTGATTTATCTCTTTTGAAAAAAGTACCGTAAATACAAAATGTATTATATTAGAGAGTTGTTTTTCCCACCCCCTTGACATCGCACCCTCCCTCCCACTTTCTCTCCCTCCTATTCTAATGACATTTCTATCCTCTTTTTTTTATTTATTTTTTATTTTTTTAATTTTTATTTAGTTTTATTTTTTAATTAATTTTATTTAAAAATAGCTCTCATATATTTTTAATTTTATTTAGTTTTATTTTTTAATTAATTTAATTTATTATTTTTTTCATCAATACGATATTGTTTTCAATTTTATTTAATTTTTATTTAGTTTTTTTTAATCAATTTTGTTTATTATTTTTTATCAATACTTTATTTTTAGAATTTTATATAAATTTTATTTAGTTTTATTTTTAATCAATTTTGTTTATTATATTTTTTCAATTTTATATAAATTTTATTTTTAAATTAATTTTATTTATTATTTTTTCATAATACTTGTATTTTTTTCAATTTATTATTTTTTAAATTTTGTTTTTTTATTGATTTTATTTTTTTGTTAATCAGTTTTTTTTCAATTTTTTTTATCAGTTTTATTTTTTTGAATAATTTTTTTATATGTTTATAATCTTTTGTTTATTTTTAATTATAAATTTTAGGAGTTATTATTTATAAAAATTAAATAAAATTAAAAAATAATAAACAAAATTAATTTAAAAATAAAACTAAATAAAAATTAATTAAAATTAAAATATATATATAAGTAAAATAAAATAAAAAACAAAGAAAAAAAAGGGTAAAAATGTTATTTGAATGGGAAAGAGAGAGAGGAGGGGAGGAGGGTGCGGTGTCAGGGGGTGGAAAAAGCAATTTGCATTATATTACTATGCTACTATTGAAAAAAGTTACCAAGGCATTTTGATCAAACACATCAATATATATATTGGTGACTTTTTTAGCAGTCAAATTATAAAATAAAATCATCTTTACTTCCTAAAGTCCATTCACACCCTTATTATTATTTTTAAAAAATTAACTACTAAAAGGTCATTAAAGTATAAGTATTTTGACCAAAATAATTTAATAATCTTGTAGTAGTTAAGATGACAATAAAAGATCATTATTGCCCTCGTGATGCTCTCATGAATTTATTCATAACTTTACTTTTAAATTTTGACTATTAGAAGATATCAAAAATGCTTTGATCAAAGTATATGATGTTTTCAATGATTAAAGTGGTAATATAAGACAATTATTATATTTATAATTCTTACAAGAGAACATTTGTCTTTATTTTTTTTTTTTCATTTTGAGCACTAAAGGCCTATCAATCAATGTGTCTTTTATGATTAAATTTTGATCATTTATTCTTACTTTGATTTTGATCATTAAAATGTAATCTAAATATTTCAACCCAAATATTTAATAATCTTTTCACGTCAAAATAAGATTCTTGTTCTTTGTTAATTTTAACCATAGGAAGAAAGACAAAATAAAATACTTTTTAAATATTTTCAAAAAAATTAAAAAATTACAGTGGTACTTTAAGAATAATATGCGCCGCGCCATTTAGTAAATTCTAAATTGTAATTAATAGTTTGCAAACGCATTGTCTATGAGCATTAATTCATTTTTTAATGGAGATTAAAGTTAATTCAAAATTTTCCTTAATTTGTTTGATATTGTTTAAATACAATATTTTACCAGTATTATTAATTTATCATGTAACAAAAATGCCACCTTTCCATGCATGTCGTAATCTTCTAAATTTTGTGCATACCCAACATTGTTCCGCTTATGTTGTTGTCTATGTAATCTTCCTCGACATCTTTTGGACTGGCAGTGCTATTCGTGCTAAACAGGTACCCTTGAAATTTTGTTTCAGCTTATGGCACCTCTGGTGGAACTACTGCACATTCTGATCGGGTAGGTATCTGCAACAATGGCCATCTTGATGTGTATTCCAGAGCAGAGACCAGAGAGTACAAGTTCATACCAACATGATAGCCCTAAGGCATGTAATCTTGATGAACAGAATCTTGAGCTCAACTTTGCTGATAAATATGAAGAATATAGGAAAAGAAATGAAGTTGGGGTGTCAAAGCTATGCCAAAATCTACTGCAGATGTGATGGTTGTCCCCAAAATCTAATGTCTCTAATTATGCATGTTGTTTATATCACAAAGGAACAAGAATATGAGAAAGGAATAGAAGAACAGAAAAAAAGTTACCTCAGACTACGAGAAGTTGGATTAAACAGAGCCAAAGTCAAGACAAATACAGTGACAATGATAGTTTCTCAACCACTTCACAATGCGAACATCGAAGTTCACGACATGTTACTGCAATTCAATTCATCGAAATAATCTTGGGCACACAGAATAATCTACGATTATATTCACTCTTACCTCCATGGAATGCTTCACGATTCATGCCTCTACTTGGGGTAGTAGCCAGCAGGAGGATATCCTGGTGGAGGGTATGAACCAGGAGGTGGATACGAGCCAGGTGGAGGATATGAACCAGCAGGAGGAGGGTATGAACCAGCAGGTGGAGGATAACCATAAGGTTGCCCATAAACTGGCTGAGAGGGGGCGTAGCCCGCAGGAGGTGGAATAGGCTGATCAAGCCGCGACATTTGCTGGATTGGAGGCACAGCCATCACTGGTGCTGGTCCAAACATGCCATCTCTCTTATCCAACTCAATCTTGTGCTGTGTCTGCACGCAACGATGGATCGTGTGTTTTGTTTCCACTTAGGCGAAGATGCAATACTTTGAAATAAATACAAAATTTTGAAGTTTTCATACCTGCATGCATGCGCAGACTCTGCAAAGTATTCCCAAGTGCATGGATCAGATCTTAGAAACATTTAGTGTTTTAAGGGGAAAATATGAGGGAGGAAGTTTGTTTCTTACGAGCAGTATACGAGGTCAGCCAAACAATTCAGGATCTGGGAAGCCTCTTGGAGCTCCGAGCTTCCGACGATCATCGCGACGATGGAAAAGATGCAAGCAACTTGTTGTAGACAAAACATGAATCCCTGCAGTCAAGTTTCCACATTAAGGTAATTGCTGATTTTAGCTTCGGATAGCAAATCCTACCAAAAACAAGCCTTTGAATAGTTCTTAGCCCTTGAGCCGGGGCAGCTCATGGGGGAATTCATGACCACACCTTGACAAAGTTAGATAATGGAGGAGAAATCAATAAAGCAATGAGGACTTACAATAATGCAGTTATCACATTGAGTAGTCTGTATGTTGAACTCATCTTGGAGCAAGAAGCGAGTTGAGGCAACAGAATTGCCAAAGCACAAGAAAACCTAGAGAACAAAACAGCAGAAGAAAGTTTGAGCCAAATACCAACCATAACATATTATGAGATATATTAGCAAAAATTCATACAGTAAAATAAATATAAGATACATCTATTTCTATTAGACCATAAATCTATAAAATTGTCGTTTCCTTGTTCAAAATATGTATTGTTAATGGTTAACATGAATTTGCATAGACGACTAGCTCAAATTTCAGATCCCTTTAGTGTTGGTTTATCTTCTGTCACTGGCTTGTTAGACCTATACATCTTTGGCTAGCTCTGTTGAAGTTCAGTTCATGATTCAGGTTTAGGCCAATTTAAAAGTGAAGAAAATGTTTAGGTTCTGAATCTTATATCATGCGCTTTTTAGTTGCTCATGATTTTGGGATAATGATTGCCAATCAACTTTCAACCCTTTTAAATTTTCAATATGGTATCCAGACCAAGTCATGAACTCGAATCTGGACTATACCTTGTCATTCATCTCATATGTTGGATGTCCTAAACTTTGAACTTGAATATTTTTTGATCGATGGAGTCTTAAGCTCTGAACTTGAATTATGAATACCTAGAAGCAAATTCCTTGGGCTGGTTTTCTTGAGTGAAAAGATAAAAGGGCAAGGAAAGGAAGAGGATTAAAAATGCACATGGATTATGAATTTTTGTGTCTGTTTGTCTTTCCCTTCCCTTTCCTCTCCTAGTTATAAACCAATCCTGAGGTTAAACGGAACTAAGTTAAGAGTACCAGAATGTGATACAAATGTTCTGTGAAATATGAACGCATATGGGTAAATACATGATGAAAAAATCACTATAGTTGAAAAGTTGGTGGATATATTGATTTACTATACATCACCAAGTTTATCAATATACAGATGACAACATTGAAATATACAATAGGATAAATGAGAGATAGTGCATCATATAATGGCAGATACAGCTACTGCTAAACAAATCAGTGTATTTCATAATACTCATGGGTAAGATTGTCAAACATGGTATTTTCATGTTTAAAGTAAACCAAATACTGGTGGATGTACAGGTTAGACAAAATAACTCAAGGTGTGACGAGACTGGAGAAATAAGAAACATCTAAGACTGAATAAATGGATCTTACTTTTTGGTTCAATACTATTCTGCTCAGTACAAGTTAATATGGCATGGCTAGCTAACTTTATGCTATATATCATAGTAAAAAAATATAAAGGAAAATGAAGTGCTAAAATAACTATTAAGTACCTCAGTGCAAAGGCAAAACTCTGGGCACCGACTTTCTCCACATCTTCCACTGCATGGTAGATACCCCGCACAACATGTGTACCTAAAAATGAAACGAGTAAGAAATCATATTCTACAAATTTTGCTAGCAAAGGTAGAAATTACTGGTCCATTGACATTACCTTGACATGTCATTGTAAAGAGCTCGTTTGCGAAGCATGTACGAGACACATGGTCCACTAGAAACAACAAGTACATCAATTAAATAGTATGTCCAAAAACTCTAAATTAGTAAAAATAAAAACCTACACAATACAGTTGTTTATAATAATTATATTTACATAATAGCTATAATGTGTAACTACAATATGCTTAAACAATCAATCAAACTACCGTGGATTATTAATTTGGATTTGAATGTCTTACAAAAATAAGCACAATTCAGAACAAGATGTAGCATGTACGCTCATTCTATTTACATTATAAAAACCAGCTTACATCAGGGGAATCTTAGGCTGACTAGTTATGACGCTTATTGCTTAAGCATGAAAGTAATCTCAAAGGACTCAATCATATGCTACAAATTTTGTACTTAAAATCAGTATCAAGAGAATCCTATGCTATTGAGATGAAGTGCTTAAGCCTGAAATGGGCAAAGGGTTCCACCTGTATGTTTCCACTTTAATCCTCATAAGCAATTCCCTATTTCACAAGTTTGATCTGATGCTGATAAAGGTTACGTATGCATCAGAAAAGCTTAAGCTTGGCTTAAGCCTGCCATTGCCCTAGCACGTACCTTTATACTTAATAGCAAGATGTGGGCAAACATCCACCAATTTTATTCTTTTCTTCAAGGCATTCCATGGCATTATAAAAGGAGATATACTAGCATGGTGCCCAAATAAATGTCTTGCAACTTTCTGAACAAAACCTGGTAAGAAGGTGACACTCTTTCTACTAATTGAACACTAATCTGTAAACAAAACATTTTATGGATACAAAAGACAAAATCTACTTGAGAAACCTAATGAAGGAAACATATTGCACTAGGAAAGAAAACTCATTTTGAATGATTGAGCATCAACCCTCAGTCAATTAAAGCTTGAATCAAGTCTATAAGATGGCTCATTCAAGTGTATTCAATATACCATATTTCAATAAGAAATAAAAATATTTAGAACTAAGACTATAAATCATGTAAGCAAGTCTCTCTAAGATGGATGAATATTGTGTGATAAGGAAGCTTTAGCCCCACTTTAAGGAGGGATAATACCATGACAAGTGCAAGTTTGCAATTGCTAGGTCAATGGCAAAAATGAAATTTAAAAGATAGCAATTTTTAGAACAGAGTGAAGCGATCTAGCTCACACTGAGGGCCTCTGATTAGAAGACTTCTGTCTCACATAGACAAAAATTAAAAATCCTCAAAGCCATATAAGACCTGAGGAGATCCATACCTTTCAAGAAGAAAAAAAAACATAAGGATCTCACTTTCAAAATAGGCATTGTGAGCCAGTGAATGAAAATGAACTCTATGATTGCAGATAAGTTCATAGATAATCTCTAAATCTAATGGTAATAGGAGTCAAATGCATGGACCTCCATATATTATCGATTCAAATTTTCTTTAAGGGAGATTTTATTTTGTCATTAGTGGTTATTTAGTGACATATCCAGATAAGTAGATATAAATTCCCTGACTTAACTGAAATTCCCTAGCCCATTTGTTAAAAAGATTCAATCTCCAAAATGATTGTTAGAAGAATTGTGGCTAATTGAGAAAAAAAATAATCATCCATTTGGATTCCCCTTCAGCTATCTATGTACCATTGCTGCAAGGTAAAAGTTCTCGCAACTACTCAAGTTGCTAGTAAGTTTACATGAATGGAGAAGCAGTGCAGTTATCACAAAATATATAGCATAAAAGCAACAAATGTTTTATCTTTTATGGTATACATAAAACTAGCTGCATAACTTTGCTATTACAAGAATCTGTAGGAAACCATTTATTATCGAAGGTCTAGCTTGACATTCTACTGCATATTATGCAAGATCATGCTAAACTTATGAAAGCAATGTGCACTAAGAAGACATCCTTAAGAACAATTAGCATGTTTCAGCAAAAAAACTTCAATCGTTGCACCAGATATTAGATGGCCAATTAATCTTAACAGAAACATATATACTACTAGTGGTACTAATTTGGAATTTGGAGCAAAATTAGAGGACAAGATTATGTTAATTCCAGCAAGGTGGTTTCAAAAGAAAACACATTTGGCACTGAAAACGTTGAGGGTAATCTGAATTATGATCCTTATTCTTTATAGCTACACGACAGTTCAACACAATGTAAACTCGTAGAACAAATCAACCTTTTCGTTAGATCTTCAGGTAAAAAAGAAAAAATCAATAGCAACTATCATCCGCCGAAATTTGGCACTATCTGTCCGGTTATCAACAGAAATATATATATAAGGCAACGAACCGGAATTCGGAACCATCCACAAGATGGGGTTCAAAATAAAGGTGAATCGAAGGGTAGGAAGCTGGTCACTTACCACCAAAGCGCCAGACAGCAAACTGCAGAAGGGATAGGGCGCATCCGTCAGAGATCACGAAAATCAAGAATTATTGGATGAAATTAGAAGAAGGGAAGAAGGGGAGATCTTACAGGGGAAGTCAGCTCGTACGGTGCCCATGAGGTCGGTGTGCCAGAGGTTCCTATAGTTCTGCCGGAGCTGCATCTTGTCGAGGAACGCCTGAGACGCCATTTCCGGTCACCCACCGCGGACGCGAGATCCAAGCAACTCTCTGAGGAATCGGGATGAATCAGGAAGAAAGGCTATCGAATTCGGTTGCGGTTGTGGGGATCGAGTATCCGCCCCCAGCTGTTTACTACGATGGCGGGTCAAGCAAGATAAGAAAATACATTTTCCCCGGATTATTCACGATCAACCCAATCTCATACCGCACTATGCCTCCGTGGGACCCTTTATCCAACCAGTTGAGAGGAAGGTAAAAAGGTGGGTTTCTTAATGGGGCGTGAATCGTTTTACTTATATGCGAAGGCGAGTTGTGACTGTAGCTTGTTAGTCGTCGTCGGAAAAACGGAGGAATACATGGAAATTCTATCTAGAAGAAATAAAAAATATATATTTAATTGATATAATAAAAATAGGAAAAAAATATAAAGCATAAAATAGATATGAAGAATATGTTCTTCCCTTTGCATCTTCGCTCTTTGTCATTTCATCGAAACAGACGGATGGGGTGCTGCCCTAGACTCAATGACCATTTGTGAAAAGGTAAATCGAGAAATTACAATTAATCACGATAAAGGAGAATATTATCTCGACTTTATCGAGATTCGAACTCTTGTCCTCTTCTATAATTCTGTTCCGTCGTAATCAATTTAGCTATGTCTCGGAAACAACAACTATAGTATCTCAGTTACACCCTGAGCGACCTAAATCTGTGCCAAACCAAAGGAACTTGAATCGCATTCCTAGCTTGGATTTCACATCAGCAATCTTCAGTTGTGACGTTAATGCATGGATGAGTGAAAACCACCAACGTGAAGTACTTGCTAAGTTCCAATTTATAATAAAGCCATCAGTTGGACTGAGAATTTCCTATGGAGATGAGTCACCTGAAAGCTATTGCTCCTTACGTAGGCATGGTGGTGGTGCAATTGGTTTACGAGCATCCTTTGCAAGCTTGCATTGGATCAGGGGATGAGCTTCCTGGGTTTAGCAGTGTACAGGCATCTGATTTCTCTTGCAGTCTTTGGTCCTCTTGCATTTGTGCTTGAAAAGTTCATAAACCAACCTGCATTGGCTTGTGGTTGGAGTTTGTGGATTCTGTTTTGTCACTAATAATAATGTAATTCTTATGGGTACATACGCATACACTGTCTCATAGCAACTGAATTGAGGATTTGAGAGGGTGGTTCTAGCAAACAATGCTTGTACAATCACTAATTTCACTAAGTCAAACACAAATATTTTCCAACTAGATAATAAAAGTGTCAGATATCCGTATGATTAGAGCTGTCAAGCACATGTTTCATTGTGACCAGCCAAGCATGATCGGCCAGAACGTGAACAAAACCTTTCTATCTTTAAATATCATCACAAGTAGCATAGAAAATATGGAATCGTTCACCAAACACTACTAATTAATAGAACAATAGACAACTAGTGAAGCCAACGCCTCAGACAATAGTTTACAAAGAGTTGCTAAAGGAAAAAAGTTGCCACTATAGCACTGAAGAAAACTCTTCCGGCTGTTTCACTGGAAATCTTATAGATTTTTTCTTTCTTTCTTTCAGCTCCACCTCTCCCAATTGATGTTGATGTTCTTCCTATGCACCAAAATTTCCAGGAAATCATATCTAAGTTTCCTGGCACAGTCTTCTCCTTGCTTCTAAGTAAGGGTATACCTTTTGGTACTCTAAAACAGACCAAATTAGGTGTCTAAGAGAGAATTCAGGCCAAAAAAGGTTCGGGTACTGTAAATGACTAAAAGTGCTCTGCCAGAGAAGAAAATTACTCAACCGAGTCTCCCCTGACGTTCTGAGTACAATATCAGGTTCTGAACAGCTAGCACTGTCTAAGTTCTCCTCCAAGTCAGTGACAAGAATAGAGTTAGCAGGATCTGAGCATACTTCTTCTGTTTTGTCTTCTAATCGCGCACAAGATTTGTTAATGGCTCGTAAAATTTCATTTGTAGAAGTATATGCTACACAAATTGAAAGAACAGGCCCAGTGTTATTGGCAGTGTGTACCATGGCCTTCTCAGCAGCAGACCGTATTGGCTCAGCCAAGAGGTCCAAGCTTCCCCAAAAATTGATCTTCAACCCAAATTTATGCACAATGCTCTCTTCCTCCAAAAGTTGATCAATCTTTTCCTTCATCAAATGCATAAGGGACCCAACCTCTTCTGGTTTTCGCTTAAAGTTATCAATACTAAAAGCATACACTGTCACATACTTGACGCCCATTTCATAGCAGTATTGGAGACTAGAAACAAGGGATGTGAAGCCTACATTGTGGCCAGAGCCTTCTTTGATTTTCATTTTCTTGGCATACCTACGGTTACCATCCATGATAAATGCAATATGCTTGGGCATTGGACCAAACGAGAGCACTGAGAAAAGACACCTTCGCAAGAATCGCCATACACTGTTGAGATTTTTTGGTTCAGATCTTTGACTATGCTTCTCCATCTGGAAATTATAATATCAATTAATGACAATATTTGGAACGGAGTTCAATCAAACAGAAAAAACCTTTCAGAAATACCAAGCAAAGACTTAATGGGAATGTATAATGTAAAGTAAAACTCTCTACAGGTACAAGATGGTACACATTATCAACCCAAGCATATTAATTATGAATCACAAAATAACAATTTGTATACTGTATATTAATGCTATGCTCGTGGTGATTACTATGTCTTGAAGCTGCACAAGGTTTAAGTGCTTACAAATGGATACTAGTCATGTTGTCACGATGCTTTGGTCTCATGTTTATCACACGTACTGAGACTTCAGAAGGTCAGCTTTCTATCTGAGCATGAGGTGGATAATTGTATTTCTGTATGACATGTAATTGTGAAAGGAAAGAGCATATCTAGTAATGTAATCTTGATTCATTCCTCCCTCTCAATCTATTTTGATTCTTTACAAATTCGCCTCAGGTTCCTTCTCAATTAGTCTCAAATTTCACACTGACTGATTGTGATGTATTTTTACACTAGTATCTAAGTTTGCTATTCAATATGTATTTTCCTTTACATTTCTTTTCAATGTTGCCATGTCACTAAGAAATTATGTATCATTATGTTATATCTTCACAATTTCTCGCAGGGTACCAAAGTCAAACTCTCGATCCTCTTCTAGGTGACTGGGTGTAGTTTAGTGTTTATTTTATTTTTTTGCTATTTTTTAAATAAAAGGTTTTTTATAATTAGGGAGTTGTTAAAATTTGAGGGAACGAAATTGTATTTTTACAAATAAAAGATCTGGGTTCGAGTCTATAAAAAGGGTTAGAATCTCATATATTAAAGGATCTTCAGCTTAATAACATATTTCTCTTCAGGAGTTTTTACCAGTTGATGGGCTTATGCAGAGGGATTAAGCTATGTGCCATTGTTGGCTCATGAATATCAAATATGAACGTGCATATAAGGTTGCTGAGTTGTTGTTGCACCAGAAGAAGTGACATCATTCTCATCTCGAAAACAAAATTTACAGATTAATCAAAATGCAAATGATTTGTGAATGTTGTGTTATGAGAAATAAGTGGTGAACCATAAGATGTATGATTGCTAAGCAGTAGACGATGTAAGGAACAAAACGTGGGATAAGCTAAACCCATGCAAAATAAATATTAAAGCAAATCAAAATTTATAGAACATATCATGCTTTATTTTAAAGCAAATCAAAATAAACAACGGAGACCATCACCAAATATGAGAAGAAATCTAGCGCAAATAAACATTGGCAGCACTAAAACAAGTAGAAAAAAGGAAATAGTAGAAGAAAGTAGCTCATACCTCTCTCCCTCCCAAGGAAAATCTCGACCTCCGATCCAAAATTTGGAAGGAACTGACGGCGAGACTTTATTTAAAGGGAGGAACTCGCTGGGGATTCACTGTTTCTTTTCAATCAATTGGACGGTAGAGACCGTCGCGTTGTATGCCTACTTTCGGCGGCCTTAATCTTTGTTTATTATCTATCCGGATCCCTAGGGTCAAAAGCAGTACGAAGAACCTTATGCGCCGCAGCTTCAGACCCTGCTACAGCGGTTGCCACAGAAAAGGGAGGCCCCGTAGCGTGCAAGCTGAAAAGAAGAAACCCTAGGGCGCGGGGTCCTTTATCGCGAGGAAAGGTGGAACCTTTACGGCTGACCGAAGATGACGACCGCGCGTAGCGACCCCCAACGAGGCAGCGGCGGCCGCGACGACCACCTCCGGCGCAGGTGCTACAGCGACGATGGAGAACGGCAGTAGGCAGGAGGAGAAGGCGGGGCGGCGCTGTCCAAACGGAGGGGAAGAAAAAGGCCTAGAAGGTGGGGGGCAAGCGGTCGTTGGCGTCGGCAGGAAATTAAATAAAAAATAATGAAGTAGGGCACCGGTTAAGAAGATGATTAGATTAATCAAATTGAACATTTTACAAATAAGCCCACTTAAATTTTGGACATGCAATTAGGTTCCTAAATTTTTTAAAATGTAACCTACGAGAACGAGAACAGATAGGAAAGAGTACAAAGGAGATGAAACTATGTGGCAGTGTTAATTGATTAATTCAAATTAATCTAACTGTTATATTAATTCAAAAAAATGATTATAAATAATGTAACCTACGAGAACGAATCAGGACACATAGATAGGAAAGAGGACAAAGGATCAAAAATCAAAAATGTGTTCGACGATCCGCATCAATCATTAAAGTTAGAATAAAATTTAATTAATTAAAAATAATAATTACTAAAAAATTCTATATAAGAAAGATAAATAAAAATAAATTTTTTATATATCTTTGATCTAAGGAAATTTTAAAAATAAATATTTTAAATAGAAAAGGCATAATAATTTTCTATTAAATAAAAAATATTAATTGACTCTAAATTATTAAATCATATAAATAAATTTTAAAATTTATTATAAATATAATAAACTTAAATATTTTTTTTGAAATTTATTTGTTTTTCAATTTTAAATTAGAAGGGTTCTTTATTAAAAAATCATCATAAATTATGGGTGGTGTTAATTTTTAAAATTTAATAGAGTCGGATTCCGATGATAATATTAATTTATTTGATTAATCGAATTAAAATTTTTAAAATGAATATTAATCGAATTATCTAAAATAATCATATTTTTAAAAAATATTTTTTAAAAAATAATTAAAATACCGGAATATCTTAATTAAAAAATAAATAATTTATTAAAAAATTATATGATATTTCAATATATATTAAAATATTAAAAAATAATAAAATTTATAATACATTATTTATAATATCGCACCAAATAGGTTAGAACCCTAGAGACGTTGAGGGGTGAGGGGGGCGGCGCAGTGGGTGGGTGAGGAAGATGATTAAATTAATCAAATTGAACATGTTTAGGGCACCGGTTAGGAAGATGATTAGATTAATCAAATTAAACATTTTTCAAATAAGCCCATTTAAATTTTGGAAGTTCAATTAGGTTCCTAAATTTTTAAAAAAATAACTAAATAATAATAGCAACTTTGTTTAGACTGGTTTTCCATTATGGTGTAATACAAGTCAGTTTATGTTTTTACCTAAACATTTTAATCAACACATGCTGTTTTGAGTTGGGTTGATTCCGTATATTATATCGAATTTTACATATGATGTTTTAGATGTATCAAAAATGTGAGTATAAGAAAAATTGTACCAATATGTATTTTAGTATCGAAAATTCGATATACTAAATTGCAATATATTAGATGTTTAATTTGATATAAATTTCATAGCATTTATATTGAAACACTCGTTATATTTAAATTTTAATACAATATCATAAATAAAAATCAAACAAATTGAATTGATAAAATATCTATTAATTTAATTTTTAATATCAAATTAATTTAATTGTGATGTTGATTTTTAAAATTCAATAGGGCAGTGTTGTTGAAATTAGAATAAAGTTAATTAATTAAAAAACTAATTACTAAAAAATTTTATATAACAAAGATATATATATACAACTAATAATAAAACTTTTTTATATATATTTAAAAAATATAATAGAGATGAAGTTATAGTTATTTTTTTATAAATAGAAAATATTAATCGATTCTAAATTATTAAATCATATAAATAAAATTTAAAATTATTATAAATAATATAATTTTAAATATTTTAAAAATTCATTAATTCTTTGATTCTAAATGGTTTTTTTATTAAAATTCATCATAAATCATGTTGATTTCCAAATTTTAATATGGTATTGATTTTCAAAATCTTAAATTCAATATCATAGTGTTTGGTTTTTGAAAATCAACACTACAGTAATACAGTTTTTGTCCAGTTCCATTGATATTATTGATTTATTCAATTTAATTGAATTAAGAGTTTTAAAATCTAAAATAGATCGTATTATTCAAAAATAAACCTATTTTTAAAAATAAATAAAATTTTAAAATAACCAAAATATAGAAAAATAGTAAATCGCTAATTTTGAGCAATTCATGCAGTTTGATACCCAGAAGGGGCGCCTCGCTCCTTTTTATCAATAAGCTTGCAAGCGTCGAAAGAAGCACGATCTAACTTCTTGAACTGCGGAACAAAGGAAACAGGAACAAACTAAGACAGGAACCCTCTCTTGTTTCTATCTGATGAAGATTTTTTTATTTTGCAGAATGATTTGTCGTGTAGTCATTATGCCATTATATTATTCAGAGAGCAATTACAGAAACTAGATTCTCTCAATTGGTCAACTCCTAAGGATCCAGAGAGATATATATAATACAGAAGCCATGTGCCGTTTGATAACCATGCCTTAACTTGATGCATGATCAAACTCCATGAACAGACATCAGAACTTGCACTGCACAGCTCCAATGAATCGAACACAACTTGGAGAGTTGAAAAAGAAGGCCTGTTTATTTATATTATCACACTGCTATCTCTGCATAGGAGCGACAGACTACCAAGTCTTAGTTGTTTTACGACGAACACCGTCCTAAACTGTTGTGTTTCACGAAATGGCAAAAATCCTAAACGGGCATTGTTTTGCTGGGAGCTGCAGTGGCTTCCATCTCCTGCTCGCCCTCGTTCTCGCCGGACATTTCCTCCAGAGACTTCCCCTTCGACTCCGGCACCAAGAAAGTGAAGAGGAGGCCGAGTAGGTTGCAGGCGGCAAGCACGAAGAGCGCGTTCCGGACGCCGATACCGGCCGGGTATCCCTTGTCGCGCTTCGCAGGGTCCCTGCTCTGCGCCGCGTACTGGAACCCGAACGCCACCACGATGGCCCCGGCCTTCCCTGCCGCCGCCGAGATACCGTGGCACGTCGACCGCAGACGCGCCGGGAAGATCTCCGCAGGCACGATGAACGTCGTACTGTTCGGCCCGAAGTTGGCGAAGAAGAAGGTCAAGGCGTACATGAGGACGAAGCCGATGTGGTTGCCCGGCGTGGTCCAGTGGTGGTAGGGCACGGCGAGGGAGAGCATGAAGACGGTCATGAAGACGAAGCCCATGACCTGGATGGTGAAGCGACCGATGATGTCGATGAAGGCAACGGTAAACCAGTAGCCCGGCACGGTGCCGCAGAGCGCGATGAGAGTCTGGGCGCAGGCGATGCGGTAGACTTCCTCGATGGCGTTCATGGTGGCGGCCTTGGGGATCCAATTGATGGCGCTAAAGATGTCCTTTTGGAACAGGTTCTGGCAAGGCGGCGCGTCGAACCTGTTTGATAGAATGCGTGTGAGGCGATATCAACTAATAGTAGAGAACTATTGAAGAAGACGGAACCTGCTATTGAAACCGGCAGAGAATATGAGGGCGACGATGCCGCCGGTGAGGATGCCGAAGCCCTGCATGGCAAAGACGGCGGCGATGAAGGTGCCGCGCGTCTTCTTGTTGGCGTATTCAGACATGATGGTGGCGGAGAGCGGGTAGTCGCCGCCGATTCCGAAACCGAGCCAGAAGCGGAAGAAGCAGAGCGTGGCCATGACGCCCTTAGCGGTGTGGCCGAAGGAGAGGCCGGAAGCCACGGAGCAGATCCGGAAGCCACGGAGCAGATGACCATCAGCATGAGAGTCATGCCGTACACCTTCTTGCGGCCCAACTTGTCGCCGAGCCAGCCAAAGAAGAGCTTGCCAGAAAGCGTGCCACAGAAGGCGACGCCGTTGACGGCGGCGGAGATGTTGGGCGGAAGCGTGCACGGCTTTTCCGAGGTCGGGTCGAAGTAGTAGATGCGGCCGAGGAGCTTGGTGACGAGGGAAATGCAGAAGAGATCGTAGGCGTCGGTGAAGAAGCCCATGCCCGCGACGATGATGGCGGTGAAGTGGTACCACTGCGTCTTCGCCGCGTCCAGCTCGTGCAGCACTTGCAGGTTGTCTCCTCCTGCCATTGCTCTGCTCTGCTCTGCTTCTTCCTCAGTTATGAATTTATCCTTCCTTCTCAACGCACAACTGCACAAGATTAGCAGAGGCAGTCTTAGCACATACATACAGAACAGAACACGAGGAAGAACAAATAATTCGGTCACCATGACAGAGACCACAAACAAAAAGTTGTTACGATGGTGGAGGAGGTTGTATTGAATGAGAACGCCGTCCACGGCTCTGATACCACTGATACAAAAAGAAAGGAGAATAACGCAGGAATGAAATGAAATAAACAGCCTGCCATTAACTCTAAATTATTAAATCATATAAATAAAATTTAAATTGTATTATAAATATAATAATCTTAATTTTTTTTTAAATTTATTTGTCTTTCAAATTTAAATTAGAAGGGTTCTTTTCATTAAAAAAATCATCATAAATCAAGGGCAGTGCTATGATGATATGAATTTATTCACTTAATCGAATTAAAAATTTAAAAATCAATACTAATCGAATTATCTAAAATAATTATATTTTTAAAAAATAATCAAAATACCGAAATATCTTAATTAAAAAATAAATAATTTATTAAAGAATTATTTGATATTTCAATATATATTAAAATATTAAAAAATAATACATTATTTATAATATCGTACCAAATAGGTTAGAAGCGTGAGGGGTGGGGCGTAGTGGGTAGGGCAAAAATAACTAAATAGGTCACTGGTTAGGAAGATGATTAAATTAATCAAATTGAGCATGTTTAGGGCACTGGTTAGGAAGATGATTAAATTAATCAAATTGAGCATGTTTAGGGCACCGGTTAGGAAGATGATTAGATTAATCAAATTGAACATTTTCAAATAAGCCCATTTAAATTTTGGACGTTCAATTAGGTTCCTAAATTTTAAAAAAATAACTAAATAATATAACCTACTAGAACCAGCAGGAAAGAGGAAAACGGAGAGGAAACAATGTCAATTCATTGGCACTGTTGCAACTCGAAAAAGAGAAGAGCACAGCTCCGGCGGACAGAAGGCTATGCCAATGCATGCCAACATTACAAGAAACAGTACAAATAGCAACTTTGTTTAGACTGGTTTTCGATTATGGTAAGTAAGTATATGTTTTTACCCAAACTTTTTAATCAACACATGCTGTTTTGAGTTGGGTTGATTCGGTATATTATATCGAATTTTACATATGATATTATATATGTATTTTAGTATAAGAAAAATTACACCAATATAGTATTGAAAATTAGATATACTAAATTGCAATGTATTAGATTTCAATATGATATAAATTTCATAGCGTTTACATTGACATACTTGGTATATCTAAATTTCAATACAATATCATCTGTAAAAATCAAATAAATTGAATCAATAAACAAAATATATACAACTAACAATAAAACTTTTTATATATTTATTTGAAAAATATAAAAATAAATGTTTTAAATAGAAAAAATATAATAGAGATGAAGTTATAGTTTTTTTATAAATAAAAAATATTAATCGATTCTAAATTATTAAATCATATAAATTAAAATTAAAATTTATTATAAATAATATAATTTTAAATATTTTTAAAATTCATTAATTCTTTGATTCTAAATGGTTCTTTTTATTTAAAAAATCATCATAAATGGTGCTAATTTTCAAATTTTAAGGTGGTATTGATTATCGAAATCCTAAATTCAACATCATGGTGTTGGTTTTTGAAAATTAACACTACATTAATACAATTTTTTATCTGATTCAATTGATAATATTAATTTATTCAATTTAATCAGATTAGGAGTTTTAAAATTGAAATTAAATGTATTGTCCAAAAATAAACCTATTTTTTGAAATAAATAAAATTTTAAAATAATAAAAATATCAAAAAATAGTAAATCATATATCAATATTGATATCCATATCGAAAAGCTTGATACAATATAATACCATATCTAAATTTTTGATATATTGAAATTTTCAGTAGACATCGATCAATATATCAAAATTTTTGATATTTTATCACCCTTAATTTTGAGCCGTTCACGCAGTTTGATACCCAGAAGGAGCGACTCGTTCCTTTTTATCAAGCTTGCATTTTGCAAGCGTGGAAAGAAGCACGATCAACTTCTCGAACTGCGGAACAAAGACAACAGGAACAAAGAAAACAGGAACAAACTGATGAAGAATTTTTTATTTTGCAGCATCATTTGTTGTGTAGTCATTATGCCATTATATTATTCAGAGAGCAATTACCGAAACTAGATTCTCTCAATTGGTCAACTCTTAAGGATCCAGAGAGAGATATATAATACAGAAGCCATGTGCCGTTTGATAACCATGCCTTAACTTGATGCATGATCAAACTCCATGAACAGACAGCAGAACTTGCACTGCACAGCTCCAATGAATCGAACACAACTTGGAGAGTTGAAAAATAAGGCCTGTTTATTTATATTATCACACTGCTATCTCTGCATAGGAGCGACAGACTACCAAGTCTCAGTTGTTTTACGATGAACACCGTCAGTGAGTATCGAAAGAGAGACTAAACTGTTGTGTTTCACAAAATGGCAAAAATACTAAACGGGCATTGTTTTGCTGGGAGCTGCAGCGGCTTCGGTCTCCTGCTCGCCCTCGTTCTCGCCGGACATTTCCTCGAGAGACTTCCCCTTCGACTCCGGCACCAAGAAAGTGAAGAGGAGGCCGAGTAGGTTGCAGGCGGCAAGCACGAAGAGCGCGTTCCGGACGCCGATACCGGCCGGGTATCCCTTGTCGCGCCTCGCAGGGTCCCTGCTCTGCGCCGCGTACTGGAACCCGAACGCCCCCACGATGGCCCCGGCCTTCCCCGCCGCCGCCGAGATACCGTGGCACGTCGACCGCAGACGCGCCGGGAAGATCTCCGCAGGCACGATGAACGTCGTGCTGTTCGGCCCGAAGTTGGCGAAGAAGAAGGTCAAGGCGTACATGAGGACGAAGCCGATGTGGTTGCCCGGCGTGGTCCAGTGATGGTAGGGCACGGCGAGGGAGAGCATGAAGACGGTCATGAAGAAGAAGCCCATGACCTGGATGGTGAAGCGGCCGATGATGTCGATGAAGGCGACGGTGAACCAGTAGCCCGGCACGGTGCCGCAGAGCGCGATGAGGGTCTGGGCGCGGGCGATGCGGTAGACTTCCTCGATGGCGTTCATGGTGGCGGCCTTGGGGATCCAATTGATGGCGCTAAAGATGTCCTTTTGGAACAGGTTCTGGCTGTAGAAGGCGATGTCGAGGAGGAACCAGGTGGTGGTGGTGCCGAGGAGGTGCATGCCGTGGCGCCGGGCGAACTCCCTCGAGAAGAGTCCGAAGTTATTCGCCTCCTTCGAGGTCAGCTGCTCCACCTTTTCCTGCTCCTCCACGATTTGCACCTGTAGGACCCTCGACATATCGGCGGCCGCCTGCTTCGCGTTCTTCGCCACCAAGGCGGTGTACCGCGCCGTCTCCGGCATCTTCATCCGCCAATAGTAGGTCAGCACTGCCGGCGCAGCGCCGAGCATGAGAATGATTCGCCAGAGGTAATCGGCTTCGGGCACAGTCGAGCCGGCGCGGTCCACTGCATAAGGCGGCGCGTCGAACCTGTTTGATAGAATGCGTGTGAGGCGATATCAACTAATAGTAGAGAACTATTGAAGAAGACGGAACCTGCTGTTGAAACCGGCAGAGAATATGAGGGCGACGATGCCGCCGGTGAGGATGCCGAAGCCCTGCATGGCAAAGACGGCTGCAATGAAGGCGCCGCGCGTCTTCTTGTTGGCGTACTCAGACATGATGGTGGCGGAGAGCGGATAGTCGCCGCCGATTCCGAAACCGAGCCAGAAGCGGAAGAAGCAGAGCGTGGCCATGACGCCCTTAGCGGTGTGGCCGAAGGAGAGGCCCGAAGCCACGGAGCAGATGACCATCAGCATGAGAGTCATGCCGTACACCTTCTTGCGGCCCAACTTGTCGCCGAGCCAGCCGAAGAAGAGCTGACCTGAAAGCGTGCCACAGAAGGCGACGCCGTTGACGGCGGCGGAGATGTTGGGCGGCAACGTGCCCGGCTTTTCAGAGGTCGGGTCGAAGTAGTAGATGCGGCCGAGGAGCTTGGTGACGAGGGAGATGCAGAAGAGATCGTAGGCGTCGGTGAAGAAGCCCATGCCCGCGACGATGATGGCGGTGAAGTGGTACCACTGCGTCTTCGCCGCGTCCAGCGCGTGCAGCACTTGCAGCTTGTCTCCTCCTGCCATTGCTCTGCTCTGCTCTGCTTCTTCCTCAGTTATGAACTAATCCTTCCTTCTCAACGCACAACTGCACAAGATTAGCAGCGGCAGTCTTAGCACACACAGAAAACGACGAAGAACAAATAATTCGGTCACCGTGACAGACACCACAACACTTTTCAAGTGCTTGAATCCAACAAAAAGTCACGTTTGATTAGAAACTAAGCTCTCAATAATTTAAAAAAAAAAAGATTCCTCCAGAGCTAATCAAATTTCAAACACATACAACATCTTAACTAGGATCTTCCGATCACGCTTAAAATCTAATAAAAACAGAGAACATACGAAAAGGACACAACCCACACCAAAGTGAAATATCTACAAGACTGAGCCGTCAGCACAAGGAGCAACAGGAATAAGCGAGACGGCATAAAAACTTCAGCATCAGTTGCAGACACGCAAAGCAAAAGAAGTTAAACTGAAAGACCACATAACCATGAAATTAGATCTCTTCTACTGAAGTGCAATTCCGACGTATGTGTACCTGGTCTCTGCTTGTTGGGATCAGGGGGAGGACGAAGGCGTGGAGAAGAACGCAGAAGATGAGTAGTGTAGGGAAGAGGAAGGGGCGAGGTGTTAAATAGGCGTTGGGAAATGCGCAGGAGAAGAGGAGTCGGTGTGTAGTTGAAGTTAATTAACATTTAGGAAGGAGCACAGTTCGATTTGATTTGACTATCTAATCAAATAAATAACATTAATTTTGATCGAGTTTATTTCCTTTAAAGCCCTAAATTTTTTTGGTGTATATTGCTATGCTGCGGCTCGTATCTTGCGCGACTCGTGTGCACTCCTCTGATCCCTCGTCACTGCCCGTCGCTGCCGCTTCGTCGTCCGGCCACTGTCGGCCGCCGCCTCTGGCAAGATGGAAACGCGACTCACGGGCCCACCGCCTGGCACCGGATTCCGATCAGATAGTGGTCGGAATCCGATGAATTCGATCGGAAATCAGTTGCCAGTGCCGAGCGGCCGTTTCCGACCAAATCGTGTCGAAATCTAGCCAAATTCCAGCCGAATTCGTCGGATTCTGGCCACTTTTCGACCGGAATCCGACACCGGACTGTGCGCCGGCAAAGTGCGAGTCCATCGGGCGTGATGCTGCCGCCGGCTGTGGCCGGACGGCGATGCAGTAGCGGCTGGAGCAGGGCTGGGTCGGAGTGAGAGCGCACAGGAGCGTACGAGGCGGAGTGCAGGGTAGCAAAACTCACTCCATGGTTATATTTGTTGTCGTCTTTTAGGTCATGGTGGTCACGATCGCCATTGTGTTAGGAATAGGTCAGATTCATCGGTCTAAATTCAATGGACTGTCCTAGCTATTGAGCCTTCATTCTGAGCATTATCTTTTGGAGTCAACGAATTCGGTCGTCGCGACGCAGACGCAAGTCTGCTCCACCAATTAGTCAACCGCCGAAAAGAGACGCCAATTTGACTTTTCTTACTTTCATCCAACAAAAATATCCCAATATAAGATTAGCATCCAATTAAATAAATTCCTTTTTCGGAATTAAATTAATGGCTGGTGAAGAAATGACCAAGACCTCTATTCGACTTGTCAACTTAATTGGGACCGAACCACTGACTAATTAGACGAAATCTCCAGCAAAAAAATTCCTCAATTTGGACTAAGATGTATATTAGATTAATCATTTACATTCCTTCTATCCATAAATGGAAAAAATGCTCATTAAGAGTGTCGAAGATCCACAAAGATTGTGTGTAAAATTTAAGCACCAATAGTTATTTAGTCTAATGATAAATGAGTGATTTAGATTTTCCATTAATTTATGAATTTAAAATTCATTTTCTAAAACAAAACATTTTCTAATAATAATAAAAAAGAGCTAGTTATTAAGTCCCTTTTGTATTGTTAATTGCACATTGTGAACTTGTCAACATTGTCATCATTCGAGTAGTCAACTTATTTAATGGATATCATTTTCCTCCATGCTTTTCAAGTTTCACAAGTAAATCGAGGGCTTCCACATCGTTCTCAACTTCCAAATTAATGGAATCAACTTATTAAAAAGAAGATTAAGTTATTCAAATCATAAATTTACAAGTTAAAAAGTTCCTTTTTCTTATTTAAAAAAAAGATATTTAAATTTTGTAAATAATACTCAAATTCTCATTAAAAATTTTATAGATTTATCTCTCCTTTCTGCGTGATCTGATTGTGATAGTCTTCATCCGAAGATAAGGTTATTTAATTTATTGCGTGACTTTGTTATTACAAATCTCTTATTTCTTTTCTTCAGTGCTTTCAACTTGTGGATAAGTACTCATTTACCATTTTTCTCAACCCAAATTGATTTGCTTAATCGTAAACCCAAATAAATCATTGTATTTTTCACTTTTAGGACCATAAATTAGTCGAGTCAAGTTAAATTTTATGATATTTAAATTTATTTAATAAAATAATCAAGTCAAATCAAGTTATTGAAATAATTATTCAAGCTTAGCTTGAACTCTTTATTATAAACTTGAGCTTGATTCTAACTTAGTTTGAGCTTGGCTTGAGTTTTATTCAAGTTGCTAAAGGAGTTTTATTTGTTTAGATATTATCAGACTTTCGATTCAAACTTATATGATTATTTGAAACTTTTATATTTATAATTTTTTATAGTTGATTATTGAATTTGATAATATAAATTTATTTATTTATTTTAATTTTTATTATTTATTTAGTATATTGCTAAGAGTTTTATCAATAAATATAGTTCAAAAATATTGTTCATGAATATTATTTATAAATATCGTTCATGAACATTAATTCAGGACATTAAAATAAGCTGAACACATACATGATCAAACTTATTTATTTAGTTTAACAAGTTATTTTATTCATTTAATTGATTTTATGTATATTAATGAACATAAATAAATTTTTATTAAATTAAATTTTATCAAATTTATTCACGAACATTTGATTCATTTACAATCAACTTTAATCTTTCAAAAAATATATATATATAATCGTTAGATTTCACATTGTGTGATGTCTCAGTATCACCCGTCGTGGAAAAATTATGGAGAAAAGTGAGGGTTGCTGTGATATCAGACACAATTCATTAGCGTGGTGAGAATTGAGAGCTAGCTCCTAATTGACAGATTTTGAACAATGTGCCATCCAAATTTTTTACCAATAGATGTACATCAATTATACGTCCATATCCGTACTTTATAAAGTCAAATACAGTGACAATCATACCTTCAAACTTCCAATATTAAGAGGCTTATATACATTCTGTTTTCTTTATCACAGTGCCATTTTCCAATCCTAACACAAAGTCTTCCCTGGATCTCTTTTTCTGAATCAATTCAAGCAACAGGCTCGGAGCTAGAATCTAACTAAAGTTGAGGTGATTGGAGGAGAATGTAGGACGATGCCAATTTTGATGCACTGACTTAAGGTCAAATGAGACAACGAGGCATGAAACCTTTGACTTTGAGCAGTGTTTAGTTTGTGGAGATCAAGCTGTGTGTACCTTTAGGCTTATCTCCATTCATGAACTAGAATGCAATCGTAGATCCCAAAAGTAAAAAAGAAGAAAGCATCTCCAGCTTTAGACTTCAAAAGGTATTGGAAAATTCTTATTATATATATAGTTCGAATCTTTGGTGATTAGTCAAGATAAGAGGCTTGACTTTTGATGCATATGATGATGATGATGATGATAAAGGAGTATAGCATGCAATATCTCGAACTACCTTTATTCATTCGAAGCTCCAAAGTAAAATTGTCCTGCAGCTTGGCTTCTTCTTCTCGTCCTTGTGTGAAGATAAGCGTGCACGTTTAGTTTGCAAATCTTGGACAGTGCAATGATGCATCGCATTTCTCCAGTAACGAAAAGATCTAAGCTTATCTGATCACTTGTCTGTCGTCCATTACGTGCAAGGAGAAGATTGCTTTTGTACACAGTGGCTCATAAACATAATTTGAGTTTAAGAACAGAGTCAACGATGCGAACTCAGAAGTGCATACAGTGCTGAGATGAAACTCCTGTAAATCTGCGATATAGATATTGCATCATACTGACCACAAATCAGTCCATTGCAAATCTTTGGAGTCTGTCACTTGTCAGAGGAACGCATGGGCAGCCAATCTACTGATACGGAAAGGCAAGTGCATGTCTTGTTGGGCAATAAATGAGGAGGGAAGAAATGACCATCACTTATTCCTCATTCATTGTTTGTCATTTCATGGCTTAACTTGACATTTCCATTACCATATTCCTAACACAATTGCAATGACTAGTTATTGCATGATGGGAAATCATCATGCAAAGTTGGGCAGCACGTTTAAGTTGCATTTTTCAGGTTAAACTGGAACTTACTTCTTGCCTAAATGTTAATTAAGTTAATTGCTTGATGCCTCCTCTTTGCAGCGCATTTCCCAACGCCTATTTAATACCTCGCGCTTCCCCTTCCCTGAGACCATATCGACTCATCTTCTGCGTTCGTCTTCACCTTCATCTTCCCCAATCCCAACAAGCAAAGACCAGGTACGCGCGAATCGAATTACACTTCAGTAGCCTCCTCCAACTCGTGCACTTTCTTCAAGAGATCTAAGCTTTCTCTTCCAGCTTAATTTCATGGTTATCTGGTTATCTTCTTTTGACTTCTGTGTCTCCGACTGATGCTCAAGGTTTTTTTTATTTTTTTATTTTCTCACGACCCACTTCTTTTCGGATGTATGCTTTGGGAATCTGGTTTGGATTCAACTTTTTTTATGTTTTTTTGAGTTCATGGTTCTCTGTTTTTATCAGATTTCAAGGTTATTACGTGACAAAAGATTCCAGTGAAGATATTTTGTATGTTTTGATATTAGATTGACTCTGAAGGATGTAAAGAGATTTGTTCTGCGTCGTGTTCTGTATGTGTTAAAGACTGCCTCTGCTAATCATGTGCAGTTGTGTGTTGAGAAGGAAGGATTAACTGAGGAAGAAGCAGAGCAATGGCAGGCAGGAGGAGACAACCTGCAAGTGCTGCACGCGCTGGACGCGGCGAAGACGCAGTGGTACCACTTCACCGCCATCATCGTCGCGGGCATGGGCTTCTTCACCGACGCCTACGATCTCTTCTGCATCTCCCTCGTCACCAAGCTCCTCGGCCGCATCTACTACTTCGACCCGACCTCTGAAAAGCCGGGCACACTACCGCCCAACATCTCCGCCGCCGTCAACGGCGTCGCCTTCTGTGGCACGCTTTCAGGCCAGCTGTTCTTTGGCTGGCTCGGCGACAAGTTGGGCCGCAAGAAGGTGTACGGCATGACTCTCATGCTGATGGTCATCTGCTCCGTGGCTTCTGGCCTCTCCTTCGGCCACACCGCTAAGGGCGTCATGGCCACGCTCTGCTTCTTCCGCTTCTGGCTCGGTTTCGGAATCGGCGGCGACTACCCGCTCTCCGCCACCATCATGTCTGAGTACGCCAACAAGAAGACGCGCGGCGCCTTCATCGCCGCCGTCTTTGCCATGCAGGGCTTCGGCATCCTCACCGGCGGCATCGTCGCCCTCATATTCTCTGCCGGTTTCAATAGCAGGTTCCGTCTTCTTCAATACTTCTCTACTATTAGTTGATATCGCCTCACACGCATTCTATCAAACAGGTTCGACGCGCTGCCTTATGCAGTGGACCGCGCCGGCTCGACCGTGCCCGAAGCCGATTACCTGTGGCGAATCATTCTCATGCTCGGCGCTGCGCCGGCAGTGCTGACCTACTATTGGCGGATGAAGATGCCGGAGACGGCGCGGTACACCGCCTTGGTGGCGAAGAACGCGAAGCAGGCGGCCGCCGATATGTCGAGGGTCCTACAGGTGGAAATCGTGGAGGAGCAGGAAAAGGTGGAGCAGCTGACCTCGAAGCAGGCGAATAACTTCGGACTCTTCTCGAGGGAGTTCGCCCGGCGCCACGGCATGCACCTCCTCGGCACCACCACCACCTGGTTCCTCCTCGACATCGCCTTCTACAGCCAGAACCTGTTCCAAAAGGACATCTTTAGCGCCATCAATTGGATCCCCAAGGCCGCCACCATGAACGCCATCGAGGAAGTCTACCGCATCGCCCGCGCCCAGACCCTCATCGCGCTCTGCGGCACCGTGCCGGGCTATTGGTTCACCGTCGCCTTCATCGACATCATCGGCCGCTTCACCATCCAGGTCATGGGCTTCTTCTTCATGACCGTCTTCATGCTCTCCCTCGCCGTGCCCTACCACCACTGGACCACGCCGGGCAACCACATCGGCTTCGTCCTCATGTACGCCTTGACCTTCTTCTTCGCCAACTTCGGGCCGAACAGTACGACGTTCATCGTGCCTGCGGAGATATTCCCGGCGCGTCTGCGGTCGACGTGCCACGGAATCTCGGCGGCGGCGGGGAAGGCCGGGGCCATCGTGGGGGCGTTCGGGTTCCAGTACGCGGCGCAGAGCAGGGACCCTGCGAAGCGCGACAAGGGATACCCGGCCGGTATCGGCGTCCGGAACGCGCTCTTCGTGCTTGCCGCCTGCAACCTACTCGGCCTCCTCTTCACTTTCTTGGTGCCGGAGTCGAAGGGGAAGTCTCTCGAGGAAATGTCCGGCGAGAACGAGGGCGAGCAGGAGATGGAAGCCACTGCAGCTCCCAGCAAAACAATCCTCGTTTAGGATTTTTGCCATTTCGTGAAACACAACAGTTTAGCACGGTGTTCATCGTAAAACAACTAAGACTTGGTAGTCTGTCGCTCCTATGCAGAGATAGCAGTGTGATAAAATGAATAAACACTACTCTTTTGAGTCTTATTTTTCAACTCTGCTACTTGTGTTTGAGTCATTGGAGCTGTGCAGTGCTAGTTCTGATGTCTGTTCATGGAGTTTGATCATGCATCAAGAAAGGCACTGGTATCAAATGGCACGTCTTCTGTATATATAATAACAGGATCCTATCCTTGTTCTGGGGAGTTGTCTTAATGAGAGAATCTAGTTTCGGTCATCTACTCTCTGAATAATGTAATGCATACTGACTAAACAGCAAATGATGCTTCAGATAAGTAATCATCATCATAAAGAAATCATCATCAGATAAGAATCTTCTTTGTTGCTTCTGTTTTTTTATTCCACGGCCCAAGGAGGAAGGTGCCCCTTCCTGGTATCTTGGTCAGAATATAGCCATATGATCCACAGCTCAAGGGTAACAAGGTACTCAAACTTGATCGACAATGGCAACAGTCCACGATAATATTGACTTTATGTTGTCTCTCAATAATAAATTCTCCTTTTTTTTTATGCATTGCATGATATTTTATTTACCTTTGATAGCTATCTTGTGAGATAGATATCTTGAATTTAAGAAGGGGTAAACAAGTATTTGTGTGCATTGGAGAAAATAGAAGATTAGGAAAAAGTTTTGCACCATAACCTATGAAACAATGAAAAGAAACTTACTCTCGAGTTTATAGCATTTAGATGGTTTTAGTTAAACCTCTAACTCGATTTAGATTTACACACTTTTTGAATTTTGTATTGAAGCATGTTATAAATGTTGCAAGTGTTTATCATGCTTAGATAATGATGCGGCGGGATCCCAAATGGTATTCCGTGGTAGCGAAGATCTTGGTTACTCGGTCCTCTCGACCTTTACGAACTCGGTCTTTGGGTCTCGCTCTTGGTCCTCCCGACCTTTGTGGACTCGGCCACTCGATCTCACTCTCGGCCCTCCCGACCTTTACAAACTCGGTTTCTCGGTCTCGCTCTCAACCCTCTCAACCTTTACGGACTCGGTCACTCGGCCTCGTTCTTGGCCCTCCCGACCTCTACGGACTTGGTCACTCGGCCTCGCTATCAGCCCTCCCGACCTCTCCTAACTCAGTCACTCGGCCTCGATCTTGACCCTCTTGACTTGTATGAACTCAGTCACTCAACCACTCCCAACCTCGGCAAGCTCGGCCACTCGGCCCGACTCTAAGTTGGTCTCATTCTCTCTTGGCCATTCTACGCTTAGGAAACGACAAAAGCTCTCAAGCATGCGAACACTGCCAAAGGATCAGGACGATTACTAGATTGTCAAGCCTAGTCCCTTAGGTCCTCTCGTATTTGCACCTATGATCAAAAGGTAAGAATAATCAGCCCAGCTAAACCATATGACGGTTATTAGGTTGTCAGGCCTGGTCCCCTAAGTCCTCTCGCATTTGCACCTACGGCCAAAAAGTAAGAATAATCAGCCCTGCCGAACTATAGGACGGTTACAAGGTTGTCAAAATTGATCCCCTGGATACCACATGTCAGAGCCAATTAATTAACAATGGTTGTTAGAACCTGTCCCCTCACTCACGACAGGATTCTGCTCCGGTGCTAACATGGAGATTCCTTCTGATAAGTATATAATTTCTCCTGTAGGTACGAAGACTCTCTCTAGTCTTTGGAGTCTCCATTACTTCATACATTTCTTCTTCTTCTCCTTCTCCTACTAACTTGAGCGTCGGAGTAGCCTGTCGAGAATCTCCGACACCCCGCTAATCCTTTCGCTCAGCCTCTTTCCTTAGGTCCCTTCGTCGGCGGGATTGACAGTGTGTGAGTGACAAATTCTTCACTAGTGAATTGACTTTGACTGTCCACAATATCCAACTGAAACAGATAATATATACAAGTGAAAAGATTTCATTCAAAGTTAACAGTGTTGCATGATAAAGGTTTTACTACTATCTTGTTGATGTGATAGAGACCTTAATAAACCAAACTTAAGAGCCACCTTCATTGTGTTGATACCTAAATATATATGTACTAGCTTGACTTGGGAGTTCATATATAGCATATGAAACTTACTTATAAGTTAGGTACATCTGTATGACAATTCTATCGTCCGAGTACCAACTAGATTAAACCCGTAAGAATAAGTTAGGTACATCTGTGAACTAGGCACTCGGCAACCAATCAAACTCAAAATAAAAGTTTGGTATGTCTGTTGCAGTTTTTATGTGTCATAAATTTCAGTATTAGTTGACAAAATAATTTGATATCTACTAATGAAGACTAGCTAAATGAGTATAATCAACTCATGTTATTTAAAGGGACAAAATAAAAGTCTCTCTAAATTTAAATATATATATTGGAAAATAATGGAATTAATAATCTCCTTTCATTTCAAATCCAAAAAGGTGAAATCCGTCACTTTACACATTAATAATCTCCTTTCATTTCAAATCTCATCCTTAAGTATTGTGCACTGATAAAACCACCATTGAATAAGCCTTTTACTATCCAAACCGCAGGACCACCCTCCTCCCCCAAATCCCCTTCATTTCTTTTCCTCATTAACTTACAAAGCTCACACGCATCTGCTCGCCGTCGCCGTCAAATGACGAGGGCGACGTGGGCCAAAACGCTCCACTGCAAGTCCAACGCCGTCGACGATGTCGTCTACCCTGCGCCGCCGCAGCCTTCGTCGTCCTCCAAGAAGCAGCAGCTTTTCTTGACAACCTCATGACGCCGTCTTTCTCTTCCCCAAGTACCCTTCGTCATCTCCAGTAGAAGATTCGCCACTCCAACACTTCCACGTGGGGGCTCCATGATCATATATGAGAAGGATCATCTTCAAGTTAGTTATAGTTTGACAAAGAGCATTGTGTAATGAAGATAAACCTGTCTAATTGGTTTAATTATTTCTTATCAAGAAAAAAATAATACCAATGATCTGGTCTGAAATCAAGAAGGAGGAGACAACCAATGTGGAGGCCGGAGCAGGGTCAAGACACTTTACAGAAAACGGCAAAGTCATTAGTCCCCTGCAAAACTCGAAGAAAATCAAAATAGGATCAAGGCAGACTTTGGCATAGCGACTACTCAAGTTATCTTTAATGATTCAAATTTAGAAGAAATTAGAAAGTAGAAAGAAGTTCTCAATCCAAGTGAGAAAATATATTTGGCCAGTGGGAGCGAGCACCTTTTTATACTTACTCCCCCTAACAAGATATGCAACAACCACAACCCAATAAAGGGGATATCTCAGGGTCCATGTTCCCCATCTCTAGCTGGTCATGTAGTCCCGCATTTCTTGTTGGTCATGGGATCACATGTGGTTCCACATTCATCACATTTGGGGAGGATCTAGAGTCGCGAGCCAAGTATCGAATGATGGGCCTATCGAAATATGGGTGTCGAGCGATGGGCTTACCGGAGTCGAGTATCGAGTGGTTGAGCCTATTAAAGTCAGGTGGCAAGTAGTTGAGCCTACCAAAGTTGGGTGCCAAGTGGTTGAGCCTATCGGAATATGCTGAGTGGTCTAGGTTATTGGAGTTGAATGTCAAGTGGTCGAGACTATCGGAGTCAGATGTCAAGTGGTTGAGCCTATTAAAGTTAGGTGCTCAAGTGGTTGAGCCTACTAGAATTGGGTGTCATCTTAAATTGGGAGCAAATTTAACTCAATTGGATTCGAATTTAACGTTGATCGAGGCCTGACTGGATATGATTTCTAGCTTCCAGCTTACTAATTACCCTTTTGCCACTTATTTTTCCACCCACCTTTGTGAAGATTTTTAAACTTCACTTGTTTATAAAAAAAAGTATTTGTCAAGATTTTTAATTTTTTTTTGTATTTAATAGAATAAAATATTATAGTTCAATAAAAAAATACTTAATAGAAAATGTGGTGAAGATGATCATTTTGTACAGAACCCTTAGTCAAACTCATTCAATTGATTCGACTAATACAATTATCATCAACAGATCTGTGTTTCCTCATAGGGTTTAGGGAAATCAGGCCACAAGATTTTGGAATACAAGCTTTTGAAAAATAAGCAAAATTCATCAACTTTTGATAAATCAAATAACACATTTGTTGATTTGAACATTATTCCTTAAATCAATTTGTCACTGTTGTCAATGGTAGGAAATTATCAATTCAAGGACTTAGGAAAATTTGTTTGTCGAATAGTTCTACAAAATCCATTTGCATCGCTAACACGTTTTATGTTCCTGGATTAATAGCTAATTAACACGTCGTGTTCTGTAAGTACACTTTGTAATGATATATGAAAACAAACTTTCTATTTCAATTGTATTGATACCCCCAATTAAATGCTAAAAAAATGAAAATAAAGCTCCACTTGCTTATAAAAAAACATTTTTCAAGATTTTTAATTGCAATAGAATAAAATATTATAGTTCAATAAAAACAATAATTAATAGAAAATGTAGTGAAGATGGTCCTTTTTGTATAAAACACCTAGTCAAACTCATTCAATTGATTCGACTAACCCGATTATCATCAACAGATCTCAATCTATACTAGTTCCTCATGGTTTGGAAACTAGAATTGTAAACTAGATTTACAGGCCAGAATTGAAATTTTGTTAGCTGATTAAGTACAAGTCATAAAATTGAATTTTGTTAGCTGATTTAACAAGTCATAAAATTGCTCATCTTATACGCTTTAAATGCTAGATTACTTCTTCTTTGAAAAGGTGTATATTATCTAGTTCATTTTAAAAGTAAACAAAATGAATGGTATTTTTTTTATCTTTACAAAAATGAGAGACCTACCTAATCGAAGCATTTTGGAAGCCAGAGCTTAATTTGAAAAATCAAAATCTCTATTTGGAAAAATCAAAAGTAAAAACTTAACTTACAAATTAAAAGAGAGAAAAGGACTATTCATTCTTTGGACTCCAACAAAGATCAAGTGCATAATAATTATTGTTCATGAGAATGTTATAGAGTTTCAAAACAAAAGTCTTAAAATTTAATATGATTTCTACTGTGTGAGCATTGACTGCCATTGATAACTTGTAAATGAAAGTTGTCAAAACAAAAGTGCTGACAACTGTGTTATTACGTCAGATAGAGAGGCAAAAGAGTTTCTAGTTAAATTGTCCACAGCAAAAGCATTTGCAAAAGAAGAAGACAATAATAATAACTGATCAAACTGCAATTTCTTAAAATATATATAGATTAAATTGAGCAGAAAATTGAGGATGAAGAAGAAACATTAAGAATACTTTCTTTGCTTTAAGAAGTAGAAAAGGAGTGATGTGCAGACTGCTCTCTCTTCCTCGAGAAAGTAGAAGTCAAAGAGTTGTAGCACACTATCTATTGCTAGTCGTCGTCTACATCCTACTGGAACATGTAGAAGACAAATTAGATGCAAATGTGTTTGCACATGGATGCTTAATTCTTATCTGAAAAATGGCGTATGGAGCAACCCTGAGAGTCAAAACCTCCTCACAAGATCATGAATTACCCAAGATTGTTCAGTATTTTAAGAATGATCTATGTTCCTGTTGAGATCTGCTTTTGGATGCTTCACCATTCTCTCAGCATCGAGATCAGATGAGGTCGAGCGGGGAGAAAGGTCATAGAATCAAGGAAGCTTGCAAATAGAGCAACCATGAGAAGGAAGGCCAGGGGTTGCCCTGGCTCGACTACTCCGATGCTTAAGTCAGTAAATGAATGAGGAAGAGAACGAAGTAGAAAACGAGTAGAGAATTTCAGATTATGTGAGTGCATACCTATTCTTCAAAAAGAACAAACCTTATATGTCTCTGAAAAGGGAGTCATGTCACATCCTAAGTAAAGCCGGTGTCCCATCATTGATATAGATCTTGTCAAAAAGAATGGGATGATCAGAGCATATGTTCCATCATTGACTTGCGACTGATGGGTCATTCCGCGTATGCCTGTCAGAGTATAATCGCGATGGGTCGCAGGCATGTCAGAAAGGCGTCACTCATAATCGTATGATGGGAGGAGTGATATTTAATGGAGCAGGGCAACGAAGAGCAACAAAGGTAGTTGACTGAACCGAGTCGGGACCAAGATCACAAAAGGATAATATGACCGAGCCGACTAGGAGAATCGGGTCCTCTGGAAGACTCGGTTCGGACTTAGGAACCCACATCTCTGAGGACTTCGGACTCGGTCTGCTAGGGGTTCGGTTCGGTCTTAAATTCGACCCGAACAAGGGATTCGGCTCGAATGGAGACGGAGATTCGGCTTGGAGTCTCATCGGGATTCAGCTCGGATGGAGACGGGGATTCGGCTCAGATGATCATGGGGACTTGGCTCGACTGGAGACGGGGATCCGGCTCGGTCCCTACGAGTCAAGCCGGGCTTGAATGGGTAGGCGACTGAGTTCCAAGTTTCACCCAATGCGCTACATTCGGGTTTGATTCCTAGGGCCCGTTCTCTACGACCAAAACAATCTATCTTGGTCATAAAGGGTTGTAAAGTTATATGCTTTGTTCTTCTTTGTATCAGTTATTAACTCATGACTATATGAGAGATACAAATCTAGCTTTGATAGAGCTTGGATGAAGTAAATTCCATCTTAAAATAACTGTTTATATTCATTTGGAACAATCTTAATTCCTCCACTGTATTCAAAATTCATGCTCTCATACTTTCAAGATCAAAGGATTCAGCAGTGAATATATACAAATTTAAGAAAATGATTGAACAACAGCTCCTTTTCTTCTGTCTACACTCATTTCCAAATGGGGAAATGGAAGGGAGCATGGCGGCGGCGGCGGCGGTGGTGGTCTCCGCCGTCGCCACGTTCGATCATCTCCTCGACGCGGCGGAAGTGGTCGACGGCGCAGGGGATGGCGATGACGCCCGGCTGGCTGAACCCGTACTCCTCCGCGGCCTCCTCCAGGAGCTCCGCGAACAGCGGGTGGCTGAGGTGCTCCACCGGCACCGCGAACCGCTGCTGCTCCTCCCCCACTTTCACCGTCACCCACCCCTTCGCCGGCACCGCCGCTCCCTTCCTCTCCTGCTGCTGCGGCATGATTCTATTCATTCTGCTACTCGAGTTGGTATGGAATGAGCAGCTTATGGGAAGGCTGCAGGGGAATTTATACGTGCAAATTACGCACGGGTTGACTTCGCATGATTGCTTGCTTGCTTTGTCCTGCTTGGAATTCGGAGGCCTTGTCGTGTTCGCGTGAATCACTTCACCCAATTTCACATGCAGCTCGGTCCCGGGAAGAGCCGGAGTTGAAACAAGGCTGGTCAACGAACGCGGCGTTTCCCCGTTTCCTTGCTTCTACCACCTCTCTGATCCGCTGAAGCATGGTGATCGGAATTCATGGATGGCGTTGACCTTCTCGCCTCGTTTACCTCGATGCCAATTGGTCCAGAACTGGTGTCAAAGGCGCCTCGTGATGATGTAAAGTTTGAATTCACCACTTCCGAAGGCAATCCTATTGAATCGACCATCTTTTACATGTGAATTAAGCGTGGACCTTCAAGAACAAATATATATCAAAATGAGACTTTATATCACCACATTTATTGATTAAGAATTATCGAAGAGTTTCAACAATCTACCGTCAAAGTTCAAATGTTCTAGCTAAAGCATCTAAAAGTTTATAATGGTTGATATATATTTGAAATATATCCATCTGTGCAGTGCAGAGTGCAGGGTGCAGGGTGCAGAGTGCAGTGCAGTTAGTGTCCCTGTCCAAGGCCCCATGCAAACCTGCTTTCTTGCTCAAATATTTAGGTTGGCTACTTGGCTTGATGGGTGGCCATCACTTCTTCATCTCATCTCCTCTTGAATCCTGCAAACACATGACATATATAAAGGGATCAGTTAATGCAGATGCCCTTGCACGTCCCCTCCCTCCATCGCGTAATGTCTGATGAAATGGCATTCGCTAGCTTAAACCGTGCAACCAGGAAACCAAGCGAGGAAAGGAGCACTGACACCGTCTCCAAGCACGCCTTTGAATTTCTAACTTGCTCCTCTGGCTCTCTCTGTCCATGTCCGGGAGGTGGGGCTACAGAAACCTCTCGTTTTCCAAGTCCTGAAACCCTCCTCAAATATATGGACGAGCATTAAATCCTCGAGGGAGGCATGGAATGCGACACCACGTACGTCCTACGCCTAGTAAAGTTAGCATCAGAATGAATACGTTTCTGGAGCCGAGCCATTAATTCAGGCCAGAAACTTCTCTGTATTTGAGCTACTCAGGGTGTGATCGCTGGAAGGGTATCCGATAGGGATCCGGATTCCGAGATGAGGAGAAGAACAGGGGAATGACGTGACTCCCTCCGACCAGGACGACACTGTTTAGCAGCAGTACATGTAGTTTGTAGGTTGCATGCAGATGACTGCAGTGAGAGGATTGACGCATACATGATGTTGAAGTTGAAATCATTCTTTGAGATCACTCTCTTTTTTCTTCCCCTAAAACTCACAAAATAACAGAGAATTGTGTGCATTGAATAAGGACCATTCGCCAACTGTCCTATTTATATTGTCTTTACTCCTTTCCTTCCCCAACCATCCCCTCTTGATTCTGTTTGTCCTCTTCCTCAATCCTCCTCCACCACCACTACCACCTTCTCCTCCCTCCTCTCTCTCTCTCTCTCTCTCTCTTTGGTAATGATTTCATCTATGATCATCACCCTACAACTACCTCTCTATCTTCGCTCTCAGATCCTAAGAAGCTTTCCTTTGAGGGGAATGTTGTCTGGTTCGGGGCATCCAGAAATATAACTAATTATCTCGTCTCTGATTGATATTTGTGTTTGGAGATCTCGGACCAGGCTTCATTCCCCCCAATATCCAGCTTCACTTTGCCAAATCATGAATGCATCTGGTTCTCTTGTTTAGGCTTCGCCACTCATCTTCGATCTGAATGATGCTGCTGCAGGAGCAGATTGCTGTAATGATGCTGCATCTTGATGAAAAAAGGTTTCTGTCTCATCATCAACCCCATCATGCATGCATTTCTTTTCTATTTTATTTACATCTTCTTAAATATGTCATTTGTGCTTCACAATTTTGAGGTATTCTTGGGAGCTTAAGGAAGTGTTTTCAGTGGGTGCTTCTTGTGCTTCAGGAAAGTAAACAGTCGGTCGTCCAGTGTCATATTTTTTCAGGTTTCACATCAGATTATATGTTTTCTGAGATTTTAGTTGCAGATTTTTCACGTTTTAGTTTGTTGTTGCAATATAATAAGGATCGATCAATCCTGTGAATGATCCCAGAAATCTGAAAGGAAATCTTTGTTTGTACTTATTTGCGATTAATTATATTTTAAAAGCTAATTGATTGTTAGCAGTGGTTCTGCCAACTGGCTCAAGGAAAATTTAGAAGTCATGGTAAATTTTATGTTTGGTTCATAATTTTTTTTTTAAAAAAAATCATTTCATTTCATTTCAGTGAAATAGAAATATAAAAGAAGGAAAAAACATTTATCACACTAGAAAAAATAAGTTTACAAAGATGAAAATTTTATTTATTCAGTTAGTAAATTAAACAATCTAATAAGACAATTCAAAATCAGAAAATAAATTAAAATTCATTCAAATTTTTCATATTCCAATTTTTTTTACAAAATTTAAATTTAAATTTCAGAAAATTAACTCACCAAACACCTTTTCTCTTTTATTTTTATAAAAAATTATGCTATCAAATAGGCCCCAAATGCCTGAAAACACATTATAACTTGCTGCAGAGACTTTGGATGGTTGTTGGACCGCTATATATATTTTTCTGACAATCTCAAGTAACTGCCAAAGATGGCGTGGTCTTTTATGACAGTTCCAATTATAAATACCATTATTATGTTTTTTATTTTTATTTTTTATATGAATTATTCTTGGGAAAAAAATTTAAATCAAAATTAACTTTTGAATACGAAGATATTTAACCAGTAATTTATCTTATATCAAAGGCCAAAACTTGGAGGAAAAAGATCAAACATTCAATCCAAATTGACTCCAATATCTAAAAATAACAGGGAGGAAGAGATAGAGCAATGAAAAAACATCATAGATGAACTGAGAAGAAAGTTATATATTACTTCGGGGACATAATTGAGTTGGTACATAATTATAAAAGTGAATAAGGATTCAAATCTCGATGAAACTAAACAATACCGACCAACTGCAGCAAAGTGCTTGTTAGATCTGATGGAATCCATATATATCTTCATAAATAATATTGTGGCTAAAATTTTAAATCTCGTATCAATGAATATTTTTCATGGATTTTTTTATATTTCCAATGTGGAACTTTGATTGTTATCCAACTGCAGCAGCTTTGAAGTGCTTGCTGAAAGCTTCAGTAAGTGTTTGTTCAGGAAGGACCCCTTCAGGAACTCCTTTGCCTATGCACCAATGGTACAATATTATCCACTTTCGCCCTATGCCCTTATCATTTTTAATTTTTGAGCTTCAGCCTTAGCGCAACGGTCAGTGTTAGAGCACATTAGCTCTCTCATTTCTTCTCAAGAATCATCTTCCTTAGCTATCTCTGCGTCAGATATAATTTCTTCTCAAGAATCATCTTCTTTTCTTTGCCATTGGATTTTGGAAGAAGACCCATTAACGACTGTAGCAGAGGTCAGCAGTACAACACCTTCATGGGCTGCAGCACAGGAGTGTCTTGGAGGAGGTGGACTTGTTGCTAATCTTATGCTTCTTCTAGGCCTGCACTTTTAGGCTGAGAACAGAGAGCCTCGACTGAACTGACCGCCCACCTGTATCAGAAAGTGCTTTGTCCAGTGATCGGTAGATCAGAGGAAGCTTTGACAGAATCCATATTTTCACTCCCACGGAAAGATTTGTCAGTGCTTTTCCGGCAAGCAGAGCAGAGACTATAAAAAGCGCTTCTTTTTAAGGTCGTTGGTTGTCTGTGAAAGCCAGCTTTAGAACTGGCTCGACGACAAGATCGGAAAAACTACAGAAACGGAGCAGCAGCGGACTGAATGGTCTCTTCCCTTCCATCTCTCCTCTCCTCTCTTCCTCTTCTCCCAAATCTCTCCGACCCACGCAACATCTTCCTCGACTCCGCAGCCACTGTCCGCCTCATCGGCTTCTCCGCTGCCCGGAGAAACCTCAGCCTCGCAGCGGCCGCCCACGCTGCCCTCCTCAAGTCCGGACTCCACTCCAACCTCTTCGTCGCCAACTCGCTCCTCGACGCCTACACCAAATGCGGCGACTTGGACCTGGCCCTCAATCTGTTCGACCGAATGCCCCTCAGAGATGTCGTCTCCTGGACCACCATCATCTCGGCGCACTGCCTCAACGGATCGGCGGAGGACGCGATCGGCGTCTTCGTTGACATGTTGTCGGAGGAAACGGCGCCTTCTCCCAATGAGTTTACGGCTGCGGCGGTCTCGCGGGCTTGTGGGATGCTGACTGACGAGAGGATGGGGAGAATGTTTCACGGTCACCTAGTCGCCTCTGGGTTTGCATATGACGCGTTCGTATCTAACTCCTTGATCGATATGTACGCAAAGGCTGGGTCTATCGTGGATGCTGAAAGGCTTCTTGGTGGCTTGAGTTCCAGGGATGTGGTTTCTTGGAGTACCATCATATCAGGCTGCGTTCTCCATGGCATGTTTGAGAATGCACTGGTTCTGTTTGTTGAAATGTTAGAAGAGGGCATCGAGCCGAATATAGTAACGATGTTGAGCATCATCCAGGCTTGCTCATTGTTGGGAAGACCAAGCTTGTTCACTGCTGTTCATACTTGTCTCATTAAGTGGGAACTCCACCGTAGTATTCCTGTTGCAAAGTCTCTCGCCATAATGTATGCCAAGAATGGATTTTTTGATGAGGGAATGAAGGTTTTCCATGGGTTCTTTTCGCCAAATGAGAATGAGTGCTTTGATCCTGATCTTATTGCGGCACTTATCCATGGTTGCACCCAAACAGGATCTTTGGACCATGGCAAGGCCATTCATGGGTGTGTGTTCAAGATGGGCTTCCTTCATTGTACCATTGTAGAGAACTCCGTCATTGATTTGTATGCAAAGCATGGGCAAATTGAGTCAGCACATTTTATTTTTGAAAGGATGGAGGAGAGAGATACTGTATCTTGGAACACAATGATCTCCTGTTTACTGAAGAACGATCATGCCGATGAATCCTTAGATTACCTCAGTCAACTCCATGCTGCAAGTGGAGGTGAGTTAATGCCAGACTTTGTAACCATAATCAGTTCAATACAAGCTTGTTCCATGATATCCTCACTGGAGAAGGGGCAGATATTGCATGGTTTAGTCATCAAATCAGGCTTCAATTCAGATGTTTTTGTCTGTAATGCTCTCATAGATATGTATGGGAAGTCAGGATGGGTTAATTCCGCTAACCAGATTTTCCAGGAGATGGATGTAAGAGACCTTGGTTCTTGGAATTCAATCATTTCGATTTATGGGATCCATGGAAAGGGAGCTTCTGCTTTAAAAGTATTCAAAAATCTCAGGCTTACACAAACACATAAACCAAATGCTGTAACATTTGTCAATGTTATTTCAGCTTGTGGTCATTCGGGTTTGTCATCGGAAGGCTTCGAGTGCTTTAAAGTCATGCAAAGGGACTATGAAATTGAGCCAACTATAGAGCATTATGCTGCAGTGGTAGATCTCTTGGGGAGAAGTGGAAAGCTTATTGAGGCAGAGAAATTTATTGAAGAGATGCCTATCAAACCAGGTCCATCAATTTGGGGGTCACTGTTAGGTGCTTGTGTTATTCATCGGAACGTTGAGATGGCCAAAAGAGCAGCTGCGGAGCTGTCTGTTATGGAACCGGATAGTAATGTCTGGAGGGTAGCATTATCAAATGTATATGCTTCTGCTGGACTGTGGGATGAAGCTGCACAGGTGAGAGCTGAGATGAAAAGGGAGGGATCAAGAAAGGAGCCTGGTTGGAGTTATGTTGTGTTGCCGGGCATGGAACAGTTTAAATTCATAGTGGGCGACACACGGCATCCAGAGACTGATAGCATATATCAGGTTTGGAGGAATATCATGGAGCATATCACAGATGGATTTGTTGAGACACTCTGATGGTACTCATTGTCAAAATTGATCACTCTGATACTAGTAAGCATTATCATCTTCCCTTTTCTACCTCTGAGCAATCTTCTTACTGTTCATTGTAAGATTGTTAGTGAGCTATCCCTGCTTATTCTTCTTTGTTTCTTTATGCCCCTGGTCAATGCATTTCCATGTTCCATCTGCTAACTGGAAGATAGAAGTTCCATATGGATGAAATCCCCAAACTGAGCATATTGCTACTACATGCGGAATTGAAAAAAAATGATCATATTTGATTGGTTTTAGGATGGAGAGAAGGATTGCTCCTGTAAAGAAAGGAACGAAGGAAGCCATGAGCTTTAGCCACTGTAAATGCACTATTTAATGAAGCAGGCAAGTTTTTAGGCTTGTTGTCTTGTAGCTTGAATAGGGAAAGGCAGTATAACAAGAAATTGAATTTATTCTGTTTAACGTCCTTTTGTTCATCAACGTACACATTGGTGTGGAAACTTGTGCTGTGGATCGCCTATGAAACAATTCTTTAGGGTACATAAAGAGAATCCAAAAGCACCAGGTTCACAGTTCTAATTTCTTCTGATTAGAGATGTTGTTTCACCAGTGAGAGGTACTTTTTCCTGCAAATTAAGTCTTAATTTCTTCTGATTGCAGTCAGTGTTTACTGTTTAATGCAGTGAAACAATGGCATACCAACTTGCGATTTTCTGTTCAGTTATTTGAGTAGTTCCCCGAATTTAAATCTGGATAAAGATGGGCATTGTTTGAATCGATGCTCCTGGTCCACGGTAGGACAACTGAAGTTTTCATGTTGTAGGATAGCGTTCGGGCCAAACAGCTGCATGGCTATCAACTGAAGTTCCCTTTGCTCTTTATTCTGCTGTCAAATGCATTGTTGCGCTTTCTCCTTTCATGATGGCAAAGTTAGTGATTATCAAGATCTCACATTCAAAATACTTCTTGACTATTTTCATCTTGCAGTTCAAAGATCTTTGTCCACAACTGGCTGCCTACTTCCCTTCAAACATGACTTTTCTGCAACTGTAAGATCCTTGAACAGTAAGATAATCGTTCAGAAACCTGACAGACATTTGCGATTAGATTCTCTGAGCAAGCTGCCAAATTGTGAAACTGATCTGATCTGTCTTCACGTATCCCCAGTTGCAATCCTGTTTCCTCCAGGGCTGACACTGACACGCCATCCCACGCCTGGTCCTGGACCTTCTCGCCTCGCTTGGGAAGACGACGAAGCAAGTGGCAGGTGAAGGACGCATCCCATCTCTCTCCCTGCTTCCCGGGTGCGCCTTCTCACGCGGCCAGCTCGGCCCCACGTCTCCTCTTCTTCTTCCGGGGACACAGTGCGTGGCCTGGAATGGCTTGTCTCTGTTCCTCGGCGACGACCCGCAATGAGATTGCTTGGCGATGAGAAACGGTGATGCGCCACTGGCTGATGGCCTTCCTCCACCACTGATTGGATTTCAATGATTAAGCGAAGGATTAAGGAGACCTGCTTCGCTTATTAGGAATGATTTGATTTCTTGGAGAATATAAATGATTGATCTACATCAATCAGCAACGGAGCTTTTGATGGCAACTGCGCTTGATTGAAGTGGGAAAAAAATCTTCATGCTGCTCGGTTGAATGAATGAATGGACACCATTAACTTTGATATTAGAAGTGGCTGGTTGTATTAACTAACTTGCTAAGATGCATCAGAACAAGTAACAGAGAAAGGGTACAGAATGGATTGCAAAACAGTGAGAGTGATTCAGAGGCTGCCGTATGATTTCTTGCAGTGAAGAATCGCGTCGTGGACGGAAACATCCGCATTGCTCCGGCACCACTCGATTCCCGTTCTCGAGCCGCCACTGCTCGCGCTCCTCCTGCATCTCTTACGCGCTGCCTTCTTCGGAATCGCCGAACTAAAGCCTTTGACCTTGTTGCGGAGGGGCACGAGGAGGCAGAGGTAGTAAGTCCACAGGATCCTCTTCAGCGAGCTGGCCGCGCCGTGGATGAGCGCCGTCGACTTGGGCTTCGCGTTGCCGCCGGGCTCGAGGTTTGTCGGTTTGGAATTCAGCGCCGGCTGCGTCGGCGGCGGCGGCGGGAGCGAAGGGCAGGGGAAGGAAGGTTCTGTTCCGGCGGCGTTGGCGAAGTGGAAGCCGTTGACGTCGATGGTCCAGCGCGTGGAGGCGGCGGCGGCGGGGTCCATTTCGATGAAGGAGCAGGCGGCGTCATCCCCGTCGGCGACGGCGAGGGTGACGAGCCACCGGTAGGAGAAGGTCTCCTCGCCGGAGCAGTAGTGCTTCGAGGCCTCCATGGCTCGCGGTGCGGAGACGTCTGAGAGAGGAGGAATTATTAATAGGGAGATGATGGCGAGATGAGAACAAAAGCGGAGACATCAAATTGTTAGCAAATCGCATCTCGTACCTCAAAAAATGATGGACCTCATCATCATCATCTTAAATTCTGGATTACACATTCTCTTTCTTTTTGAATTCAAAGTCTCTATAATTGCATTAATTACGCATTCTGTGGACCATCCTCTGTCGTGAGACCAACAGATCAACCACTTCATTAACGCAAGAGAAGAGTGTGCTATCATTGTGGATTTGGAAGAACAAATTTGGCCCATAACTAAAATAGTCTGAACATGTTCAACTCGCTCGAATGCTTTCTTCCTTTAGAACTTTAGTGTTCCAATTAAATATTGTGGACGATCAAGTATTAGCTACCAGTCAAGAATATATCACCTCAATTATTGTTGATCCTACCAATGAAGGAACCTGAAAGGAAAGAGCTAAGCAAAGGGGTCAGTGAGGCGTCAAAATTCTTTAACAGGCCACTCCGACATTCAAGTCAGCAGAGAAAGCAAAAAGAATAAAGAAAGAGCAGTAGTATGTATAGAGAAGGCTAGAGCTTTTTTTTTTCATACTTGCGGGAGTTTATATAATAGCAGAGGGAGTGTAATCTCCAAAGATTAACGCATGTGATTAGCTGTTAATGTGTCATTAATGCGGTATTAAAGGCATAACCTTTGACGGTTTCCAAACATCCAATGACCCAACAAGGTTGATTATCTTCATTCAACGGTTGTGCGCATAAGTGTGCGGGATTTTCGAGGACTAAGTTTGGGAATTTGGTCCTGTCCTTGTCATTTTGGATGAGCTGATAAGGCGATCTGAACCAAGGAGAAGGATCAGTGTATTTGTCCGTTGATGGCTGATCTGACGCGTGAGGTCGGAAGATATGTGGGCAAACTGTCTGAATGACCGAGCTGTGAGAGCATGTGGTCGGGCTGTATGAATGACCGAGCTATGAGAGCATGTGGCGGGGCTATATGAATGGTCAAGCTGTGAGAGTATGTGGCCGAGCTGTATGAATGGCTGAACTGTGAGAGCATGTGACCGAGCTGAACTGGCCATGTTGAACTGAGTGTGTGGCCGAGCTCACCTAAATGTGTGGTCGGGCTGACCTGAGCATGTGGCCGAGCTCATCTATATGTGTGGTCGAGCTGATCTGAGCGTGTGAACAAGCTTACCTAAATGTGTGGCTGAACTGAGCGTTGAGCGTGTGGCCGAGCTGACCTAGCCAAGCTGACTAAGATTTCCATATATATGTTTTTAAATAAGTTTTATTTTCTCTCAACTTTTGACTAAATAAATCAGTTTAATCTTTTACCATATATATATCAGGTAGGAACAGTATGGTTCCACCCCAACAGGAAATCACTGAGCTAAATTTAGCTGAGAACCGTATCATTGCTCGCTAAAGTCCATGACAGAGAAATCGACGCTATAACAGACTGAAAATCCTGCCCTCATCGTCACCTTACACCATTAATGGATCTTGCACTGCTACCAAGATTCTTGTGGTTTGGACATTGGATCGTGTTAAGAAGAGCTGAAATTGGAAACTTGGAGAAGACTTTTTGAACAAAAGCTCAGGGACCTGTTAATGAAAAGGATTGTGGAAATGGCAATAATAGAGTTGTATCGCTGGAAGAAAGCAACCTAGTTGGCCGATCAGTTGACATCGATGCGGATTGATCGAGTTGAGTCAGTATCGATATTTTTGAAGAGATTGGCATCTCAGAGAAATTTAGAAGAAAAATATGAGATAGATATCAATTGGATTGTATGAGAAATAGACATCATTTAATTATTGGAATTTACTTTACTCAATGAAAAGTCGAGTTAAAATTGGATATTACTTTAAGAAGCTTAATTAATTTAGTTCTATGTGAATAACTCAATTTTGAAAATATAAGTTGCATTGGCAAGCGAGTTAATAATTTTTTCCCCAAAAAAATAGATTTTCTTACCCAAAAAGTAAATTATATTATATAGTCAACATCTGGGCCATTAACAACACGGGGTGGTGGCGCAGTTGGCTAGCGCGTAGGTCTCATAGCACTGAGGAATCCTGAGGTCGAGAGTTCGAGCCTCTCTCACCCCAATTCCTTTTTGCCGTCACCTCACAATCAAATTAATTTACTCGTATTCAACATTCTGCCTTACGAAGTTCATTCCTGGATTTTATCAACAATATTTTGCCTAAAATCATTTTCACAAAACTAAAAAAAGCCTCCTCTTCCCATCAAAAAATCCATCCCCTCAAACTCTTTGAGCGTAAACACAACCTAAATCTCGTGAAGCCTGATGCCAATGAAGAAAGAAGCAAAGGAGGCATCGCCTCGTGAAGTCTGAGCACGCACAGTGAATTATGAAGAGCCAATCAGTACTTACAACAAATGTCAACGCTACTGGCTGTCGAGGTCAAACTGTGCCTGCTCCAACCCCTCATCGTCTCATCCGGAGGGACCTTACGGACGCCCACATAGTGGAGCTGCAGCGTACGTGCGTGTCTGCATGCATGGTGGCAGTCAGTCGTGAAGTCACGTCGCTTTCCCTCTAGTGGAGCTCCTCGTCAACCTTCGTTATGGCAGGACAGGAAGAAGAGCAAAGTAGTGCTGCTGCTTTTCCGAGTGTCCCTCTCGCTCACCCACTGATTTCAGATCCATGGAGCCATCCTAAGTAACACAAAGTGCATCAGAGTATCTTTCATCTAAAGTTCGTTGTCGGTTGTAAGCTTGTCGTCGCTCTCATGGCGGCTCAGAATAGCAAGATTATCAGAATCTGGCCGGTTGCGTGCGATGTTATAGTCGTAAAGTTTATTCAGAGGGCATTCAGGTTAAAGGCAGGCAGGCGGACATCAATTCTGAGCATCAATCGCACACACAGAAACTCCTAAATGCCTCACTGATTAGATCAGCCCGATCCTATCGCAATTAACCAGAGGACAGAATGCTGCTACTTTGATGAACCATGATAAGAACTGGAAAGGGGAAGAAGCTCGATCAGCAATATCGACCAATTAACTAGTGTATTGCCAGAGATGTCAGAAATGGGAATCCACAGTGACAACACAAAATCTAGTTTTTCCTTTTCTTACTGATGATGATGAGGAAGCTCCATTCAGATATAGTAGAAAGAGAGCATAGGATCTGTGTTTTCCCAATATAAATTGATACAGAGGAAACAAATGAGAAGAAGATTTGGAGAACGCACTGGGGAAGGAGAGGCGATGAGATTAGAACAGAGATGACAGACATGTTACTCGAGAAGTGGCTAGCTAAGAAGTATTAAAATTACATAAAACCTTGTGGAACGATCGAGATGTTGACAGAGAAGAGGACATTTAGATGTGCAAGAAACTCACATCCATCCATTCATCCATTTGTTGAAATTTGATTTAGGGTTGTTCTGGCTGAATATCGTGGATGGTCAAGCCACCAATCAACGAACGATCGACTTCCTTCCTAGCGGAGCTCGAGGGAGAGGATGATGAGAACCTGAAATGCACTTCAACAGGAAGTGAGAATATGCCGAGGAGTTCCGACAGACCACTCCGACGCTCAAGTTAGTATTCCGTGGAAAAAATAATGAAATTGCTGAAAAAGAAGAAAAAAAAAGTCGAACCAGCCAGCGGAGAAGAAGAAGAGCTCCCCTCTGTTTGCTAGAACGGTCTCTTTATGTAAGTGTATGAAGAGACCATATCTGACGGGTGTCCTTTGTTTTTATTTTTCTTTTTGACATTATATGCAGAAAAAAAAAGATTCAAAGGCACCAGATCTGACAACTTCATAATTGCTCTTTTTAATTGTTCTTTTTTATATGTTGTCATGTGTTTTGGAAATATTTGCAGTTTTTGTTCATGAATTCATAAAAAGACAAAGATTGACACTAGTTCATTTGACTAGTACTGCCAAGTCAGTCATAGACGTGACTTTCATTTGACTCTTGACCTCCATCCGAAAAAGAATCACGTCATCCATTGCCCCTGCATCAAGGGCACTATTAGAAATTTGATTGTTGTTTGGTGAGATGACCAAACAAATTCTATGCACAAAATCATATAGACTACTTTTTTTTCAATGGCTTTGATTCACATGGATAATCATTCATACATCTAGCAATTCTCATCTATCATTTAATTTCTCTACATTTCAACTCCAATTTGACATACATAAAAATCATGTTTTAGAAAAAACATAATTATGTGCCTAAATAGTTGCATTTTGCATAATATTCACTATGTACAAACATCATCAATTATTGGATCAATAAAATAGTTGTATTATGTTCTCATTGCTTCCCATAGTTTATGCTAGCTATAAATATTGTTTATACAACATTGCCTGACAAATTCTCTATGCATAATATTATATTTATATTTTGCATAAATTTTATTTTTAAAAAAATTATATCCCCATACTAGATTAGATTTTTATATTTGAAAAGACAACAAATTTTCTCCTAACAATATTGTTATTTAAATTTAAACCCTATATATTGACAAAAAAAAATACTTTTGAATTAGCTCATTTATTAATAGATCAAGTGATTCTACCTTCTAAAAATGGATATTATACAATATTACAGGTTGAGGGGACAAACTATATACATATTTTTTTAAGAGAATGGCAACATACTAAAATAGCATAATAATTGTTTCCTCGCTTATTAGATATAATTTTGCATTGGATTACTCAAGACAAGACAATTAAAAGTTAACAAAAAAATTATTAAGAACGCCCATCATCTATCAAATGTTAGATGATCAACTCTTTTCTAATTAAAGTCAAATGGATGCCCATTTAAAATGAATAATTTAAAATACTATCAATGTGTATTTGGTTTAAAAATTTTATATTTCTGAATTGGATTTAATGTTTAAGAACCACAACCAACTGCTACACTTTGTATAAATTAACAATCAATTGTTATACGTTGAATAAGCTATCTATCTGCTTTTATACGATCGATCGTAATTAAATAATGTTATTTGAAATGTAGCGGGTGTCATAGTCTCATAGAGTTCTGTTTGTTTGTTTTGCTCATTAAAATGTTATTTTAGCTATATTATCACTCTTCGTAAGTAAAATTATCACTATTGTAAAAGTTAGCAACCAACTTCTACATGTTGTAGTAGCTACTTACTAGTTTCTACGCGATCGATCGTAATCAGATAATATTTGTTTGAAATGTAGTGGGTGTCACGAAGTCCCCTTTGTTTGTTTTACTCATTGCAATATTATTTTAACCATGTTATCACTCTCCAAATAAACAAAAATAATATAAGATAATGACACTATTGTAGAAGCTAGCAATCAATACTACATGTTCTTGTAGCTATTTGTTAACTTCTATACGGTCGATCGTGATCAGATAATGTTTATTTAAAATAGTGGATATTATGAAGTCTCTTTCATTTATTTTGCTCATTGAAATATTATTTTAATCATATTATCACTTTCCAATAAGTAAAATCAATATAAGATGATGACATTGTTGCAGAAGCTAATAGGTAGTTATTATAAATCAACAAAAGATAATGACACTGTTGTAAAAGCTAAAGAGTAACAACTACAACGTGTAGCTGCTACCTACTAATTTCTATACGATCGATTGTGATTAGATAATATTCATTTGAAATGTAGTTGGTGTCATGAAGTTTCTTTTATTTATTTTGCTAATTGAAATGTTACTTTAATAAGGGTGTCAATTCGGGTGGATCGAGTTGGGTTGAAGTCAAAATATTATAAAAAATTTCAACCCAAACTCGAATTCAACTAAAAGACCTTAAACCTGAATCCATATAACTAAAGCAACTTGAATAACTCGACCGATCCAGATTTTTTATTATTTTTTCTGATAATTTTTTACTTTTATCTTAATACTTTATCATTATCATACTAAAATTTTATGAAAATATCTTAATTTTTAAAATAAAATTTGATTTAACTCCTAAAAACCCTTAAATTCTAAATTTGGGTCAACTCATGTCATCCCGAACTCGATTCGAACTCAATCTGATCCAAAACCCCCAACCAGAACCCGATCCGAACATGAAAACCCTCAACCTTAACCCAATATTTTTTGAGTCGATTCGGGTTGGATTGACAGATCAAATTTATTTTTGACACCCCTAGCTATATTTAATCATATTATCACTCTCCAATAAATAAAATTAACATAAGATAATAACACTTTAATAAAAACTAGCAATCAACTATTACATATTGTAATAGCTACCTGATAGATGATCGATTGTGATGATTAAATAATATTCATTTGAAATGAGTGAGTGTTCCATTCATTTATTTTACTTATCGAAATTATTATTTTAATCATATTACTATCCTCCAATAAGTAAAATTAATATAAGATAATATTTTTTTTGGGTAAAAGTTAACAATCAATTGCTACAATACATACATATGGTACTAATTATCTGTTAAATTCTTAACAATTAATTACGATTAAATAATATTTATTAAAAATATATAGGTGTTATAACTACTATTCGTTTGATTCATTTCAGAACGCACTCATACCAAAATAAAATATTAGAAATTGAACTTAAATAATATTGTCTTATAAATTTATTTTAAAATATATGTACGCGAAAAAAAAAACCCCTGATCATGGGGGCATCATTCCAGTCCTGTCACAATTCGCCTACCTGTGTGGCACCAAGCCTGATCACGGTATCGTGAACCGCGGTGCACTTGTCACACGATCACCTCCCAGCCTCTATATATGGGACCACAAGCGGCGAAGGCATCGGTCCTCTGCCACCAAAGTAGACTTCCACTGATCTGTCGAAACCAAAGAGGCGGACGAAAGAGTGATGAGAGGTGACCGTAGGTTCTCGGTCGATGCCTTGGAGGCGGTTCTGTGGCGGGAGGAAGACGACGACGACGACGACGACGGCGGCGTCGTTATGGCGGCGAATGGTGAAGAGGTCGGGTGGAAGTGCTGGCAGCACCCGTCGCAACCTCGCTACGGCGTCTGCCCCGCTTGCCTCCGTGACCGCCTTCTCCGTCTCTGCCCGGATTGCGCCCGCATCCGCCCCTGCATTTGCGGCAGCTTCGCCTCCTCCTCCTCCTCCTCTTCATCTTTTTCTTCCCTTTCCTCCGCCGAGCCCATCAGATCCGGCTCCCGGAGGGGCGACGGCGCGGATATCGGAGCGGTGGGACCCGTCTTGCGGCTCATCGAGAGCGAGCCGACGTTCCGGCGGTCGCGATCGGTCGGGTTCCAGCTTCTCAGATCGAACCCCGCGGGAGGCGACGTCGAGCCACCGCCTTCGAGATCGAGGGGATTCAAGATTTGGGCGCCGTTCTGGAGGCGAAACGAACCGCTGGAGGACACAAACCAGCCTAATCTGCACAGATCGAGGTCGGTGGCGCCGGGGCGCTTGCCGGAGGCAGGCGCCGGAAGGGAGGCGGAGGGAAGAGCGAAGGGGTCGCGATGGCACTTCCCGAGCCCAATCAAGGCGTTGCGAAGCAGGAAGGCGGCGGCGGCGGCGACGACGACGACGACGAAGGAGGTACGATAGCCTTCACTGCGCGGCTCCGGTGACCATAACAAACCCTCGATGCTTTTTTTTTCCTTTTCCGGAAAAACTAATTCCTCCGGATGTATTTTCGCATGCCTCTCAAGCCGATGGTCTTACGGTCTTAGAGCCCACCAGCAAGACAAGGCCTAAACGCAATTCTGATGCATCTGTCAATCCCTGAACTTCCAATATGATGCAGAAAAAAGAAAATTTCTTAATTCCCGATCGATTCCAGTTTTTTTCTGCACCAAATATTTAGCTTCCAATTCTACACGATATATTCGTTCAAGAAAACTGAGCATATTTTTAGGTTAAAAAGGTGCGTGACGATGGTCCTTCTCCTGAGTTGCTCTCCATCGCCACAACTTTCCATCTCATCAAATCAATTGCAAGAGCAGCATGAAGTATACTGTTGAGTGGTCCTACTCCTTGCTTCTCAGCGGCCACATTCTGTACTTAAACATGCCTCTCCTCAATCATTATGTCGGGTCTTCTTTTTCCTGGAGTCATCTTGTGTGACTACTGTTTATTCCTGTAGGGATGGACAGGGTTCATTGATGGCTAGGCGCAGAGCTAGCTGAAGCCTGCTGAATAGTAAGTAGGTAGGCGTTGCCATCGGCAGGGACGCATCGTCTGAGATAATGGACTGATAAACTACCCCTTTTCTTTCTTAGCTCCACCACCCACCTTGCTACACTCGGCTCCTCCACCGTTAAGGATGGTGATTTTCTCCAGATTTTCGAATACAGAAGATGATTCTAATAAAATTATTTATATCTTATCCGAATATCTGATTATATTAAAAAAATAATAATAAATATGATATTTTCTTTTTCTTTCTTGGTTTCTTCCTAAACTATATAAATGTTTATTCTATTTTTTATGAACTGTATATTTTTTAAATATGATATTACTTTTAATATATTTTTGTTGAATAATAATAGTTGAATGAAATGAAAAAAATTATTAATATAGAAAATATTCTATATGATGATGAAGATGAAAATTGGATGTAAGATGAAAAGAGAGATGTAGTATGGATATAATAAATAAGGATAAAGAATATGAATTCTAATTCAAATCCGCTCGTTATTCATTATTAATTACTATGTCAAGAATAATAGTTATTCATCTGAATTTATAGTTTTTTTTTCACTATCTCACAATTCTTCATGTCACGTGGGATTTGTGAAAAAAAGAACTTCAAATAAAAATTGTTCCGGTTAAGATCGCCTTTTGGATGCATCACCAATCACGTAACACCGGAAGTTAACTTTGCGAGAGGAAGGAAACTGAGAGCTCTAGGACCCCACAAACACCAACACACTGAGAGGGAAGGATAGGGGTGTCCTGACTCGATCGCTCCGATGCTTAAGTCAATAACCGGAAGAAGAGAAAAATTAATTTGAGGGATATGATGAAGATGCATGTATATGCGTACTTGCTTATGCAAAAACATGAGAGTTATATAAGCAAGGGTGAGAGAATGATAAAGACTTGTCTTGTCGTTAATTAAGAAGAATATGTGTGCGCGGAGATTTTGTTAGAGCATATGTCCCATATGGGTGAGAAAAAGATCTCATCATTTGTCATAATAGCATGAAGTTGCATCATTTAACACCATACTGTGATAACAGACATCACAAGTAGAGGGTAGATTATCATGTCACATAATTATTCATGATTTCTTGACGATGATTTGATTGACTGATTAATGATAGGAAGGGGAATCAGTCTAGTATAAGACAGGACGGAACTAGTCGATGGAGAAAATGGCCTTGAGTCGAGATGAGTAGGAGGTCGCCCCAAACTACGACTGAGTGGAGTCCCAGAGTCGGAGCTCGATTTTAGTCGTGCATTCTCGAGTGGGGTATCCCAAGTCAGGTCGGGAGCTAGACCCCGACTAGAGTTGTTCTTGGTATTGTACTCGAGGGTCATGGATGTGTGAGCGACTGAGTTGGACTTCGGGTAGAGCAGTCTAGCCATAGGCAAGGTAGAGCAGTCTAGCCATAGGCGAGTGGTCAAGCTGGGAATCGGGCTCCCGAGTAATCTGGCCATGGGTAAGTGGTCGAGCCAACCGGAGTCGGGCTCCTGAGTGGTCTGGCCATGGTTGAGTGGTCGAGCCGGGAGTCGAGCTCCCGAGTGGTCTGGCCATGAGTGAGTGGCCGAGCTGAGTCAGGCTTCTGAGCGGAATCAGGAGTTTGAATCCCAATCGAACTTGGAGATTAATACAGGATATAAGGTCCAATCATCCTTTTGTCCGACGTGTCTCAGACTTAGACCGATCTTTACGGACCGAGTCCAACCACCTTATAACACCCATAACAAAAATCAACTAAGAATAAAAACACTATTTTCATTGTGTTAAAGAATTATTAAAAAAAAAGTAGCTAGAGTTAAGTTTCCTTGTATGTATATTGTTTTTGCATTATGAAATAATCATTTGTGAAATGCTGTAGGTTGCTGGTGATTTGGGTGACTCTCGAGTCCCATCAAATTAATTCAGTCATCATTACAGTTGACCAAATTGTCTACTCCGATTCCCCTGAATAATGCAGCAGCCAAGTCAAATCAGATGCTTCATAATAATTAATTAATTAATTAATTAATATTCCATTTTATTATTATGTTTTGATATTCTGAGAAAAAAAAATGAAAGTTTATTCTTTTATCTTCATCGGGAATTATTTTCTGTTTAAAGCCCATTTATAACCTTATTTTGAAGCCCATTAGTAGCCGGCCCATCGAAACCCTAAATGCTACATATACCTTCGAGGAACGTTAGGCCCATTAGTTCGCCCACCCTCGACGCATCGGCGCCGCCGCCTCCGTCGAACCTCCTCCGCCTCCGTCGAACCCTCGAATGGGGAAGAAGAATAAGAAGGATTCAGGTAATGGATCCGACGTGATCCAGTCTCTTTTCTCCGCCGATAACCCATTCCGCCGCACGCCCCAGCAGGAGTTGCCCATCGCCTCGCCGGCACCGGAGCTATTGCTCGCTGAGCAATCCTTGGACCGAGAAGATCGCGCTGGAGTTGATGTCGCAGTGGCGAGGAAGAGAAAGCGTGATAAAGTCCTCGACTCGACCTTCGCTTCGGTTCTTCCCGAGAAAAGGGTGCGAGTTGGTGACGAGAAAGAAGAGAAGCGAAAGAAGAGAAAGAAGGCTGAGATTGAGGAGGCGTACGAGAAGAGAAAGTACGGTGTAGAGGAGAATGCTTCCGAGGGCGGTGAAAGGGTCGCCGCGTTTGAGAAGAGGAGGAAAGCGGAGGATTCGGACTCATCGGAACAGGTTGTCCCCGAGAAATCGTTTGATGATGAGAGCAAGCTTGCGAGGACGATTTTCGTGGGTAATTTACCATTGAAGACCACCAGAAAGGCTTTGTCCCTGGAATTTATAAAATTTGGGCAGATTGAGTCGGTCAGAATTAGATCCGTGCCGATTGTTGATGTGAGTGTTCGAAACTTTGGAATCGTGGATATTCACTTCTACTGAACCTCATTGTTCTGTTTTTCTGATTTAGACCAAGGTTCCCAGAAAAGTGGCTATACTGAAGGGAAAAGTTAATGATGCTGTTGATCGGTCAGTGAGTTCTTCGTACAAGTTTGTTATAGGAACTTCTTAGTGCTAAGTTTGTTATCCTATTTCTCTTTCAAGAATTCTTCTACTGGGATTCAAACAACCAAGCAATTTGAATTGTGAGATTGCAGTATGCTTGGCAAGAGGACTTGCATTACTTTTTCTAATAGTTCCTGCTACAAGTGCTCTTCTGCAGCTTTATTTATGCATATACCAGTATACTCATATAATTTTCTGTTTTTGATTTTTGATCTATCATTGTGTAATTGTTCTTTTACATGGCAGTGTAAATGCATACATTGTGTTTAAAAATGAGCAATCAGCTAAGGCTGCATTATCTCTGAATATGACATTGGTGAGTGTTTGTTGATGAAGATGCTCATAAGCTTTAGTTAGTTATTTCCTTTTCCTTTTGATGTTTGGTATAATTTCTTGGATTATATTCTTCCTTTTAATTTAAGATACTGATGCTTGACTTTAGTTTGGAGGAAATCATATTCGTGTTGATACAGCATCTCCACCACGTAAGCAGGAGATAGGAGAGGCTTCCCTCTATGAGAGAAAGAAGACTGTTTTTGTGGGAAATGTTCCCTTTGATGTGAAGGTACCACCTTATACATTTGATGGTTTGTCATATATAATCTTTATGTCTTGTATCAAGGATGGGGGTTATTTCCTTTCACTTGTTTGGGATTTCTATAATTACCTGTTGTGCTTGGCTTGCAGGATGAAGAGCTTTATCAATTGTTTTGTGGATCAGATATATCAGCATCTAATGTGGAAGCTATACGTGTTGTTAGGGATCCTCATACAAGCTTGGGAAAGGGAATTGCATATATCTTGTTTAAAACACGGGTATGATTGACTAGACTATATCCTAATGGTATATTTTTCTCCCTGATCTTATGTTTATATTATTGTGTCTACTCTCTGCACAAACTTGTTACGTTGGGAAGCAATACAGTAATTAAACCTTCACGAATCAAATTTTCTCGTTGAAGTATCAACTAATGAAGGAAAAGTTATATAATTCAATTTCTTCTATATAAAAATAGGAAGTTAGAGATAAAATTAGGATATTGGAGTAGGAGGATCATCATATATATAACAAAAGTTTGCTCCAATTGTTTCTCCAATTTTTTTTTCTCATCGAGCTTCTCAATCTGTCATTATACCTTGAGAAGTGTAAAGGATTATGGTTCTTATTCCACCTAAAATCTTAGGAACTTGTTGGTTGTTGGAATAAATTTGTAAACCAGGTCGGCTGATACATTTTAGAATAGTTCTATGTATTATTTTCCTAGTATTTTTATGCTTCAGAATTAAAACCAAGAAATTTTTGTTTCCTTCAGTTGCCTTATATGTCAGATTGCTGGCCTCTAGTTGTGCCTTGGAACACCTTTGTTGTAGTTTGTTTGGTCTGAGATTTACTGCAGCACAAGAAATGTTTCCATCATTCTCTCTCTTTTGTGAATTTCAATGTACTATATTTCATCTTGCTTCTGAACTTTTGTACTAGTAGCTTTGCTTCTTGTTCTGTCTGATGTCTAGCCTATACAATCTATAAGTTACCTTCAGAAAATTTTCTTTATCTCTTATCTGAATTCATATCATAATTTGATTGTTTTTCTTTTAATTAACATCTTCCTGGTGCATATGTTTGTGAGAAGCTTATTAACATTTGGAGTAGCTTTTCTATCAGCACTAACAGAAAATCTTAGGACAGTTATTAACAGCTATCACATCAATATGTCTGTGTGTGTAGCATCTGGTCCTGACCTTCACCTGACTTGAAGATGCATTGTATCTTTGATGATGAACTCATGAAATTAGTGCAAGCTATCTTCAAGCATTCATTTAATCCAAAAAAATTCTTCATTGTTCAAGACATCCAAAGATTTGAGATGCCTGAACAAAATCATTAGCTGAAGTTTATGATAGTTGGTCGGGATAACATTATTTACTTATGTTTGCTATCAAGGTGACTAGGCTGCCAATCAAATGTGATTAATCTTGTTCTTTAATTCAATAAATGGTCATGATTCCGATGCTTGGGCTTTGGCTATGTTAGATATCTTGTCTTTTTTCTAGACAGTACAATTTGATGAAGCACGATGGTATTCCGTCATCTACCTTGACAAAGCAGTAGTGTAAACACAGTACTTCGTGGTGAAAGAAATGATGGAGAACTGTGATTTTGTGCATTGATGATATCTCTGGTTATTGTTGTTTTATGATTGTTCTTTTTTTCTGAAAGACCTAGAAATTTGTATCACAACAAAACTAGTGGGCGATGGTAAATAACTGGAGATGTTAGTATTAGCTTGACGAATCTTTTTGGGGTTTTATGTGTCAATAAACCTCACCTATGGGGTAGACATAGCTTTTCTGTATAAATCACCCATACAGGTTCATATATGAAAAATTAGTTATTACTTTAGTTTAGTGGATATGTTACTGTAGTTAAATATTGCTCAGAAGAGTTACCCTTTGTATGATTATTTTTATTTCATTACCTGCCTTTAATTTCAACTGTTACCTGTCAATATATCTAGCAAGGAGAACTCAGAACTCATCTAAACATAATGCCAGTTTCTGCCTGATTCAAGAAGGGGGATCAAAGTTTTCTTAGTTTGCAAAGATAGAGTTCAAATCTTCCATCCTTATAATGATTCATTCCATTCATTTAGGAATTTGTAAGTTAACGGCACACATATGAAAACTATGTCATAGATGAATGAAGCTTGTTCAAGAATATTATGAACTACAAGTTTTGATTACCAGATTATTTAACTGCCTCATGACACTGTTTCTACAGACTCCACTTGATGTTGTTTAACCATATTAAAAATAGGAAACTTGTCAAATACATGATTATTTTGAACAGCTGTGAAACTGTGTAATATTACAGTTTCTTTTGGGAGCATCATGTTGATATCCAAAAACATGTATGATCTGCCTGCTGGGCTGTTCAGATTGTTTAGTTGGTCTCTTTATTGCTTTAGGCTCCTCGTCCCTGTTACCATCTTTTACAATGGTAGAAAATTGAGTTTTATGAGATATCTCATTGATATCCTGATCATTAGTTGTCATAGTTAGAATGAGTTTAATTGGAATTCATATTGTACATGCAGGCTGCTGCCAATTCAGCTGTTTGGAAAAAGGATTGGAAGATCAGGAATCGTGCTCTTAGAGTTTGCCATGCAAAGGCCGTGGATGCTAAAGCACCAAGTGTTGTTGCTGCATCAAGAACAAGAAATAATATTCCACAAACCAAGAATCGTCTGAATAACAGTGGAACATCAGGTGAAAAAACCAAACTTAAGGAGAAGGTAACTAATGTTTCATACCAAGGCATGAGATCTAGCAAGTTTGGTGCGCCCAAGAAGTCGAAATTTCAGAGCAGACCTAGCAGTCAAGGTGGTCGGAAGATTAAGAGGGATGGAGAGCCAGCCAAGATGACTCATGAAGCTAAGCGGCCTGCAGTTGCTGCTAGAAAGGCAAAGCAACTCCAAAAGAAAAAAGGGCAAATGGCCAGTGGGATGCCGGCAGATAATCGCATGAAAAAGAAAGGAAGAAAACATTAATTCATGCTATATTTTTAGCTGTCTCATATTTCATTCATGTAACTGAGGAAGAGAATTGACCCCATGAGCGTTAAGTTGTAGGTTATTTTGCATTGTGAACCTATGCTTATAGTCAAAAGAACAGCCTACCAAATTCCATTATCTGGGAACTGATTGGGTATGACTATTGTTGTTATAATTTTTGAGCTTCTTTTTATTTGTTGGAATTTTTTGGTGATGGTCAAATAGTGTGAATTAGTTCTTTGTATGCAATTTCAACTACTTGCTTTACCTGATTATATTTTTGAGTTTTTTTTTCCATTTGATGTTGGTGCCCTTAAAAGACCCTTTTTCCCCTTGCTTTAGCTCGTGAATATGAGGCTTCGAGCCAACAAAAGACTTACAAATCAAAGGCACGAAGACTACTGAGGAACTATGCATGCTCTACCAAGTCCATTCCCGTCAAGGTATACTTCTTTCGACTGCACTTCCCTCGTGTTTAGAGGCACATGACTCTTCTTTTACCAACAAATGAATTTCCTTGATCTAATATAATCAAGTCGGACTGTGGTCAAACAAAAATTGACTTGAAATAAAAACAATTTTATTTGATTTTGATGTGTTTATTTGATGAATCGACATCCACGAAGCTTCTTGTTCTTGATTTCAGATCGATTTCATTTTACGATTTTCTTATGAGCCAGTAAATTGAATCTTGTCTGCTACATAGCTTTGTAATCGAGATGCTCCACATATTTAAGGCGCACGCCAACTATGTTTAATCTCCTAAAGCAGCTACAATATGATCTTTTGAGCTGAGTACTGCAACTACCACGAAATCACACCCACCTCCAGACTTTAAATACTTCTTGGAATGTTTTCCAAAGGGTGTTTACGATTTTTCATTACAGAACTAGTTTAATTGGAGGGTGAATTAGCCACATTGGTTAGTAGGAAATGGCAAATGACAATTACAGATTAAAAGTATAGGAAGGTAGCTTTGGAACACAACAAATGCCTTGGGTGCTAGTAAAATGACATATCTAACTTCTCGAGAATGACTAGTGCAGATAAATGCATAGGAAAATTAAAAAGCTCTCTGTCAATCAAAGTAAATTGATCTTGAAATCGCTTAAACAATTGACCATCAATCAGGCTGGCTGACTGACAGACTGACTGAATTTTGAAAACATTGATTTGAAAAGGACGTAATTTTATCATATTGACCATTCTTAATGAACTACGGAAAGAGTATAAAGTTTCCATCTGTCATTCACAGAAGTTGTAGCACTGGACATCAATTAATTACTGAATTGTAACAAGTACAAAGATATACATATCTGACTGCATACAAACTGAAATTTATGGTCCAGATGTGAGGAAGATTGTCTCGTACCAACTTCACATGATAGAAATGTTCCTGCTTGGCTGCTATTCATACACTAGTTTGAGACCTACACTATAAATAACTGGCTTGCAACAAGTATAAACTTCTACAGATCTGGCTCTGTTGCATTGCTTGCTATACGATTTACGAGATGCGTATATTGAATTGTTAGTATTTTATGGAGTCAACTAACCAAAAGATGCAAATTAACATCTCGAATGACACTTTTGCTGACCAAGTCCAGTTTCGGCCCAGCAAAAGCTTGGCTTCTTAGCTCAACATTTTACAACAGCAACTAGGCTTCATCTGCCCTGAGTGCCTGATCATGCAATATCACCAGATTAGCTGCAAAGACCTCTCACTCATCACTGATGGGATTGTGAAACTCCAAACCATTCCATCTGGCGTGAAGTTTATAGGTCAACCTATGAAGCACTGAAGCGAATGGGTGGACTATATTGCAACAGTCACTAATTGTTACCTATGACGTGTCTCTTGTTGTTGCATCTGACAATCGAACATGGGCTGTGATTGATGATGACCTTCCAACTGCTTCTAGAATCCTGCTAAACACTACCTTCGCAGGGACACATGTGATTAAAGGCATTTGCCCTTCTGATTTCATGAGACCACCCAATATATTACAACCCCTAGCAAACCTGACTTCACCATTCGCACGACCAAGTTTCTTTTCAGATGCAAAAGATGAAAGTGTTCTAGTTTTTTGGCTCGACAAGTTTGCTTTTTTATGTGACTTCTTATGGAAGTTCCCCAAGAGTGGTTGGTAAGGATAGCATACTTTCTTCTTTGTTGACCTTAATTGATTCTTGGAATAACCCAAATGCATATTGGGCAGGCATCTATTTCCTCCCTTTGAACATTGAGATCGTCCAGCTTCATCATTCTCCCAAGATGATGTCACTGGATTTGACCGAGGAACTCGTTGCATGGCTGTTCTTCTGGCAGTCCTCCAGACTGGTTGGTGTGTTGTATTTCCATCAGGAAAAGTATGATTGATAGGAAAATATTGATCAGTGGACCCATCTTCTAAGATTTCAATCTGCACAGGGTGCCCTATAATTGCCTTTCCATTCAATCTACTCATCAAAGAAACAAGAGGAACATGTTCACCTTGATAGCTTGCTTTAACTTTCAGATCAACATTAAATAAATTAGAGCCACCCATCCCTCTGCTGAAATAAGCATAAAGAGGATCAAAGCATTCATCAGATTCTTCCAAATATTTCATTTGAGTTTGATCGGATAGCTCATCAGGTTCCCAGCCAAATACAGAGGTTAAATGGGTATCATTTTCCAATTTTTTGAAACTAATCTGACTTCTGCCAAGATCCCTAGCTGCTTTTGCGACTAAAGGATAACTTTGATCATTATATTCATTCATCTGTTCCTGCAGAACATCATTACCAACAAGTTCCTCTGATGCATCAATGTTCTCACTTTTAATATGGCATAAATCTTGCTCAACATTCACATGGCTAGATGATTCTATTTTTATCATCCTCAAAGTGGAACCTTTGGTTCTATAAGCAGTTTCCCTTGCAGAACCATCAAATTTATCTAAATTAGAGGCACAGATTTTATCATCCCTAACATCAACTGGCCTCTTAACTAGACTTCGACTGTTGCGTTTGCCCTTAATGTGCCATTTAGAAACTCCCACCTCAGCAGAAGAATGTTCATAAGGATGTGAATGGGAAACATAACCAGAAAAGGGCATTTCATCATTTTCTATATCTGGAGATTTTTCTGAAAGATGAGATGCAGAAGGGAAGTGATCTGTTGGTCCAGATGATGTGAGCAATTGATCAGTATCTGTAAACAACCAATAGATGATGTGACTCTTGAGAAATAGATGGAAAAGGAAACAGATCAAATAGAGGTCTTTAGCCGTTAACATTGCAAGAAATATAACTATAAAAAAGCACAATAATAGTCAATTACACTTCATATACAATAACAAGCTAAGTAAGATCTAGATCAAATGGGAGATACTGAATAAGTAAAATTCAAGATCAATTTAAAATAAATTTCAAATTGACCCATAAATGCTGAAGTCATAATCTTTATTGCTCTTCAAACTTAGAAAATCTCAGTCTTTGAAGTTGGTATTTGATTTGATGGTCATTCCATATACTTTTGAAAGATAAGATACACACGCTAACTAATTGGTTCTTTAGAGACTAATTGGGATTTCCTTTTAAAGTTTTGGGAGAGGGGGGCACAAGTTGTAGCAAGTAGAATTTCAAGATCCTTTTACCCATTTTGAATTGTAGTGGACGTAGTGGCAAACTATGTGGAAAAAAAAAACAATATGTGCAAGGCATGAATCTTAACTTCTCACCAAGGAATAGAAATTAATACATGACTCATTCAAGTGAAATACCTCCTAGGATATCTCCGTCCTCTATCTCTGTTTCCAAGTAATCCATAAGCGAAGAATCAGAGTCATTTATCTTGATCATCTCTGATGACGTGCAGTCTTCTACAAAAGAAGAATGGTCAGGGCAATCTTCCATTTCAAACTGGTTGCATGGTCTTTGCACATCATCATCAGAATAGCCCCCATTACCATGCAAATTAACAGAATCCAATGGCAGATAGACACATCTGCTCCGTTTTGCCCGATGTACATCACCCAAATGATCTTGTCCCCCTTCCAGAGTTACAAGTTCAGGAAAATGATCAATCTGAGAAGAGCCCTGCAACTTAGCACTACTTTGTAATACTTGAACAAGTGGTCGACGTCGATCGCGCTTTTTGACAAGAGATTCTTCAACCAGACCACCCTGTAACTGTGTTCTTTTTCTTTTAATTGACATGAAACCATTGGCATTACTGACATTACCTTTTCCTCTCACTATATGCACAGAACTAGGAAGACAATCCATATTGTTTTCAACAGGACCCTTGGTAATTGGAGAAGCAACAGACTGAAGAGGTTTTTTCTTTGGAGCTGTCCGTAGGCCAGAATCCTGCAGTCCTGTCATCCGATGAATGGTTCCAGAAATTCCTTCCTCCTGTCCTGTTTGCTTGCTATCCTTTCCTACATGTATATTTGAAGAATTGTTCATTTTTTCTTCCTCATCCAAAAGATCCACATTCCTGGGAAGTGTAGGAGACTTCAGAATATAACATTTACCTTGCATCGAGGACTCTTGATTTCTTATGACAGTCTCTGAAGGTGTCAAGTCCTTGAACTCTCCTTTTGGATCACCTAAAATATTGGCATCAACTCCATTGGATCTGATGCCTTCTTGTTGCTGTTTCATTTCATTTTGCTTTCTTTCGAGTTCAAGAGCATGAAGAATAGCATCCTCTCGTCTTGCGTATTTCTCCCTTTTCTTTATAGGAACTCCTAGAGAAGCTTCAGCCTTTTCAATGCAAGCATCAAACTCCCCACAGCGAAATGCCTTCACACGTTTGGATTTCTCTAAGTTGTACCAATCCCTGACAATACGTTTGCACAATGCAACAATAAATAAAATGTGTATAAAGAAATAATAGATCTATTTATCATTTACCAATAATTTGGTTGGGTACAGAGCTGACCAGGAAGACAAACTACAAACACACCATACTAATGGGTGCAGTAGAAAATCTCTCGAAGATGCAGAATATAATGGAATGAGAGATTAAGGGAACCCCCTACCATAAAAGACAAACAATTAAAGTGAAACGATGATATATGCTACAGCAGCCATCAACGTAGGAATGGAAATTATGTTGCTTTGACTTCTGCAAACTATTGCTTTTACAGTTTTACAAGGAGCTAAATATCTGTCTAAGCTAGGCAAATGATAACATTTTGAATTTGTCTACCAAAAAGAAAATTGATATGTTAACTCATGTTCACAGTGAAGCTAACAAGTTACTTTGACATTAAATGAAACCAAGAAGCAACCAAAGAAAACCATCAAATTGATCAAGAATCAAGATATTAAAAGCATGAAGAAGGGTCAAAGGCAGAGAACTCCCACATAATTTCATCAACATATAGAAAATAAATTAGCTAACATAAAGCTGTCTCATTAATTATCCAGGTTTAACTGGATAAAAATATTGCAGTTGAAGTCAAAATCTGTTAATGATGCAGAGTTAGATAGATAGTTGACAAGGAGCTTAGTCTTTATCCAAGATATTGGGCAAATTCTGATAGTGTTGCTGTCAATCCTATTACTAGCAGTGCTATTGTACAAAAGAATCTTTACCGTGAATGAGATGAGACTAAGGCACATATCAGGTAAATTTCAAAGGATGCATGCTGCTTTTGATCAAGCCCAAGAGTTATTCATTACAGCGATTTAATGGATTGAAAATAAATGGAAGATTTTATCAAAGGTATTTAATCTATTTCTCTAGCAACATAATAGGTGGTTCTCATGGTACTCCCTAAAGCTTTAAGTCATTGCAGGCATATGCTGTTTAAATAATAAGTAGATATTTATTTAAAGATTGTTTAAATTATGAAGGGATGCATTCATTATTTAAATATATTATTAATAATTTTAATTTAAAAAAATGTATCACATATACACTTGAGATTTCAAAAATCAAATAGTTGACTTGTATATCATTCAGTCGAAAGTTGTTAAAATTAGGAAGGGGGTGGGAGTTATAGAATCAAAGAATTCAAATATTGGTAGCATCAGGTCAATAAGAGTAATAAAATCAAAATGAAAGTTTTTATACAATAATGTAACATACAAATCTTGTTATATTTATTAATATAATATTAACAAATGATAAAAAAAATTTATAACTAATAAAATATATATTTTTAGTCTAGATTACTCAATAACACTCGATGGTTAATATATATATTTATAGAAATGTTATAGGGTTTAGTCGGGTTCTAAGTATATTCAAATTGGTTTTTAATTGAAGATAGTTTTAGCATCATTGTTGATTGATAGAGTTTATTACATTCTATCTCAATCCACAATACCCTCTCTAGATCGAAAATAACCTTGCTTGATCACAATTAAGTGAAAGATAGCTAAGGCATTGAGTCCAACAAGTTATGGCAAGGTTGAATGAGTGATCCTATATAATTCGCCTCTACCCTGTAGTTGGTACCATGGGAAGATGCTATTCGCTACAATTCTTCAACTAGTTCCTCACAGAATCCCAAGGTTTTAGAAAGGCATATGAAGGTGAAAAATGGTGCGTTTTATGGAATAGTGGATTTACTTATGTAAAATATAATGGATTGCACCAGTAGTCAATAATATATTGAAAATAGCTTAAAGTACATATCACTTATCAATTAGGAAATCATGATTACATTTCCATGATCATCACACCCCTCACCCTATTTGACCATATGAAATTGTGATTCATTACTATCTACGAGAAGAAGTTTCTTTCTAATAGGACTAAACTTCATCTTAATTGAGATTTCTTAGTAGCTTTCTAATAGGACTAAACCATAAGTGATTGTTCTTTTAAGCTTCTCATATCTCTTTAACTCAAGGGCTCTTTTCATTTGTTGATTTTTTTTTTTAAGTTCTCATAAAATTAAACAACTAGAAAATAAATATATATCCAGTCCACTCTTAAAGAGATTAAGTTGGTTAACACCAATAAATAGCTCAGTCTACGCAAGTCAGTTGAATTTAACAAATACGCAACTGAAATAACCTGCAGACCTTAGGGTGACAAATTCATTTGTGAATTGTTTATGATATTTATACAATTACATTTACTCAATCTGGCAAATTTAGTCGTTGTGTCACTCAAACAGGTTATGTCAAATTTCAACGTGCTATAAGGTGCTACCTACAATTTTCTATCTCCTTAAATGTTGCAAGTTAATAGGAGAACTAGTTTTAACTCACAAACCCTTGACAACAAACATTGCTAATTTGTATAGGAGGGAAGCCAAACCACAGTGTCCTTATCTTGGGTCGACCAAAGGTTGATAGGCGCTATACAAGCTCGTGTTTGCAGTTCACAGATTTTTGACAACAAGCATTTTAACTGGTATAATAATAGGGATCACAAACCATCATCTCCAAATCTTTGCTCGCCCAAAAGGTTGACAGTTCATATGAAAGTAACAAGGTGATACTTGTATGATACTTGATGGTAGTGTGTCATGCAGCTAAAGACTCAACACTAACTATACTCTAAATGTCATTCCAATCCATGTTTTTATCATTTCTTGTAATTTTCTTTGTTAAGGCCCTCGAAGTTTTTCTTGTAGGTGACCCTTTTCAAGCTTTGCCTGAACTGCCAATTCTACAATGTTCTGGGAAAAAGTTTCATTAGTTTCATCACTCCTTGATTATGATAAAGTTGGTTTGCATAAAAATTTACCTCTTCCTAACCTGATGACAAAAACTGTCCCATAGTACATTGCTGCATTAACTTGATGTCAACATTAACATGAATATAAAGACATAAAATCTGAAATTAGACAGCTAAAACTAACCTACAAGTACAAAAGTTACCACTAGATTAACTCATACTAGGGAACCAAAAAATAAATGCCGTGAAAAAAAGCAATAGGACAATCATAACTGAACTACTAGGTACTCCATTTATCAAGAAGATACATCCATTATGAGGTTACTTGGCATATAGTATTCTAGAGAACTCAAAAACATGCCATGAAGTAAAGTGAAGGATATGAAGGAAACATTGAAAAATTGATCAAATTAAAAATCAAAGATGCCAAAATATTTCAAGAATGCAACCACAAGAATCATCAGACGAGCAATGAGATGAACCTCATAATGCGAGTTAGTGAAAGAAAGAAAAGGGACCACATTGCCAGGCCTAGACAAACAACAGATTAAAGTTCTAGCCAACACAAGAAAATAACAATGTACAGATTTGGATTTAATAGACTAGGCACTAAAGGCAATTAGGTGGGGGGAGGGTCCCTCAAGTCATCAGTAAGCTAAACAGGTCAACAAAAAAATAAGCAAACTAAAATGTCATTAAAGGAAGGCTCAAAGGAGGGTTTCTAAGAGATAGCAGCACATGTAAGAAAGATGGTTTCTAAGAGATAAATGAGCCATTGCATAATTTGACTTGATTTTTGTGTTATATCTCAGCAAACCAAACAATAAAGAGGGTTGATGCAAATAACACCACCAATCTGGTAATTAGGATTCAGATGTGGAGGACTTGAAGGATATAGAATAAGAAAGATGAATGGTAATGATTACAAACAGTGCATTTGTAAGAAGTTAAGAGAACTAAGATGCCAGTGATATATACACATAAAACTATGACTTCAAAAAAACAGAAGAGTCTGTAAAATAATGTTGATGATAGATTAGAAAAAGAAATGCTTAAAAATTGCACTAGTGGTTGCGGCTATTCTTCATATGCACGAAGAAAGATAGCCAAAATGATTAGGGTGAGAATATATGTTCATACAGTATAGCTACTAGTTAGAAAAATAACTAACAGCAAATAGAACTTCAGATGAATATATGCAAGAATGGTCAAAGTATCCGGGAAAGCAAAATCATACAATCATGTAAAACATACCGTTCATCGAGCAAAAATTTCAGTAAAAAAACATATTTTGACAAAGAAGTATCAACAAGGAAAAGCCAGTTCTCACACGCTAGCGTCCTCCCTTCCGAGTAGTTTAACTGGCGTCCCTGACCTAGGGGACATTAGATGAGACACCGACAGCTCTTCAGGGCCAAGAATCCTTCCTGGCCACCAGGATCCGTTCCTCCGCCGCACCCAGACGATCGTCCCGACGCAGCAATCGACGCCGATCCCACCTCCGTCGCCGTCGTCGGAAACCCCCATCTTCTCTCCCTCCGTACCGCCTCCCAGAACTTAAACAAACCTAGCAACAAACACCGCACTGACGACGATCGACGAGTCGCCGACAGTCAATGCCGCTGGAGCACCAGAGCGGATTCTCTCAGATCCAACCAAACAGAGCGAGTTCCTGGCAAGGGTTTCCATTCAAACAAAACGCCTCATAGCAGGCCCTCGAAATATTACGTTTTCCACAAGTTCATCAAATCATCATCACCATCACCGCCGCCGCCGCCTCCTCCTCCACTAAAGCCCCCACCGCCCCGCTGGAGCCGCTCCGATCTTCCTCGCCAAAAAGTCCACGAAGATGCTTCCTCCGTCCTATTTTTTCTCCCCTTTTTCCTTAATTTGTTTGCTATTTTTCCCTTGCGTTCGCTCAGATCAGAAGAACAGATGGACGACGAAGAAGCCAACCGGTGCCGATCTCGTTTTCAACGTAATAATGCCAACGAGAGAAGAAGATCCGGAGATGCAACGCAAGGGCTCGCAAGGTCCGCACAGTTGGACTCGGGCTCGTGCTCCCTGTGTCGCATGAGATCATGATCCAACGGATCCTGCGACGGTTCGCCCGCGCGATGGGCATCGAACGGAGGAGGAGGAGGAGCAGGAGAGGATCCATGTGATCCACGCGACCGAGGGCGTTGCGTGCTGGCGTAATCCGAGCGGAGAGGGGAGATGAACCTGGTCCGGTTCGTAATACTAGATGAACCGCTCCGGTTTAAGCTGGTTCTGACGTGGCGTTGTTCATTAATATACGGTTACAATAGAACAGATATGATATCCTGTGCGACTCTCTCGTGCGCGTCTGTGAGCGCCACGCGATCTATCGTCCATCACGCGATCACACGTTAAATCTGACCGTCTAAATGTGAGAATGCACAGTATTCCGCCCCCGACCCTCGCCGCTGCCACCGCCCTTGCCACGCCATCCGACCACTGTCGCCCGTCGGCCCGGGCGCGATCGACGTGCCGCTCGTCGGCACTTCGACCGGCATCATATTCCAGCCGAATTGTGACCGAAATCCAACGCAATTTGGTCGGAATCTGACACGGGCCACTACCGACCGCGTTCCGACCAAATTGTGCTGGATTCCGACTACAATCCGATCGAAATCCGACGCCGGTCGAAGATCCTCGATCGGTCTCCGATCGCGATTTGACCGGAATCCGACGCGGGCCATTGTCGGCCACATTTCAATCAAATTGCACCGGATTCCGACCACAATCAGGTTGAAATCCGACGCCGACCGAAGCGCCGACGAGCGACAGATCGATCGCGCCCGAGCCGGCGGCCGATGGTGGCCGGACGACACAGCGAGGGCGGCAGCAGCAGCGATGGATTTCTCGTGCACAATAGAAAAAAACCATCCGAAAAATCTTACAATTAACTTTTCTTGATTTGGAGCAGCACTTAGGCGCATTGGTCCCGGCATCTTGCCCACAAAGAACAAAGGAGCGTTGTCAATCAATTCAATCCATGGAATCCAAGACTAAATTGGCTCAACTAGATCAAAGGAAGAATTCCAACTGAACTAAAATTGCATTTTATGTCAATTCAGTGCAAAAGAAGACGACTGCTAAGAGAACATCAAAATTTATGAAATGAGAATTTTAGGGACAAAATGTTTAATTTGGCATGAATTAAACATACTCTAAGCCCAAGCTCTAAGCCAGCAGAACATACAATTACAAACTCGAGGCTGCGTCTCTCAACGAATTTCCAACTTCAGGAATGTCAAGAGCCTCAGAACTCGTGCAGAGATGTTTCTGCACTCTAAAAAAAGGGTTGTATTTGTGTTGCAACACAAGAAACCTACTTACAGTGTGGCACCTGAACTTGAAACCTCCATAGAAGTGGTGCCTGAACCCTACAAAATGAAAATGTCACGATCATTTATATGGATTCATTCTCTCCCTGAGGTAATAAGGTAAACATGGGGGTGTAGGTTGGCGAAGAAAGCAATAAAGTCTTGATGGGCAATTAACATCTAGCACAACTAAAAATATCTTTTGTACCATAGTCACATGATAAAGAATATGAATCATTTGCAAAGAAAAGAAAAAAGTAAACAAAAAAGAAATGAATCATTCTGTAAGGAGGTTTTGCTAATTTATCAAATTCACATTACTTTTGCAGATACCATTGCTCGAATGATCAAGAGGCAACACAAAGGCACCATGGCAAGAGACAGGAAAAAAGAAAGTCAAGCAGCTCTTGCAATTGCATGCCTCAGTCAACATTCAAACAGGAAGAACATGAGAATCTCCAAAGAAATTGTTATATTGTATTAATAAATGATTGAATGAAACAAGAGGTTCGGAATAATATCCCTAATCTCCTAAACAAATTATCTAACCGTTACTAGTCTGCTACACCTAAGAAAATAAAAATAATCAGGCTTGCAAGTTTTTTCTTAATATATATATATATATATATGTATAATACCAAGAATAAAATAATAATCGTAACTTTATAAAATCCTTCTTGCTATTTTCACATTGGAACAATTGTGGTAATGAAGTTTTTAGAAAATCTAAAGATAAACTTAAGGCAATTTCCACTGCCTATGATATTCCATGTTCAAATTACTAAACATATTCTGGATTGTCCCCACAGTTCACCACTTTTACTACATTGTTGGATAGTGTAGAAGTCCCCAAAGATATCCATGATGCCTTCAAAGGCCCTAAGTGGAAAGAAGCTATGGAGAAAAGAAAGGCATTGATTATAAAGAGTTACCTGAGAGCAAGAAAGTGTTGGAGTGCAAATGGCATTAAATATCAAATACGACTCTGATGGAAGCATTAACATAAACAAGGCCAGATTGGCAACTCATGATAAACTTATGGGATAAATAATGATGACTTTGCCCCTGTGGCAAAGCTGATTCCAAAAGAGTGTTAATCTCAATGGTTGTTGACTTTGATTGGAAATTATTTCAACTTGACATAAGACATGTCTTCCTAAATGGTGAACTTCAGAAGAAAAACAAATCTCACGAGAATTCCACCAATGTTCGAGAAAGGAGAAAAGATTAGAAAGGTGCGTAGGCTGAAACACTCATTATATGGCTTGAAGCAATCACACAGAGCCTGGTTCAGGGGGTTCAACACTACTCTTGCTTTGTTTAAATACAAGCGAGGATAACCATATCACAATTTGTTTACAAAGCATTCCATTACTGGTAAGATATCTAGACAGGTTGTACGTGAGGATGACATTACAATTACAGGTAATCACCTCATGAAATTAACAAACTAAAGAAATTGAGTGACGAATTTAAGATTCAAGACCTTGGGGAAATGAAGTACTTCTTGGCGATAAAAGTAGCTCAAGGCAAAAAAAAAATTTGAAAAAAAAAAGTTAAAAAGACTTTCTGAAAGAAATAGAGGGATGCTTGCATGTAATCTAATGAGTGCCACATTTGAAAGTTGGAAATGGATGGAGGATATGTGACGAAAATAGGATTTGGAATATCAATCATCCAATAGTTACATACAACTATATATAGATAACTGGGGTTAATATGGGCCTTAACCCTAATATGTATATGGGCTTTAACACCCCCCTTCAAACTCAAGGTGGAAGTGGAGGTTCTGAAACATTGAGTTTGAGTAAATGAAGCCGATGTTGCTCTCGAGTTTGTGCTTTAGTGAAAAAATCTGCCACTTGTAGTTCTGAGGGCACATACTGAAGAGCAATTGTTTTCTGATGACAATGAGACCGAGTAAAGAAAGCATCAACACCAATATGCTTTGTAAGTTCATGCTTCACAGGATCATTGGCAATCTGTATGGCTCCAGTATTGTCACACAGAAGAGGTGTAGGAGCATCACAAGAAATACCAAAATCTGCTAATAACCATCGAAGCCATACTATCTCTGAAGTGGTAGTGGCAAGTGCTCGAAGTTCTGCTTCTGTACTAGAACGAGATACAGCCACCTGCTTTTTAGACTTCCATGCAAGAGGAGAAGAACCAAGAAAAATGCAATAACCTGTGACAGAACGACGATCTGTTGGGTCACTTGCCCAGGTGGAGTCTGAGTAAGCATGAAGCTGAAGTGGACTATCACGAGCATAGAACAAACACTGAGAAGATGTCCCCCTTAAGTACCGTAGTACACGAAGCAAATGTCCAAAATGAATGGAAGTAGGAGCACTCACAAACTGACTCAGAATATGAACTGCATGAGCAATATCAGGTCTGGTAACAGTGAGATAGACAAGGCTGCCTACAATACGCCGATATCGAGACGGATCCTCAAGAGGTGTACCATCAGTAGAACGAAGTTGTAAATGAAGATCCATAGGTGTCGCAGCTGTTCGACTATCTGTAATGCCAGAACTATGAATAAGGTCTTGTATGTATTTGGACTGAGAAAGATAGTAGCCATCTGCCGAATGTAATACCTCAATCCCTAAGAAATAACTGAGTGGACCCAAATCAGACATTTGAAACTGCTCACTAAGTTGCTTTTTCACACAAGAAATGTGTTCCACATCGTCCCCCGTAATCAACATATCATCAACATATAGAAGAAGCAAAGTGCGTCCACGTGGAGAGAGATGAATAAATAGAGCAGGGTCATGATCACTAGGTAAAAATCCAGCAGCTTGTATCACAGATACAAAGCGCTCAAACCAAGCACGAGGAGCCTGTTTAAGACCATATAGAGCACGACGAAGACGACAAACATGACCAGGAGGAGCATCAACACCTAGGGGTGGTTGCATATAAACTTCTTCATGCAAATCACCATGAAGAAAAGCATTCTTAACATCCATTTGAGAGATGGTCCAAGAAGAAGTAGCAGCCACAGCAATAAGAGTACGAACAGTAGTCATATGAGCAACTGGTGCAAATGTCTCATCATAATCTCGTCCTTGAGTTTGCTGAAAACCTCTAGCAACAAGACGAGCTTTGTATCTCTCGATAGAACCATCAGACTTGGTCTTAATTTTGAATACCCATTTAGATGTAATTGGCACTGCATGTGATGGTAGTGGAACAATATCCCAAGTGCCTGTACGATCAAGAGCAGCAAGCTCCTCAGACATAGCAAGTTGCCATTCCGGAATAATAGAAGCTTCTTGGTAAGTTGATGGCTCGACACTCACACATGTAAAACCATACTTGGCAGCGGGACCAATAGTAGCACGATCTCTTAAATTATATCTTGGACCAACCTGTAACTCATCAGGAGCAGTATGAGACTCATCAATATTATTAGAAACATCAACAGCAGGTGAATCAGGACTGGCCGTGGTGGTAGAACTAGATGGAGACACTGTGAGATTTGTGGGACGACGATGGAATACATGTGTGATAGGTGGTTTAGGATGAAATGGAAGTGGTACAGGAGGAGGTGTAGTCCCCTGTGAAGGTGGCGTGATGGAAATAGAAGGAGCATGAATGGGGGTAATATGATGAGGAGTAGTGACATCATCAGAGGATGAGATAGGAGGTAAACACAGGAATGATGTAGATTCTGTGGGAGAATATGAGGGCTGAGTAGAGGGGTTATAAAAGAAAGGGCGATCCTCAACAAAGGTCACATCGCGAGAGATACGTATGCGACGAGAAGAAGGATCATAACACCGATAACCTTTATGTTCAGGACTATATCCTAGAAAAACACACTCAACAGATTGTGCAGTCAACTTAGTTCGCTCACGAGGTGCAAGCAAAACATAACAAGTACATCCAAAAACTCGGAGATGATCATAACTGGGAGAAGTACCAAAAAGAACTTCGCCGGGACATTTGCCAGACAGTTTGGATGAGGGTTGTCTATTTATGAGATAGACAGCAGTAGAAACAGCTTCACCCCAAAAATGAGAAGGCACAAAAGATGAAATCAAAAGTGTGCGGGCAGTCTCTATAATATGACGATGTTTGCGTTCAGCAACACCATTCTGAGCATGAGCACCAGGACAAGAGAGTTGAGCAAGAGTACCCTCAGATGACAAAAATTGGCGAAAAACATCAGACAAATACTCTCCCCCAGAGTCAGAACGAAAAACTCTAATAGGAGTAGAAAATTGTGTGTGAACCATGCGGACAAAAGACTGATAAATAGAACACAACTGAGAGCGATGTTTCATAAAATAAACCCATGTATATCGAGAATGATCATCAATAAAAATGACATAATATTTGTGACCACCTTTTGAAGGAAAAGGTGCAGGACCCCATACATCAGAATGAATAAGATCAAAATGTCTAGCAGAATGAGAAATACTAGATGAATATGGTAGTTGTATTTGTTTTCCAAGTTTGCAACCCTTACAATGAAAATCAGACTCAATAGTTGTATGACCTAAACAACCTTTATTTATTAATGTGGACAGTCGAGACCCACAAAGATGACCAAGACGATGATGCCACTGGGCGAAGGAAGAACAAACAGAACCCGATGTAGCGGATGACACACGAGCAGAAGTTTCAATGGAAGAAGGAAGACGCAAAGTATCCAGGATGTAAAGGCTAGGAACACCTTTACGGCGATGGCCAGTCCCAATCACTTTCCCGCTTCGACGGTCCTGAATAAAACAAGATGAATCATCAAATCCAACAAAACAATTTTGGTCGGTAACTTGACCAACCGAAAGAAGATTCATGGATAACTGAGGTGCAAAAGAAACATTAGGTACAGAAAAATAAGGATTGCAAAGTGAACCCTGATGAGTGATATGACAAGATGTACCATCAGCTGTCCGAATAGAAGCTCCATCAGTGACCGGCTTGCAAGCGACCAACTGGGACTGATCAGATGTCACATGAAAAGAAGCCCCTGAATCAAGTACCCAAGACGACGAAGGAGCAGTAACAGGTGAAGCAGCAGCAATAGACACTGAACCTCCAGGAGTGGAACCAGTACCACGACCACGAGCACCACGGGCAGTACCACGGGCAGCACGACGTGCACGATAGTCAGCCAACTTCTCTGGATGAATAGAAAAACAATTCTCTGGAAGATGACCAGTCTTGCCACAATGCTTACAGGGCTCTGAAGAGAAGCTTTTTGGTACACTGATCCTTTGAGAAGCTGCCAACACACTATGAGAGACAAATGCAGAAGAAGACATAGACTTGAGACGTGTTTCTTCTGCAAGTAAATCAGACAATGCCTGTGCCATAGTGAGATCAGAAGAATTGTGAAGTAATCGTGTACGAATAGAATCATATTCAGCCCGAACTCCCATAACAAATCTGTAAGTGAAAAACTTTTCAATAAACTTGTGTGTTGGGCAAGGAACAGTTGTACACTCTGGTATCATGGAAATCAGTGATCCCATCAAACGATCAAAAGCAGAGTAGTACTCATCAATGGACATATCATTCTGCATAATTTCATGAGTTTGCTGCATAAGATTATGTAAAAGAGCACCACTATCCTGAACATAGCGCTTCTTCAAGTTGTTCCATATGTCCTTAGCTGTTTTGAACTTAGAAAGACTCATAATCATGGATTGTTTAGTACTATTGACCATGGCAGCCATCACTTTTCCATCATTAATATGCCATTCTGTTATTGCAGCAGCATTACTACCATCATTCTTAAGCACAGGTGGAGATTCATTTAAATGAAAAAGTAAACCATAACCCCTTAATGCAGTCTCTACACAGAAAGCCCATTCTGGATAATTCTGACCATCTAAGGTGATATTAATAATTATTGCATTTATTGAAGACATGTTGAGAAATACTCGTGATTAATTTCAATGAAGCTATAATAGGAAGAACCTGGCAACTAGTTCAGTCAGTTCCTTTTCGGTCAATTTCTCTGTTCAGAAACAGAGATTGGACAGGGAGTCGGCGCTGGAGCAGACACAACAGCGGCTCCACTTAATGTTTCTGTTGTGGATTTAATTTGCCGTCTTGAGAAAAGTGCTTTATATGATGATGTGAAAGCAGCAATTAAGCATGCATCAGAAGGTCCACTTAAAGGCAGATGGCACTCGTTGCTTTGCTGTGAAAAGAAAAGCAGATGGCACTCGTTCCAATGGCGGCAGGATAAGGAGAGAATGAACCTTGCTGTCGCTTGCGAGAGAAGGCTTGTAAGAGAAGAACCGGAGGCAGCGTAGCGGTTGCTGGCGCGTCGCGACTGGAGAGGTGGCCGAACGGAAGCCTGCGACGCCGGCGTGAACACGGAAGCAGGCGGCAATCGGTGGAAGCCTCTGTGGCGGCTAGGGCACGCGCTTCAACCGGCGCTGGCGGGCTGACCTTTCGAGGCAGCGAAGCAAGGATCGCTGCAGGGGAAGGAACACGCGCGGCGAAATCAGGAGGAACGAAGTCGGCGCCCTTGGTCGCTTGCTCCGAAGCAGAAAGTCGGCTTCTCCTCTGTTCTTCTCGCGCTGCGGCACGCGGCGACGGAGACGACGGAGACGAGGCGCGCTGCGCGGCGAAAGTCGGCTGCGGCACGCGGCGACGGAGTTGCGCGCTGCGAGGACGCGAGTCGGCTGCGGCACGCGGCGACGGAGACGAGGCGCGCTGCGCGGAGACGAGGCGCGCGTAGGCGACGGGCTGTAGGCGACGGGACAGCCGCGGCGTGTGGAGAAAGAAGAAAAGAAAAAAACTAGAAAGGACGGCGGCGGATAAACCTAATCCCCTGGCTCTGATACCATGTGACGAAATAGGATTTGGAATATCTCATCCAATAGTTACATACAACTATATATAGATAACTAGGGGTTAATATGGGCCTTAACCCTAATATGTATATGGGCTTTAACAGTAATCCAGACTCAAAAGTTCAAAATCATTGCCCAAGGAACTCCAGTTGTGGAAATTGATGGAGCTTGCTGATCCAATAATACTTTATAGTGACAGTAAGTCTGGAACAAGCATTGTTACTACCAGTGATGGATCCTGGGCTATAGTCCAACCCATTTTATAAAATTATTTTCTATATAAGTTTTGTTAAGTATTAGATTTTTTTAACAAAATAAATAAATAAACAAACTGAATTATCGAACACGAAGTGAAGGTGCTGAATTAAAATCGGATTGGAGTCGAACAAAATCCATCGGGTAAGTGTGGAGATGAGTCTATTAGTCCAAATCGGGGTTGATTTGGACTTCATTTGGCCAAATTACTGGTATTGTGGAAGATCTTGAGAATATATTGGTGTGGAAGAAATTTGCATCAAACAACTGATTAGCCCAAAAAAGTTAATCTACAGTGTGTGTCAACTTCAACAAGAAATTAACAAAAAAACAAGTTGTATGTCTTGAGGCCAGCTAGCTAGTGTTATCAGTATTAGTACTAAAATTCCACTATAATATGTGCTAGATCTAAGAAATTAAATGAGGGTGCCTTAATAGTTAGTAAAAGCAACAAAAAAAAAATACAAAAGTCCATGTGATAATTTTGTGAACCTAATGATAGCTAATGTTAAGAGCAATTTAACAAATATATCATTGAGTTCACCAGTAATTTTCAAAGCAAACTTGAGTAATTTACAAAACAAATATACCATTAAAATCTGATTAGGCTTCACTTATTATTTTCCAGTTTGGTGTCAGGATTTTGTGTTAGATTACTCTGCTTATCTCTTTGCATTCTTGAGTTAGATTTTTCTTCATGGTCAGTGTTCTTTTGCTAAGACTTCAAGTGATTGTTCTTGTAAACACCTCTTGCATGCTGAATGAAATTGATTTCAAATAGAATTGTTATTCTTGGATAATTTAATAGTGTAGGAATGGAAAAAGAATTTATATCCATAGTTTAGGAATAGATGCTTCATTCCTATTTCTATGTTGGAACTGCAGAAATTTATGCTAGATAAAAAAGGAACAGCCATCATAAGATAAAAAATCTTCTTACAACTAAAAGTTTGCTTATCCCGTTTCTGGAAAAAAAATCTGATAGATTTAAATAACTATTACTTGGTTGATGGAAGGAGCTGAAGTAAAAGAGAACATCTATTTTGTCAGAATTTGTATTCTAGCCAATTCTTCGAAGTGAAATTAATAATACTATTCTGAAAATTCATCAGGAATCCAATTATACTTGCAAACCAAACATGTATTTAATTTTTACACGGACTTTCTTTTAGTTATTGATAAAGAATAATACTAAATCTATCACAAATGTGGTGAATGGAAACTCAACTTCACTTACTATAATTTTATTTTCTTTGATATGATGTTGCTATCAATAACAGTTTGTCTGAAATGTGTACTGGATCTTGGCTAAATTCTTTTTGTCCTATATAAATATTGTTTGCTTATTCAGTTCTTCATTCTTTACCCACCATGGAGCTGATTAATTCATGTTCGATATATTGATCCAGAATGCTGACTTGTGTATTAGAATTGCCCAAATAACATTGCCAACATCATTTTTCAGCATGATGTTTGATTTATTTCTCTCAAACTCATAACAAACATAATTTCCTTTTTAACATATAAGCATTGTGAAAGTAGTATCAGATCATATGTAAATAGTCACTAAATAAGGGGTATCCAATTAAAAAAGTTGCTCTTTGTTTTTCTCTCTGTGGTTGAAGTTGCCCATGTTTTCATTGATTAATAATGTTTACTGCTTTCAGTTGAGCATAAGTAGATGATCCAGAAAAAATATCTTTTGAAACAATAAAATGAAACGTTCAAATATTGCAACTGATATATTATTGAACTATTTTGATTCTGCAGCTGAATTGTTAGTGAATGGGGAAATTGTTCAAAGGCCTCCCGAGATACAGCGGAGAATTGACCAAGCAACCATGCATAGAAATGACAGAGATAGACCCAGATACAACGATAGAACCCGTTATGTTAGGCGAAGGGAGAGCCAGCGATGAACTGATCATTCTTGTCATGTTAAAGTTTTGTGCTACTTCTATGCTATGAGAAGCTCCTCCTCAATGCCATATCTTTAATGTCTCAGCATTCTTCCTAATATATGCTGTCTGGTCGTGGTTTCTTATTCCTGTGAGGGTGACTTATCACAGTTATGTTTCCTGATGGTGACTCCAAATAATGGTTGTTGATTCTTTGCAAGTGGTGGACTAAAGTTGTGTCCATTTAAATGTTATTGCACTCTAACAAGATCCAAAAGGGTTGGGTTGTTCATGGACAAAGATGTCTCCTTCGCTATGAACTATAAAGTATATCTTTCTTGTGTTTTTATACTTATTATTTCAATATTTCAACAGGAAAGTTGTTCTTTTTTGTGAGAAGGTACCATAAACATGGCAGCTGAGGTATAAGCAGCGAACCTCTGAAACAAAAATGTCATAAATCCTAAACCAACATGATGAAAATGAGAAAATTTAAGTTCTTTCTAATAGTTTTGTTATCCAATAAAATAGTGTTGCTTATGATAATCTTTTTAATACTTATTTTCATTACGTTTATAGCTAATTTTACTTATGATAATTTGAATCCTGATGTGGCTCCCTAAATTTTGTCATCACAGCTTCAATCGCCTCTACTATTTAACACCAGGACTTCCATTTGCAACGAGAAATTTTAGTCAATCTTTCCCCTGCCGAGTAGAAAGCAGTGCACATAATGCACTCGAACCGATCCATGTCTGCAGCACTGTCCCAGTAAGAGATTGAGGAAGGTGGATGGTGATGAGATCATTAGGACGGCTTGCTCTTGGCAGAAACCTCCCCTCCAGGATCCCAACATCACCATTGCTATTTCAGAGTTCCAGATTTTTAAACTCAAGTCCAATCTCCAATGTTTCAAATACAATTTCGTTCCACAGCCACCACCTGTTCGACGAAATGACTGAACCGACAATTTTATCCTTCCGCTTTCTCAGTCTCCTAAAACACAACTCTTTCGAGCTGGATCATGTCAGTTCTGTTCACTGCTTATCACTTAAAACCAACACCTTGTCTGACCTTTCGGCCCGTACATCCCTTCTCACTGCATATGCTGGGGCTCGGGATTTGGACTCTGCACGAACCCTTTTTGATGAGACTGTCACTAGAGATGTAATCTTGTGGAATGCAATTATCAGTGCGTTTGTTCTTAATTGCCATTTCAGAAGTTCTATACTTCTGTTTCAGGAAATGGTTGAGAAGTTTGGAGAGTTTGATTCTACGACACTACTGATCGTGCTGTCTGCCTTTTCTCGCACTCGCAATCTGAAGTATGCAACAACTTTGCACGGCACCATAATAAAGAAAAGATTTTGCGTGGATGTTAATCTCTGCAATGCTTTGATTGATATGTATGCTAAGTGTGATGACATTAGTTCTTCTGAACTAGTTTTCAAGGAGATGGAAGTCAAGGATGTGGCTTCTTGGAACTGCATGATCAATGGATGCACACATAATGAGCTACCTAAAAGGTCATTGTACAATTTCAGAAAAATGAGATGCTTGAATGTCGAAGCAGATTCAGTGAGCCTATTGAGTGCGATAGCAGCTTGTTCTTTGCTCGAAGAATTATCAGGTGTCGGTGAATCAGTGCATGGCCTTGCAATCAAAATGGGATATCAATCTGTCGTCACTATATCAAACTGCCTTATTTCACTCTACTTTGCACATGGACATATTGAAGCAGCAGCAATGGTGTTTAAAGGTATCATAAACAAGAATGTAGTTTCATGGAACTCCATGGTGAGTGGATTATTGGATAATGGTCAAGTGAATGAAGCATTCATCCATTTTCTGGAAATGCAGTCAAAATTCATGATTCGTCCTGATGATACTTCATTAGTAGCAATCATTCCAGCTTGTGGCAATTCGAACCTACTTTATGAAGGGAAATCTATTCATGCATATGCTTTTCGTAGGGGAACAGACACACTGAGTTCTTCAGTAGAAAATGCATTGCTTGGCATGTACATGGAGTGTGGTGATGTTAAATCTGCAAATAATCTCTTCAAGTGGATGCCTTCAAAGGACATAATTTCATGGAACACAATGATATTTCAGTTATGTCAAAATAGTTCCTTAAAGGAGGAGGCACAAATCTTATTCCGTGAGTTGCTTCGAAGTGAGCTGAGATGCAACATGATTAGTTTGATGGCAATTTTTCCTTCATGCAATTGTCCTGAAGATCTTAACTTTGGGAAGGCGCTTCATACTTGCCTCATCAGGTATGGGTTCTCACATAGTGTTTCAGCTGTCAATGCCCTTATGCTAATGTATATCAACTCCGGATATCTGCATGCTTCTGCCATTTTGTTAGACAGCATTCTAGGAATATCGGATGTTGTATCATGGAACACATTGATAGTGGGTTATGTTCAGAATGGTTCTTACAAGGATGCACTACGATATTTTACATTCATGCACTCCTTTTTTCCTGTGAAACCTGACTCCATCACATTCGCTAGCGCTTTATCAGCATGTGGGCACTTAGCATTGTTGCTTTATGGCCAATCTCTGCACGGGTTAGCTCTGAAGAGCCTTGTAGATTCTGATGTCAGTGTAAAGAATGCATTACTAACCATGTATTTTCGTTGCAATGATTCTAAGAGTGCAGAGGCATTGTTCAAAGTGGAAGCTGACAGAAATGTATGCACTTGGAATTGTATGATATCCGGTTTTGTGCAGAACATCGAAGGCGGCAAGTCTTTGAAGTTGTTTCGAAATATGGAAGGCGTACCAAATGAATTTACCATTGTTAGCATCCTGTGTGCATGCACTCAACTAGGAGATCTGAGACATGGAAAGGAGGTTCATGGCTATGTGTTCAGGTTTTTCCTAGAAGAGAATACATTTATATTGTCAGCACTCGTTGATATGTACAGCAAGTCTGGAAGACTAGACATTGCTAGTCTAGTTTTCGAAAGCTCCAAGGAAAGATCAGTTGCCTCTTGGAACTCAATGATTTCAGCATATGGGATGCATGGGGAGGGAAGAAAATCCATTGAGCTTTTTACAAGCATGTGCAAATCAGCTGTCAAAACCACCAAAAGCACATTTGTTGCTCTTTTATCAGCTTGTAGACACTGTGGACTCGTCGATGAAGGATTGAAGTTCTTCAACGATATGTCACAGAAACACGGAATTGAACCAAATGTCGATCACTGTGTTCATGTGATTGATATGCTCGGTCGTGCTGGAAGACTTACAGATGCGCAAGAGCTTATAGAGAAATTGCCTTTCAAAGAAGAGCCAGGGCTGTGGGGAGCTTTGCTCAGCGCTTGTCGCGATCATGGCGATCTCAGTATAGGCAGAACAGCAGCACAAAAGCTATTTTGCTCAGAACCTGAGAACACAGGCTATTATGTCACACTTTCAAACTTGTTTGCGAACTGCGAAATGTGGAATGAAGCTGTGAAGACGAGAGGGTTGATTCGTGAGAGAGGATTGCTAAAGCCACCAGGATGCAGTGTTGTTGACGTTCTTAGCAGCTGACCTTTTGCTGCCTTTGTGCTTTATGTGTGCATACAATACAAACTTATGGCTAATCCATTGTTGACAAAGCAGATTCTCCTGCAGCATCAAGGAGTTCATCTTATTCTCAATTTGCCAAGTTCAGCAAATTTAAGCTTAAAAAAATATTATTTTTATAACAAATAAATAACTTATATATATATAGAAATGTTATGCCGCACGACTTATCTTGCGCGATCCGTGCGCAACACCTTTATCCACCGCCGCGCTGTCGCTGCCCTTGTTGTGCCGTCCGGCCACCGCCGGCCACAGTCTCAAGCGCGATCGATGCGTCGCTTGTTGGTGCTTTTTCTGGTGACAGATTTCGACCGGATAGTGGTCGGAATTCGACGAATTTGCTCCAAACGTGACCCCTGCCCGCTCACCGCCACTGCCACTGCTGGCCAAATCGCGGTCGGATTCAGTTGTGGCCAAGGAAGTTAGATTTTAGCTAAATTGCGATTTAGCCGGCACTGTCTGACCAAATCGCAATCAGATTCCGACCGGCCGAGGAAGACCGGCGAGGACACTAGCCGGTCCTTCCTCGGCCGATCTCCGATCGCGATTTGGCCGGAATCCGACCGTGATTTGGCCGGCAGTAGCGGTGAGCGCCAGGTCGGTCTTGTTTTCGAGCAAATTCATTGGAATTCCGACCACTATCTGGTCGGAATCCGTTGTCGGACAGAGTGCCGACGGAGCGTAGGTGAGCGGCACATCGATCACGGCCGTGGCGGTAGCCGAACAGGGCGGCAGCAATGGCGATGAGGATCAGGGAATCGCGCACGGATGTGTACGTGCAGGGTAACATTGATAGCAATCTCGTTTACTAGATATTAGTTGAAATGGTCACCGCACGATAAGATCATTTTCCTAACGCATGTCGGCGCGACGTCGTTTACATAGACATAGATACCCACGTCACTACCCGCTCAAGGATTAGATGTACTCACTGGTTGGCGCTGGTAACGTTTGGGGTACGTGGACATCGAGTGAGATGTTTGATATACGTTACGTTTTGTGCTTCGCTTGAGCTAGGAAAGCACTTGTTTTATGCGGAAAGCCGTAACGCGAAAGAAACTACAGCGAGGCTTTTGTCAGCCGTGCGATTGAGTCATCTCCACGGCTGAGGAGAGAGAGCCACCGCCTTGGATTGTTTATATATTCGCGTCTCGATGCAACGCTATCGCTCTCCACGATTGACGCCTCGCTGAGAAGGAGCCCTCGCCGGCTCGTCGGAGTTGTTCGAGGGAAGTCTTTGAGGTCGATCTCCTTCTCTTTCCTGCTAACATTTTATGTTTTGTTGGCCTTTTACGATCTGAAATCTGTCTTACGATTATTCTTCACTTCATGTTGCTTGAATCATATGAATTTGAAGTTTTTTTTTTAGTGAGAGATGCGGTTCTTCGCCTACTCGATCGTTAACTCATGTATGCATTATGGTTTTAGCGTCGGAAGCGTTGGTGGTAAAACAGGAAGAAAATATCTTGTTTGCATAATCAACGTTGTCAATATTTCCTCTCGATCAACTTGTATTTAGATTGTAGAGCCAAATTAATAATTATAGATAGATTGTAGGGTTGGCTTGTTCATCACAATTTAAAATTGGCCTAGAATACCTCACATCTGCCCCCCTTTTATTTTCTGTTTGAGATTTATTAGCATGTTCTGTTGTGAAACAAGGAGGGTTCATCAATTTTTTCTGGATGTTTGGTCTACGAAGCTTCCTCTATTTAGGAAGATGACTATTCTTTCTGGTGAGACAATTTTACTGATGATCAGGTTAGGTTTTCTAGCTCGATCTATTTAAGTTTCCTGTTAAAGCCAGGGTTAGATGTATTTTTTGCTATCCGATTGCTATCAAGTCTTTTTTATTATTATTATTTTCAGGTGTGTCCTTGCTTCTTCTGTTGGGAAAACATGGATGCATGCTTTGAGGTCCATGCTTATTTGATCTTTGAAAAATTGGATGGAATCTGTTCTTGGTTATTACAACTATTTGTCAGAACCAAAGGTCACTGTTTCAACTGGATGTATGTGGAAGTCTCAGTTGTTTCAATGCTTGAATTGTATGGAAAGTCAACTACTTTAATTAAATGTAACCGCATCTCCTTTTGAGGACCACGATATACAGAGGTTTTTTGTACACCTTAATTTTAAAAACATGATAGTAATGCACCTTAATATTAAAATATATTCTAAAAGAACTTCTGCATTCTTTCAGATATTTCAAAATATGGTATTGCTATGGGAAGCTTCTGGTGTTAGTTGTAGAATTTCTGTTCCTTTTTCTTGCTCATATTACTTAAAATCCTTTGCAGGTCCCCTGCAATTCTGCAAACGGATATTGGAAATGGAGGAAACAGATAAGAACATACAGGTCTGGAAGGTCAAGAAGTTAATCAAAGCTCTGGAATCAGCCAGAGGTAATGGCACTAGCATGATTTCTTTAATTATGCCACCTCGTGATCAAGTGTCTCGAGTGACTAAGATGTTGGGTGATGAATATGGAACTGCTTCAAATATCAAAAGCAGAGTCAATCGACAATCTGTATTAGCTGCTATTACTTCTGCTCAGCAAAGACTCAAGCTTTACAGCAAGGTTCCTTCAAATGGACTAGTTTTGTACACAGGAACCATAGTTACTGAGGATGGGAAAGAAAAGAAAGTCACAATTGATTTCGAGCCATTTAAACCTATCAATGCATCTCTTTATCTCTGTGATAACAAGTTTCATACTGAGGCATTGAATGAACTTTTACAATCTGATGACAAGTTCGGTTTCATTGTTATGGATGGAAATGGTACACTGTTTGGCACTTTAAGTGGGAACACACGCGAGGTGCTTCATAAGTTCAGTGTTGACCTTCCAAAAAAGCATGGACGAGGAGGACAATCAGCACTGCGGTTTGCTCGACTTAGGATGGAGAAGCGCCATAATTATGTCCGCAAGACTGCAGAGCTGTCAACACAGTTCTTTGTCAATCCTGCCACTAGTCAGCCAAATGTTGCTGGATTAATTTTGGCTGGATCTGCTGATTTTAAGACAGAGTTGAGCCAATCTGACATGTTTGATCATCGATTGCAGGCTAAAATTCTCAATGTGGTGGATGTGTCATATGGAGGTGAGAATGGTTTTAACCAAGCCATCGAGCTATCTGCTGAGATTCTATCAAACGTGAAGTTCATACAGGAAAAGAAATTGATAGGTAAATATTTTGAGGAAATAAGTCAAAACACAGAAAAGTATTGCTTCGGTGCGGACGACACCATGAAAGCCCTGGAAATGGGTGCTGTTGAGACACTAATAGTGTGGGAAAATTTGGAAGTAAATAGGTATGTTCTCAAGCACAGTTCTAGTGGAGAGATCATTGTCAAACATCTTAGAAAGGACGAAGAGACGGATCAATATAACTTTCTAGATTCCAACACATCTGCTGAGTTGGAAGTGCAGGAGAAAATTTCACTCCTGGAATGGTTTGCCAACGAATACAAGCGTTTTGGATGTACACTTGAATTCGTCACCAACAAGTCTCAAGAGGGATCTCAATTTTGCCGAGGCTTTGGTGGTATTGGTGGAATTCTTCGCTATCAGCTCGACTTGAGTGTTTTTGATGAGATATCTGATGGAGAATATGAACAAGATTTTGAATAGCAATCAGCCAACCATTCACCGGATTCGGTCCAGGGAGAGCCCGTGCTGGCCCAACCTGAGTCCGAACTGGTACTCCCCCAGATAAAAGCGCACACTTCAAAAGCAATATCAACGGTTTGTTAACTCAGCTCTTGTAGTTACTGATTTATGATGCTATAGTCTACTGCCTTATCGATCTCTGAGAAGCTGCCCATCAAATGCAGGTCACCCGGGACTAGATTAAAGCCAGAAGATGGAAAACTTCGATGCAGGAAAAAGTGTGGTTAATGTTGGAATGAGGAATCAAGCAGTGATAGATAATACCAATTTTCTGTCATCACTTATGTTTCTCAACTGAAGCCTTCTTCCCGATATGGAAGAGTTATCCTTGCTCCTTTTAGTTTAAAGCTTGATGCTGTTGCCGATGATAGAACCATTTAAATAATCTTAAATCATAATAAGCATAGCTGTTTGTTCTACTGGTACTTAAAATAGTAGTTATTATATGGTTTAAACCCGCAGTTTGTTGTAATTGCATCGTAAAATAAACACTTGGTTGATGTTTCTGAATGGTTTAATTCTGCAGATTTCGTAAATTCCATCCTTGTTAGGACAATGCCAAGTAAAATGAGAATTTTAGTTTCAACATGATTGACCACTAAGATCCAATGTTCAACTTTGTTAATTTATTCAGTTGCTTTGCTAAGAACATGTAACTTTGATTTCGTTGCATCACAGAGAAGTAGAACAAGCCACGATGAACTTTGTTTAGGAACTGCAAAATCTTTTGGGGACTGTGAGTAGGGTTATCACTACTGGTACTGATATGGCTATGTATCAAGCATCCAACGCCACAATTCTGAAACTGAAGATTCAACAGTTGCTAGTGGCTTTACAATCCTAACAAGCCGACAATATATGTACAATAAGAAGCACTCTGATAACAGGCTCCACATAAAGAGAAGTCTCAGCGAGGCTGGTGAATGATGCGGCGAGGGCTGCACTTTGGGTGTATGCATCGGACAGGTTTGTCCCGATATTTACCCGGAAACAACCGAGGCCTCGTGCCTTTTTTCGGAGATTTGGCGCTCAGATTCATGACTAATGCCTCCACAGAGTCAGTCTCAAACATGTCTTCGCCGGCAATCTCTAATTCCCTCAACTGATGGAGCCAGTGTTCCACCTCCACAGAGTCAGTCTCAAACATGTCTTCGCCAGCAATCTCTAATTCCCTCAACTGATGGAGCCAGTGTTCCACCAATGCCTGCAACGACCGCACTTGTTGAAGCAACATCAGAACAGAGAGTGGGGCATTTGGGTTCACAGACGACCCTCCTACCGTTCCACTCATTGACATTCAAACCGCCTATCGCTTACTGAAAGAAAGGTAAACAAGCAGAATTAGAATGCTTCTTGACTAAGTCGACTCCAATCTATATCAAAACTATTACTTTAGACAGTCAAATTCGTATTCTGAAAGCAGAACTGTTGTTCACATTTTTGTTTCAATACTTGACAAATGATTCTGCATTTCTACTCTAACATTACTCAGTTTCTGATCTAACTGATGTGAATAATTTGACAAGATGCAAGTTAGAAAGACATAGAAGAAGGAACACATGAACCCTTGCATGAGTTTCATGGATAAGACATACAACAGCAAGCATTTCTCCACTATAATTCTGCCAGGTAAAACTTTTTTCATAGATACTGATAATGATATAAACATTTCAGAAATTACATTACTACATGAGCAAAATCGAGTTCCTTCAGAGACCTAGGGATTGTTCAAATGAAACACTAACATGAAGCCAATCTCAAGATCTCAGATGAAACTACAAGTCAGAACAAAAGAATAGGATAAAAGAGAGGGAAATCAGAGAACATATTTGTGTTGCTAAATCTTAGATATCAAAGCTTTGCATGGAGCATCATGTGCAGGCTACCAATTGATCTCAAAAGTTCCAGATTTCAAATCTTATGGAATCAAGACAAAAATAATAATAATAAAAAGGAACTCATAAAAATCATAAGCTAAAGTCTGGTGAACAACGGAAACTATGAGATATACAAGTACTGATCTAGTCGTAAAAGCTAAACAAATTCTAGGGGAAAAAAATCTTTTTCCTTCTTTTAAATACATAAAAACTCCCAAGCGAAAGTTTGCAGAGACTAAAAACAAGAATCTTTCAGCATCCAGCAACAAATCGCAGATCATAAAGAACCTTGAGAAAGAACACAATCTTTCATGCTAAAGTAGCTAAGAAGAGGTTTGGACGACCGAACCCTAATGCCGGAAAGAGATCGGTTTCCCAATTCGTTTGCCCTAGATCATCCCAATGCATTAACAAGTAAATCTATATATATGGTGAAAAAAATATTTTTGGTATGACATTCAGAGCGAGCAATTACTCATGGACTATTAATTACCTCTGAATATCTCTTTGAGAAACCGATGAAGCGCCCTGTGATTGGGTTAGGGTTGATAAGGAGACGGAGTTGGTATGGTTTTCCGTACGAGCTGTAGGTTCGGATTACTTGAGGCTGTGGTGTGGATTAGCACGAAGCAATGTGGTACCACCTAACACATGGCCTGATGCTTATTACTCATTAAAAAAAATTAATTAAGATATTCAATTCTTACAGTGAGTAATCTTAAAAATAAATAATTTAATTTTATAAATTCAAAAAATATAAATGAACAATCCAAACATCATCAGTTATTTAAATTCCATAGACGTTCGAAAATATCTAATATGAAATTCAAATCCATGTTAAAAAGAAAGCAATCCTACCTTTTTATCATCTTACTATACCCGTCAGGTAGAGTGTAATGAAATTCAAATCCATGTCTAAAAGGAGGTAAATCAATCTTACCTTTGGTCACGACGGAGAAGGATATCGCCACCGAGATTTGAACCCTTGCATTCTACTTTTTACCATCGTACTAGACCCGATAAATCAGAAATTGACGTTGATCAGTTCGGATAAAAATTATATTGCAGGTTGACCCTTAACCTTAATCGCCCAACCCGGTTACAAACGGTCCCGCCATATCACGGTTCATCACCTCAGATTATTATATTAAAAATTTTAAAATTTATTTAAAAAAGTGCATTTTGAAATTTACCACAGCACCTCAGTCAACAAAGACATGTTGCTGAAATTACACTTGAATTTTGTCAAAAATCCAGTTGACTGACTTTTCTCATCAGTCGACTGGAGTTAAATACAGAGTTAAATACTCACTGATGACACATGTCTCCATACACCTTTGAACCAACTTGCCAGGCCAGTTCTAGTTCGGCCCGGCTAACTACCTTTTACCATCGTACTATACCCGAGGGGTAGAGTGTAATCGAATTAAGCCAAGTTGAATAGTAAAAGGCTCAAGCTTAACTTGATTCATTTTTCCCTAAACTAGAGTCTGGCTCAAGTTCGATTCAAATTTTAATTCTTAAGCTTGAACTTAATTCGTAATGAAATTAAATAGTGTACGAATGACTCAAGCTTCATTCAAAAATAATTCATTTAAAAATTAAACAAGTTTAATTCAAATTTAACTCGTTAACATATAATTTTTATAATTCATATAATATTTAGTTATATATATAAGATAAATGAATCTCATAACGAATATGATCGCAAGTGTCTTAACGAACACATTCGCAAGCCTCTTAGCGAATATGTTTACGAGCTCACAAACTAATACTATTAAGCTCGAGCTTGGTTCAATAATATTTTTAAATTTGAAATCAGACTCGAGCTCGACTTATTAACTTAATCAAATAATTTTTTTTTCTAATTAAGATCCGAATAGTTTGCAAGCAACTTCATTTACACTCCTACTTAGGAGCAAAACCTTATTAAATATATAGGGTCTAAGCAGCCAAGCTAAGGTTAATGATTTCATATTACTTATTTGAGCCGTATTAAACTTCTAGAACCTTTTATATTATCACGCATGGATGGGAAGGAGGACAGGATATCCTAACTATATAATTATGTGAATCCTTTTTTTCTTTTTTCTTGAATGATAAATTTTATGTTAATTTCTTCACCGAAATATATAAAGGATTAATCTTAATATACTCTCACATCTCTACGAGTGTATATTTTTTTATTATTTTTTATAATATATTGATTTATACTTTAAATTTAATATCTTATTCTAAAAATTACTACAACAAAGAGATTTTTTCCCGCATCATTTCACATACTTAAAAAATCCCACATATCAAGCAACAATATTATTTAGATATTTTATTACAATTTATTGATTACATAAAATTTAAAATCAAATAAATAATTTTATTAATAGAATATGAAATTCTATTATTAATTGATTTTTTACCATTTAATTAATTTTAAGGAGTCATCACTAATAATGTGCAATAAAAAAAATGATAATCCCAGTAGATGGTGTTATTACTTTATTAAATGGAAAAATTATACAAATATTTTAAAAAATTTTATGATCAATAAATATAAATTTAGATAATATTGTATACTACAATAAAAAAATTGATCAATAAATATAAATTTAGATAATATGTATACTAATTGAAACACTACTAGAGATTTAAGTTAATCAAAATCATCATGAACATATTAAATAATATTTAATAATTGAACATATTAAATATTAAATATTTAATAATATTTACTATTTAATGATATTTAAGTTATTAGACGGGGTAGGGTTTAGGATTCATCGACTAGACAGAAATGGGGAGAGACAGCTGCTTGGCTCGCGTCACGGCCGGAGCGGCGATAGGCGGATCGATCGGCGGCGCAGTCGGTATGCCTTTGCCAGCCCATATCTCTGCTCTTCATCTTCCCGTCTTTTCGTTCGCCGATCGAAAGCTCCACCTAAAATTTTCCTCTTTGCTCAACGAGTCGTCTCTGCGTCGAAGATTCATTTTTTGTTATAGAGTAGGTGATTTAGGTTTTAGTCCGTGGGATGCCAATATATGCGCTTTATTGTCAAAAGATTTTTTTTTGTTTTGTTTTTTTACTGTGTTAGAAAGACGAGTGCTCTTTTCTTGTAAGTTGATTGATCCGCGTTTTTGTCTATAGACGTGAGGTGAGATGGATTCTCTTACCAAATGGCTCTTCGTTTTTGTAGGATGTTGAAACTTTTGTCGCTATTCCTCAATGCATAGCAAATGCCAGACTGGATAAGAATCGGAAATCTGTAATTGACCAAGTTAACTCATAAAATCATGCATTATGCCATAGTTAATACCATAATCGACCAAGTTGGGTCGCATGTGCAGCCACTTAGGGGACTACATAGCGACTGCATATGACATTTGTGATTTTTATGTGCACGCAAAATTTTTTTAAAAGCTAATTTAGAGTCAACTAAATTTACTTAATACCCTATGCATTGGTGTACAATCATAGGATCCATGATTCATATCATACAATATGACACAATTCATATATAAAACGATACAATTCTTACATATGAATTGGAAATGAAAAGAATCATAATGGTTTGTTGCAAATCCTATTTATTTGGTTGGAAGAGAAAGAAATTAATTGAGAAGCAATAGTTTCATCTGTTTACTTGAAAGAAAATGAGGGCAGAAAAGGAAATGAGAAATCAAGTTTGTGCCATTTTCATTCATTTTGTCTTCCGGAATTCAATGAAAACGAATGGAAACTTGCAAATTTCTCAGCACCTTAAAATTTTTGTTACATGCAAACTTCCTTCCAAGTAAATGCTAATGCCTTTCTTTACATGTCCTTAACTTGCAATCGCTTTTTCCCCTTCTATTTCCTTTCCTGCAAGTTAACAAAACATTAATATCTTGATATCAAACTTCTAGTTTTTTGGTATCTGATACTTGATACTAATATGGGACAGGGAAATTGTGTTTTAATTTACCAACACTGTGCACTGACTTAAGTGTTGTCTTGGTCTATTAGATGAGAAAATGGACTCAGATTTCTTAATGTGATTTTGAGATTCTTTGATAATATAGTTCTTCTTATCCTAAAATAAGATTTTATTTAATTCAAAATTCTAATGTATTTGTTTCCTTTTTCTATTATGCATGATATATCTGTATTTTCTAAATCCTAGCAGGTGCTGTCTATGGGACATATGAGGCTATCAGATACAAGGTATTTATCCCAGATTTCTATCTTCCTACAAGAATTTCCTCTTCTTTAGTTTGCAATTACTATTTAATACTTTCCTTTTGTCTGTAAATTATTATATTTTCTGTATTGGTTAATTGACCTAGTATTCTGGCAATATACATATTAGAAGCGATAAGTTTTATTATGCTGTATTTACTTTGACAGATATAAGAGGGGGGGAAATGATATAGAATATTTGATGCCTCTTGTTTACTGATTGCTTCACTCAGAATGAGAACTTGAGGATGTGGTTAACTCCTCAGGAACTAGACAAACACCTATGTTTTCTATGATTTAAGTAGAGGCCTCAAAACTTCATGGTATTTGTATACATGCTCTTAGGTATACTATATACTTACCAGATATAATTTTAATTTGATTCTAGATTATTTATTGTACTGAAAAATGGTTGGTGTCTAAATTGATTGTTGGCTGTTTTTTCTAAAATTGGATAAAAATTGTAAATGCAAAGGCTAATTTAAATGAAACTATCATGTTGTTGAAGTTAATAGCTGTTTAGTAGAAGCTCCTGCCATACAGAAATGAATATTTACCATCATAATTCCATGTGTGATGAATATTGGTTATAGTGTTTGCTTGCACCCAAAGCACCAGCGAATGAGCTCCTAAGCCTCCTATATTATTTGTGTCGAGCAGTTCGGTTGGCATTCCCCAATCATTTCACTTGTGTTAAATCACAACAATTGAAAGAAAAATCTCATGGTTGTTGTCACTTTATTCTATTGTTCAATTAGGATCAACAATTTGTGTAAGAGGGCTTGAGAAGAATGAGGAGATTAAATAGAAGATGTCTTACACAGAACTTGAGTAGTCAAAATAATCAAAAGATCCTTGAAGATAGAGATGACAATAACACACTTATGCAACATGGTATATGGATGACGTTAGTTGGTACAAATGCAGATACGAGGCAATGGAGCTTTCTTTCTTCCTATACACATGGTCCAACCTTTGGTAAAAGGTTGTCCAAGTACTGATCATGGTTGGGTGTAGAATGTACCCTCCTGTCCATGATATCAATTGTTATGTTTCACATTCATGTTGATGATGATGGTTCAATTTTTTTTAACATGTTAATTTCTTAGGTGATCTTATTACAAAAATATCCGAGGAAAAAGATGAGGGATGTTTGCTGGAACTCTTCTGCAGTGCTTGTTGTTTGTCCATCTTGGCACTGATGATACTGCTTTTATTAATTTTGATCACGGGCTTAATAGATCTCGGAACCAAGATACTATCTTTCTCTGGCATCTTGTGCCTAATAGAAGTGTGACCATGTTTCTGGCCAATCTTTTAGCCCCTTTTTATCCCATGTTATGTCTGGTCTCATAAGCCATTTGTTGATTCTTCTACATTCGAGGTTGCCAAAGTGTCTAGATTTTCTATCCATTGTTCTGAGACTAAACAAATTTCATTGTTATATCGTGAAATATGTGATGAGCAGGTGCCTGGATTGTTGAAGATTAGATATATTGGGCAAACCACTCTCGGAAGCGCAGCAGTTTTTGGACTCTTCATGGGAGCTGGGAGCTTGATACATTGTGGAAAATCGTACTGACTTCCATTGTAGTTGTTTGAGAAGCTTAGCATTCATTAGTTTTGATGCATTAAGAGCATGATGTATCGTGAATGTATCACTTTCTTTCAGTCAAATTTAAGCATCCAATAATTTTGAGGGGAAGTCAATTTTTTGTATCACATAGCTAGATTTTTATGTTCTTCAATGTTTATTTCCTCAACAAGCAGCTCTGCCCTTGTGGAGGAATTGCTCATCCATAAGAACAGTAAAGCAAGAGACCAATGGGGTGATACCAAGTCCACACTAAATTTTCTCTTGATTTCTTGTTATGTAGATTCTTTTTATAAAATAAACTATACGTAAAATAGCTTTATACTCTCATATAAGAAAGTTCCTTTTCTAAACAGTGTATGCTGATGATGATATTGGCATCTCGAGGGAAATGAAGATAAGGTAGGATAGATGCCAAGAACAATCTTGGTCCTACCACGCCATTATCCTCAGTCCTTGCAGATGAAGAACTTTCCATCATCCATCATAATTGCATAAGCTACAATAATAAGTTGTGCCCTGATCCTCTCTTATCTCGTTTTATCTTAATAGTTGGATTGCGTTACTGAAAGTTATCAAAAATTCAGTGGAGGATCGATTACAAAATGGAAAAGAAATGGAGGAAAAACATACAGAAACATTCTTGTTCCAAATAAGTTTGTGCATTCCGCAGGGCCAAAAAGATTATCTACATGCAAAAAAGGAAACAAATGGAAACGGAAAAGAAGCTGACAAGTTGATCGTACCGCTAGCATCGCCATGCCGAGACGGAGAAGAGCGGACGGTCCTGCCAGCACATCATGAGGCGGCCGCCGCCCTCCTCCCGTACCTTGTAGCCGTCGCAGCCGAAGCCCTGCAGCAGGCGGCTGGCCTGCAGGAGCGCGTAGTAACCGAGCGGCACGGCGGCGAAGCCGGCGGCGTTGAGCCGCCGCGCCCACTGCTCCAGCTTCTCGTGCCGCTCCTTCCTCTCCCACCCCTCGCACGCGATGATGTTCTTGATCTCCTCCCCCAGCAGCATCTTCTCCAGCCGCAGCCGCTCCACGGACTGCCGGGGGACAGTCGAGTCGAGGCAGTCGAACAGCGCCGCGTAGTAGAACAGCGCCTCCACGAACCGTTCCGTCAGCGCCGCGCTGTTGTGGTTCGACTCCTGCTCCATCACCACCATCAGCTTCGGCGACAGCCCCCACAGCGCCGCCAGGAAGCTATCTATCCGCGCCGGCGACGTCGAGGCGAATGGCGGGGATAGTACCGAGTCCGCGCTTGGGCTGTGCCCGTTCGCCCCATGGTCCTTGTCGAGGTAATCGCCTAGGGATAGCTGTTGGGTGATTCCGGCCGGTGGGGCTCGTTGGGCCGCCTTGCGGGCGTCGGCCGAGTCGTTGGTGGCGAGCAGGGTGTGGAGCTGGAGGACGGCGGTGATGGCCAACGCCTCCCCTGTTTTAATGCGGAGGCTCTCGACGTCGAGGTTGTCTAATTTGCTCACCACGGGGTTGAATTGGAAAGGAATATCAAGCCGCTCGGCCTCCTCGGAGAGGCGGATGGCGGTGTGGTTGAGAAGCTCCCGATGCTCGTGGACGGCGGTGAGCTTGAGGTGAGGTGGGCCCTCTGGCCGCGCCCTCAGCCCCTGGAGAAGGGCGAGCCACGGGGTCGGGTCGGAGGCATTGAGGTCGACGATGTGGACAACCTTCTCGCCCTCCATCGCCTCCATGATCGCCTGGTTGGCGACGACGTAGGAGAGGCGGAGGAAGGGACAGAGGTCGAGGAAGTGGCGTCGGGCGACGGCGGCTTCCGCGAGGGGCAGGACCACCGCGCGGGCGGAGTCGAGGGCGTGGTAGAGCCCCGGCCACATGCGGATGGCGCGGCGCGCCAGCGCCTCCGTGAAGTGGGAGGCGATACGCTGCATGGCGTCGCCATCGGGGACGGCGAGCAGCGCGATCTGCTCCAGGAAGGCGTTGGCGCGGTCGAGGCTGCCCGCGGCGACGTGGTTGGCGCAGTTGAGGAGGAGGTGGATGAGGCAGAGCCCGCGCTCGTCGGACTTGAGCTCCCGCAGCCACGGCGCGCACGGCAACAGCGCCGGCTGCGAAAGAGACATCAACGAGAAGCTCTTGAGCGGCGACGAAGTCACCGACGACGAGCCGTCGTCCTGGGCCACGTTGCCCATCAAAGGCACCATCTTGATCGCCGACACAACAAATAGAGCAAAATTTACAGAAATCACGACAAAAAACCCTAAACAGATCGAGCTCGGGAAGACGAAGCAACAAAGCGACTCAAATCCTCTCAAAGGAGTCGCCTTTTCCCCACAACTCTCTCTCTCTCTCTCTCTCTCTCTCAGCTCTAACGAAGCCTTAGAAAATCTGCAGAGGAAGCACAGAGAAGCGGAGGAAAAAGAAGAACTGTAATCTCACAAGTTGACAAAGGAGTCTCCTTTCGCCATCAAAACTCCTGCGAGGGATCCAGAAAGCAAGCTCGTCGTCTGGGGCGAGGCCTCGGATGCTAGAAACACGAATATCTCCACAGCAACGAGTCTCCCCCCGCCTCCGGAGCAGGCACACCCAACTTCCCACTTCCCACCTCAAAAGCCAAACCAAAGCAGGCGCGGTTAAAAGGAAAGTAGGGGAAGGAAGGACGGACGGACCTTGGACGCAAGAGCCAGCGCCATAGCGACAAAAGCGAAGCCTTTTTGTCCGCTTCTCGCTTCTTTTTCCTCGCACAGTAGCAATTATGACGCGAGGTGGGGGGTTTGCTTGTCGCGGAGCGCAGAGAATAAGAGCGGCCTCTTTATTCCGTAGCCGAGAAGGAAGAGGCCGACAGGGGCAGAAGCAAACAAAAGATAGCACTCCCTGTGAAATTTGTCTCACGCGCGGGTGAGCGAGCGAGTGGCGAAGGTGCGTCCAAGCGTTGGCTCTTGGCGCGTCGCGAGCGGCATGGCACCTCGCCCTGGCTTCATCCACCGGCGGATAAGGACAGGGGGACAAAGACGCTCGGGCAGGCAGGCGAGACAGGTGATGGTGCCCTTTTGGCCCTTTGGTGGCAACACTGAGGTAGCCCTTTTGTTGCACTTGTTTGACTGCTTTATCTCTTCAACTTACTCTCTCTGTTTTTTTTTCTCCAAAAACAACAAAAAAATCAATGTAAAACACAAATTCACCATTTTTGTTTACTTTTATCATCTGTTAAGGCTGCGTTTGATTTACAGTAGACAAAAATACAAAGACAGAAATACAGAAATACAATAGAGACAGGGACGCATTTACAATGGTCTCTGTATCGCGTTTGGTAATACAGAGACAGGGACACTATTGGTCGGAATTCGGCCGGATTTTGACCGAATCAGGGTCGGAGTCCGACCGCGGTCGACGCGTCGGCGGGGTCGGAGTCCGGCCACGGTCGACGCGCCGGCACCGGGTGCGTCGACCGCGGTCGGACTCCGACCCCGATTCGGCCGAAATTCGACCGGAATCCGGCCGAATTCCGGCCAACAGTGGCTGGGGCGCGCAGGGCTCTGTTTTTGGTCGGATTCCGGCCGGATTTCCGCCACAATCCGACCGGAATCCAACGTCGGCCGGAGCGCCGGCGAGTTGCGCGTCCAACGCGCCCGGCCTAGCGGCCGTCGGTGACCGGACGGCGGCGCGACGGTGCCGGAAGCGGAGATGGGTAGTTTTTGTCTCCGTCTCCGTTTCAGTGTCTCCATTTTTACAGTGGACAGAAATGGAGACAAAGACGGAGACAGAAATCCTATTTCTGTATCTGTCTCTCAAAATCAAACGGGGACAGAGATAAAAATTTCTATTCTGTCTCTGTATTTGTGTCCCTGTCTCTGAAACCAAATGCTACCTTAGAACTCTTATCACCATCATTGTAATTGGAAGTGAAGTCATTGGTCTGTAAAGTGATTTTGAAAGCCAAACAGACATCAAAGCCCATTCAGATTCTTACACAGTAGTTGGGATTGGGAGGAGAATCAAACAAGGGTTGGAGTACAGCCCCAGTCCTCCTCATGCAAATGCAATGGCAATGCTGCTTGGCCACTTTGTGTTCAGTGGCAGGCAGACGAATCAAAGCTTACAAGGACAAGTCACAAGGCCAAACAAACTTTCTATCCACCCTCTTCCCTCTCCTTTGTTCTTGCCCTCTTGGCCTCTCCTGCTCACAGGCACAAGGCAATGCATGTGGAGATTCAAATGCTTCTACCCAAAGCTGCACTTGTTACCGACCATAACCATGGAAGTAAATGGCGAGGGGCATGCGACAAGGAATCATCGACTCTGGTAAAAACTTCCAAGCAGCAACTACAAGAAGTTAAGATTGGAACAGGCCATGGCTCCTTGGATTCACTGTGCCATCCTTGGACTGTCTCTCTTGTTTTTGGCTTGAATTTGATTCAGTTTTTAGATGGTGCTGAAGTTGCAGGTGAAAATGGCAATCACTGCAGAGGGAACTTGGCTGTCCTTTTGTCTTCAATTGGTTTGTGGGGGGTGGATGCATGGTGGCCTCCCACATGAGGTTTGTTCTCAAGAGTGCAGATTTTTAGACTTCCTTCATAGAATTCAACACTAAGTTTGGAATAAGGGTTGTGTGGTGTCTTATTGGTTTGGACTTTGTTTCTAGTTAGCATCTATTTAGGTTTGTATTTTTCACTATAGACGTGTATAATTAACGAAAGAAAACATACATATGTATGCTGCTGATGATAAAATTCCTAGTGAAAAATGAAGGATTAAGTATACTTACAAACCATCAAATTGATAAGGATTACAAAGTTTTCGCAGAAATTCTCATCTCCACGATTTCTCAATCTTATATCAATTTGAATTTGGATTTGCGAGCATAAATATCTGCAATAGGAAAAGAGATTATAAGATTTATCAGCCATTGAGAGCAAACACTCTTTAACCTGCAAAACAAAGGTATCCTTCACTCAGTTATTCATCTATTGAGGAAGTAGTTGTAGGATCCTCGTCCTCGTTGAAACCAGGTTCCATGGTCACAGAGAATCTGTCAGATCAACCGTCTCAGAACATTGAGGTTGAGATTATGCAAAACTTTCAAATATGATCGATCTAGGTATATCTGCAAAAACATGGGAGTCAGATACAGATGAGATAAATATGATTAATAAACAATACCAAAGACAAACGAACACAGTTGCTTGACTGCAACAAATTAAAAGTTGTCACACCAAACAAAAAATTATATATAGTAAAAGAACATTGATACATTTATATTTATCAAGGACCTACTAAAGGTCCACAAACTGGACTAGCAACATGCCCAATATGCAATATCCCTCCACAGACTATAACCTGTTTTTGAGCAACAATCTCATGAATTAGTTGTGGTTGTTCTTCACAGACTAAATGAAACAAAGTGTAACCTTGGCCAACAAAATAAGAATCTTATATGACAAGTCCTAAATCCTAATAGACCTCTTGTAGGAGGAACAGAAGGTTTCATTTTTTTACCTTCGAGTTGGTATTCTCTCTTCCATTAGTATTTATAACAAAATTTTTCAAACGTTGTTCAGGAGCTTTAGTTGAGTCTTGAGACTGTATATTACATCCCTGAATTGCATATTTTAGTCTTCACCAGCAACATGTCCAAGTGGTTTTTGCATGCAAACCTCTTCAACAATGTCACTGTGTAAAAAAAGGTTCTTCTGGCACTCGTCTGAAACATCTGCCAACTAAAGATCGATATTTTCATAATTAAACATAAGATGTTATATGTTGTACATATTTGGAAACAAGGAAATAAAATAAACGTTAATAGTTATTGGAAAATATGAAATAAACTGCAATATTATTATTTTGAGAATATTTACGTTTTGTATCGGAGAAAAACTTTAAACCTTATTTGGAAAGGAATGAGGGAGTTTCCGAGGCAATGGTGTCACGGTAGGACATCTAAATTGTCATTCAGATACTTACGGTTCGATCTCCAGCTACGATTTATTTGTAGAAATTTTCTTCCAAATGGGGAGGAAACTTTTGGTCACCCCAGGGGATAGTCAATAGGTGGTCGGTAGGAAACTTTCGATTATCCCAAGGATAGTCAATGAGGGAAGAGAAGAGAATGATAGATTAAATAACTTATAGAAAATTTTCTCCAAATGGAGAAGAAATTTTTGGTCACTCCAGGGGATAGTCAATAGGTGGTCAGTAAGAAACTTTCAGTTACCCCCAAGGATAGTCAATGAGAGAAGAGAAGGATAAATTAAATAACTTATTTACTTTATTCAATTTAAATTTTATAAATTTCTCAGGCTACTCCATCAAAATCTCTGCTATGGTTAGATAACTATAAATATTTTTTTCTTTATTTAGTAAATTCATAGATTAATCATCACTCCTTTCTTCTTCATCAAAATCTCTACTTTAGATAACTATAAATATTTGTTTCTTTATTTAATAAATTCATAGATTAATTGTGAATATATCCTTCCCTTCAAATCATTATCATATATTATAATAATATAACATTAATGATATTTCATAAAAACATATAAAAAAAAAAATCAGTTCTCAAACTGATACGTCAAAGCCTACATATTGAACACATAATTTATTTAAAATATATAAATTAAATTTGAATATGATTTATTAGTTCATCTATTAAATTAGTATAATGAATGATACTCTTATGTAAACAAATTAATTTTTTATTTAAAAATAATTAATTTATATTTATAAAATAAATATTAATATTATAAAAAATTAAATCATCCTTTAATTTAAAAAATAAAAATATTTTTATAATACTGCCCACATCCTCGCCGGATCACAGGTTGCCCCGGGTTCTCTTCTTCGCCGGGGTCGAGCCGATCTATTCGCTCCGGCGCCGGCTGCTGTTCCTATGGCTAATGCTGCCCTCATCCGGATCTCTGTTGTGGCTGCTGCCTTTCTGGCCATCATCCTCGCTCCACTTCGTTACCCTGAATGTATTACCCATCTCCCTACTCTTTCTTGCAAGAAATCGACTTCGAGCAGTAGAGAAGGATTCCAATTTTTTGATTGTTTGGAAGAGGGACAGAAATGTTGTGTTTGGATTGCAGGGATTCCTCCGAGGTGGTTCGGGATTTCAGCGGACATGGTAGTCATGAACGCTACCATCTACACCAGCGACCCATCGCTTCCTTTTGCCCAAGCTATGGCCGTCCGAGACGGCCGGATTCTCCGAGTTGGAAGCTATTCCTCCATCAAGGTGTCTGTCTTCTTTCTCAAGCTAGAACTCCTTTCCATTCTCCGCATTAATGTTTACTGGTGTAGAAGTCGGTGAATTGATGATATGCCTTCGTTTCCCTCATTCTATTTCTTTATCTCTATTTGAAATGCGGGTGGGGGCGGGGGAAGAGGGGGGCGTTCATGTTATCTAGATTATGAATTTTTTTTCTTTCCTTTTTTACTGTATGTTTAATTTTGTTTTAGTTTTATTGCACTCTCAGTATCTTCTTAACGAAGAACATAATCTGCTACTTTTTTTTTTCCTTTTGTAAGCCCTAATAATTTTATTTGGGCTGTTACTTTATTTTTCAGTTTTTTCAGGATATTTGGTATTTTGGGTGTTATTTGGTAATTCTATTGCAGCCGGTTAATAATGATTAGTTGTGTTCCTTGGTTTGTCAAGTTGGTTTCTTGTTTGTTGTGGAGCCGAATCGATACAATCACAAGTGTCTAGTCTCTATTTATCTCTGTGTGAGGTTTGTCTCGGTGCTAAGTCACCTTCTCAATTAAAGATAGCACTTTTTCCTAATGTTGTAATGTTGTTAAGAAACTTGCAGTAAATATTCGAAGATTGAAATTGTCTTGGAGTTGTGCTATATTTTGAACTTCTGAGTTGCAGGGTCTGATAGGACATGGAACTTCTCAATTGAACCTTAATGGGAAGGTTGTAGTTCCGGGGTTCATTGATTCACATGTGCACTTGCTATTTGGTGGATTGCAGGTATTATACTTATATATTGTTGTTTTATTGTTGGCTAATGTATGTTTTCCTGATTGAGGCTTCTTGCCTATATATTTCACATTATTTTGTGGCTATCATAAATTCTGTTTTATCGTTCACTTGCATCCAACGATACATACAGTCAGAGATTCCTTTCAACATATCTCAAAGTGTAGACTTGGTCTGAATTCAGTAATGAGTACTTGGACGACCTAAAGACCCTTACGACTTTAAAACTTTTAAGACTTAGGATCATGACATATGACTTCAACTCTTACACCTAGCTTAGACTACTTAGATTTATCCCTCCACCCAAGTAGAACAGTAACTACAACTGACTCCTTCAAACATCATTGTTATATAAATCTCAATCGCCTAGTCATACTTTACATTCTGGTTCAGGACATCTCAATACACTGACAGATCTACAAATAGGATTAGGAAAAACTATAGAAATTTGCCAAATCCAGAACCATATAACCTTAAAACAATTAATACAAAAGGTAGAACTACAAAAGCAAGACTTAAAAGACTTACAGAGAAACATTGATTTTCTAAAAGACACACAGGACTCTTTAAATAGAAAATTCAGTCAGCTAAATTTATCTACTCTTCCAAAGCACCAATATAATGGTTAGCTAGAACAGTTGGGTTTTGTTGGTAACACCCGTACTATATGTTGACACGGATTGATGCTGGTTGATTCTAATCAAGAAAATCTTGTAGGTTCCTTTGCAAGTCCCAGAGCACAAAAACTCTTGTAAACGATGAATGTTATATTGACACAAGAATTAAGATGCCTGATAGAAGCTAGTGATGTCCAAAAACTCCAATTTAATGAGAGATCTTATTTATATACCAAGAATTAAGATGGCTGATGGTAACTTGCAATATCTGTGAAAAATTAGACTGGTATCTAGAGATGAAACTTCTGTATCTTTTCAATATAAGTAATATTCTTTCAGGGTTGACACATTAATTATGCTTATCTATCTATGATAAAGCTTGGTAGAGTAGTTTAATGATTTTCAATTTTCATGAAATGTGCAATGATAATTAACAGCCATTAATTACAAGATGCTAGTCTTGAAGAATTCAATAGCTATTATGATCACTAACAAAAAATTCTTGGTGCCAGCCTATATTAGAGAGATAGCATAGTGTTTTCATTGTGTAACTAATGCTCTAATTGTTGATAACCGAGGTAGCCATTTGGGCTGAAGTTCTATATGATTAGTTTCATGAATTTAAACATGTGTCTTTGTTCTGTGCACTATCTGTAAGCTCATAATCTGTATTGCTTGACTTAACTGGTCCAGTCATTGCCTCTTAACGGTGCTTATTTTCTATTAATATTCTTTTCGAGGGGTTTAAATATAACTCAGTTGGGACAGGTATCTGATTCATACAGGTATTAAATACTTTTGTAATGTATTTTTCTCTGCCTCAGCAATTGACAATGAATTTGTTCCAATGCTATTTTGGCTTATATGGGCAGTGAATCTTTCAGATGGGACAAGTGCAACTTCGAGGTATCAAGAGTAGAGAAGAATTTGTAAGATTGGTCCAAGAAGCATTGAGAGGTTTCTATTTATACAATGGACTTTTTTTTTCAACTAATGTAAATTATGGTTGAGCCATTGGTTGATCTGAATGTGATAAACTCATTCAAAGGTATGCCAAAAGAATGAATTGGTACCGAATCACACCCTTAATAAGATTCTTTCATTGATGATTCCCCAATATTATTATTTTTTTTAACCAAATCACACCCCTCCATATTTTCTTCTGATTTTACCCTTCAAATTTAAAATCCCTTCATAAATTACTCCTTCTGATTTCTACAAGTTGATTTGTGAATCAGATTTTGACTTGATTTTTGCTCAAAGTCAACTTGTCTGAGTTCCTTTGTACCTCTAATATTCATTTTGGAGTCTCACATTTTAATGGTGCCTAAATATATGTGAATCTTCACATAGGCGGATTAAAAGAATCAGAAATAAACTTGTTTGAGTTCATTTGCATCTAAAATAAATATTTTTTTTTTGGTGCATAAGAGTTTGCCCATGCTAGTTTAATTCAGAATCAGCTTGCATGAGTGAATTGGCAAAAAAATGATATGCAAGCTGATTCGGAAATCAATATGCGGCTTGATTTTCTCTCAAAATCAACTTGTTTGAATTTATTTTCATGTCATTTTTTGGTCCCGCACGTCCTAATGATGTATAAACATAGAGTTCGCCCAGAATCAACTTCAAGGGTCTGTGGTTTAGATAGATGGTAAAATGGGGGAAATTTATTTGGAGGGGGCACAATTCAACATTGGGGTATGATTTGGTAAAAACAATATATTAGGGGCATGATTTGATGAAATGCCTTCTTTCTTTCCTTAACTAATTCAAATAATCCAATCAAACAATATGATTCTGAGACAGCCAAAGCTACGGGTTTTAGGTTTTCCAGGGTCACTTGCACTCATCATTTGACCAGTATGGATCACTGACTACTTCTACTAAAGTGAACCATAACAGTTAACACTTAACACAAAGATAAATATCATATAAAAGAATCATTGTGTTGTGAAGTTGGACCAGTACACATTCTAAAGCACAGACAACCAATATTTCAATATTCCTCAACACTCTGCTTTAAATACATTAAAAGAGATAAAGTAATTTCTCAAATTTCTGTCTCGTTATCCTCTACATCCTCATTCTTTTAGTTATACTTTTCCAGGTTAAATCCTTTAAAAACTCATGAACAACACCACCTTTCTTTATCTGGAAAGATGATTCTCTGATAGGTTGAGGGTAAGTAACTCAATTTTTTAATTACCTAGGATGAATGATTAGAATCCATGTTATTGAATCACACATTTCACATCAATATAAACATAAGCCACCTTTGTCAGTACCAACCAGTGATTCAGGCTACATTGCTTTTGTTAATTCAAACTTTGATGGGGATGTCAAATTGATCATTTTTTTTTTGTCATTGCTAGCCTAGTTAGTACTTACCATACATCATCAAAAGAGTTTTATATGGTATCTGCTCATTCTCTCTCTCTCTCTCTCTCTCTCTCTCTCTCTAAATTTTTTACAAGTATTATTGCTAAATTATTGTTACCCATTATAAGAAATTCCACAATACAATTTCATTCTTTTTCCTCCATTATAGTACCAGGTTGCTTAATCTGAGCAACTGAGCTCTAGGATAGAGACTTCTATGAGTAATTCTAATTTGAAGATGGATCTTTCACATATTTATGAAATTCGTCCATGTTTGGTATTAAATTTCTCATTTTTGTGTGTGATTGCGCTTATTCGAACAGCTTACCCCATGGCCCATTCTACAATTTTCATGTTATATCATTTTATACTTCATTGGTTTTCTAACATTCACATATCTTTTGTGAGACAAAATTTGAGACAGAACATTTCCAAGACCATTTGTTGTACTTCTGTTTTTGTTGAAATTTAGACAGACTTTTTACTTCCTATATATTATTATGTTTCATATCCTTTGGCTCCTACACTTTGAAGTAGGCATTTTTTTCTTGTTTGCATGATAATAGTAAAGTGGAGATATTGTTTTGCTTATTCCTCTAACTTTGCTAAAAACTTTTCTTTGATAGGTAAAGCTGTCGGAGAATGGATATTAGGAGGTCAATGGAATAATGACAACTGGGGAGGAGATTTACCTATTTCTTCTTGGATAGATAGCATCACGCCAAACAACCCTGTGAGTTTTGTTTTTATGATTACTGTGTGCGTTTTAACTAAATTTATAAGTTGAAGCACAATAACACATGTTGATCTCGTATTAATAACATTGCGCTGTACAGGTATGGCTTTCACGAATGGATGGTCATATGGGACTGGCTAATTCACTTGCTTTAAAGATAGCTGGAATTAGCAACAGGACATCTGACCCAGTTGGTGGAACCATTGTGAAGACTTTGGATGGAGGTAAATATGAAGCTTTCAGTTCATTCAATAGTATGCTAGATCAAGTAAGATAAAGATGGTATGAAGCATATTACAGTGTGTATGCAAGATATAATTAGGACTTCAGAGGTAATCTTTGTACGCTCAAGTATTTTGATTCATGAGGTCATTTATCTTATCTCTTTGTATGCAGTATAATGTTTTTAGGAGGATGAGTTGATCAGTAGGGCAATCATAAGCTCAAAGCCATTGACATTCTCCTCATTTTCACCTTACAACATTAGAATTACACTCTTTCTAATTCCCTTTTTCAGAAAAATATGGTCTTGTGTGGTCTTTGGTTGTGACAATGTAGTATAGATTAAAAATAGCACCATAGGAATCTAGGAAAGCTGCTGGTAAAAAAAACAAAGGTTAAGTGCTACTTCTGGTTGGTATATTTTATGCAAAAATAACTTAACTGAATTTTGCATGTCATTATGGAATTAAGGTTTCATTTCAATTGGAAATAGTGGCAGAAGGGATAGGCATGAATAAGGATTTTTTATAGAGTTTGTAAGTAAGACTGAATTTGGATACTCTATATAGTTAAAGTTGATTGCTAGTTTGCACTATTGAGATGTAGGTGTCAGCCTCAGATGTTTCTTAATTTTGGATATTAGAAACATAGATATACAGACCTTTTGGGGAGTTTCCAAAGACTGCAAATCTGAACTTAACTATGGAAGTCATTGAAATCATTTGTTGAACTTTCTAATATGATTGTGTGATTTGCACTACAAGTTGGGAGATGGGTTATCGCATATCAACCAAAGCAAACCAAAAGGCATTATACATGTTCAGGAGTCTTGGTGTTGGCTTGCACAGAAAGTAGTGTCAAGCACTGTGAAATCATGTCTTGCTTGAGACTACTTCATGCAATTGCTAAGTTACTTTTGTGCATGTCAAGCTGCAAGTAGTGTTTTTGTAGTACAACAAATGTTGCTCAGTCTATTGAAACCTGACTTGGAAATTGATTGAATTTGTGCATGGTAAGAAAATCTGTATCTGTGCTTGATTTATTTTGCTACAACAATTTCTTGTATGGTCACTGATTTAGCAAACCTGTTCTTATGATCTCCTTGGTGATAGAGCACCTTATGGCTATGGATTAGAAACAAAATGACAATGGAAACTTTTGTCAAAGGGAGCCAATAACACTTTTGTTACCATTTTCAAACGTTTTAGAGTCTGAATACCATTAGATATTAACAGTTACTCCCATTAAAATAATATATCTCTGCTTCAATTTGTTTACTTTGTACCTCTATACCATGCAGATCCTAGTGGTCTGCTAGTCGATTCTGCAATGAAGCTTGTTCTAGCTGTGATTCCTGAAGTTTCAATCAAGGAGAGAAGGGATGCTTTGTTAAGAGCAATGAAGTATGCAGTTTCCAGGGGAGTGACAACAGTAGTTGATATGGGAAGATTCTTTCCAGGCGCCTCAGTTCATCATGTTTGGCAAGACTTTTCAGGTTATGTTTGAGTGTCCCCAACTTATGTCATTAGTTATGAACAAAAGTTACCCTGCCATCATCATCATCATCACCATCATCAATTGGTGTTTATCCTAACAATATTGGGTGGGGTATAGGCTCATAGATTTAGACATTTTTAACATTGGCTGTCAAGGCATAATGCATTATGCAATCCTCACCCATAAGGTGCCTTTTATCCTACTATTTTGTTTATCCCTTAAGGATGTTGTTAGATTTCTCTAATACTGCAACATAGGTCATTTCTTATGCTTAAGTTGTAAATATGAAGTATACAACTTAACATGTATTGTTGTATAACTTGTAACAAAATGAGTCAAGGCTGCCATTTTTCTTCTTTGAGAGACAGAACCATTTAATGGTGGACCATCATTATCAGGAAAACATGCTTTACCAAGACTTGAGTGCTTCATGAGCATCACCTTGTCAGGTGCTTTCTCAACTACATAGCTGTTCTTGGTATATTTCTGCAGATGTTTACCAATGGGCTGATTCTTCTGGGAAAATGCTGATCAGAGTTTGCTTATTTTTCCCATTGCAAACTTGGTCTCGATTAGCCGTAAGTGGCATTCCCATATCCTTGTACTTTTTGAAGTTTTTAGTATATTGTATAATGAAAATGCTAAGATTCTTTATTTGGTTACTGATTAGAAGAAAGAATTTTCTTGTGCTGTTGTTTCTTTGACTCTTAAGTTGTTCTAAATTAATCAACCTCTTGGCTATATCTTACTGTGTAATCAAAGGACTGAACTGAATCTTATGACACTAATAGTAAGGGCAAATGTGCAACCAATCAATCCAAGCAGTATATTGATGCAAGTTATTATTCAGTTAGACTTAGTGGAGCAATATAAATGACACATTTTGTTATCAAGACTTGTCTGGTGCATTCTGATACATCACATAGTCAAAAGAATATCAAGGTTCTACCATCCTAAATATGTTTATCCTAGTAATTTATTTGTGCGATACTGGGCTCCTCTAACGCTACCAGGTGCTTTGAATAACTGGAAACCCACTGCAAAGACTAGCTTTCTTCTCAAATTTGGCGCCCACAGCATCTCAGTGGAAGATGAGAGTATCTTCTCCTATCTGCTATTTGTTTGCTGCTACTCTCTTGTTGGTGTCGGACCTCTGCTTAAGCTTTTCTTTTTGATCTCTTCTACTTCTCAATTCTGTAATTCTGCTTTGCTCAATCTCGTGATCTTAACCTATAGCTGCTGCCGTTAGGTCGACTCCCCCCCAAGGTCTCCTGTTCTCCCATAGTAGCTCATCTCTTCAGATCAAACTTCTTGTTCCATTTCTGCTTATCTGTGCAATTTCCTACGCAACACGACCTCCTCAACCGCAAGCAAGATCTAGGTAAACAAACAACAATGATGTCCTTTTGTCATCGCCAGTGTCATCTATACATCTCCCATCCAACATTTGTTTTTATATTTTACAGCCATTCAGATCATGGAGACTAAGCCTGGAATGAGCTGTATGTTATGTTAAAAATTCTTGTAGGTTTGCTATGAACAAGGTTGCCGTTAAACACAAAATATTGGATTCTATGACTTCTCCAATGCTCTCTTATCCTAAAGTTCCTCACAATGGTTTGCTTGGCAGTAAACCTTTTAATATTAGTTCTACTACTGATATATCATATGAGTATAGATACTTCATTTGTGAGTTTCTCAGGGTATGCCATCTTAATTAGTGGCATCTTTAGTTCAAGAAGGTACTTTTGGCGCTTGTGTGGCACATGCCTTTTGGCAAAAAAATTGGATTCTTAGAAGCTTCTAAGCATATGCCTGGTGATCTTTCCCTTTCTCCGAACTTACAACATCTCATCCTACCAATATTTACTATAGGTCCAGGACATTGGTCAAGTCACTCCATCTTTACCACTTTTTTTTTATCTTCATATACCTATATTTTATTTGCATCTACTATCTATGAGCAGTAAACTTTACTGCCCACTTGTTTCCACTAGGATTCATGGAGCGGAAAGGTGATTGGTACAAGGCATGTTTGGTAGGTTGTACAAATTGATAGTGATTGTCTCTTCTCTGTCCCCAATACACAATCACATGGGGCATTTTAACTTGCACAATTTACAGAGATAGTGTCACACCCTGAATGGGCCCTTCCCATGTCTAGGACGACTCACCTTGGCAACATGGCAATTCCAGTGGCACATCCCTTGACCTGGATGCCAATCAAGGCTAGTAACACATCCACATGAGGTGGACATAGTACACAAGAGTAACACTCACAAAAGTATAATAACAGAAAAAGAACACTATGCCACTGCAAAAACCTGGGGCAGAATCCAACTACGCATAAGGTCTAATGCTGAAAAAAGAAGTGCAGCAAGTGTCATAAACATGAAAAGAAATGTAAGTAGCTCGCAGTTGATTTTCTTATGTTAATTGAGTAGATTAGAAATACCAGCAAATTTCTGGTTGTGGACAAATTGTAGAACAGAAGTTCTCTACCTGTATTTTCATGCTACTGGGTAGTTCAAATAGTTATTGGATCATGTAAAAATTTTCATGTACTTGTATTGTCTAAAGAAATGAAGGGGGGGTTTTCTTTCTTTTTTTTTGTGATTGTTCTTATAGTATGCAATGTGGTTGTTTTTTCTTATGTTTTGTTCATGTATTTGCATAAGTCAGGGTTATAGTTATCATTGTTTTTAACACATCTTTCTTATGATCAATCTTATCTTATTTAGTTCTTACTACTATTTCTTTAATGTAGAATTATATAATGTATATCTTAAGTGATTTTGTTTATTCAATTGTTTATTTCTTAGGATCTCATCCAAGAAAAGGGTAAAGTGTTCAGTAAATGGATGCATTTTGGTGGTGTCAAAGCTTTTGCAGATGGTTCTTTGGGCTCAAATAGTGCACTGTTCTATGAGGTGATCAATCAGTTTTAGCTAACACAATAAATTTGAATTAGAACCATCTTATTACAAGTACTGTCATAGCATAGTTGAGTAGGTGGATGATCAGATTACATATGTAATTTGTTTGATACTATCAAAAACATAGGACTGAGGTTTTGATATATTCATTTTCTCATTGATTGCAACTTTTTACTTGTTGCTCTTTAGGTTATGAGCAAGATATGGTTATCTGAAATGGCCATTAACTGCTGTGCCTAACATATTTTTTCACAAATATGAAAATGTTACTAAATTACATGTTGCTGAAAAGTAATACTATAGTATATTTGTAATTGACCAATGAGGCCATGATCCATCTAGTTTTGCAGAGTTCCACACTAGAGTGGTTTTGCAAAAAGAAATTTCTAGCATGGTGCGCACATGTATGTGTTTTCTGTTTGAGCAAATGTTAATGAGTACCATAGCAGTTCAATCTTTAGATTCTATCAATTGAATTGCAAATACATGTATCCTAGGAAGTAAAATTTCCAAGGAAGAAATTAATTTCAGTTTTAGATAATTAGCAACTTTCGAGACCCACTTGATTCCAGATTTCATCTTGAAACTGAAAATTTTCTAGTCCTATGTTTAGGCAGACATGACAAAAATGGAGCACCAATTATTCTCACTTGTTTTATGTTGATTTGCCAAAAATATTGGTCCTATCGATTGTATTTTCCTGGTCTTCGGGCAAGTGGAAACTTTCTTTGAGCTAGATTTGGAATTTTAATGAGAGATCTGTTGAATTTTTTTTAGTAGTCAATTTCTTAAACAAATAATCAACTTCTTTAAGATGGAAGTTCATGCTGTAGCATTGTGATCTTTCAGCAGTCTTAACACAATTGAACGATCACAATTGCTTATAAATCCGGCCCAATTGTCTAATTTTCAATGTCTTTGTGGTGCTGTTGTACTGAATTTGACTCATATTGCTTCATAGTTTTCAGAAATTGGGTCTAGTGTTTGGTCAATTTCATAATCTTGATGCAAAATATGTGTTGGGAGGAAACCAAACTTGTTGATACACCTCAACTGATCTCTGTGGGTAGACATTGTTGGATGAGCTTGGAGTAGGTTCCAACATATGCCAGTTCCCTCTACCCACTCAAATGCCTTTCCCTCCAAAAGAGACTTGTTTAAGATAACAATCGACTCGTACAGAGAGTAACTCCTATTTTGTAGTATTATAGTAAATTTGAGATTGGCTGGTGGGAATCGGCATGTAGTATTACTAGATTAGAATTGGACAAGAATAATTTGAAAGTCAAATTTTTTTAAGGGCTATGTAATATGCATAGTCATCTGATAACATTGACTAAATATGTTAATTTCCTAGTTGCTGGCATAGACAATAAATTTTATATTTACATCTGTAATTGTTGATTTTTGCCCGATTCTCAATTGATCCCTTCTTCTTTCAATTGATCCCATTTCGCCCGATTCTCAACTGACATAAGAATGGATTTAGTTGTCTGACATTTTTTTAATGAAATGTTTTAAATGTGGTCAACGAGGGTGTTGGTTTTGAATAGGAGTGTCAGATGTCTAGTGTTGGAGGCGGTACAACAAGGGTAAACAAAGAGTCCTAGTAACACAATCACAAAGTAGCAGATTGACATCTCCTGATCTTGATGTGTTAGCCCATTTTGAAAATAATGATTATACAATATCAGTTTGCCACTTTGCTTAAATGGTAAACAATGTTGGTGCAAGGAGTACCGGATAATCGAACCATAGTTTTGATAATGACAAAGGGTTTAAGTTAAGCTTGTGAATTTTATTAATGAGCTGAACTGAGTGTGCAGGTAACACAGGAAAGTTCTAGTTGCGACTGGGCAAAGGAAGTCCTAGTTTGGAGGATTGGACAGACAAGTCCTAATTTGGAGGACTGGACAAGGAAGTCCTAGTCAAGAAGACTGGGCAAGAAAACTTGACAGATCAAAGCATCAAGCATGATAGTCTAGGCAGGTCTGGGGAATCGAGCGTCTAGCGGTGGAAGTCCTGGGGGCTAAATGTCAGATGCTGAGCAAAAGTCCAACAGGTCTGGAAAACCGAATTGGTAAAGGTAAAATCCCCTGAGAGAAGTAGGTGAGGACGTGTTCCCTAGAAGACTGGGCAAAGGAAAGTTCTAGTTGCGACTGGGCAAAGGAAGTCCTAGTTTGGAGGATTGGACAGACAAGTCCTAATTTGGAGGACTGGACAAGGAAGTCCTAGTCAAGAAGACTGGGCAAGAAAACTTGACAGATCAAAGCATCAAGCATGATAGTCTAGGCAGGTCTGGGGAATCGAGCGTCTAGCGGTGGAAGTCCTGGGGGCTAAATGTCAGATGCTGAGCAAAAGTCCAACAGGTCTGGAAAACCGAATTGGTAAAGGTAAAATCTCCTGAGAGAAGTAGGTGAGGACGTGTTCCCTAGAAGGGAATAGTAGACGCTAGTCTGACCTAGGGTTTCACTGAAAATTTAAAAGTCAAGACCAGACAGTTGATAAAACTGTCATTTTCCTGTTTTATATATTCTGGACTAACTCTGTGATATAGAAAATAAGGACTTGGAACTTTAGGTTTTGGGTGCCCCTTTCTGGATCCGAACGACCAAACGTTTTTATTGAACTCGTGGGGGAACAATATGTCGGAGTTAAATTTTAGAGGTTTAATTAAATAATTTTACGTTAATAATTTTAATCAAGTTCTATCTATGATTGAGATAATTTAAATAAACTTAATTAAAGCTTAATAAAATTATCTCATTATATATATTATTTTTTATTTTTAAATATTTAGATTATATTTTTATTTTTAATTAATATATTTTATATTTAAAAAATATTGAAATTATATCGGCATGGTACAATACGGTACCGAAACGTATCGTTCCGGTCCGGGACCAAAACTTTGACACGGTTCGAAATTTTAAACCATGCTATTAAGTGTCATTGTGATCTGGCAGTGAAGGCAACTCAATGTCTTGATAACTAGAACATCACTCTCTAATCTCTACATGTAAAGAAAATCAGGGTAACTTGGAAATAGAATAGCCTTGCAACTATCTCACTCTTGTTTCTCTATGTTAACTATTGGGGAGACCCTACGATATCTAGCAATATACTTCTTGCTGACTGTTCCACTATCCCATAATGGATGGTGTTAGCTTAGTGAAATTTCCTCTGCTGGAATGGTGATATTGTCTTTCTTAGCATAAATATGTGCTTCATTTCTGGAAACAAAAGTGTAGTGAAATTTTCTCTTGATGAAGCCTGACGGATTGGGCATTTTGGTGGGTGAGGAATTTGATTAGAAAAGTTTTTTTTTTTTAATTTTTGCAAACAAAGGTTGATGCCCTCTAGAGGTTTGCTGGTGGCTCTCTAAGATATCTTCCTTTCGATGTGATTAATTTTGCATCTCTAATTATCATATAGTATACCTATCTTTCATATGTAGGTCGAGTGTAAAGAGTGTATATGTCGACAACCAAGTGGCCCTGCGCTCCTATTTAGTCCTTCTCCATGAAGTTTGATGGATAAGTGGGATTTGGTTAGAAAGGAAAAAAAAAAATTGAATTTTTGCAAACAAACATTGCTCCTCGTTGGAGATTTTTCTGGTGTCTCACTAAGACGTCTCTTAGTCTTATACGACGAGTCATTTTCCATCTCTAATCATCATTACATACCTACATGTCATTGTAGGAGCAGATATATCGACAATTGAGTGCTCATACACTCCCACATTGGCAAGAGCAGTACCACATGTCCGCTCAAACACAAATATGACTACTCAAACAATGTGGTTTTTTGATGCTGTTGCATTCAACACCTCAGACTTACTGATCAGCGTTAAGAGTGGCCAGTGGGATACCTATTTCGTTGTTAGCAGCATTAAACATGTGAGCAAATAATTTGGGACCTTATATAAAACATTCAATAGGCAATATGCCATAAGCGTTCCATAAATCGTCCATCATATTATCATGCAAATGGTTAGATACTTATCATTCTACTGTAAAGTATAAGGTTACAGAAAACAATACATATCACATGCATGAAATATCCATAATAGGTATCCTATGTCTCTATGATGAGTCATGCATCAACAATAACCACCAACCATCACATATCTATCATGAGATGTTATGCATAATCAACAGTTAATACATGACATGATATGGAATCATGACTAAAACCTCACCACAAACTACTCTCATTGATAACTGCAAAGATGCATTAACATGATATCATACTAGCGTCAGCATGATTACAAATTCTATGTATATGCAAATAATTGGTAGTTATTAAAGATAGATGGTACAATTATACAAGAGCAAGACAATAGTAGAATAAGTCAAACAAAAAAAAAAGAAAAGAAAAAGAAGAAATCGAAGTTTTCATTTAGGTTCAAACTGAGCAACTACTAGCCATATCAACAGATTACTTCTGTGCAAATCACGCCACTAGCACTTCTGTAATGAATCATCCAAACTGAACTTATTCCTGCACATAGTTTGTATAACATGCACTTAGACACCAGATGCATTGCTAACTACAAAGTTTTTTTGGTCTTCAAACACTATATTCTCACAAGGACACACAGTGTACCGTTCCAACTAACCTGCTCTCTTGATTAGATCTGCTTCCACATTACCCAACAACCCACTACAGCACACGATTAGAGACATACTTATGAAGATCTCTACTTCAACTTTGATAACCACTGTCAGGCTCATGAGTATTCTCGCATCTTTCATTTTATCCTAATAAAGTTATACAACATCGACAATGTAAATCCTCTGAGTTCTGATAGGCATATGATAATGATCCACACAATTATGGACTTCAAGTAACAGATATGAATTGGCTTCAAAATGCAACAATGCATGCAGACAAATGCAGACTTCAGGTATCTTCTGTTATGGTTGTCTCACTATTCAATTCTTTCTAATTTATGTTAACTGTATACCCAGGTAGCAATTCATGCGATTGGAGACAAAGCCAATGATATGGTGCTGGATATGTATAATACTGTTGCATCTTATAATGGATTGAGGGATCGTAGATTTAGGGTGTGTTCTTTTGGTTCTTTGCGCTTTTGAAGTTTGAACTATAAAATGCCTCAGGAAGATGGCCTATTTTTCGTGAAATTTCATCTTAGGGAGATAACTAATTGACCTTAAGCATGTTTCAGATTGAACATTGCCAGCATCTTGTGCCAGAATCACCCAAGCGTTTTGGTGAACAACTGGTGATTGCCTCTGTGCAGGTAGGTAATTGGAAGTATAATTTTTTTCCCCTTAATCAATTACATTTCACTTCTTTAGTATTGCTTTCCATTGAACTAACAAACTTTATACCTTTTATGGTAGATTGTGCCTTCTCTAAGGTAGAATTGTGGGTTGTTCAACCATATTTTCGAACATGTATGTCCAGAACATAATTTGCTTTCAGGAATGCCATTTCTTGGAGATAAGAGGAGAATTAACTGGTTATGTTCTGTCAGTCTTGTATATCCCACTGGTTGGGAGAAAAACAAACTACAAAGAAGCCAAGTAGTCCTGGATGTCTTCACTCTCCAATCTCCAAGCCCTTATTTAGTAGCATCTCTCAGTGAATCATTTCTAATGATTTCACACTTGAGAATTTGGGGGAAAAATAGGGTTCAGCACTGAAAATAATACAAAATTATCATTGATAGTTGCCCATCACATGCATAAGCACTTGATCCTTTTCTTTATGGGTGTTCGGTTTAGTTATTACTTGCCACTTTGTGATGCTTTGAACATTGAACATCAATTTTTTCGGGTTGTCTAATCAATTCATGAGCTATAGTGAGAAATTCATTGTTAGTTTTTGTCAAATTTTAAGATATTATTTCTGTATGATATAAAAGCCCTAGCCATTAGTCATTCGGACTTCAGGCAGATATCTTCCCTCTTTGTTTCTTTGTCCTTTACACACGACAATATATGAAATTGCTTTCTTCCTTTATCTTTGTATATGGTTCAAGGAACATGCCACACTTGCTAAAGAAGTGGAACCTTTCTAGATTAACTTTTATTCATGATGAAAAAAAATTCTATTTTGCACGTGTATTTTAAGTGGTTTTTGCCACCAGCTTGAATCGGTATTATATTCTTTAATTTACAAAGCACATGCTGATTGTGGCTTTATACTATTAAATGGAAATGTGAATTATTGAACCTGTTGACTAGGTGATCTCTGTGAACGGCCAGAAATTCAAATACTTGAATTTAATTGTTGCATAAGTTATTTTCTGTTTGAGCTGTTTTGTGTGGCTGGTTCAAGTTCTGATACTCATGAATATTGCTCGGTCTGTGGTCAAACATGATGATGATGTTTTCAAGGCACCTCTTTTTGTACTTCTTTTCTTGTAAAATTATTCTACTGAATAACAAAATCATTGTTGACAGCCAGACCATCTCCTGGATGATGCTGAGTCTGCTGAAAAGAAGCTAGGGATCGTGAGGGCTCAGAGTGGATCATACTTATTCAAATTGCTATTTGACAGCAATGCAACAGTAGCTTTTGGTTCTGATTGGCCAGTGTGTATTTTTTGGAACCAAACTTATGTTCATTTTCTGATTTGGTTTAATTTAATCTATCACTTGAGTTGTTAGTTTGGTGCATTTCTTTCTAGGTTGTTGATATCAATCCACTAGGAGCTATCAGAACTGCTATACACCGAGTGCCTCCTGGATGGGAAAAGGCTTGGATTCCAAGTGAGCGTATCACTTTGGATGAGGCCATGAAAGCGTAAGATGTCTTATTGTATTTTAGTGGTTCTTGTCATCATTTAATAAAGAATATTACTGGAAACATCGTGAGACAATTCGGTCCGTAGTCAAGTGAAGCTTTAACTATATTCAAAATTGTTCATTAAAAAAAACTGGAAGAGCTTGAGCCAAGTTCAGTCCCAAGGGAACCATAGAATTTATGTTCATACTTATTTATTAAAATCTCATCAACCTCAACTAGAAAGAAGCATTAGACTTATAAATAGGAAACTCATTTGAACTTGTTTATTAAAAAACTATTTTCTTTAGTAATTTTTAGGACTGGATGTAAGTAATCTTAATTGAATAAATGAGATCTTTTGTCTCTAAATATTTTTACGAAGTTTATTATATGTATAAATTCAACAAAATATGAAACTTGATAAAAGATCATATAAAACAAGTTTGTGAAGTTAACTTTTACAATACACAATTGTTGAGATAGTTCCACATGACCAGCTTGTCCGTCTGTTTAAGTGAGCACGATAGTATGATGTTTCATCCATATGCATGGCATGTGATGGTCGGATCATAATATTGCATGTCCACCAAGTGCTCAGCATGTATCCTTTAGTCATCAAAATTGTGTTTACAATCGTTGCACATTTGATCTTTAGTCTGAAAGTCAGCTTTACTCATCATCTGGTAGACTCTCCAAGAGATTAATGGATATTTCAAGTTTGATAGCTGATATAGGTCACCACAACAAATACAATTCATTCTAGTTATCGTACTCAGAGGTGCCTTATGTAAAGAAACATGAGTTAATGAATGCTTGCAGCATCTTGTAGTCTACCTTAGCAAGTTGGACGTTGAGTTTCTGCTTTGTACATCTTGCCTTGACAAATTAAGTATTAGCTACAAATGGAGATAATACATGATTATGTGTAATCAGGTGGACGTTCAAGGTTGGATATTGCCATAGTATTCTTGTGGTTAAGACAGTCTTGAACCTCACAATTAGCTTGTGTGACAATCATCAGGGCTTTCTAAGTACGGTGAAAATCAAATATTTACATCATGTTTGGTTCACGGAATGGAATTTTCAGGAGTAAAATGGTAATATTTATTCTTGGGGATGTCATAGAATTGAAATGAAATATGTATTCCACAATCTGGTTCAAGGAATAGAATAAATACTCCATATTGTCACTGTTTGCTTGCAAGAACTGTGCAAGTGATAGGTAGGATGTTGATGACTTCAAACAATATTTTTAGAATTTGGTAAGTTGGAATGACTATTGCTTTGGTTGATGATAGGAATATCTAACCTGAGCGAAAAGAAATGATTATTCTATTAGAATTTGAATTCTGATCCCATTGTTTGAATCATAGTAACTCTATAAGCCGAACATTCAAATCACTAGTTGGACTTGCTTCATGTCTTTATAAGAGTTTAAGATCCTAACGTTCATTTCCATGTTAATCTCCTGCTAGAGTGGACCAAGCGTTTTGTAGCTATACTCCATGATTATAGGTCATTTATGTTGTACTTATGAACTTATGATGACTATTCTTGTTTCATGTCCATGTTAGATCCACCATTTCAGCTGCATATGCTGCCTTCCTCGACAAAGATTTAGGCAGCCTGTCCAAGGCCAAGTATGCAGATTTTGTCGTGTTGCCGGCCAATTCATGGGATGAACTTTCGGAGAATTTACCGGCTACTGTACTGGCGACCTATGTTAATGGAAACCAAGTATATCCTTGAGAATGTGGAATTTTTGGTAAGCCATGTTCCAACATGTTCGATATCAAAGACTCGTCAGCCATTTTGGTATTGATTATGCGATCAGTGACAGTAGTTATTTCTTCCAAATTATAAGGTGATCCTGCCATGTTATGTGCAGTAACCATAATTGTAACAAATCGTTGTAGATGCAAATTTAGTTTGATCGGTTTGTTTAAATGACGATTTAAAAGGGAGGTTTGATGGTGGTTATATGACGTTTCCATTCCATTCTGGATCAGTTTTCTAAAACCTAACACTATCACGCATATCTAGTCTGGTATTCATGTTAGTATTTTTCATACTATGAATCATTATCTAAGAAGAATGGCTATGTTGTTTATAACATTTTTTTATCAAAGAAAAAATAGCAAAAATAAAAGGGTGCTTTTTGTTATGCTATCATCAGAGGAGAGGTGTGTTATTTTAATTTTTTTATTAAAAGAACATGCATCGTACCAACTTTCATGATACAATGACATAAATATCTTTTGATATATTAGGATAAAATTATTATAATAATTATGATAATGTAAGTATTACAACTATAACGATTGTAACCGTCATAATTTTTTAACTGTTATAATAGAGAATTAAATTATATCATAACATTTCATAATTGTTATAATATAAAAATTAATAATATTGAATAATATAAAATAATATTAAAGAATATTTATATAAATATACATAACAGTAGGGTGAAATATTTTTTTGATAAAAAATTTAGAAATAAAAAATAAAGTCTTTGATTTTTGTCTAAGAAAATAAATCTGAATTATTTCAATTTTGAATTATTTGTTGGCATTAGAAGCTTTATTTACGAGTAACGTAAACACACTCCAACACTAAAGCCATCTGTATTCGTGCGCATAATACTCATTTAATTTTGAAAATGGTGTTACAGCATTATAATTTAATCTTTTTGTCCATCCAATTCATGTGCAATAATATCATCAAATCTTGAGATTGATGCCGATATTTGGCAAGTTTTTTAGATCTTTTTCGAAAGGACAGTTTCCTGACTCTCAAGGCAGTATGAAGCTTCATGCAAGCTTTCCAATCAAATCATGAATACCAATAACAACTCTCAATTATTTGGGACATGGATCTTACCAATAATTAACAAGAAACTACAAATTTTCTTTACAAGATACATAGTCGCAATTTTTATACCAAACAAATGAACTCTCAGTTGAAGTTCAAATGCAGCAGAAAAGAGACAAACCTATCAATTGAGAGTTTTCCCCAAGTGTTCTGTAAGTGCAGTGTACAAATACATGCATCTACAAACAACTTTCTTACTATATATAACCACTATTTTCATTCTATATGCATCTGTTAGCAATAAGACAACTTACAGTGACGATAAACTGATCGTGCAGGATCAAGAAATCGAGATGACCAATATGAACTACAGGCAAAATGGAAAAAAACTACCATGGCTCAAGGTTTCTACCCCAATATTTTGTACTAACATCAGCCTTGCTCCAGCCTTCCTCTCCTAGAATGAGATTTACTCGGGACATCAAATTTAAAGTAAGATCTTCCTCCAACTCTTTCATTTTACTAGGCTGCGAATTGCAAGAATCCTGAACAGAACAAGATCCTTGATTTTAGTTAAAGGTAGTTTCCATCTTAGCATATGATCCGGTAAATAGGCTTTTTACCTTTGTGCTTTGATACAACTTCAAGAACTGTAAGCATACTTCGTAGAATCCACAGTGATACAAAAGAACTGCATAATCTCTTAGCTCCTCATGACCTGCATCTAGGAGTACGAGTCTCTCACAGGCTGTGCCAACAAAAAGATTAATAAGCTGTTGTGACATCAACAGGAAATTAAGAGGAAAAGAAAGAAAGCACTGTGATCATATATTTATCTTTAAATCTGGACTACAGAAATTCCAAGGAAAATTAGAGGAAAATTTACTTTGATGAAGATAGGAAGGGATACGAGGAGAAAGAAGAATGTTAGGGATCTTGTAATTAGGGATCATTTTTAACTACAGACGATTACATGGTGTAAATTGTAAAGTTATAATAATATAATAAATAAAGGTATTGGGGACTTCCTAGAATAAGTGAAAGCCTTCCTGTTGGTGACATTGATGTTTTACGCTTGTCAATCCGCCTGTGTAATTGCAAACAATGATTCATCACTAGTTGTTCTACCATAAGCACACCATCCTAGAAATCTCATGAGCGCAGCATGCCTTGCGCGCCTCTACAAACAAAAATCCTTAGGACCTCAGCCACCACAAGCACAACAACAATCCAATGTACACCCCTCGCAATTAGTATCAGATATCTAGTTGGCATCACTGTATCCTTCTAAACCAAATATGTTGAGGTGTAATCCGTAGCTCATGGTGTACTTTAGGTACCTCAACACTCTTTAATGCTTTCCAAAGATTGATATCCAAAAGACTTTATCTACTCAACCTGTTATTTGCATATGTTATATCAGGGGCGAGTGGCTTATGATGTACATCGGACTATCTATTATGCTACATTAGCTATGATATAAGTTTCTTGTTATTTTTTCCCTAAATGTATAATTGAATCTACAAGGGTTTTAACTCTAGGATCACCAAATCATTATACTTTCTAAGTACAGATAGCTTTCACTTGTATTCCTTGATAACAACAAAGGACTACTGAAAAAATTCTAAACCAGTTATAGCAGATGCTTCAATCCTCTACTTGCTAGGATCTGGATAAATATCTGGCCAATTTGTTTTAATAAGCACACTATCTTAGAGGTCTTGCAGATCATGAAATTCTTTATTTATCCAACTCATTTAATTCTACACATTTTTATTTTCTAAATAAAATAAGATTGATACTTATCTATTCTTCACCTTGCAAAAGAGAGGAACCTGACAAAAGAGGAATAAAGAAAATCAAAATAAAGTAACTATTTCATTGTCCCTTGAACACTAGCAAAATATAAAATTATTTTTTGATAGAATAATCTAGGATTCCTCATTTGGTAATAATCATCCAAATTTCACATATGGTGCTTACACCGTGATAGTGACCTATGTTCCTACCCAAGGTCTGTGGAAGAAAAGAATGAAAATAAAAGGTCAGTAAACTTGGAAACGCACAATAGGAATGGTACACACCTGATAATGCACGCCGCATATCACCAAAACGAGCGATAGTCCAAACTCCACGCTCTATTCTATGATGAGCAGCCTTGGAAGAAGCTATTTCCAAACCACTGTAGTTGCTTAAAAACATAAGAAAATGGGCTAGACATTTTCATATTAATTTTTCTAGACAAGTAGATGCAGACCTGACATTGCCATGTGAATTGTAGTGTCTTTCTCCAACAGTTCTTGATCCAAAAGTGAGATTTGCAGCGTGCGCTGCTCTTAAAAATAAACTAGTAGCACGATCATACTGGAATGGCCAGAAAGTATCCTTGAGATCCCTTAAGATCTATAAATGACAATGTTACAAACCTTCCATGTTAGTTTTACTAGTCACCACAAGAAAAGTTAAATGTCAGCATGACCATGTGAAAAGGAACACAAAAGTTTTTTTTCTCTCAAAAAATTTCCAAGTAACAAAATGAGCATAATAGATAAATATAATATGATTATCCCATCAGACTTATGAGGTCAAGCATTATTGCTTTGACATAATACCTCCTCTAAACAATAGGTACTAGGTAAGCACATATTAGTCATCAATTGTCACACCTACAGAACTATAATGCCTAAAGTTAAGATATGCCATCACAAAGTGATGTTAGTCACCCTTTTTCTCTACAATTTTATTCTACATATTTCCGTTTCAGCATAGAAGTCATTACATAGATTTTCATCTGTGATGCAATAACCATTACGTGTTTCACACAAAAAAAAAAAGTATTTATGTCAAGTACTATACAATTAAATGTACAAGAATTGCTTCTAGGTGTTTCAAACCTCTTTTTGTGTGCCAAGAATGTTGTTATGCAAACAAGAATAACTAGTCATTTATCACATATACTAATCACAAGCAAATTTTAAGAATAATAGGGAGATAAAAAAACTCCTAGGCACAATAGTTAATGATGACGATAATCAAGATTATGAAAAAAGATGATAAATGTAATTAAGCATCAAACAAGGGGAGATTGATGAGGTTCAGCTAGGGTTTTCTAGATGGCATCAATGGCCACAAGAAGTCCTCTTTGTATTTAAATTCAACTTACATCACATAAAACTCACTGAGATGATTCCAGTCCTACATCTGATTATCTAAACCTCATATTAATGGACCCCAGAATTTAGAGCTGTATGTGTTGAGCTAGAGGGATCATAAATAATGGTGTGGGCTTGTGAGAACCCATAATCAGAGTTTAGGGAAGTGCTTGAGTGTTAACCATGAGGGGAGGAGGAGGAAGAGGAGAGGAAAAAATTATGGATGATGATTTGAAGATATTAAAGTGGGAGCAATAAGAGTAGTTTGGAACACTGGTGATTAGAGATTTAATAGCTTGCTCGGAGGTTAGAGGAGCGGAGAAAAGGGAGAGAATTTAAATAGGGTTGAGGTCCTCATTCAAAAGGAATATGGATGAGCAACTAGAGTTCAGCAATTTTGGGATGGCTGGGAGTATTAAGCTCAAGGAAGGGAAAGGGTAGAGAAGGAGTCCTAAATCCAGGGATTATTTTCTTGTCATTTGAGTTGGCTCTCATGTATTGTAACCATCTTTGAATATGCATAATGGGACCTGCACATACAACTTAAGTGTTACATTGTTACTTGTGCATAGGTATAGTTGTCATAATGTGAGTAGTGATGCATTGTTACTATTGCTGTTAATTATGAGCTACTTATGTGCATTTAATTAGGTATCTCGAATATATACCAACTAAGATTATGAATGTGTATCTAGTTACGAGACATAATTCTGTGCCACAAGGTTGAATTTGGCATTCATGAGATCACAAGGTTGGAATCATGAGAACATTTACTTCACATGTTAAAGGTAACATATACAACAAACGCAACAATTTGGTGATCAGAAAGAACCACTTGGGCCATGTTACCACTATGGGTTCAACTCATTTGGTTAAGGAGGTCAATCCAAAATCTAGTATGTAATTTTGCAGTATGTGAACTGCTGTATGATTTGGTAGCATACAACCTAATTGTGATTCAACAAAGCACAAACTACTGTGTGATCTGATATTTCTCTTGTTTATTGTGCATTCATTAATGTGTGAGAATGCAGAAAGCTAAATTCTAGTAGAGACATGGTAGAGGAGTTAATAGAGATGATTGTGCATCATACTATGTGATTCAGTGCACCGTTAGCATTCAGTAAGATTGTGCAACCTACTATAGTGTTCTATGTACACTGTTCATCTTGTGTTCAGTAAGATACAAATTGAATTGTGTTTATAGATAGAGAAGGATGTGTAATTGGGGATATTGTGTTCGAGCATTTGGTGTTTAATACATATGTTTAGGGACAGTGGTGTAGTAGATATGTCAACACTTGAGATACTTAGAAACATGAGCCATGAGAATAGAGTTGACACTTATTGCTTTAGTTCTTGTGTATTAGTGTTTCCAATAAGATTGGGATTCCTTATGCCCTTGAATTTTGTAATCATCACTTTTCATATATGCCATTGAGCAATAATCACTTCTTTGGAGCAAAGTTGTGAGTAAAATATCAAGATGAGACCAATGTGATCAGAGGATTTTGTTGCAAAGTCATATTTGATTTATTTTGTATTTCTTTATCTCATAAGTTATTCATAGGTGTTGAGTATGGGGAGCGTTGAGTTATCTTTAATTAGTAAGATGCAAGAGAATTGACCATTTTTTAAGTGTAGAGACATTCTTGACATTAAAAATATATTTCCTATATTTGTTGAGAGTTATTTTTGAATGTTTTTGAGATGTTTTTTAGAGCTTTCTTGTTTGCAGAAATTCACATGTTGGTATTGTTGGATTTTTTTAAATTATTTGTTTGATGTAATTTTATGAATTTCTGCTATGTTAGTCTTCCTTAACATGTGTTAGTTTGGGGTCTACTTGTTGAGTGCTTTAGTCATCACAAATTTTGTCAAGTTTCAGATTCTTGTGTGAATTTCATGATTGTTATTAAGTTTGTGAGCATCTTGTTGTCGAGACATGTTTGTGTCTTGACTAGGAAATCGAAATGTGTTATGAATCATAACGTATATTTTGAGATATTTCTCATGTGCATTCATCGATGTAATAGTAGATGTTCATACCTAGAATGGTTATCCCTTATACAGGACACAAATCCACTGGGCAATGACTTGCTTCATGCATAAATAAAAATGCAAATTTTCCTATCGAAAAATATCTTGAACTCACCTTCACCAAAAGCGACTTCGTCGTAATAATATGAGATTGATCGGATAATTGGCTTTTCTGTTTCTGATATCCCCTAGGAAGACTACTAAGGTCATGAGGAAAATGGACCTCCACATCAAACTCCAAAAAGCCATACACTCGTAACATTTTTATAATTTCTGAGTATATGAGTGACAGTATGCCTGCCGATCCTGATCGACAAGTCAAAGCCTGCACAATATCAAACAGAGGAGTTAATAGGAAGATTCTGAAATAGTCAAACAAGATCAATGACAAAATAAGAGATTACCGAATGAAGATACAAGGATCGAGCATCCGACATGGCATCAGCTCTATGAAATCCCTAAAAAGAAATGTAAACGAGTTGCACAAGACTAAATTAAAGGGTAAAAATCATGTATCTCAGAAGAATGACAGATGGTTAAGGATTTCCCAACCTAATTCATTTATTTTAAGAATTCCCAGCCTAATTCATGTTGACTAAGTACATAGTTTGAAAAACATGGCATTGACGATGGGCTTTTCCCTCTAATCAAAAATCAAATAGTGATCAAGACGACAAATTCATAAGACAATTAATGACCACGTTCACATTTTTAACATGGAAAACAGAAACGCCAAATGTTTACTCATCGACAGGTATTTTCATTGTCAAATTTTGACTGAGATTACTTTCCTTATCAACTTTCTTGCTTATTTCGTCTGCAAAAATGCACAATTTGAGCGTTCCAAACAAGCCGATGATCTCGTACATTGTTGATCTAGTTTTCGAGTATGTTACCTTGTGAACGTAGAGATATCGTTCAAGGTTCCCAATAAACACCTCTGGCGGGGACTTCAAAGGCGGCATGTAGAGGGAGCAGAACTCCATCGAAAGATCATCCAGCCGTTCGATGAAAGAATCCACCGGAAGCGGAACCGACGAATGGGAGATGAGCGAATCATCCTCCGCCGCGATCTGCAGCGCGGCCCTAGCGAGGTCGGTTCCGACCCTGACGACGATGCTCGCCTCTCCGCCGATTCGCGACAGCCTCTGTATCTGTTTCACGAACTCGTCTCTGGCATCCTGCTCCAACATCGAACAAATTTATTATCATTTTTTTTTAAAAAAAAATGACACCTCGTTTCCGTCCACGATCGAACAGACACCGAGAAAAGTCAGAGAGGGAAAAAGGATCACGAACTCGGGCGAGCTTGGTCTCGACTCCGGCTTCATCGAGGGAGTCGTGGAGCACGAGGCGCGGGAGTCTCTCTGCGGCGGCGCTGGAGGTACAGGAGTGGGACTCCGCTCGGATTCTGCGGCGCGAAGAGGTCTTCCTCGGGAGAGCGGAGGAAGCGCGAGCGAGAGTGAGAGGGGTCAGCGCAACGCAGCTCATGGATGGAGACGGAGCGATCGAGGAAGATCGAAGAAGATGATTCGAACTAGAGGAATCGCCGCGGCGGAGAAGCGGTGGAGGAACGAAATATCTGCGGCGCAGTTAGTTTGAAATTAATCTCTCGTCCTCAAACAGCGGCGCCGGAAGTGAAAGAAGGGAATGGGAAGTTATACTAGGAGTTCCTTTTTTATTTAAACATTTAATTAGATTTAAAAATACATAAATATTAAATTAGATTTATGTATTAATTGAAAAAAAAAATAGTAGCGTGATTCTGTAAGTTGTTTTAGAGGGACAGAAGATTAAAAAAATATATTCTATTTAATTTTATAATAAAAATAGTACTAGATGAATAAATGCATCGGTTATAGTGAATAAATTTAATAAGAATATATTAAAAACTTTACGAAGAAACTTTATATTTCAGCTTGATAAATTAGTTTTTTCTGAAAAAAAAAATAAAATAATTTAGGAATATGAGCACGTTTTGTGGAAAAGGGATTTTGTGTGAGGATGGGAATGGCCATCTTATCTTCTTGCCTTGGAATTAAATTATTAAATTCATTGGAAATTAAAAAAATCACAATCTGACAATTTAATTAAAATGTGGACACTATATTATATATATATATTTATAAAAACTCATAAAATAGATTCTGAGTTGAAAATTTATATCCATTTGGAAAATCTCTTTTGATTTTTCTTTTCGATTATATGCGGAAATTATATCTTTGAAAAATCTCTTTTGACTTTTCTTTTCAATTATAAGCGAAAATTATCAATTATAAGTGATGAAATCTTCCTATTATATTCATTCAAATGTCTAAATGCTAACTAAATTTGAAATTATTTGCTTAATTTCATCATATTCCATGAAATATAGCCTGAGAGTCGTGGTCCAGGTCGAATCGGATACGGATTGATCTAGATTTGATTTAGATTGATCCGAATTTAAAATAAAAAAATTATTTTAGAATTAAATTAATTTTTATTTTAAAAATGGAGATGTTTTATATGGATAGGAGATTAGTATAACAATGATGAAACATTAAATCCATTAGACACCCTATTTTACAGCTGGCCATCAGACCAGTGGCATTGCAAGATAAACAAAACGCACGACTGCCAGGATCGTTTGAACTGTGCGGCAGCAAGGCACCAAATCCCCATGTTTAGGTTCATTGAACCCTAATAATTTAATAATAATAATAATAATAAAATGGCAGAGTAGTAAATAAGGCGAATAACTCCAAATTAAAGCCCGCTGCTGCACACAGGCACAGTGGTCCTCCTCGTAATTCCATTTAATATATCAATATCTATCACATTCGTCTAAAATAATACACTCTTGGAAAATATTACTAAAATAATATTTTAAAATTCTCTTATTAGTTAATTTCTAAATAATTTTTTTCAATGCTAAAATGAAGGAGAAAAAAAAGTCTACTATGAAGCCGATACAAAGAATATTATACACATATTTTACTAGATTGTGTGTACGAATTTCAAAATTTTTTTTGTATATATCTAATTTTTATAATACACAAATGGCCAATACAAAGAATATTATACAATATTTTACTAGATCGTGTGTACGAATTTCAATTTTTTTATATATTTAATTTTTATAATATTTAAATTACATAACGTATTTATACTGTTCCATAAGTCAATTTCATCATGAATGAATTGATTAATAAACTTAAAAAATTTAAAATCATATAAATCTTTTTAATATATTTACGCTTTCAAATTTAAATTAGATAGCGTAGAGCACATCTTTAAATTTTTATTTTACCTATTTAAAAATTTATTATTTTCAATTTATGCTCAGATTGAAAGTATAAATATATTAAAGATGTTTTTAAAAATATATTAATTTTGATTTGAAATGATTTAAAATTCTTTAAATCTATTTCATTTGAAATTAGCTGATGAATCTACGTCATTTGAAAATTTAAAATTTTAATATTTTTTGAATCGAGAGAGCTCTAAGAATCCAATTTATAGTATTGATTAGTAAATATCATTATCCTAAATTTTATAATGAATTTATGATAAATTTTATCAAACATTTATAAGTTTAAATTTATTGTTATCAATTTACGCTATCGAATTCAAATTTAATGGCATAAATACATGTTTTTATAGTATATTACTTTTAGTTTGTAATGATTTAAAATTTTTTATGTTTATCAATTTGTTTAAAAGAAAATAGATGAAACTGATTGATTGATCTAAAGTGAAAGTGCGTTGAGAAGACGTTATATTGAGTTAATTATGACGGATTAGATTTGTTGAAGTGGACAAGGGTTGAATCTTGACGAAGACGAGACCATGCTCTCCTCGTAATGATCAACTACAGTTTTTGAATTTACCTACGTGGTTAGGTAAAAAGCCAAATATATATATATAAGTGTGGTGTGGAATTGACAGAAAACTGCAACAATACATTTAACCTGACCTATCCAAACTGACCAACTAGGTTCAATGGATTGACCCACCGACACTGCCTAAACTGCCAATTTAGTTGGCTGCTCGGTTCGCTCGGACTGACTTTCTGGCTCAAACCAACTAGGCTACCCAACCGGGCGCCTGGTCCTGGCCAAGCTAACACTATTGCTAGTAAAACGTAGTATAAATATGGACCGGAGTGCTGGGTCGGAGGAAGCAACGCATGTGCGAATGAGTTGGTGGATGACACATTCACCACCGAGTTCTGGTAGGAGAGGAGAGGAGAGGAGCTATAGGTTTGTTTGTTTGTGTTGCTTTGATGGTGAGTGGGAGTGCAGTGGCGGCGGCGCTGGCCACGGCGGCTGTGCTGCTGTTGCTGCTGCCGCTGGTGCTGCCTCCTCTCCCTCCACCTCCTCCCTTCCTTCTCCTGCTCCCTGTGGCCATGGTGCTCCTCCTCGTCTTCCTCGCCTTCCTTCCCAACTCACCCACTCCGCATCACCTACAGTAGTACTGATGAAGAACAATGAGAAACAATGCTCCATTATCTCTCTTATTTTTGATTTATTTGCTTTTTTTCTCTCTCTCTCTCTGTTCGACAGATGAACAACTCAACTCGAAGTACTTTTGGACTTGTTGTTATTGACAAAAGGCAGACTCGTTGGCAGAGCAAGTGGAGTAGTCCAGCAATGGACGGAGAACAAGACGCCATTAATTAGCGTCGTGGTGAGAGGATTGCTCAGAACTGCAGCTAGCTTCAACTACTCCTTCTCTACGGTGAAATGAAATAGAACGGAACAGTCTGGGAAAATGACCACTGAAATGCAAGATAGAATCAAGCAAAATATCCAGCTGACGACGGCGCTGTATCGTTGCGTTCACGTGCCAAACGAAATGATGAAATAATTAATTATTCTAGGAGAAAAAAGTACGAGGCACAGGACAGTTGATTGGTCTCGTGGCCATTTTCGTCCTCCCAATCAAATCGATCGTTCCCATGACAGTTAATGCAGCACCCACCGCTCACATCACTTAATGCACTGACAACAACTCTGACGAGTGACGACGACTCCCCCACTTGGTCACTACGATTCTCGTGTCTATTTCACTGAGGCAAATATGCAAACACTTGGCGTGCGGCTCTGGTTCATCCGGTGCAGGCGCGTCCTCGGGCTCGAGTCTTGATTCGCGCAGCGCTTGCTGGTTCGGACCAGACGGGAGCATGGTCGGTGCGGTCGTGGTGGGCGTTTGTCGTGCACGGCGCGTCTTGGAAGGAGCAAGGACAGCCGGCCGGCGTCGGTGTGGAGGAGAGGTTCAGGTGGTCGAGATGCGGCGAGGCGTTGCCACGGTCCCCTCGCGTTCGATCTGGTTGAGCCGCTCCTTGATGGTCGAGTCGAACAGCCGCGAGGTCGGGTTTTCGGCGTAGCAGACGTAGTAGCACGCCACGCACGCCTGCGGCAGCGCCATGCCGATCCGAGTCTGCGAGGAAGGGATGAACGGATTAGGGAGTCTCGAGTGAGCGAAGCGAGACGAGACGAGACGGAGAGAGAGGAGAACTGACCATGAGATAGCCGACGAAGAAGGCGAGGAGAGAGACGGTGGTCGTGTAGTTCTTATGGGACGAGAAGGTCCACGACGCGGCGAAGATGAGCGAGAGGGCACCGCTGGTCACGCCGGTCAAAAAGCAGACAGCGCTGGTGATATCCGAGTCGACGAGCTCTTCCATCTTGTTCCGCTCGAATAGCCCCCAAGTGCTCATCGACGCTGCCACAAACCCCTTTCCGTATGCGGCTATCTGTGAGCATCCTCATCAAGATCGCATTTTGATTCAATTGGAACAACAAATTAGATGCGGAGAGGGTGGAAATGGAATCGATCGGTTACATGGACGAAGGCCCAGCTGTTCCCGTAGCGGAAGATGGACTCCATGACTCTGAGGCAGCAGTGAGCGCAGGAGAACAAGAACTCGTCCTCTCCCTCCAACAAGTTGAGGCCGCGAGCGATGATCCTGAGCGCCTCGATGGAGGGGACGAAGAGTGAGCCGAGGCAGGCGCTGCCGAGATTGATGGTGGTGGCGCGCTGGAAGCTGAACTGGGTGTTCGACTGCATTCCCCGGAGGTAGTACAGGGCGATCACTCGGCTTACCGTCAAGTTGGCAACATTGCGCATCACTTCGGCCGTCCAAGCCAAGCTCAGCACCAGCGCGAGGATGGTCAGTGGCGGGTAGTAGAAGTTGAGGGCTCCGATGACGGCAAAGCACCACGCCGAGATCCAGAGGAACCCGACGCCCATCATAAGGTAGACCGGACCATTCAGGTCCGGGAATTTGGTCACCGGTTTCAGCGCCAGGCTGAAGATCTTCCCCGTGAAAGCGACGCGACGAGTGACCCAGCAGGTATATAGTCCGGCGCCGATTGAGAAGGCGATGAGTGCGACGCCGAGCCCGTCGGTGGTCGGGATGGAGAAGCAGAGGAGGAGGACTCCGGCGGCCATGGTGGCGAAGAAGCTGGCCCAGAGGATGAAGTGGACCATGACGGTGGGATATAACCGCACCGCTTTCTGCCAGACGAAGGCGAGGACGATGCTGAGGACGGAGGCGCCCTCGATGGGCGGAAGCCAGAACTTGAGCACATGCCTCTCCCTTCGGGCCCTGGGGGAGCCGAAGTCGAGCAACCCCTGGACGCCCTTGTAGGAGAAGAAGCACATGGCGGCGCCGGCCACAAGGAGGTGGAAGACGAAGAGCAGCAGTGAAATCTGATTGGTGTACACCTTGCAGTTGAGCGAGGCGCGGCTGTCGACCTAATCTCCCACCATTTTCAATTAGCTCGAAATCGCTCTCACCCGCATTTAATAATAAACAACGATCTCACATCACGAGCATTACCTGATTTAGGGTTGGAGTGGGTTGGTAGCCGGCGGAGGCGGTGGCTGAAGTGGCGGCGGCGGGCGGCGCGACTTGGATAGGGGCCACCGGATGCTGCGTTTGCAACCTGGACACCCTCGTCTCCCCCGCCGACGACTCGACCGCCACCTCCTTCTTCCGGTCTCCTCCATCCGATCTCGCTTCTCCGCCGAGCTTCTCCTCCTTTTCTGCGGCGGGCGGCTCCATCTCCTCCTGCAAAAGTCAAGCGACGCCTTTCTATCTCAAATCGAAGGAGGCAGAAGCGCCCATCTCGTGTTCCTTTCCGGCGAGCGGAGGAGAGAGGTTCGCGTCGGCTTCTTCTCTCTCTTTCTATCGGAATGCGGATCGGGAAGTGGCCGTTGGTGGTGGGCTTGGCGTTCTCGTGGCTGTCCCTCTCTTTCCTCGTCAGTGGTGTCAGGGCCTGTCGACGGGCGAGTTAACGGCGCCGTCACGCACGGTGGAAACCTGTCGATGATCAAGTTAACGGCGCCGTCACGCACGGAGGTGGACCCCGGACAGCGAAGCTTTTGGTTGGTAGGGACGGCTGCTTTCTTATCTCGTTATTGGTGGGTGTGGGAGGAATTATCGCTAGTAATTTATTTCGACAACGTGGTAGGCTTCTGGCACGCTCTCTCTGTCAATAATTGGCGGAGCTGGAACCTGGTGAGTGTCAATTTTTGCACCGCGATTTATCAAAATGCACACGCAAATTTTAAAAAATTTCAAATCACGCATCGTCTTAAAAATGATTGAAGGACGCATTACTTCGATTTTTTATATCCCAATCAAATTTAAAATGTTTATATTTTAAAATAATTTTAATAATTTAGATGTATACAAAAATTCATATCACTTTTTATATGTGCTCATTTAATATCATAATAGTTTTCATGTTAGCTTTTCCGTTAGATGTATACAACTTCATATCACTTTTTATATGGCAAAAATTTGACATTGTCATTTAGTCTATGACGTAAGATTTTCCTTTAAATGAGAATCGCAGCAATCAAAGAATGTTGGACTGATAACATTCGTAAAAATTTTCTTGTGTCTCTCTTTGATGATGACAACTCACTTTAGTAATCTTCGACGACATAACATTTGCAAATATTTTTTCCAACTCATTTTAGTGTTTTCGATGACACCATATATTGATTTAGTTCGATTCTCTACATTCGAGTTTAGAATTTTATTTTCTGTCTATACTCTCGTTTCAGAATGATGCAAGAAGGTGTGACAAATATTTCAACTTCTGATAGATCATCTACAAAGGTATATAATATAGACATGTTTAAGCTTTAGTATTTGTGTTTGTCTTTTTTGGATTTGGATACACGTTGTTTTTAATGAATATATATATTTGTTGAAGTTTATAATTTCATTGACAAATTAAGATGTAAATTTTATTGAATTTCAAAACAACACTACTATTATGTTGGATATATTCATACGGTGGAGAAAGAGGGGTGAGAGTCATGATGAGGTTATGTCTATGCAAATCACAAATTTTACTTTTAAATTAGATTTTTTGATAATGTGACTCGAATGCATTAGAAATCGAGTATGAAAAAGGCGGGAGGCGTAGAACAAGATGTCCATTGTAAATTAATATGTTTTTTTTGATAATTTTTAAAATATGATGCATAATTTGAGAATTATTGAAATCTGTATGCGTCCTTTTGTAAATCATCGATTTTTCTCAAACTTATTAAATATTAAAAAAAAACTCAATATCATAACTCATAAGACGAGTGGTGACTGGTGAACGAAAACAACGAATCGTGGGTTAGTTGAAGTCGTTTCGCCTCCCAAAATAGTAACCGACGGCCTATCACGGAGCCAGGTATTCTCCTATTTTAAGAAAAATATTCTGATGAGAAATTGAAAAATGGATGCTCTCGCCAAGCGGAAATCCGGATTAGTGGATCGTTGTGGATAAGCCTCCCTCGAACGCATCTCCCTCTCTTCCTTCGTCCAAATTTCTCGTCGGCCACCGATGGTAGCCTGCCTGCTGCACTGCCACTCGCCCGTCGCCGCTGCTCGCAGCCCCCACCTTCATCGCCTCCCCAAACCCCTCTCGGGGCTTCCCTTCTGCCGGCGCCCCTCCCTCTCCGACCGTCGATCTACTCCCCGAACCGTGAATGCCGTCGGGCCCAACCCTTCTTCCTTCCCCAATCCTCAAGAACAGATGCAGCAGCAGCAGAAGCAGCAACAACAGCAGCAGGTGAGGACTTTGTTCCCCGGCGGGTTCAAGCGGCCGGAGATAAATATCCCCACCTTGGTGCTCCGGTTAAGCGTCGACGAGGCGCTCGAAAGGGGGGCTGAAATTGACTTTGCCTTGCCCAAAGGAGTCGGAGTGGTTGTGCTCGACGGCGGCGACGAGACTGGTGGCAGGCTTTACGAGGCGGCGTGTGCTTTGAAATCATTGGTCGGCGACAGGGCTTACCTTCTAATCGCCGAGCGCGTTGACATTGCTGCTGCTGTCGGAGCGAACGGAGTGGTTCTGTCAGATTCGGGTTTGTATTCCTGCCATGTTATCGTAGTTTAATCATTTGAATTTAGTTAGCAAGTTCCTTGATTTTCTATCGGGTTCGATCATTTATGTGAACTGTTTTTTTTATTTCTAATATCAGAGCCCATTATCATGATGAATCTACGGGAGTTCATTTACTATCTAGCACGCTAGCATGCAATGTTGTTTTTTGGCAGTTAGATCTGCATAATTTGAATAGAAGAACAATTTGGCTTTTCTCATTTATCAATATGTTCTTGACAACCCTCCAGGAATCTATTGACACGCATGCAACCATAACTACTAAACAAGTTCCAGCGAAGATCCTAATAAAGTGTCTCCGTCTCATAACCCCAACAACTCTTGAAAATCTAATGCAGTCAACTCACATCAACATTTAAAACTGGAGGCAAGACAAGGAATAAACATAAATGTGCTAATTAGTAATGTAGAAAGTATGCCATAATAACTCTATCTATCAGCATAAGTGAATCAAAAAAAATATGTCGAATGTAACTGCCAAACCTCTAACTGGTGTAACAACATCCAGTTATTCCAGTCCCAGAAGGCCAGAACTATCAACAAGATGAATGATAATCAACTACAGAGTGTTGACAAACTCCAGTGAGTGTGCAAGAATATTAACCATAATATATTCAATCAACCAATATGAGTATGTTATCAGCAAAATTTTTAGGAGATAGCATGCACAAACTGCACATACCATATTTATTTACACCACCTCACATGATAGGCCATTACAACATCAATGGCTAACAAATACAATCCACAAACTTCCTAGATCTAAATTGAGAAGAAGTCAGCTAACAAAAATCCACTATTACAGCTACACAAACCAAGTCATGGAAAGAAAATTGAATCATCCTAAATCCATCAAATTCTAGGAGTAAGACTACAATTTGAATATGAGGGATAGGATCCTACAATTCCTACACACTACAGACATGTACATCAATTGACATCCATTCTACATATAACCCTAACAAAATGATATGAGCACAATCCTCCCACAACACTCAGCTCCGTCATAACACTCCCGAGTTCCGAACGTTGTATCAACTCAACCAATACCATCACATGACAATCACAAGTTGAGAAATAATCTCCCAAGGGATTAGAACCAACTTAAAAGGCAACAACAAATCATTAATCACAAATACAACAAGAAGCATATAAAGCTCCAAAGCCTATTATGACCAAAGATATTCAATGAAAGAACCGTTCAATCAAAACCCAGAGTTAATACGATGTTGTAGCTTCATTCATTAGGATTGACTCTGAGTCTTTGGACAAACTTGTGTTTGATGGCAAATTTTGAATCCAATAATAGTAGTAGTGAAGGATTCTACTTCCAATAATAATACTCCTACTCCTGAGTTGAATCATCTAAACCTTATTATCAGCCTTGTTGATCTGAACCAATATGTAGCTACCCGCCACCTCTCAATTTTACAGCTCCCTAAGATCCAATTTAACAACAAATCAATCTACAACTTGATTGATTCACAATTAATCAAAACGATTCATGAAAAGGGTTGAGGGTTGCATTAAGCCCAAATGTTAAAATTTTTCTAAAATTATTATTATGAATCTTAATCCTATTTTTTTCGTTTGAGTAGGTAATATAGCTGCATAGAGACCAATGGAGGCATAAGGTTCATGTAGTTGACATAGGTGGGTAGACCTAATTGATCACCTCAGCTAGACTCTATCTCAAATTGGCCTTTGTTTACCTTGTTTTTGTTGCTTCCTTTCTTAGCCATGAACCTTCCAAGCAAGCCTAAACAAATTGTGTTGTCGGTCATTAAAATTTTCATTAGTTAGGGCTACTAGATTTTGCATCTTAGTACATTTTCTCCTCTCCCTACAGCTATTCCCACACTTGTGGCCAGGAACATGATGATGAAATCAAAGTCCAATTCAGTGTATCTTCCTCTAGTAGCAAGGACAGTACAAAGTACAGCTTCTGCTTTAAGTGCTTCTAGTTCAGAAGGTGCTGATTTTCTTATAATGAGTATGAAGGCAGACAAATTTGATGATATACTCGGGAGTTCTGTCATTCAGCAGATGAAAGTTCCACTTTTCTTCATTGCAACTGACTTTTTTCCTGACAGATTACCTTCAAACATGGCATCAAATTTGTTGAAAGCAGGTGCTAGTGGAATAGTTTTGTGCTTGAATGAGTTGAAAAACTTTGATTATGGAACTCTGAAGATGTTCTCCATGCCATATATGGCCAATGGAACAATGCAAGATAAATATCAAACTTTAAGATCTAAAATGGACGATGCTAGGTTTGCAAATAACAGGCAGGCAGGGATCATGGGATTCTCAAAATTAGATGACCGCGAGCTAGAATTAATTGAAAGGGAAAGAATATTGATAAATGAAGCAGTTTCTATCATTCAAAAAGCGACACCAATGGTGATCTTCTAGTGTTAAAAATTTGGTAGTTGAAGATGCCATAATAAAATTTTAATTGAGTTTCTTTACTTCTTCATTTTGTGTTGGATTTTAGTTAAATTTCTAATCATTTCATGGCAGATGAAGGATGTTTCACTTCTTGTGGATGCTGCATCTCGTCTTAGCGAGCCATTTTTGCTAGTTATTGTGGTGAGTTAAGAAATTAGATATCTTAATACGATTAGTTAGCAAGTAGTTGCTGAAGAAATCTGAAAGATTTGCCAGGTATGTTTGTTTATCTGTTCATGGCCAAACATGTTTATTTAGAATTGTGCCTATATGATTACAGGTTAAGCATGCTGATAAATTAGTTGAAATCATGAAATTTTCCTAATAGTAATGAGTAGACACAAAGTTTAAAATCTCAATTTCATGTATCAATACAAATTTTGTTCTCTTTTCATAAAGATGTCGTATCATGCCTATCAACACATGATACCCTACCCACGGTGACCTAGTTTTGAATCAACCCGCTTCTGTAATGCCCTCCACTTGTGGGAACAACTTGATTCAATTTAATATTTACATATGTAGGTACATATATATTATATTGTTATACTTCTCTGAATTGTGTGAGATCCCGTGGGAAAGTTAGAGAGAGAGTGAAATCACAATGTCATTTAATGGAGGATACACTAATCAGGGGTGAAGATTGTACAAAGTTGCTAGTGGGAAACTAACATGAGATGAGACCTAAATGGGCAATGATGGATCAAGCATAACAAGAATGATGAGAGGAAGAGAAAAAGAGAGAAGAAGAAGACCAAGAGGAAGAATAAAAGGAGGAAGAATACTTAGTAGGCAATTTGCCCACTATGAGTGATGCATGGTTAGTAAGCAACATGGGTAAAACATATAAATTTTGAGATGAGTTACTGTTCATGTACACAGCTGAAAGGGTATATTTTGCCCACTATGGAATGAGATTTGCGATTGAGTAGATGTACTCCAATGTTGATCATAAATTCTTGTTGTTGGTATATTTTTTGGTGATTTTTGCCATTATTATTTTCACATGAACCTATTCCCTAAATGTGGGTTTGCACAATACTTAGCTGTTGTTTCCATTGGTGGTTTGACAGACTCCTATTGTCAGATGTAAAGAGGTAGAGCCTAATGTCTATTTTTAATGTAATACCATCTCTGCCTTTAACCCTGCTGTTATAACTTCGTGCAACAATCAATTATGTAGTTATTAACCTTTTGCTATGATAGTTACGGTTAGTCTCAATTGTTGGGGCGAGCTGCACATAAAACAGTTGATATGCTTTCTTCATAATTTCGTTGTATGCTTTTTGTTTACTGTTTACTTTGTAATGGCTGACAAGTAATAGCTTGATTACTATCTGCACATTGTTGCAATGTTTCCCTTGATCCCTGCTAAGTCATTTTGTTTTGTTATGCAATATAAACTTGTTGAAAGAAATCTGAGTGGATGTTTCTGAAATTGCCTTTTCTATTTTAATCTTTCTTATTTCTAAGATAAATGGTTCATTTTGTTCTTAGGGTGAATTTAACTCTGGAAAATCTACTGTTATCAATGCCCTTCTTGGACGGAGATATCTCAAGGAAGGAGTGGTGCCTACTACAAATGAGATCACCCTGCTTTTGCATTCCGAGACAGAGTCTGCCAATCACAGCCGCTGTGAAAGAAATCCAGATGGACAATTTATATGCTATTTGTCATCTCCAATACTCAAACAAGTTAGTAAATCTAAACTTCTCTAAAATATTCTGTTCAAATTATTTGTCCTTACATATTTCTTTCAAAGTCATGCTTCATATCATCTCTGAGCAATTTTTTAGGTCTTAGTTAATAAGCAAATAGAAGAATTAGTTGCAGAATTCTCTCTTGAAGGAAAGACTTAGTTAATTGCATTTTCATATTTAAAATTTCAGCCTTTCATTTAAGAGAGCTCATTTTAAATACCAACATAATTTAGCTTGAAAATACAACATTAACCACCAAACACTACTACCATCAGGAACTTGTCCTTCATTAAGATCTGGGTTTAATTTTATTGTCTTCTCTACTAATTTAATTGGTACAAGTTTTGTTTGTCAACTGTTTCTTTATTAATTCAACAAGACATTCACCAAAAGGAGGGATCAAGTCCTATCAGAAATTTGCTGGTTCGCCACTGGTCGTTACAAGAAGAAAAGTTAAAATTTATGAAAGCATACTAAAATACATGGATGGCAACATTAGCCAGTGGATTCTCTCCCCTTTTGAATATTAAAGTCCTTTTCAATACTTTGATGAGTGATATTATGATACAAATAATGTCCATTCTGCTCAATTGGCAGAATTTTGCTTGTGAGCTGTAAACATTTAGGAACATCAATATGACCTTTATTTATTAGCAAGTTAAAGAGAAATTTCAATTTACCTCTCTGTTCAGTAAATTGCTGTTTTTTGGGCTATTCTTGCTCCAAATGTAACATTCTTAAAAAATAATCTTACAGATACCATTAATTGCCATTAAATCATACTAGAATGTTTGGTACTAAGAATGCAAATACTAGCCTGAAACTTCCTGAGTTGGCGGCTTCTCTCTATTTTAGGTTGTTGGACTTGGAGCAAAAACAGTTTTCTATGAAGATAAATTGAGAGTTTTACCTAGTGGTTTTGGATGTTTGTAATGATCAAGGAGTTTCAAAAATGTATCGTTCATAAATGTTAGATTTTGGGAAATATATAGCTTGTTTGATGGCTTAAATTTGAGGGTTCTCTTGCTTGTTTTAGGTGTTACTATGCATGCCTAATTAGTTAATACAAGACCCCTCTTGTTGTCTTCCAACCCTTGTTTTCAAAGTGGTATTGAAGTTAAATGTTTTTTTATAGTTTAAGATTTTAAGCTAGTTTGCCTTACCAAGGCTACAAGGTTGAACTGTTGAACTTATACACATGCTGCTACTAATCCCACTTAAGCAAGAGAGCAGAACTTCAAATTTTTATGTTCAATTTGACCCTTGTTTTCTATTACCTCCATATGCACAAAGTTCCCTCACAGTTATATATTTTTCATTAACATAAACATTCTTAAAATTTTTAAAATTTTACTGCTATGAAGTTGGTGATCAACTCCAGATAGTGACGTGTATTCAAATATTTTGAAATTTGAATTACTAATTTCTTATATATTCATATTATTTAGAGCTGATAGATCAAATCAGAGAAGTAATCCTGGATCACCTACTGATTTAGCATAATTTTTTATTGTTGTGGTTAATCATGTGATTTCTCATTGCGTTGGTTCACTAGGGGTTTGCTTATTTTGGAATCTTGTCTCACTTCTGCATGTTACTTATTTCTAAATTATGATCTAAATGATTATTATTTCTTACTGCACTGCAATTGTATAAACTAATTTGTCAGTTGAAGTGTAATTATTTAAAATTTCAATCTGTATCTAGTTAAGAATATATATATATATAGTAAGAATCTTTGAGCATTCATGCTCAGGACTTAACAACCTTTTCAATTGAGTATAGATCTTCAGTTTTTGTTTGACATGTGAATCTCATCCCTTTTAACTAATCCTATTGGCACTAAACAGATGAACCTTGTAGATACACCTGGAACAAATGTGATTCTTCAAAGGCAACAACGTCTAACTGAAGAGTTTGTGCCCCGTGCTGACTTGATTCTCTTTGTTATATCAGCAGATCGACCATTGACCGAAAGTGAGGTAACTTTTTTGCGTGTAGTACTATATGTTTCTATAACATTGTTATTTCGATTGCTTATAAACCTGCTAAATATCACACAAAGTCAATGCAATTAATAGACAATAAGATGCATTCAACTTTCTATGAGCATGATAAGTGGAGAGACTGGTGCTCCTATTTGAAAAGTTAGGTTGTATCTAATTACTTGCCATGCAATGCAATTAGCATACTTTAGGTAACATTTTAATAATTCCCTCTATCAATGGCAGCCCTCATGCTACACTGCTAGTAATTTTGAGACAATTTTTTGTTTTGTTATTTTTAATTGTATCGAAGTGGGTGCGTACCACTGCATAAATTTGTTGATACAACCAGATATTCATATGTTATAATTACTTTTCTATCATCAAAATCATGTGGTTGTCTCTTTTTATGATGGCACATCATCTTTGTAACCCCACACATTGTCCATCCCTTCCATCTGATTCTTATGTTCTTTGGGTTCACACTTAATGGTCAAACTTCTAGATGATTCCGTTGACTAAAGTGATCAGTATTACAAAAGAACTCTCTGTAATGGTTATTATGACAATCTATGTTAGTTGTACACGGATGCAGGTATCAAACATGTGTTGGATCAAAATATGAAACACGATTGTTTTCAAAAAAATTTATACATGACGGATAGGAGTATCAAGAGTTATCTTGGGCCGTCAGTGTTGGAGTATCATTGTCCAGCACGGTTATGGAGGGGTTAGATGAGTTCAAGTTTTAGAGGTAGGTAACAATATTTAGCTAACATAGTTTCTACCTCACCACCCTTCGTTTGCTTTTTTGCATGATTTAAGACAAGATTACTATTTATCTATCGTTTTCAACATCTCTTCTATCAGAGCTTGTGCCAAATTTCACTTAAATCTGTCCTTAACACATTCTCCCTTTCTCAAAGTAAAATGGCCAATAACTTAGTTACTTTCTGACATTCCTCCCCTAACAGAAAAAATGTTGGAATTCTGATCTCACTCATATCTGTGATGTTTTTTTTAGTTCCATTATTAATTGTAACTCTGAAAAGATAGATTGTCCTTTGTAAATGCCATAATTTATGAAGTCTTTCTTTGTGATCTCTCTTTGAGCAATATTGGATTTTACATGGTCTCTCTTCCAATGTTTATTCCTTATTTGAAGAGCAGATATTGAAATCTCAATCTCTCATTTCACTGTGCAATCTCTCACAAATCTTTTTATCCTTGCAAACATTAGAATCTTTTGAAAGTGGCCAAGCTATTCATCCTCCAAGACTCATTTCACTTTAAGGAAGCCATTAGTGCCTACAATATAATGGGTATTATCTTGATTTATCATATAATTTCACTGTTTTTAGTATCTAATACAACTTTTGTAGAATCTGATATTCTTCACCTGATTGCATGCTTAGCATTTTCTTGCTTTCAATTGTGCTAAGTCTGTTTCTGGGTATGTACTGTTAAGCAATGTCAGTTAAATATTTCTGCGGTGTGGAAATTCTGTATTTATGTATGTGCCGACTTATTTATCTGTCCAAATGTCAGGTTACCTTTCTTCTTTATGTCCAACAGTGGAAGAAAAAAGTTGTATTTGTTTTAAACAAATTGGACCTTTATCGAACAAGCAGTGAGGTTTGATTATGAATTCCTCCTCTGATATATTTCATTGTAATTTGTGCTGCTGTTTAGCTATGTTGTTTATCTCTAATTTTAATGACTGTTCTACTTATTCTTTTGTGTAGCTTGAGGAAGCAACTTCCTTTGTAAAAGAAAATGCACGTAAGGTGCTTAACTCAGAAGATATAAGGTTATTTCCTGTATCTGCACGGTCTGCTTTGGATGCGAAGCTCTCCTCTTCAAGTTACAGTGCGGAAAAATATGAGGAAGCCTTATTTAGTGATGGTCGTTGGATGAGCAGTCAATTTTATGAGCTGGAGAAGTTCTTATTTAGTCTTTTAGATGGAACAACAGAAAGTGGTTTGGAGAGAGTGAAGTTGAAACTTGAAACACCACTTGCTATTGCTGACAGGCTATTATCTTCCTGCCAAGCACTTGTAAAACAAGAATATGAAACTGCCAGTGAAGATTTGATTTCAATCACTGGAATCCTTAGCAGTGTAAAAGACTATTCTGCAAAAATTGAGAGTGAGAGTGTTACATGGAGGAAGAGTATCACATCTGCGGTATGTATGGTTATAGATAATATTACCAGGGTACTAATAGGGGATCATACAAACAACAGCATAATCTCTATTCCTGAATTTTCTTCATATTATAAGATTATAAGCAATTTATTATGGTTTATCTTTACAGCATCTTTCTTTTCTTAAAATGCAGGTCGAGACAGCAAAATCCCGAGCACTGAAGCTGACAGATTCCCTCCTCAGATTGTCAAATATTGATCTTATTCCTACATATGCTTTGAAAACAGAAAGAGCTGGTTCTACCTTCACTACATCAACTTTCCAAAATGACATCATTGATCCTGCTCTTTCTGATGCACAAGTATATTTTTTGTTCTAATTGATGCTGTCAGATGTTTTAAACATTTTCTTCATTTCTTTTAAGCATAAGCATAGTTTCTAGTTCAATTAATGTACATGGAATTGGTTTAACTGAACATATTATCTATGATCTCTTCTGCATCTTCTTTAAGTAGGACCTAGTAACTGTAGTGTGCATGTTGATACTTCCATGAGTATAGAACTACAAGAATTGCTGAATAGTCACCTCTGGTTTGAAGTTCACTATATCTATATTATACAATGTTTACCATAAACAATCAATTTATTTGAAAAATAAATAAATAAATAAAAACAAATAAATCATGGTGGCTTGAGTTTGGATTGATTTGTATTACACTGTTATGCATTAACTGGAATTATTTAGTGAACTTAAGTCTCGCTGTACTTTCCATTCATAAATTTAATGGTAGGATAAGTATTACAATGTTAATCTCATTGTTAGTATACATAGGTTGGGGCTGCAAAAGGCAGTTGGTAGTGGAAACAAGTTAGTACTGGAAAAGGAAAACATACTGGATTTGCCCAGCGCAAGTCACACATTGGAATTGAGACAAGATTGGAAATTCTCATGGCATGTAGGAAGAAGATAAATGTTATTTATCTTTGATATAGAAGTTTCTCTTTGTCCAATGCTGCAAATAGAAGTTTCTCTTTGCCCAATGCTGCATGTAAGCAGATAAAAATAGTCTGTTAGGAGCCTGCCTATATCTCTCTTAATAACTTCATCTATGGAAACTGGCAACAACTGACCATAGGCAAAGAGTTCCAAGACGATTGGACGGAAATTACAACACTCTGAAGTGCACAATTCAATGGCTAATTAGTTGCAGATAAGCTAAATATGGAAATAAATTAGAGTCTTATTTCTAGGTACTTTTCGATTTTCATTTATTTAGCACAGATAAGTTGTGCTGTATACGTGAAGATTAAGGCAAATGTTAGGAAACCACAAGTTGGACTATCTGTGATGTCATATATTCCCTTCTCTTTTGGATATGACTAACTAAAAACAGATTTCCTTCTGTAGCCCTTTGTTCACCCTTTCTTAGATGGATTGATTTTTTTGTTTTATTTCCATTTTATTTTTTTAATAGAAATAAATGAAATATAGTAAAATTTAATTTATTTAAAGTTTATTACCTTTTTGACATTTTCTAAAAGTTTCCAATAAGATAATTTACTTGGATTTTAGATCTGATATCAATTGAAAAAATATTTCATTTGTTGCAATATATTCCAAACAATGTAAATAAAAAAAAACTTTTTTACTGTACTAAGCTAATGGCAAAAAGAAACAAGCAAAGTTTTAAATGATTAAATCAGATTACCTTCTCCAGAGTTCAGATCATAATGTGGGGTCTGGAAAGATATTGCAAATGGTTAAATTTTCTTGGAAAAGTTCTGAATGACAATGTAATTTCAAATTGCCTTCCCATTGTCATTGTTTTTGTGACCTTTAAATATGAACCTCAAGTTTCACATAATTGTGCCTAAATATTTGTCCCTCCATTCTTCCATCACTTTTCTTGACTTTAAACAAGCATTTATGAATCCATGTGTAAATGAACTGAATTCATGTAGCTCAATAAAGCAGCAAGCGAGATGGACAATGGCAAAAGGTCCATGCAGAAATCTAGTTCTTTTTATGAATGATATTTGCTTATGTTTTATAAAAAGAGCCTGAGTCCAAGTGTTACCTTTCCCCCCACTTTTCTAGGAACTACTCGAAGTGTTGTCTTATGTATATCATGCATGCAATTTTCTTGAATTGTTTGAATCCTTGATTGTCTCATCTAAATTCACTCAACAGACTTGCTGAAAATATCTGGTGAAGGTGTAACCTGTGTGTGCTAGTTTCACATCATGCCATCTCATTTACCTGAAAATGGTTGTACAGTTATTTTGTTTTGTGGTGATGTTTCCAGAGACTTCTTGCTGATTACTCAGAATGGTTAGAGTCCTGTAATTCTCATGAAGCAAAGCTCTATTTGGAGCACTTTAAAAAACAGTGGCCTGCATTAGTTGATACTAATGGCGAGTTTCATCTGGAAAAATATGGTATCGATATTGCGTCTGGGGATTTCAGCTCTAAGGTGATAGAGAACTTCAGTTCTGGTGCAGCTGCAAGACTTTTTGAACAAGAAATACGAGAAGTGGTTCGTTAAATATTGCATTTATTTTTCTTCTCATTTTTGTTTATTTCATTGATTTACTCTTTTATTTACAACCTTTTGTTTACTGAGGAGTTTTGTAAGTTGTTGACAGAGGAAGATAAATCCTGTGCGTGCTTATTATACATTCACCTAATGTATTGATTATTATGATGCCTAAGCTATTGGTTATTTGTGAAAATGATCTGATTGTAGTGCAATTATAAAACAAGTTCCTGATTCCTCTTCAACAACAAGAAATTGCTCCCATATATTTGGGGTCAGCTATATGCATCTTATCCCACCATTGGAAGGATATATTAGCTAGTAATGTACAGATTTTGTAAAGCATTTTAATCAAACAGATAACTTTTCTCCTCTACTCATTCATTCAACTCTAATTGTTTCAACTTATCTTTACTAAACTCTAGTTGTGTCTTTTAAGTTACATCTTTACTATTTTATTTTATTTCCTTTTTTCATAGGTTGGAGCTACACTTGCTCCCGACAAATAGTATTTTTGATTTTATGGTTTCTACTAACTCCATAAATCCATCTTAGAATATTCATGTTTTCTATACTAATGTTTTGTATATGTTGTTTTCTTATTGTTTGACTCACAAAGTACATAGCATGTGGGTCCTACTATAGTCAAACATTTTATTTTGATCTAAGTGGGATCTAAGTGGCAAAGATGTCAAGGCTCAGATGGCTTGCCTAGCTCACATATAAGTGCAACAAATGGAGTATAACAGGATACTCCTTATAGAACATCATTTATCATTTATGTAAATGCAAAATGAGGTTCGGATTGAAAGAATTTTATGAATGCCCAAATCTTGTTGAAGATCAAAGCAGACAAACTCATAAATGTTTAGGAAGTTGTGGGTATGAATGTCTTTATTTATACTAACGGCTGAACAATTTAAGACATCAGATTAGGAAGAATGATTGACCCACATATAAAGGACTCAAATGAATTAGGTTTGTGAGTATTTGAGCAGGCTCTAGCAAATAGGCTCCACAAGAGAGGCATAAAATAGAAAAACATTAGTAATAGGCAGGTTTCCTCTAATACCTTTGATCACATTATATATCATTTGCTAAAAAATTCACGTACCCTAAATTACTCTTTTTCCCTTACGCAGAGCTTTAGCAAGATTCTTTTTTGTGGATTCTATTTATTAATTTTTCACTATATCCTAGGTTTTCCCCTGTACATCTAATTACTGCTAACACTATCCCTATGCCAAGATTTTCATCCATCTTTTCCACAAAAGAACAGAAAGGATAACAACTACAAAGGTAAACTCAGTTTTGAGCCATAATTTGTTGTTGAAGTGTTAATTCCTCTGGTTTAAAATTTAAATTATTAACTAGCCATTAGGTTTTAGCTATTTATAATTATTTTCCCTTTTCACATAGATGACCTACCCAGCTCCCATATGTACCTGCTTGGCCTGCCTCAGCACCTAAACTGCCTAAGGGACCACATATTGCATGTATGTGATGCAAACCCTTGTATCCTAGGCGATGCATATGCGGCTAGTTGGACTGTGTTTTACAACACTGTTAGTTGGTACTGGTTTCCATTGAGCTTACTGTCTGTTAATCCTTATGGTTCAAGCTTACTCCATAAAGGATGAAGCCTTACTTTCTCCACAACCAGGTACTGTTTCTATAGATAATCTCGTCTGTACAAGCCACTGGTTTTGTATATGAACTGTACTGGATACTGGTTGTGGATAATCCCACTAAGCATAATCTCAGGTGTAGTACCCAGCCTTTCATACCTAATAGATTATGCCTTGGCGTATACCTATTGTTAATATAAGATACCTACCACCTTCCCCTCCTGTGTAAAATCCGTGTAAAAAAATGTGAAGTTGTGAAGGCTCTTTGCTTTCACTTATTTATTCCTCTACAAATCCACTGAAAGTTCAGCTTATGCAATTACATCTGTTGCTCAAATAGTTGAATCTAGATCTAAGAGACCTTCAAAAGTTGCCCTTTTTGCTCCTTTTGTTACTTGGGCAACTTGCAGAGTGTATTTGCCATGAATATTGATGATTATGCAAATTTGCATGCATTCTTTCCCTTCTTCGACCTATTCTGTCATGCATTACATGCCGAACTAGTAGTGGATTGCTTATAGTAGACGTAATCTATATGTTGTTCAGCTTGAATCTAGCTTATACATATAGGCAGGCAGATCATGCTTTTAGATATATGCTTAATTATTTTAACAAAAGCTGTTCTTGCTTCTGGATTAGTATAAACTGTTTTTCACTTTTTAACAGGTTGTAGGGACCTTTGGAGGGCTAGGAGCAGCAGGGTTCTCTGCTTCGCTTCTTACATCTGTTTTGCCAACCACCTTAGAGGATCTCCTTGCTCTTGCTTTTTGTTCAGCTGGTGGGTAAGTATTAAGGCCTTTCACTAAATTTAGCTTCATTTCACTTCTTGCTTACCCACAAAAATTAGGTGACTATCATATACTCTATCTCTTATTGGTCTGTTCTCTCTTGAGCTGGGAGCTACTGTAGCAACGCTTGGAGTTGGGCACTGATGCCATAGGCAGAGTGGAAGAGATAATGGAGATGGCCTGTCATGAATATTGAATAAACCACCATTCAAAGTAAAATCATATGGTCGTTTGAGAAAATAAAATCCACGTGAACAATTTTGAATATTTATGATGTGTTTAAGCAAGAATGGCGATTCTCAGTTTTCCTTCTTTGTAGCACCTTAAGGATACACAATCTCTTGTCAGATAAATGTATCAAACCATGCTTCAGGGCACATGTGAGGAGGATATTATTGGGATCGAACCACGCTGATAGTGAATAGACTCTAGTTAGGTATTCAAAAACCTCAAAAATTCGGATTAAAGATGTTGTGCCCTTCATGTATGGATTTCGAGACAGATGAATGAAAATACCGAGTCTGTTTAGTCTTATTGCCTGTTGTATATCTCTCAGTTAATCATCCTTTCTTATTTTTCTGATTTTCGTTATAATTATCTTCTTTGACAGCTTAGTTGTTTTCTCTACTTCTAGCTCTGTCACGAAGATGAATGGAGCTTCGAAGTACCATTATCGCCCTATCCTTTTTAAGTGTTTCTTTTGACATTGCAGGTGGTTTGCAATTTCAAATTTTCCAAGAAGAAGAAAAGAGGTGATGGAGAAGGTCAGCAAGGTGGCTGATAAGTTGGCTACCGAACTCAACGATGCTATGTTGAAGGACCTGATGAATAGCGTGGAGAAACTAAATCAGTTTGTTGAAGTTATTAGCAGACCTTATGCGGATGCAGCTCAGGACAGAATAGATCGATCCATAGAAATCCAAGAGGAGTTGGCAAAGGCTGAACAGAATCTACAAGCTCTGAGAGTAGAAATTCAAAACCTTCATGTTTCATGAAGCCGAATCAACTTCAGACCCCAGAAGCCCCTTCGGTCTACGTTTCGAATCGCTAGTGAAGTGCTGTTGGATTCGATAGCAGCCTTCTGTATCGTAATCTCTGTATCTTATGAGGAACAATTGTACATAAAGTTTACTTTCAGCCGCAAAGAAAGAGTTTCTTGTGTTGGGTTTTCAAGCGATATTCTTTGATGTTGTAAGAATACAACTTCGTTTATGTTCCAGCCGTGGTATTACTTTCAGATGCGTTTCCACTTCTTTGATGTTGTAAGAATACAACTTCGTTTATGAACCAGATATGTGTTTCAGGATTATTGTGCGATAGTAAGAGATGAGATGGACTTCTTAAATAATTATTATTTAAATTTCATTCAAAATATATTATATTTAGTGAATTTGAACAATTCATTGGTCACCTTTAAAAGTAAAGAAAGAAAAGAATTGATGTCGAAGATATTTAATATTTTAGTTGGACAGGGCTTATCCTATTTAAAAATAAATAATTCTAAATTATAAAAATGAGACAAGTCCAAAATATGACAGGCAACTTGCTCAAGTAGAAATCTGTTGAGGACCATGAGAGCTCATGCGTGACGGCGATGGAGGGATCGAACGTGTTAATCATTTTTTTAATCAAAAAACACTCCACTCGATCAACTCTATTTATAAAATGACACGGATATCCTTCAATACATTAGGATAAAATATATTATAATAATTACGATTTCATAATTATCATAACTATAAATTATTTATAATTATAACAGTAGTTACAAAATCGTAATTGTTATAACTACAAATAACTATTGTAGTTATAGCAGTTAAAATTTCATAATTATTATAACTACACAATTACGATTTATTTAATTACTATGACAATGGGTTAAATTACATTATAACAGTAATTATAGTTGTTATAATATAAAATTTAAATAAAAGATAATAGTATTGGATATTATAGAATAATATTGAAGAGTATTTGAGTAAATATATATGATAAAATTTAGTATGATATATATATATGACAGAAGAGAATAGGACTTCATATGATTTTAAAAAAAATCAAAACAAGACACTAAATAAAGGCGTCCATCTAATTTTATCCAAAATTTTATGTATTTTTATATTTTAATCGTGAGTAATTTTATGTTATTAAAAAAAAATTTGAGGCTGTAACTGACCGCGCCACACCAGGCGAATAACCATTAATCTCACGTGGCTTTTTGGTAAACGGCCAAAGATTTATTTTATTTTATTTTATTTCTAAAGAAATTGAAATTGCAATCGGCTCTCCACCGACCTCAAAACGGATCCGACGATCCCGCTGCTGGTCATTGTCTCACTTGCTCTCTCTCGATCGATCGATTCCACAGTTCGCTCGCCATGGCAGCCGCCTTCCTCTCCATCTCCGTCTGTTCGCCGTCGACGCCCCTCTCCTCGGTTCTCCGCCCAGCCGGCAGAAGCTCCCCGATCCGTCGCGCCCGTTGCCTTTGCAGCTTATCCTCCTCCGCCTCTTTTTCTCCTCGCTCGCGCTCCCATGGAGAAGGCATCCCCAACGCCCCCCGTTCCACTGCCGCTCGAGACGGAACCTATTTGGGCGCCGAGGCCGACCCCGATTCCAGGTTCGGTCACAAGCTCACGGTCGATCCCAGCACCAACGCGCTCCTCGGCCCCGTGCCTACCACGGAGTCCACCGTCGAGAGGGTAAGCAACTCTGCTTCCATTCCTCCTTTCTTCGTCCTTGTGGTTCGGCGAATTCGTTGTTTGGCTCATGATCTCCATACTTACCACTATTCCCTTTTCCTGAACCACTTGTTGGTACATAATAGTTCAAAAATCTCGCTTAGTTAGTGACTAGGGATCCACGCGGTATTTACTGTGAAAATAAAATTTACATTTGTAGGTGATCTATTGATGTGGGTTTTTAACCAGGAGATGTCAAATAATTAAATGTTTTCCGGATTTTTTAGTGAATTTTTTTGACCTTTGTATAGGGAAATTTCTGGCTACAAGAATTTGGGGGGAAAAGTAGCCTTTTGCATGGTTAAATTAATTGACGATTTCATGAGTTGCAGGTCAAGTGTACTGGGGCAACAACTTGTCAGCTCATGTTGTAGACTGATTTTTTCAAGCAACTTAGTATGGTACCACTTGGTAAAAGATCTAGATTTAAGTAACTTCTTTATCTCAATTGTGCTCATGTAGATTCTCGTTCCCCTTAGTGTTTGATTATTATTGTAACTACCAGAAAATTGACAATATAACAGTGGGCAGGTAAAATCCTTTTCAACTCCCTTTCCTTACAAAAATACGGTTTTTCCATCCATTGACTACCAATATGGTTTTACTAAAATAAAAGGATACACTTCACAAGGTTTAGGAGAAACAAGAATCTCTTTATGGATTTTACCATGGATTGTTCAAAATACATTGCTATTACATAATTTCTTATGGCAAGGCGAGAGGGCTGGGTGAACAGGACAAGATTCACAAAGAACTGCAGATCACATGGTGGCACAAGGAATTCTTCAATAATAATCCAAAATAGCAAAATTTTCACTTTCGATTCTGAAATTTGTCTTACATTTTATTATATGATGTACTATGTATGCTTTATGGTTATATGATTTTAATGAAAATCTCAGCAGTTGGAATTCCAGAGGAAGTTTTTTTTGGCTCTAATATGCTTTTGTATAATGTCAATGTTCTTTACTTCTATTTTACTGATAGTATAATCTTGAATTTTGGTAACCAAAATAAGTGGATTTCTTTAACTATTGCTAGCTTATCAAAATAATGAAATATACTTCTGAACTAAAATGCAGATAATTTTTGATTTTCGCTTCCTAGCCCTGCTGGCTGTTGGTGGCTCACTTGCTGGATCTATATTATGTTTTCTAAATGTAAGTTATTCCAAGTTAAATATATTCTTCTTGTAAAAACATAAAGTATGTCCCTTTTCTAACAAAACAGACTATTTCTATTATGTATTTAATAACAGCACATTCATAGCTCTGAATTTGGGAAACAATGACCATTACATGACTAGTTTACCTGGTACTAGTAAATATGTTATTTTTGTGGTGCATCATTTGTTCTTTATTATCGTCCATATGCAAAAATCTAAAAGTTTCTATAGTGGGATTTTTTCATATCATTAATCTTTGATTTAATTACTGTAGACAAGAACCATTTAGTTTTCCAATTTTCTAATCGACAGTATATTTACTAGCTGACATGAATCATCACATCAACTCATGTTTGTCCCAAGAGTTGGTTATATGGATCTTATCGCTCCATTCATCAATTCATCTCGATGCAAGGATAAATTACTAGTCACATTCATATGACATGAATGTGTTCACCAAAATGTTGCAATATGTTAGCACTAGTCTCTTTGTGCAAAACTAATGGAACTTTAATTTTCAAAGTCAATGGAGAATGTGCATGTGATTTGGTGCCTTCTTGTGAAGTTAGATGATGCACATATATAATTGAAGTTGATGTACAAAGGAAAATACAAAGTTATGAAAAATGGCAACCCTTTCTGATGAATTCAAACTTGTTATAATAAAAGTTGTATGAATATGGAGCTAGATCAGACAACATCGAACTTCAATGTTGATGTTACTTGTATAGACTCCATACAAATTCAGGCTTATATTATGTTTCATTTTATTCATATTCTTTTATGTCATTGACTCTCCTGTAAGCATAATTTGTCCCTCTGAAGTTTCAAGTACCTTGAATATTTTTTCCCTAAAATTTTCATTTTATTAGGGCTGCGTTTACATAATTGATGCATATAAGGTTTACTGGACAAGCTGTATTAAAGGCGTTCATACTGGACAAATGGTACTCCGGTTAGTTGAGGCTATTGGTAAGTGTATTTCTGATTAATTATGGCTTTGATGATTGTTGCATATCATACCACCATATTAATCATTAAGGAGATAAGGCCCTTCTGCAAGGCTTCAACAATATTCTTATATTGCTTTATTATTATGGTCCAGAACATGTAGTATACTTCCAAATGTATTAGAACAAAGTACGAACTAATCTGATTGAGAAAATAGAATATTCTGGATTGTGTGTTCTAGCATGCAACGATATACTGATGCCAAATATGCAATAGTGAAGGCATCAGTCAAGTTTCTGTAAAAGCTTGCTATCAAAGAGTTTTAACCATATCAAGGATAGCAAGCCATATTAATTTGAATGAGTAAAATTTATGATTGACAAACATGTTATCATCTCTATATTGTGTAAGATACATAGGATCACAAGCATAGTGTTAGGAAATGAAGTAAAATATCAAATGTGGTTTCGGTTCCTCATTCTCACCAAGTTTGTCTTGTCTTGGGTGAGATTGTAACTTTGTTAGGTGCTCTTGTCCTACATATTGTATACCATATTTGGTATTACCCTAATGGCATAATAGGCCATACGTGTTAAAAATATGTACATTTGACACTCCCTCTCAAGCTGGTGCATATAAATTGATTGATGTCTTACATGTTTACAAAGCAGAAAATGCTCCAAAATAGAGTGTGGGTGGGTTTGGTTGTAAGCCAACCCTCACTCTGATAGATTTTGGCAGCTTGATTTGTGCTTTAAAAGTGTAATCCAAAAGAGTATAATGTTCCTAACTGCCCCTCAACTGATACTACATGTGAACAGAATATGGTTAGCAAACAGGATATGAATTTTAATTTCTTGTTGGAACATGGGACTTGCTAATTCATTTAAGTTAAACATGCTACGAATTTGTAATTTAAAAAAGATGAGTTTGAACTTCTTTTGACATGTATTTCGAGCTTGCTTGAAGTGTTATTTCTTTCCCGAAAGTTGTAGTGATAATTTATCATTTCTGCAGATGTTTATCTTGCTGGAACAGTGATGCTGATTTTTGGTATGGGTTTATATGGACTGTTCATCAGCAATATAACCCCTGAGACACCTTCCGGTGTTGATCGTGCTCTAAAGGGATCTTCTCTCTTTGGGATGTTTGCCTTAAAGGTACTAATAATCTTCAAGAGATAAAAAAAATAGTAATCTCTGGAATCAATCTTTTTTCAAATGCTCCAACTCTGCACCAAATTTCTGCTTCAAAACAATTTTTCTTTCCTTCTGGACTTGCTGGTAATTGTCTCTTAACTGAATCAAGCAAAGTTGTATTACTCCACATCCTTCAAACAAGAAACTAATTTTACTTTCCCGAGTTATGTTCCAATTGGCCTACGCGCAACAAAAATGTTGGAATTGCTAACAAATCTTTTTCTACAAACAAAATGATGAGTTTCTTGTTCCATACAGGAGAGGCCAAAGTGGATGCAGATTAGCTCACTGGATGAGCTAAAAACGAAGGTTGGGCATGTCATTGTCATGATTCTCCTGGTGAAGATGTTTGAAAGAAGCAAAATGGTGACGATAGCTACTGGAATGGATCTTCTATGCTACTCGATATGCATATGCTTGTCATCAGCATCATTGTACATTTTGCACAACCTTCACAAGTCCGATTGAAAATTCCGAGTTCTCAGATATGATGTAAGGTAGATTATAACAAGCTCTCTTCTATCGGCAATACTAAGTAGCAAGAATAGTATATGATTTCATTTCATTGTGCTTGTTGGTGCACATTACTAACACGATGAACAAGTAATGAAATGAGCTGTATTAGTTGCTATGACCTTTGCTTTTGTATGATTTGTCTACCTTCCTCATTTCAAATTTTATTCTCAGCCACCTCCAGTGGATGAACAGTAGATTAATTCAAAATTTGAGATGAAGTTTCTGCATGAAATGATCAAGTACAGCATCACAAATCTATCAATTTTCACGCATAATAATATTCCAAATTAGAATAACTCTATCAATTTTCACGCATAATAATATTCCAAATTAGTTATACAATAATTCTATCAATTTTCAAGCATAATAATATTCCAAATTAGTTATACAGTAAAAAGATATAATCGATGTAACGAGCTACTGGATTGGAGAAAAAATATTTAATGAAGAACCATTAAATATAATTTTTATTCGATTAATATTGATATTTAAATTAGATTTGGTCGGGTGCGCCAGGCCTATGCAGTAGTGCAACGCAAGGGCGACGCGCGAGGATTCCAGTAGCAAGCTACTGTGGCGAACCCTCTCCCCATAAAAAATTAATTTAATATCATAGTGGGCCGATGGCCCACGTATCAGATATTAAACTGATAAGAACAGATACTACACTTGATCTTAGCCAAAAGGCCGAGAAAGGTATGAGTTTTCTCCTGGCATCCTTCCCCGCTTTAAAGATCTCGGTCGCACCCGGAGCGGTAGATTTAGCGATGTGGGACTAAAGTTCCATTGTTCTCCCCCCTCGCTCACCACTTCGCTCCTCCCCTTCTCCGCTGAAGCTCTCTGTCGATTTGCTGGGATCATACTCTCCGGCTTCTACTGGAGGCGTCGATGATGTCGCCTGGAAGGCTCCTGGGTCCTTAGGGATCCATGGGGACGAAGCAAGGTATCGAATGTTTTTCAAAGAACATAATTGTATCTTGTTTCTTTGTCTACACAATTATAGATTTTATATATTTTTTTACATTCAGAGTCAACAAACTCAGAGACACAGAAAACATAAACCTTGAAAACTTGCAAGTATCTCACTGCTCATCGAAATTTTATCTATTTAGAAATTTACAGTGAATATTTTGGATGAATGATAGCCATTGCATTCTAGCTATAGTAGTTATTTGTTACCTGTAGGGAAACAATTCGAATATTCATATCGAGATCCTTCATCATCATCATCATCATCTAGCTTACATTCTGAGTGCCTAAAATTTTAATGAATTTGAAGGATTCTTTTGATGCATTTGCTGTGCGAGTGTAGGTTCTGCTCCTTTGATCTCTACTAGCACAAATACGTTGGTTTACTGAATTAGATCATTAGCAATAGGACTGGTGAATATGCATTTGGCCAATACATATTGACATCTACTAGTTGGGAACTTGCTGTGATCTTAGAATTAATGTCAAGATTTTATGTAGCTGGAGTTTAACTAATTAAGGTGGGTGGTGGAACTGTTGACAAAGTTCCTATGCTGATGATGATTCTGTTCAATCCTTGTCAGGAATTGAGTAGCATGTAATCTCAGAAATGTTATCGGGTCAAAAAATAAAAGAGGGACAAAAGTTCACATGGTTTTTATATATAAATAAATAAATATAATACCTTGCGTGTCTCCTTTGTGCGTGGTGCGCTACGGAAGATTTCAGACTTTCGGTTTCAAACGCTCGAAGTAGGAACATAAGTCATTTAAGATTTTTTTTAATTTAAAAAATTAAATTATAATATTAAATATAAAAAAATTTAATTACTCAGGTTAGATAAAAAAATGCAAGTAATAGCCTGACACACCTTATGAGTGGGCGCTTCAGCTCCATATTTCATCCACTAAGTAAATCAAAAAAATAAAATAATTCTTAACATGATGCTCCAATACATTTTTTATTTATTAATAAGATATTTAAATCTTACAAGTCAATTAATCTATCTTTGGATGTAGATTGTGATCTCACATTTCACACATAAATAAATCTAAAAAACAAGATGCTCCACTAAGACATAACTGCAGTCAAACCAAACGACACTAAGCTTTAAATAAATTTATTTTAAATGTTTACTTTAATAATTGATAGTAAAAGATGAAATCGTCACTTTTGATAACCCCTCTAAAATAGTCCCGCACTTCCCAGATGAGATAAAATCACAAAAAAAAATTCGCCTAATAATAATAGCACCTGCAGAGGGTGAGGTAACCAACAGAATATTTTACATTTGAAAATCGACCCCAAATCTATTGATAGCATACCCTACAGAAACCATCTGCACCAACCATGGGAGTATGTTTACTTTAATAATGATCATACATTAACTTACCCTGTCCATTTCCCAGGTCTGTTCGTTTTTACAAGAATCTTGTTTTATCATAATACAGTAAACGCAAAAGGAACTCTTAAACTCCAACACTTGATCTAGCAATAATCGGGTGAAATCTAAAAGATTTTTCATCAAAAAAGTCAAAATTCAAATTTGCATAATACTCTATAGCTGTCGCCCAAATTAAAAAAAAATCTCATATCTAATATAATAATCACATCTAATTAAATAACGAAACAAGCTTGTGGTCAAAGAGAGAAAAGCACCACTTAAACAGTAAAAATTAAGAGTTCATACAAAATACCTTAGATACGCTGTGAACAAAGGACAAAAGAGAATATTACATCCAAGGTTGCCACAAAGAAATGGTTGAATAGGCATGTTCTTTGAGACTGCTCAAACTCAAAGCAAATTCACACCAGCAACATGCAACTTCTGGTACCAGTCAGATCGACTAACAACATCTGAGTCACCTCGATTTTATCCATCCTCCACCCACTACCAGCTCCACCATCAGAGTTGCCACCCCAGCCACCTTTGCTACTGCCACTATTGTTATTGCCACCCCAACCAGAATTAGCAGTGCCACCCCACCCTCCACCACTAGCGCCAGCTGCTTTATCATTGCTCCCATCAGTAAAACTACGTGCCTGATAATTGCCATCGTTGTTGTTCCCACCCTGAGTGCTTCCACTTCCATAGCCACCCGTGTTACTACCACCACTGTTATTACCAACCCAGCCACGACTACTTCCCCCATGGCCACCAGCATTTGCATCGCCCCAGCTAGAACGACCATCGCCGCCTCTTCTTCCACCCAAACCACTGTTGCTTAGTGATATGTCATTAATAACGTCATCAAAACCACTTCCCCTATCCCCACCACCATTACTACCCCACTTATCCTTCCCGCCCTGGCCACCTCCAGTGTCCCAGCCATCTGTGCTACCTCTGTCAGTGTTATCCCTGGCTCTGCCCCGGCCCCTGCGGCCACCATTGTTACCACCTCTCCAGCTACGACCACCACTGCCAGCCCCAGTCCACTTGTCACCACTACCATAAGAACCACTTGCAAGATCTGCATCATTACTGCTTCTATAGTTGCTACCCCTGCCTTGGTCATTACCATTAGATTCAGAATCAGTACTATCATTTCCAACTTGTCCCCACCCACTGTTGTTCCTACCTCTGCCCCCATGGCTACTATCATTACCAACTGCTCCCCAATTATTACCAGTACTGTCAGTCCCAGCTGAATAACCGCCACCAGTAGCCGCAGGCGCACTACCCCACTTCCCACCAGGATCATCACTGCCTCTATTGTTGCCCACATGTCGGTTACTTCCCCAGCCACTAGTGGCGTCAACGCCAGCAGCATCGCTATTACCAACCAAGCCAAGATCAGTTATATCATTTCCACCTTGTCCCCGCCCACCGTTGTTCCTACCACTACTCCTTTCTCTGCCTCTGCCCCTGCAGCTACTGTCACCACCTTCTTCTCCCCAGTTACTACTGGAACTGCCTCTTCCGTTCCAACCTCTGTAATTGCCAGCTACAACTGACTTATCGCCACCAGTTGCAGCACCACCACCACACCAATTCTTCTCACCATGGCCATCCCCGCTATTGTTTCTAACTCCACCACCTGTTTCTTGGTTGCCCCAGCCACTTCTGAAGCGATCGCCGCCTCTATTTCCAGCCCAGACAGCATCAGTACCACCTGATCCTACATCTCCTGAAGTGCCCCTTCCACCTTGGCCACCAACATCATCCATTGCACCCCAACTACCATCACCACTGCCCCTCTGACTGCCAGTCCCAGCAGACTCATCACCACCAGTTCCCAGACTCCCCCAGCCACCAGCACTGCTGCCATCACTGCTATTCCCAACCCAGACACCATCAGTACTATTGTTTCCTTTATCTCCTGAGCTAACCCATCGCCCTTGGCCACTTACATTACCTTCAACACTTCCCCAACTCCCACCACCATCAGTACCCGCATTCGTGTTGCCACCCCAGCCACTACCACCATCTCCGCCACCCCAGCCACCTTTGTTGGAGCCATCTATGTTATAGCTACCCCAGCCAGAACCTGCAGTGTCACCCTTCATTTCTTCATAACCACTGTTGTTGCTTCCATCAGTACCAACATCATTCCCTCTTCCTCTTCCACGACCACGTCCACGTCCACGACCTCGCCCTCGTTCTGGACGAGGTATCCCACTATCATGACCATGTTGATTGCCAGTATTTCTAGAGTTAAATCTTCCATCTGCCAGGAAAAGCAACAAAGAGAATTATACTAACCAGGCAATGGTAAAACTTATAAATAATACAAGACAACATTAACTCATAAATGTGTAGCCAATAAAGGGTAACTAATTTATTTGCAATGAAGCAAATAAAGTTTGTCAAACAGTGACTTCCAAAAATAATTACACAGAAGCACAAGTATCTTATTCTCTTTTCAGCTGGAAGTACAAAAGAAATCAGCAACTTTTGAGAGAAATATTAGAAAATGCATAAACCCTATCAACAAAGTAAATCTGGTTGATATGCCCCTAAGACGATCCAGCATAGAATTTCAGGAGCAGCATTCACCTATTGCCACTATTCTAATCCAGATAAGGGTGGCAGTAAATGCCCTTAACCAAGTATGTACCTGATAAAGATTAGAAATGAAAGCTCTAGTGGTCAAATGCTTCCCTTTCTCAAGCAATCCTAGATGGGAAGCATCAGATTTAACATATTGACTAAAACATGTGATTAGACCAATAAAATAAAGGATAATCTATCTCAACGACACACACTTTAGCACTTCTCTTATCATTTCATTTTCTTTATATATTGCATAACTATTCTTTTTGCAGGTCTACCTAACATTTCTGCCTACAAATCTCTTTTGATAGTAGTATAACTTCAACTTGATTAACCACTATTGTCCCATACGTGATATATTCGTTACCTAACCGTAATTAAATACACTTTAAATTGAGAACAAATATTCTTTAACAAGTTACATGCATGTGATACATCTGAAGTTACACTGAGTTGTCAAATAATGTTACAATATTCATCCTTCATGATCAAAACCTTTAATCTTTTCAACAGAAAATTTGATTTAAAATCAGTGTTTTCAGAAGCTGCACCATGGTGCTAGGAGCCACACTCCCAGGTACATTTAGTAGTTCAGGTGAGACAGCATTATATGCTCAACGCACAAGAAAAATATGCCTAAATAATACACATATCTCTTTCTATATTCCTATATCTTTTCTTAGACCTCAAAAAAGAGCAGAAAAAAAATAGAACACCTAACAACTCAATTTTTTGAATGTTGAAAGTCATGATTGCATCCTCTAGATTATCTAACTTAGTTGTATACTGTAACTGGTTTATGGTGACAATGATGCTCTTGACTAATAGTGTCATGTAACATTATATGGGCTCAGTTATGACTAATGATACAAAAAAACATGGAATATATGACTCTGATTCTTTGATGGGTTACATAAATATGAATTCAAGAATTACATTTCTGTGACTGCGAATGAATTTCTTTTGAACTGAGGGAAACTAATAAACGATGTAAGTGTTAAATCACATTTTGTGTTACATGGCATGTACTTGTATGCTGCAGATACTGATATAAAGCATATATTTGATTTTTTGAAAGTTTGCCTTGCTTCTCCTAGGTACATATGCCTTATGCCTGGGATCTACGATGTCTTAGCGCCTAGTTAACCTAACAGGTCAAAAAATAACAGATCAAATGAGTAGTTTGAATTGTCACTATTTAATCACTGACAGATTTTTTTGACCACTTCACCAAGCTATGGCAAACTAGCTGAGCATGTAATAATCATGTCAAGAAGTAAGCTAACAAAACCTCATGGAATTTGAAATGAAGTGTCAAAGAACTATCAAGTGTAAGCTAACAAAACCTCATGGAATTTGAAATGAACAATTCAACAACCAATAATAATTTGCAGAGTGGAAGCAATTCAATCATACTAAAATTTTGTTTCCAGAATTCACAGAAAATGTGTCAAGAACTATCAAGTGTTGAAATATATAAACAGTTAAATGCTACTAATCACCTAATGCATTGTGTTTTAGATGTCTCTAATTACACACACACACACACACATATAAACAAACAGATTTCAAAGAAAACCCTTCACTTTAAGAAAAAATGTAGATCCATATAAGTTGCTTATGTCCTCCCTAGTAACCTACTTGCCCTTTAATTAAAGACCATTCACAGGTAAAGAATATGCCTGAAACATTTAGATCAGCTGCATTAAATTTATGTTAAATTGGCGGCTATATCAAACCATGAATCTAAGAATCAAACTGGCAAAAAGAACCTCCAATTAATGTAGATGCATCATTAATGATTTAAGTACAAAACAAGAATAAGATGATCAAAACATATAAAAGATCATAAGACGTTAATAATTGATAAATTAATCCGCAACTCTGCAGAAGCATGAACATCATCTATATAGAGTACCATTATTGATTTATCTTCTAGTTCAAAACAATCAGTCAAGGACATATAAAGCAAAACAATAAACAATATCAAGCTAATAAAACAATCCCAATTTCCCAAAAAAGCAAGCCAGGAGCAACACAATAGAATATTCAAGTCAGTCATTTTGATTTCAAGGATCTAAATATTAGCTAAATTATGAAATCAATTTATATAAAAGTGCATGGCTCGCACCAGGGCATAATAGATATACAGATGATGGTTGGATATTGGCAATTACCACAACCAAACAATGCAAGCATGCTAGTCAATGATGGTAAATTTCATATGTATCCACCCCCACCCCTACCCAAAAAACAAACAATGAATAACTCTTTAATCGTTGCTCCTCCCAATAAAGCTTAGTTGAATTTTGTCCTAAACTCAGAATTCTGCATCCACCAAGTAGTTACTTCTTTACTGGTAGAAATAATATTAATAACTGCAGTTGGTCCGACAGAACAAAAATCAAAGTTTCATCCCAATTTGATGTAAAGTTTCTAGAACACACTGTGGCATCTACAGTACAAACTGGCTTGGTGAATGGATAAGAATTAGTTCTTGTCAGACCAAGAGAAGACAGCAGGGCACTATAGGTATGTGTACGTAATTTTTTTTTGAAAAATAGTAGCACTTGTTGTAACAACAACAACAACAACCAAGCCTTATCCAATTAGGTGGGGTCGGTTTGTTGTTCTTAACAACTTGTTGTTAAGAACACAGGTCAAAAAAAAAACCAAATATAGCTGAAGATTCTCCATGAATATCAAAATCCCAACAGAACTAATGATTAAATTTAAATAATTCATTAGGGAAGTACATCAACTTTCAAAAGCATGAAGTTGATCAGCCAAGGCATTGGCTCAGTCACACAACTCGGTGAACTAGTAGGTTTCATAAAGTAACAAAATCAGCAAAAATGATATTGATACAATGAACTACCTGTAGATTCCCTACCACCAGAGGATACCCATCTAGGATTTTCTGTTGTTGCCTCTGCACCAAGTGTACATACAGATGGACCCTCACCAAGTAGTGGCTTGTCTATGTTCTTCTGAAAATATTCAACTAAGCGATTGATGCTATCAAAATCCTTTTTCCGAAACCTGAAACCTTTGGGATACACCCCAACATACTCATGATGTGGATTTGCACTTCTAATATAGGATAAAATAAAAATCCCAGGATGCTCATGAGAAACTCCAAAACAGTACACTATCCGCATTGGGTTTGCTGCCTTCTCTGCCTTCAGTTGATCATCAACCTCTATCTGATTCCCTTTTCTGAATTTGTGAAAACCAAGCATGCTTTTCAAGTGGGTTACCAGTGGATCAACATATCGGCGCATCACCTAAAAGACAAGAGACCGGATCCCATTAGAAAGTTAGCTCACAAAACTATCCAACAGAATTTTTTAAAAAACATGCAAATAGTTTCACAGTGCATCATTGTTGAACAACTAAGGTGTGTAAGACACAACCACAGTCAAGTAGGAAAACCAAAGATTAGATTCCTATATTGCAAAATTAAAAAAAACGACAAAAGTTTCAATTTTGCAGCAACAAATTTCATATAACATCAGACAGAGGAATGCATAAAAAAACATTTCAGCATATTGGAATGGGAAAGCATTTGGCAACCTGAAGTTCAGTCTAAAAAATTTTGGATAACAAAAATAGGTGCGCCAAGTTTTGGTCTCCATAAGAAGCAAAACTCATGTCCTCTTCGTATTAGTTTCTTTATGTTCCTCATTCTCAAAATCTAAACGCTGTCACTTGCAAATGTTGTCTGATGCCTTTTCAGAAGATAAGATAACAGAACTAAACAAAGTTCAAGTATGTCATTTTTAGTTAAGACACAATATTATTTAGTCTTATGTCAATTAAATACTAGACATAAGAATTAATCTATCCTTTTTACTAGTGCAATGAAGAGTAGAAAATAGAAATCTCGTTCAGAAGTTTATAATCTCAAATTTCATGCATAATTGATCCAAAATTGAATATAAACATATAAAATAATAGAGCCAAAGCCTTGTAATTATTATATGTGATGAAGCATGTGATTGGAGACACTTTCAAAGCTACAATAATTTGCTTTAGATTCTTAACAATTGCCCTAAACTAAAAGCTCCACGAAGTGGTTGACATTGATAAGTTGAAATATGCAAAGAGGGAAATATTATAATGCAGCTACCTCATTGAGATCTTCAAAGGACTCTTTATCAATTGTTAGTATCTTCCCCAGCTGAAGTAAGCTTGTCATATCTTTGTGATCTTTTCCTTTTTCAGCTATTTCTTTGTGAGCAAATACTCCATCAAAAACTTTCAAAGTCAACGTCAAAAATAATGGCCCTTTGGAACTGGGACGAATAATACTCTCACCAGGTTCTTTATGAAAGAGGTACTGCCATAGTAAGTTATAACACAGATTTAATACGTAAAGCAGTGCTTAAGTAAACAAGAGGGTTAGTGAATTATTATATATAATTGATCAAGCACACCTCAATCGCCTCATCAGCTGTCAGATTCTGAAAACGGGGATGAACAATCATCCTTGGTCTCAAAGGTTTATTCGCATTTTCCTTGTTCTTCCGGACCTTCACCATTTCACTGCCCATACTAATTCTATGCTCGTGGTAATAAGGATCTCGCTTATCAATATAAGGGCCTTTTTGCAGGTCACTAGCTTTGGATGTCAAGTAAACCACGTGCCTATTCTTATTCACATGCTTAATCTTGCATGTAAGTATATCCCCTACATGCACCTTCTCATAATCAAATCCTTCATCTGAAAAGTCATCAGAGGACACCATCCCTTTTAAACCAGAATCAAATACACAAATGACTTGACTCTCCTGTACATGGCGCACTGTGACCTGAACAATTCTCCCTTCTGGAATGGTATCATCTGTTTCTCCAGAGAGCATAGCAAACTCCTCCTCACAACTTGGTTCTTTAAAAGGTGCCCGATAGTCCCGAAACCCTTGTAGAAGCTCCATCTTTATATCATAAAGTGTCTCCCTTTTGTTTGTTCCATACTGGTCAAATATACTGTTTGCATACTCATCAATATCAAACACTTCAAGCTTGTGTGGATTTTCTCTAACATGTTCAATCACCTCCTCCAGCATATCATCCATATCATTTGCCTCCTTTAGAGCATCATCGCGATAGATATACTTGGCAAAATCCTTTGCCAGTTCATACGATTCTGGATGAATTCTAGTATCATCCAAAAGGTCCATATTGTGGTTACTATAAGAAGCCACCCCACTCTGTCTTACCCGTAAAAATCCAACAGCATTGATGAAAACGTTCTTTTTAAGAATCTTTCCCATAGGAATCTCTTTGCGATTCAAAATAAATCCAGCCCTCAAAAATGCTTTTTGTAAGACAGATGCTTTTCGTGGACCAAGACCAGCAATAAATTGTAAAGGAGCAAAAAGCCATTCATGACTTGCTGCTAGGTTTATATCCACACCGACTTGGTTAGAAGCATCAACCATAATCTGCTCAACAACCTCATACTTCTCATCGGGACTAAGGAAATGCTCCAAAGGATGAAATTTCCATGACAGTATTTCTTTTTCTTGTCCACAAAGAGTAGCCACCACAGCCAAAGGGTTTTGCAGAAAACGTCCAAGTGCCACAGCACGTTTCACAATACCTTTAGAAAAACCACATCTAAGAAGGTCAATTTTGAAGTTAGTGAAATCTCTAAAGAAAACAATCCTTACCTGGTTGACCTGGGAGTTGTTCTGAAGCAAGCTTTGAGTTCTCATAAAGACGAGGCAAAGTTTCATCACCAAAGATAGCAGTGATATTTTCCAATTCTTGACCAAGTTCTTTTGGATGATCCTCAATTATCTTGAACATAACCCACAAGACAATAAAACAAAAATGTTAGGTATTAACATTATTGTAAAAAGAGACCCACAGGACCCCATCTGCATACAATCCAGTGGTTCATCAAATTCCATATGTTATATCCACTATCAATATGCAAATTCAATAATGCAATATTGCAATGGACAAAACATGAACTCATTTGAGAAATTGTAATGATTACTTGAACCTTGACCAAGTCAATTCAATTTACTAAGTTTTGACCAATTAACCTTTTGAACACAACTAAAAGCTAAAACCCAAGTCTTTTGAGGCTATAGCAATCAACAAAAGAAATAGCAGCATGACCAAACACCTAGTATTTCCTATTTCCCTGCCTCATACAAACTACTAAAGACAGAACTTGAGAAAGGCACAATTCTCTTCCTGAAAGGATTAATAAAACTTTTACAACATTTCAGTAGGTAACATGTATCCTGTTAAATAGTAAGTCTAAAATATTATATCTTAATTGCATTTCTTATATATTACAAGGTAGATGTAAAGTATTTTTCATGAACTCTTTATGCTGATTAAAACTGTTAACAACTTATATTGCTATATTAAACTTGTATGTTTCCTGAAAAGTACTACATGAGTACTTCAATATTTTTGGTGTCCATTGGGTTCAAACTGAACTGAACCAAAGTAATAACTAATATCAACCAAATTGAAAGCGAACAAGAATTATCAATTTGGCTCACTTTTATCTGGGTTGAGTCAAATTGGCAAAGATCCATCAGCACCTTTAATTCTAACATCAAGTCATAAATGCTTTTACTTGTATGTAGTAGGAAAAACTGTTAAAACCAATGATTTGACATAGGGTACCATACTGCAATTTCTACACAATGTTTTCAAGTTAAGTTACAACCTAATTTAGATAAGCTATCCAATGACATGAATCAGATCTAAGACTTTAGGTCTTAAATAAAATCTAAAGTGTAGAAAAACATAAAGGCCACTGGGCATGCACCTGTTGAATCATAGAATATAATCTTTACCATTTATTTGAAGAGCGTGTAATAATTTATCAAACTCCGTCATGTGTAACACACTAATTAAAAGAATTCAAAACAGTAAAGCATTTATATGAACCACCTTCTAAACAACCACACTGCAGTACCCTTTTTTTAAAAGCATTAAATTGACAATTTTCTTAGGTCACTGGATAGCATTCAAAAGTTCAAAAATTCAGAAGCCATAACAAATAAAAGTAACAAGTAACAGTACAATGAAACTGAAGTTACTAGAACATATGGGTCAGGACTTAGGAGTCTACATTGTATTTAGCAAATATCCTATCAGCATATAATATTATGAACTAAATTTGTTGCAAAAATGAGAGGTAACCTCAAATCTGATTAATCCCAACAATCTTACAATCAGAAAAAAAATACAGGCAGCGCAGAACAGATTATAGAAGTAGAGAGTCTGAGCGAGAGGATGGATAAAGGATGGAGAATGGAGCAAATGACGGGGCAAACAAGGAGATAGTGAACGCCATATATGACATATGGTTTATTCTAACTTGCTAGAATCCATCAATCCATTCAAAGCCCACCAGTTTGCCATCTAAGAGAAATTAGGTCCTGTCTAATGATCAAGAATCACATTCACAAGAATAGAAAGAAAAGAAAGGAATTGAAAAAAAAAATGGAATAACAATAGGTCATTTAAGATGGTTCTTTCCATCTAACACACTCATTTGAAATTTAAGTGCTGCATTTAATTGCCATAAAACTAAAATTCATATGTTGAAATAATTTTTCAATATAAATGTGGTTACATAGTTCCTCATTATAAACTTTACACCAAACCTCACCTGTGGGAATGAAAATTGCATACAAATGCATTCCTATTCCCATCGATTCAAGTTGTATAACTCAAAAAACCCATAACTCAGGGAATGTTGCTTCATTATTTTTCTTAAATAGTTATTAGAAATAACTAGACAAAGCATTATTGTATACATCACACGAAATTGAAACCTGAATTGACATCAGCCAAAATAAAAACAAATAAATAAATGAAAAACTCAATACCACTCAAATCACACATCAGATCAGGGAATTCTAGATTGCAAAAATTAAACAATTTTAAAATAGACAATTAAAGGAAAGAGGAAACACTTGTTAGCGTGAGGCAAAATCAGAAATGTAGAAAGGCAATTAATAGATTCTACAAGACAAGTCGAATGAATTGATGTTGAAGGTGTAAAGTATAGAGGGAGACCAAAGAAACCCAACATCGAAGGTGTAAAAGAAAGAAATCTTTGGTTGAAGTATTCAGTTATAGACAAGTTTGAACCAACTAGTATTGAAGATGTAAGGAATAGGTGGAGACCAAAGAAAACATCAGTTGAAGCATTCACTAATAGAAGATTACAACTGCAATGTAGTTGTCCATAAATTCTAATGTACCCCCAGCCTCAAATAATTTGGAATAACACAGCTAGATCATGATGATGAAGTACAACTCGTAAATAATCATGTGAAAACTATACATATACCAATAAATAAATATCTTCTTGTTGTGCATGTCACATCATCATCTTTCACTAGTTTGATAATTTACTAGTGATGTGGCAATTCACAATTATTAATGGAAAGACAAATTAGGAATGTGTTGCAGGGTAGGTCCATGTCAAATTTTGCTCTCCTTAACAAGGCAATGCAAGGCCACAATTTAATTAATTTATAATGTTTGAGTACACCATTAATGCATAATGAAAGAGTGATCATATTTAAATACAATATCTATAAGGCTATATTCAGATAGTAACCGTTTAAGCTTTATTCAATTTTTTAGATTTTTTGTTTGCAAATAATATACAATTCAATTTAGATTGCTTTGTTTACTAATATAATTTGTTTCATTCTCTCTTTTACTCTTTAGAATGAATACAGAAGAACAATTCAATCAGTTTGCAGCCAAAAATACAAATTCCTAGTAAATATCAAATATTCTCCAATTATTCTGGCCAATCAAACCCATTTTACATCTCACTCCTAATTGTGACTAATGTGACTTTATATTCCACTTGACTTTAGTCAATTCTAGACGAACTCAACTAATTCGGATTGGCATCAGCAGGTTTTCAAACAATAGCACACATCAAAATACAATCATAAACTAGAACACAAGGTTGCGACAAAGAACTCCAAAATAGTTACCGGCAACTAAAAAGATCAAAATGAAAAACTTTGTGCATACTTCATTAATGTCGTCCCTTAGCTGTCTGCAAGACATGTTTGTTGCTCCTATGCAGATAACATGTGGTTGGTGATTGACCATGAACTTCAGGAGTCGTTGGCAGTCATTCCTCTTTCTCTGTTGATCAGTAACAGCCTGGGATCGAACACTAATTGAACCAGCATATAGCACATCCACCAGTTCTCCTGCTGAATCTAACATGACAAAAGTAGTTTCTGGCTTTCCAGGTCCCCAACAACAGGCCATAACTCTTACCTCAGATTCATTCTCCAAATCACTATCAGTGTGTTTCCTCTTGAAAGGACCAACCAAGACCTTATTCCACAATTGCTTTCCATATTCCACACAAAGCCAATTCTTTGCCTTAGCTGTCAACAATGAACGGGCTTCCTTTTCCATTGATGGCAAAATATGAGTGAGAAATGAATCTTTTAGTATCATCCTCCGCTGCTCATTCCATAACTGACCAGATTTACTGACACCTTTACTCAGAAAACAATTTGAAACATCACTCAATAATTTCATTTGGACATCTTCAGGTAGTTTAATGCTGACATGAAGCAGTTTATCTTCTTCACCCTTTTGGACAAGCAACCATTGAGCATCCACAAACTCAATTAAAGGCTTATTGTGGAGCCATTTCACACCTCCAAGTTGATGATAGGCATCAATTGCAAGATTTCCTTCAGGAGTAGGACTTGTTGACACAACAGCCTTCTCCATGAAAATATTGCGCACATGTTTTTTAACATTAGGCTCACAAGAAATCTCCACAGCTGCCTGCCAAAGAACAAAACCCAACATATAAAAGGACCCAAAATGCTTTAAGAATAATATTACAGGTATGCAGCATCTTTATATTAGAAGAAAAAGGAAGTGGAATATCAAACCATGTGTCTAGCTCCATTAAGCACATCTTTTGGAGTTTCAAACGTAGAGCATGTAAACTTTGCAGCAACTTCTTCAGGAGATTCTATGTCATCTTCAACTTCATTAGATATCTGAAAGGGGAAAAGGTAGTTTAATAGTTGAAGAACAAAACTTGCTACCCCTAATATCTCAAAAAATTAGATAAAATTATTAGATAAATACAACCTGACTGAAACCATAGAGAGGTGGTAGCAAAGCCAGAACAAGCATAAAAGATGGCTATTCCAATACAAAAAAAGATGGTGACATAGTTTTCTTTTATTAAACAATAAGAATATCTGTTAGCATATGCCACCTTTTCTGATGAAAGAAGTGACCCAAATGTTTCAGGACTAGCACCAAACTTGTTAGTAATCTGCCATAGCCTAGCATTATAGGAAACAGTGTGCAATGACTTTCGCTTAGGCCTCTTAAATTGTCCATCATATGTATCGTCTTCACAAGGAGGAAAACACAGATTGAACTTCGCATCAATGTCATCAACCTCTCTTTCAGATTTTGCATCATTCAGTGCCAAAACAACTGAATCGAAAAGTCTTTTATTTAAATTGAGTTTAGTTTCTTCAGTTTCTTCATCAACTCTTTGGCTTTCCTCTTCAAAATGCTTTTCATAATAGGAACGAAGAGCACTCTTCCTCTTCTGAAGCAACAACCACTTTCTGTCCAATGACTGAACTGTCCATAGTATCTGAAAGACAAATGAGATTCACCTTCAGCACATCCTTTATCATCCCACTAAAGATGATTGTACAATTGTTTCACAAAAAACTAGAATGATGTTTCCTTAGTACCTTATGCCACTTCAATCTTTTCATTTCGTCACCATCCTGCATACTGTCATCAAGATCCTTCAGCAAGCTATCACATAATTCCTTGCGATACATGCTAATGAAAGGAATCTGCGGGTGAAAATACAGGAATTAGCGATCCACATTCTTGTGAATCTTAGATATCAGTGATCAGAAACATATAGAAGTAAAGTCCCTACATCAAGTTTTTGCACATGCATCATTCTTAAGACATTCTCAATATTGTCTTTATTTATATCATTGAGTACTTGACCATAGCCAACTAAAGGAGAGAATCTGCCATCGGTAAGCTGATCATAAATCCAGTTTCTCTCCTCTTCTACATTCTGATCATCAATAGGTGGTGGCCCAGTAGTATTCTCATACAACTACAAGAAAAGAAATATCAGACGAATAAGAAAATGTTAATTAATCTATAAGCAGCTGCACTTCCCAACAGTATCCCACATTTCAATGACAAACAAATTGCTTTGTTACCTGAATTCTCTCTGGAATATCTTTCTCTCGTATAATGTCATCCTTCTGTGTCATACAATTCTCTGAAAGAACAAAAGGTTCAAACTCATCGTCCAATCTTTTTTTCACAGATGTGTCAAGATCACCAAATATCTCAAGTGTTTCTTGTGAAGTAGATGATGCAATGCAAAGCACTTGGTGTGATTTCTCTTTTGTCAATTTTCTATACAAATTAAATTGACAATCATGATAATTATGAAAATCAGAAAAGAGATGATGTATTCTCAAAAGATAAAGTTCAAGAGGAACATATCAGACCTCACAAGGGCACCAGCGCCATCCACATCTTCATCCACGATAAAATCAGCCATTTCATCTTCATCACCAAGAACGTTCCTATCTTCTGATTGATCGTCTTCATCAGCAAAATCCTCTAGGGCCACCAGCGTGTGGTGAAAAAAAAAAAGACTAATCCCTTCCAACCAATAACAGCCCAACAAAACATAGATTGCTAGCACAAAATACTTAAATATTTACCATCATCTCCGAACAAGCTAATCTTAAGTTTTTCTTCAGCTGAACGGCCACCTTGACTATGCCAACCAATTGCTTTCTGTTGATCCTCCAATTCATTGTCCCTTCCGATCTTTAGACGCTTGAATTTACCATTCCCCTGCAAAGAATCATATCGTTAACAACTCGAACAAGACATAGGACACGAGATGAAATCCAAATAGGAAGCAAGAACAGCAAACATACTGGTTTGGGTGGACAGAAACCACTCGTGTTGTTTTCCTCGAGCAACTCATAATCTTCCTCATCAAGAACAAAGTTCTTCTCCAAAAGCCTTAAGTGCAAAACATACAGAAGATACATTCAGCTACTAATAGGTCACCCTAGAAACCTCAAGCTACATTACCTTTTCTTCTTATTCTTCTTCCTTTTTGTACTATGCATCTCTTCATCACTCTCCTGAATTTCTTCCTCTTTTATGTCATCCACGATAAATCTATCTCGCTCATACTCATCCTGTTCTTCTTCTTCTTCTTCACAAAAAGGGGAGAAATGATTTCATCAAGCATATAGCTCATATACCAAATCCAATATCTTAGTCATCCCAAGTTCTGAAAAAATAGTAGAAGTAGTAGTCGTAGCAACAATAATAATCAATGCTACCTTCCTCTTCACCATCATCCGCATCAACCGCCACGGCTCGTTTCCCTTTGAACTTATCTGCAAATATGAAAAGAAATCGAAACAGGGAGCATGCGTTCTTACGCAGACAACGCAGAATGGCATCTAAGAAGAAGCAATACTAGAAGTACCTCTCTTTTCAGAGCTCACCGCCTTGTCTTTCATCTCGGTCGACTCGAATGCGCAGACCTAGTTTTTTGTAGCGTGGAAAAGAGCCACCGAGCCAGTAACTCCCAACGCTGGGGAATGCGGTAAAGGGCTTCCCGATGCCAGGCTGAAAAAAAAACTTCCAAAGGGTAACGGGGAGTCACGGAAGCGGCCAAAGGAAGAGAGCAACCACAGGCGACCACGGATCGAGAGAGGCAGATTCACTAGGGTTTAGGAGAAAATATGGAAATGCAATCGAGAAACCCTAACCACTATCTCTCGTGCGCCTCGACAGATCGGGAAGTGCGCGGCGGTGCGGAAGCAAGAGGGAGGCGACGCAGACACCGGCGTTAAAGACGTGAGAATCGAAATTCAACTGAATAAATTAAAATAATTTTTTTAAAAAAAACTGAAATTCTAAATTAATCGAACTATTATTAATTTTTACGTTGTCGTCTTGTGACTAAACGAGCGATTTTTAAATATCTAAATTATTTACTCTATTTTTAAAAATTTTAAATTATGCAATGATTTTCTAAAATACCATTTACCTTCCCACTCTTTACCCACTTATCTTAATTCTTAACTAAGCAGCCGCTCAAACAGACGATTACGAAAAGTTAATCACAGAATGGTAAAATAAACATGGCCAAACAGATAAATTGAAATCACAATAGAGTCCGAGTTAGCCATAATCAAGCAGTACCCTCCTGATCAATATCACAAAATCACAAACAAACAATAACTCGACCTAGTAATCACAATTAAAATCATGACTAACCCAGTTGCTGTTGGCGAGTTAGTCTGCCCAACACAAGGAAGCTCTAAACCTCAATTTGGTCAACTTGATCTCGAGCAAAACATATTAACCAATTCAATAAATTAGCTAAATGAACTGTCTGGCCCATCGAGTCAATACTTGCGAGAGAGTGACAGGATTAAATGGGCTACATGAAAAAGAATTCAATACTTGCGAACTTGTTTAGGCAACCAAAGGATCGCAAGAAGCTGTTATCGCAATTACAAGATGCGCGTACACATGCAATAGTGGAAGAAATTTCTATACAGCTAATATGGGTAAAGATAATAACAGAAGAAGAAAAATGCCGTAGAATACTAAAGACGATGGCATTCACGCTACCCTGGTGATGTTTCCTGTTCTGCATTCACAGGTGCACAAATTTCTGGAACCTTCTACCACGCGTTGCGACCTCCTTATATGCAGCTTGATGTTTACCAACTTGCCAGCAATCTGTTGGAAACAAGAAAAGTATTGAGTGCATCAACAATTAGTTCAAAGATTAAGAACAGACCATTCTCCATGCTAAGTCCTCGGCGCCGAGAGGCTGAGCTGGACTCGAGAATAAGAAATGCCTTGAATACTGCAAATATCAACACAATGGCACATGAAGGTATATAAAAGGCTTGTTTCAGCTCTCTCAGTCGATTAGCGTTGAGTAGGTTCTAAATAGAAAGTGTAACTAATAAACGTTCCATGAAATCTAAAAAGAACCTTTGCTAGGTTATTTTGCATTTCCATGATTTGCTTAGAATCCACATTCATAAGGAAATTGACGAGCCATCCCGGTTGTACAGCATCATTAGAGGAGACAAAAAGTGCTATCTGCAGAAGAAAAGGGCAAAGCTTCAGTTTATGTGACATTATCATACCGCTGCCAATGTAGAAAAGATTCTCAACTACAATTTGTGATAATATACAGTTGGTACTTCAACACAAAAAAACACAAACCAAATTATGTTATACATCTCGAACCTTTTTTGTTTGGGCGTCGGATGAGTCAGACAGACAAACACACATGACATAGAAAGAAAATAAAATCATCTATCACAACTTATGCAGTATAACATTAATGAATTGTGGGAAAATTATTGCTAAGAAGAATCCTAAGTAATCCTTCTCTACCTTTATTTGATAAAATAAATATTACAATTAGGCTCCTTATACATCAAATGCTTGATTGTACAGTAGAGTTTCATTGGCTTTAGGGGCATATTGTATCTCACTCATCAAATGCTTGCTCATTTGGGTTAAGCATTTAATAATCATGACACTTAAACCAATCACATACTAACTCACCTAGGACAAGGTGCTTACATCTTGACTGGCCTCAACTCACTTTGATGATGCTCCTTGTAGTTCATCTATGTTTGAGTCTAGCCCAGATCCTAGTTTGACCAAGCTCTTCCCAACTTGGTCTTCTGTAGCCAACTTACCCAACCAAGATATGAGCAGATCAAGAGACAAGTAGATTTCCATGTGCGCTATAATTTTGTCTATAACAAATTCTTAGTTATCAATAACCTTAGAAATTTTAGGTAACAGATTAGAGCATTTCCAAGAAGAAAGAGCTTTAAAACTTTAGCCCAGTTCTTACTTCTTACTGAACAACATGACCACTGTCAATGACTGGGTAAACCGATCAGACTTGTGACTTTAATGATGATCATATAACTTCACCAATTGAGCAGTTAATTCACACAATTTATGAATTTCCATGACAGAAAAGATGAAAACATAAATTCTACATACCTTACGATAATCAAGTATTCCTTCAAATGGAAGCTCCAATTCATCGCTGACAATAACTGGAATACAACCACTAACTATTGCATCAAACAACCTAGCTGAAGAAGGTGTATCACCAGCTGGGCTCAAGCAAAAGAGGGACCTAAAAGGATGCAACAGAATAAGATGGCATAATATTAAGCTTCCAAAGGAATTGAACATCTAGAATCATAAACATGTTACTTGCGCATCCCAGCCTGCGCTGCTGCCTTTCCAGTTTCACCAGCATTTCCCTCTACCATAACAACATTCTCACTATTATGTAGTGCTGCTGCAAGTTTACTACGAATTTTACCTCCCTATATAAAGAAAATATCCTTAGGACTTAGCATGCAGAAACCAAATATTCAAGGGCCTAAAATGATTATCATATCCATCAAGAAGGCTATCAGGCATTATCAAAAGAGACAAACTCATACAGCGTTCCTCTTCAGCCTTCCACGAAAGAATAACAATGTGCTTCTTTTTGACTGAGAATCATGTAAGCATTGTGCATCACAAAAATCAACGTTAGGAACATAAGGAAGAATAAGGTCTTTTTCCAGCCAGACTTCCCCTGGCTTGTACCTACACAAGGCAAATAGGCCAACTCACCACTCTAATAACAGAGACACACAAGTTCACTCAAAAAGCTAAATGACACAATTACCAATTTCCTGTGGAATCCATATCTGGAAGAAGCCAAATTGCCTTTTTCATAAATCGGCGAACAGATTTAAAAGACCAAGGATGATGGACTGGAAGTATATGATCTCTTCCTCCAGATCGTTGCCAGGCTGGCTGATCAGTCACCCACTTTAGAGCTTCCTAGAATCACACAAAATTCTGATACAGGAAACTGAATACTAATAACAAACTAGAAGCAATCTTCATTGCGAGTGACAAAGATTTTCTATGTTACTTCTAAATTTTGATACAGATATATTTTTAAATGTATTATGTATAAAGTGTTGACAGTACATTAGTCATGAACAATATTCAAGCTGTAATTAGGTATATTGAAGTAAATTTTCATACTGTACTGAGGTCCTCTACAAGAGAATAATGTTACAAAATAGAACAAGCCAACTTAGGTTATCCAATAATAAAGTAGAAGAAAACACAAATTCCAACATACTATCACACTGCTAGAATCAGTAAAGTTAGTAGTCAAAAGTTACTCTTATCGTTGTGCAAACTAAGATTTTAGCAAACAGGAGAACAAATGCAAGAGAAGAGATGAGAACAAGTATTAAGAATTGAGAAGACAATCTTTGCATATACAGCACATTTTCATAGATTATAAGAACTGAATGTTATAATTTGAAAAGAACTTTCATGGTATTAGGTTAGCCAACATAGATTATAAGAACATGATTACAATTTGAAAAAATACAAGCAGAGTTATGTTTGTGTGGATATGTTAATGAGGCATCTCATCTCACATTATACAAGAAGGTCTAGTATAGCACTCCCAATAAGATCAACAAGGCTTTGGATTTAGGACAGTCATACACAAGAAATTAACTTTTTACAAGTCATAACTTGCTCTAGTCAATATAATGATTTCTGTTTTTCTGCCACTTAATTCCCGGAAACACAAAGAATAGTGAACTTACACATATTACTTCTAATTTTAACCTGTAAGAAACTCATCCTAATGTCTCAGTACCATACAGTCCTCAGTTCAATATGAACTAAATGTCTAAACCAGAGAGGACTAACTAGACACTCTCTTTTCCACATGAAGGATGAGGGAATACAAAGTCATGCAAATCTGTTACAAGGAATGAGTGCATATTCATCTATTAAAACCAACTCATATGAGATATCGAAGTTCTCTATATAAAGATTAAAATTTGAGGTTCTTACTTCTGAATTCTAATAACACTATGGGTATACATCATTTTAAGTTGCATTCATATTATTAAATATGGGGAAAGGAGTAGGTTGAACAACAGTAAATGTGTTTATATTCCTAATATTTGATTTCTTAGAGTCATCTAATATAGATAGTAAAAGAGGTTGTAGATTCACACCCTGCATGCTCTACAAGATAGCACAATAAACAATATGTTAGCTCAAAAAAAATAAAATAAACCTTGAGCCATTCATCAGACCCTGTAAAGTGCCTTGCATTGCTGTCTCTCAAGCAAGAAATAGCTAATTGTTGTGAAAAATGGGATGTAGAACAAGTCTGCCTCCTCTTGCCTATGAACCCTAATGACATTCTTCAGAAGCCTCTCAGACTCTGGTGCAATCAAATCTGCCCAAATCCAGTAATCCACAGAATGCTGAACAAAGATTATAAAAGAATAAGTCAGGTTTAAAATGACCTAACATCTCTTGATAGAAAAATTAATTCAAAGAATAAGAGATGAATTTCAGTTAGCTTCTACATGAAACAAAAAATCAAAATATTGAATTACTAGACTCCAGTCTGAACTAATATCTTATCTACAGAAAACCAGGAGCTACTTATGAACAGTAACGTCAAACTGTACCAGCTAAAGAATAACCATTGCAAAATAATAATAATAATAATAATAATAATAATAATAAATGAATAAAAATATAAAGTCAAAGAAATTAAAAAAATATATCTTTAGAAACCTTGTGTTACACAGCTTAAATACAAATCCATAAGAAATATCCGAGAGAACTAATTAACCAAGAATAAAAGTTTGAAATTGAGTTCACACAATCAGCAACCAAGTGAAAAAAGGATAGTAACAAATGCATAGTAGCAGCTGAAGCCGATGAGGAAACAGTCAACATTTTTTGCACTTCCAACAATGTTGCTTTCAGTCTTCCAACGACGCTCCGGTAACTTTATATGCTTATTCAGGGTCCTAAACCAAGTTGATTGATCAACCAATATCTTTCCAAATTTCAAAATTTTATGTGTCGCTATTTTAATTGGCTTTTGACAACTCCGTTTGTAAAATTAAAAACATGATAAGAGGATTATATGTTAGTTCTGTGCGTTAATAAGTAGTCCTACCCAAATTCATTGCTTTGCTCCCAGATAAGAAGGATTTAAATGGTCTGTGTCTGCAAAAATCAGAATCTGATCGCCGAAACTTTAATTTTTAGACGAATCAACAAGGATTTTCCTTGTCCAAATCAATGTGCTTTACATTGCATCAAAGATCAGTTTTCCTACCACAGCTCACATAAAACGTCCAGATCTTTGAAACTACAACCCAATGGAGATCGTGAGTTACCTGCTCGATCAGCCGGTGCACAGGGCTGCCATTGGAGGTCAGGTTCCAAGTCTCTCTATACGTGTTCCTGAACAGCCACAGCAGATCGTAGGTAAATTTAGCCGGCATCTCGTAGACGTAGACCCGTACCACCGAGGGAGAAGACCACGGATCCATCGGTTCTCCGTAGAGCCTCTCCGCCTCTTCCTTCCAGATCGAGTCGTCGAGCGCCTTGACGGCGGGGGAGGGAGCACCGCCATCACTAGCGCCATCGCTAGCGGCAGCTACGCCCGGGGATCCCGAAGGGGGTGCACGCGTAGCTAGGAACTTCTCGAGCGACGCGAGGAAGGAGTACTCGGCAGGAGGGATAGGGTTAGGGCCTCCTTTGGAGAGGTGAAGAGGAGCATCCAGCGAGTCGGAGATCAAGAGGCAGTTCGACGAAGAAGAGTACCTCGCGTAGTAAAAGAGGAGGAACGCGGAGAAGAGGGCGAGCAGAGAGAGGAAGGCGACGACGGAGGACGTGGATCGGGCAACTTGATGCGGTGGAGGCATGAGTGCAGTTCGATCTTGTGGTGTATTCGTTTGTAGTGAGGAGGGCCTCTTTCTCGTTGATCTCAGTGCGCCTCCGCTCTATTAGTGTAAGAACAATGGAGAATCACTTACACTAAAAAATATATATATACACGTACTCCATCGTGTGCGCCCATACGCGACACGCGATCCATCGTCCATCACACGATCGTATGTCAGATCTAACCATTCAAATATAGAAATGTCCAAATATGGAAATGCATAGTATTCTGCCTCCCCCGACCCCCACCACTTCCGACCGCCCTCGCCGCACTGTCCAGCCACCGTCAGGCATCGGACCGGGTCCAATTGACGCGCCACTCGCCGATGCGTCGATCGGCATTGAATTTTCGATCGGATTGTGGTCGGAATTCAACGCAATTTGATCGGAAACGCGGCCGGCAATGGGGCACGCTGATCTCTGACAGTGGTAATTTGTGCCACTGCCCGCCACGTTCCAACCAAATTGCGTTGGATTCCGACCACAATCCAACCGAAATTCGACGCCGACTGATGCGTCGGCGAGTGGCGCATCGATCGAACTGATCCGATGGTTGACGAATGGCACAGGCGGCCAAAAGTGACAGGAGTCAACTGTGCCGCACACACAGAATATCAAATCTATTTATATATATATTCCATTTCTATACAAGAATGAATTAAACAATACTTAATTCATATAAACAGTATTGGAATACGATTGTAAAACATTTTTTAAAAGTTGTTATTCGGCATTCTGATCATGCCAGTGGATAACAGTATGGGAATAGGATGTAAAAAAAAAATTAATATCCTTTATATAAACATGATAATTTAGTTCTTGAACGCCGTCTCTTAATTTGGACCTTAATTCTACTATAATTATCTGCCAATAATAAATAACTCGTAAACTGCTCAACTACAAGAATCAAAGAAGTGAAACAGACGCATCACCAAAACGATCCAAATTGTTTGATTCATCCTAGTTTTTACTAATCAAGCAACTAACAAGTATAATAGAAAATCAAGCACTCCAGCCTACAAATAGAGTATTGATAATTTAATGAACTTGTTGTCGATATGGAAACTTGGGAATGCAAGCCCCCCGGTACAAAGTTCTTGGTAGCTACAACCAAAACAAGAATCAGCAAAGAGTTCAGTAGGGGCGGAATCTGCGCCCGCGGTTGCTATCGTTGTTCCCTCCGCTTGAACTGCTACCATGGTTTCGCCCATACTGCTGCGCGGCCACAGGAACGCCAGGTTGTTGCCTGAAACATTGTAGGGAACACAAGGACAAATGTAGTTAGTTGTACTGCTCAATATCCTGATCAAAAAGATTTTTGCAAAGAAACCAGGTAGCTGGAGTTTCATGAATTTATAGAATCAATGAACCCTATATAGTTACAAGATTAGATGTGTAAATCAAGATTGACACGGAGAATAAAATGGTTATGAGATGAGACATTCACCCATGGCACCATGTTTAAACTTCTCATGGAATTCATAGGACTTCGATACTCTTTTTGTTGTAGTTAAGTTGTTAACAGGAGGCAAATACTGAACATAAAGAAAGTCTGCTCACTTACAATACATATCCAAGACGTCCATCCGGTAAGATCATTGGCACCATGGCAGTACCAGCAGGAGGCCCCCTTCCATAAATCATGGGCTGAAAGGTAGACAAAATAAGAAACACATGGCAAAAGGAAAACATGGAGGAATCAATTATCAAGTAAATATCTCCGACTGCTTTCGACTTGCAACTAGAAGAATTTTATACCTGAGCAAGCCCTGGGGCTAAAGCACCATATGGACCTCCAAGGACACCATATCCAAGCCGAGGTGGATAGTTTGGAAGCAAAGCAGCTTTCTGAGCACTTAATGCTGGCTCAGTTTTTTTACTATCTGTCGGAGGCTTTGCTAGTGAACAGTCAAGGACATCGCCTATTTAGGAGAAACAATATGCAACACGGAATGATAATTAGAAAACATCTAGATTTTCATGATAAAAAAAATGCAAAACAAAGAATCACCATCTAATTCATATTTCTCAGTGTGCTGGAGTGCTTTCATAGCCATGACCCGCTCTTTGAAATGCACAAAGCCAAATCTCTTCTCATGTCCAGGCTTTGCAGGAAGCAGTACCACCTTTGTGATTTCACCATGACGCTCGAATAGCTCCATAACCTGATCGTTTGTCACATCCTTTGGCAAGTTCTTAACATAAATAGCCTTCACCTGTAAGGTTTAGCAGGAAGACAATGTAAGTGAGAGGTTTCTGGGAAAGATCTGAAGTTGGCTATGAAATAGTAACAAGTCAGGCTGTAAATAATTTACCTGAGAACTAGAAGAGTCCCCACTCCTAGGATCAGCCCAGCTTACAGTTGGGGAATTTTCATCTAACTTAAATTTTGGAGCGGACATCTTGCTCCTTGAGTATTCAGCACATGCATGGTTATAATACTCGATGAAGGCATAGCCACGGTTATGAGAAGGGTTTTGGGGGTCTGTAGACTGAGAAAAGAAATAATTATTCAATTAATTTCAAAAAATTATGAAAATAATGAAACTTCCATAACAACGACGCTAGATTTGAGGAATGATACTGTAAACAAGAACAGAAGGAAATAGGTGTTGTGAGGCCCAATATTAACCTTTATCAACTCCACTTTATTCACTCCGGGGCCAATACTTGTTACAACTTTCTTCAAATCATCCAATGACCAAGTCCGAGGAATATTACCAATAAACAGTCGATTTTTAGCTTGAGATGTCGAACACTTCACTTTTTTACCCTAAATACATTGAAAAACCATGGATATTCAAATAATGATTTTGAAAACAAAGTGTCAAAGTGACTCACAAAGAAAAAGCTGAAGGATATCCACCTTGAATTCAGTGTTATTTAGTTCTTCAATAGCTTTTAATGCCAACTCTGAAGTTTTGAAAGTAACAAATCCATATCCTTTATTCTCTGAGGAATTCTTCCCTTTCATCACTCTCACCTGTTGTTGCAGATCTTGAATATTATTGATTTTACCAATATGCAGAACACAACTGAAAAATATTATCTAGCTCACCTCAGTCACCTCTCCAGCAGACTCACAAAAGCATCTCAATTCATCTTCTGATGCATTAAGAGTTAATCCACCAACATAAATTTCTGATCCATGAGGAGGAAGAGAAAGGAGTTCTTCGTGCTTCTTTCTTTCTACCTCATCCATTTTACCATCTATGTTTCCATTGGTAGTGGTGGTTTCTTGTTCCTCCTCGACCTCCTCCTCTACAATTTCCTCTTCCTCTTCTTCCACCTCTTCTTCTACTTCTTCATATTCAACCTCTTCTTCCATCTCTGGATCAAAGTCAACTTGTTCCTCAGGTTCAACTGGGTTTTCTGGTTCAGTTGAATGAACAGAAGCGGCTCTCGCCCTTGGCATCTTGCGTATTTAAAAGAAACCCACAGGGCAGCTGTGGAAGAGGCACAGGAGCAAAAAGCATTCCCAAGAGGAGGAAAATAGATACACCAGAATGAGGAAAATAGAAAAGGCCAACAAGTGTTATAGAACAAGAATCTGAAGACAGTCAGAGCCATGATATGGCTCAAAGGAATTCCAAAGTCATAGTTTTTTGTGGTTGACAATAATTTGAGTATTAAGAGACAAGCAAGAGAAAATATTTCAATGATAATGAAGCAGGTGATTCTCGTGGAGGCAACATAACGAGAAAATATGACTAAATAAGATATGAAGCAGAAGTCCAATGTAATCATGTTGGTCTATGTGCACAAATATTTATTTTCCAATGCACAAGAATCAAAGAAAAAGAGGAAAAAGGAAAAAATGATGTGAGAAATAAGCAATGAAATGAAATTATATTGACAACTAAATTAAAGAATGAGAACAGCAATCATTTTTGCAAATGTTATCACAGAATGTATGCAGGAATTCTACTATTAAACAGAAAATACACTTATTCAATGAAAAGATTATTAGTGCTACTGCAAGCAGAAAATAATAGTTAAGCCATCCAAAATGATTTCTAATCTCATAAGGCTAATCAGTTGATGAAATAAGATTCCAGTATCAACTATTCGTGATCAATCATCAAACCACATACCCAAATATTATTAGGGAACAACTAACTACATGGCTTAGCGTGATGATTAAGTTTCATTGGTGCAAGTTTCTTAGTCAAGAGATTGATCACTCAGTAACTTCTTCTGCATGCACATTATAAACTTTCCAATCTCACAACAAAAACTCGCCCATATCATCTCTCCATATATTCCAAAGCCAGAGCCAGACTAGAACTTAAATATATAAAACAACTTTATATATATTTTTTCAGACATATAGCCTAACAAATTCTCAAAAGAGAGATCGTGCACTCTACTACCCTGGGCAATTGCATTCCCACATATATGCATAAATAGATTGTTTACTTCGAGGTGAACTTATATAGCCATCCCTGATAGGCTTTACTTCGGGCCAGAGAAGACAACAATAGCCAAGAATCTACTCCAAGCAGGCCAATGGATTGTTTCTCAACCAGATATGGTAGGTCGAACTCAATGGTCTCTCTATTTGTTTTACCTTTTGTTAAACTTCAATTTATTCTCCTATCGTCATTTATCTATCAAAGAGGTAGCTTACAGTATCATAATTACGAGTGTACAAAATCAAAATCCGTTCAGTGGGCAAGGGGGAACAGAACTCAGAATATGAAGGGATGAACCTCATCAAGGACAAAGGCCCCCAACTCATCAGGTCAAGAAAAATCTCACTTTCCTAACAACAAGAACGGCAAATCGAAGCCGGGCCACACTGAACAATCACTCGAAGTCCTCACCCCAAAAATAGTCAACCCCTAGCCATTTTCTCCCAATCACAGCACGGCAGCAAGCGAGAGGAACCTCGAGCTTCCTCGAAGGCATGTATCCCACAAAAAAGTTTTCTTAAAATAACTAAATTGTACCGAAGATAAACCGAAACAAGGGAGACATGTGGAGCAGAAGCGAGCAAAAAGACTAACCAGAGAAGCAACCGCAGGCGACGAAGAGATGGGAACCGCTCGAGATGCGGCGGTAGTTGGAGCGCCCGCTCACCAGAGACTGGAAGAGAAGTGGGATTGGGATTTGGGAACCCTAGCGGCGGAGAACAGAATCTATCCAACCGGCAGCAGCTGTTTTTATTCGTTAATTGGTTTTACAGAAATGCCCTTTGTATTATTATTATCTTACTAATAAATAAGTTTTAAATTCGTTTATTTAACCGATTCGAATTATCAATATGATTTATTTTTTCGGAACCCGTTTCCGAAAGTGGTTTAGGAGGTTGGTTGGTAAGATGTACCGCGTCGCTTCTGGATCGCATTTTTCGCCATTTACAGTAAGATATAGGTTTGGACGTTTCTCCGATTAGGGCTGAAGCACCTGGATTCCGTCAATGGACGACGACACCGACCACGAAGACGCCGGGTATCCTCCCGAACCCCGCCACCTCAAGCCTCGGCACGCCCTTTCCTCCTCGACACGCCCCGATCCTCCTCGAATTGGTCGTCACTCAGCTGATCTCGCCAGAGACGACGAGGAGCAGCAGCAGAAGCGAAAGCAGAACTATGCGGATCAACCTTCAGACGACGAAGAAGATGATGATGTAGGCGGTCGCGATGGGGACTCCAGCGGTGAAGACGTTGATTCGTCGTCCGAAAACCGCGAGAAGCGTCGGCGGATCGAGAAATTTGATTTAGGGTTCGAACTTGCCCCGCATGTGCCCGCTCCGCCCGTGGCTCCCTCGAAGCCTCCCGCCCGGATTTTACCGACGGAGTGGTCGGAAGAATCGACCTTTGTGCTCCTCGATAGCTGGGGTGATCGCTATATGCAGAATGGAAGGAAGAGTCTCCGGCCAGATCAGTGGAGCGAAGTCCATAAGAAGGTTTTGCAGAGTTCCAGGGTTCATCGATCGGATTCTCAGTGCCGGAACCGTATCGATACCCTAAAGAAGAAATACAGAAAAGAGAAGGCGATTTTGACAGCGGACGGAAAATCTGGAAGCAAGTGGGTGTATTTTAAGAAGATGGATGCTTTGATGTCACTGCCATCATCGCCCCTTCTATCTTCAGGAAAGCAGCCGCTGCCGCAAACGCCACCACAACCAAAGCTGCCCTATGGTGTTGATGCTTATGTCCACCGAGATAGTTGTGATGGTAATAGTGCGATGAGGGATTGTGTAAGTGAGGATGACTCTGATGTGTTTCCACCAAAGAGGGAAAATTTATCGTGGAGCTCAGATTCTTCCTTTAGGATGCTGGCTGAGTCGATTAGGAAGTTTGGGGAGATCTTTGAGAAGATGGAGAGTAACAAGAGGCAGCAGATGTCAGAGATAGAAAGGATGAGAAAGGAGTTCCAAAGGGATTTGGAGGTGCAAAAAAGACAAATTTTGGAGAGAGCACAATTAGAAATTGCAAAATTAAGCGAGGAACATGGCGATGGTAATGATGAAGAACAAGAAGACAATGACGATGATGATACCAGTGGTTCTGCTGAGAACTTGAGCGGGTAATCTACTATCACTTCAACATAGTTAATTTTTTTCCCTTCATTGTTTTTACTGCGTTTGATCTCTTTTTCTATCAGTACTTTCTTACTGGCCATTTTCTTAGGTAAATTGATAACAAATTTTCTTCTAAATTTGAAATTGTGCGTGATACATTTTCTTAGTGTTTGTAGCTTATTTACGTATGGCTTTCTAATAACATTTGGGATTTTGTTGCAATATAGATATATTTTTAATCTTCACTCCTAATTGAGAGAAGACTAGAAGTTCTAGGCTTCTGTTTTTACTGGGTACAGTAACATTAAATGTGGTGCTTGACATACTGATGGATCCATTTGATACAACTTTACAAGTAGTAATGATTTACACCATATCTCCACAACCAAGTTTTGATAATTTAATCTGATCAAATTCTCATCATGCAAATTTCTCAACTGTGAATCATTGAGCTTAATCTTGAATGAATATATTATGATTGGTTGGTTCATGTACAAAGGCTTTATAGCTAACTTTTCACATAAAACCTGAGATTATTTATTGTAATTGACAATACAGATAAAAATGTCCTGTCATATAGACTACTTATAAAATTTCTTTGATGTTTACTGAAGTAATTTAGTAACAACATAAGCTATAATTGATGGCTTTTACTTAAAGGCATTACTAGGATATGAGATCAAGAAATCAGAGATCTGGATTATAGAATTAATGGCATTTTCTGGGTCCTGTGATCTGAAGCTGAGTATATCCTCATTGGATAAGTTCTCTATGAGAGATTTTTATTAGCTCGAGTATTGCAGCAAATCAAACCTGTTGAAACCCAACCAAATAAGATGAAATTGAAATTTTCAAAAACACAACCGGAGCAAATTAACAGGTGAACCAATTTGAAATTGTCAGTTTGGTTAGGATTGATCCAACTAGAGTTTATGTGCCATAAGTTTTTGCTTTCTAATTTTAATATCAAGAGGAAATTCATGTATGTTTAATCACCCTCAGAAAATCTCAATGACAAATGTATTTTATTATTTGCAATTGTAAAATTGGTTATTCAGTTTAGTTTGTTTTATAATTGACTGATTTGCAATGCAAATCAAACACGAGTGATTCAGTAAAATCATACACACAAATAATAGATTGTGGGGCTTGGATGCTTTCTTCAGAAGTTTTCTCAGATTGTTGTCTTGATTGGTTTAAGCCTTTAACCTTGAAATTTCTTTGACACTATGTTTATTTTCTTCAACATTCTTAGCACAGATTGTTCTAGGCTTCTAATTTGTTGTCTTCTCGTTGTAGGTTTATCTCTGCTTCCCTCTACCTTACTGCTTTTGTATGATAGATCCAGTGATTGCTTCCCTTCCATTAGCTATTTGTGTTCTCTCTCTACGTTCAAGAAGAGATTAAGAACCAGAATGTTGTGCTTGGAAGTTGTGGAAATTGTATTTTCGTTTGTAATAATTTAACTGTGATATTTCTATCATATTGAATAGCTACTGAAGACAATGTAAGAGTTCAGGACAAGACGTCAGTAACTCATACATTTGCATGATATAGTTATTATTATTAAATATCACATGAATTATTTGAGATAATTCATTAAATATATATTTAAACTAATGACATCAGATCACATCACTGTCATTTCTTGGATTATTATTCTGAATTAAATTTTAATATATCGGCCTGCCAGTTGAGGATCCGCATAGACGGCTAAGATTCTTCTTGTGTGCCATCAGTTGCAATCGTAACCGTCGCTTTCGAGGACGAGGGACTTGCTGTTGCTATTTTATTCGCTGTGTCTTATTTTCAGTATGTACCCTTTCGTGGACTGTTGCTTCCTCCTCTTCCAACCTCCTCGCCTCTGCTGGGCGATCCCATCCGATCTCGGAATGAGCGCGCGGGGAGAACGAGGGAGGCTCCGATCTATCGAGTTCCGGCTGTTACTCGGTTTCTTCTCTCCGAACAAGGTCTCTGATCGAGTTTTTCTAGCCTGATCCGTGATCTTGGAACCCCTTGTCCGATTTCACTCCCCCACCACTTGAGGTTTTTCTTTCCCTTGGCTTCCTTCTTGCAATCGCTTTCCAGATCGACATCTTCGATGGGCTCGCTTCAGGTTACTCGGCCTTGACGCCAGGTGGGTGGGCATTGTGCTTGCTCTTTAATCTCGGATGCTTTCTTGTGTTTGCTTGGTTTCTACTGGAAAGTACAGTAATTCTGACGCCAAGATTGTCCGTTCTTTTCATTACGAAAGAAATGCTCCTTTTTCCTTCTCAAAACGATTCAGAACTGCGTTGCAATTGCTTCGGTTTCTTTTTCTTGTACCTTTGTTTTATCTTGTCTGAAATCGAACTGCAATTTAGTGTAGGTTTGGGGCATTTTTTTTTTCTCGTCGCCAAACTTTGGCAGCATGAGTTTTTGATCTGACTCCACTCCCAACTCGGGCATCATGTGGAAGCAATTCCTAAGTAGATTACCTCGAAAGTCTTCCAAATCTGATTGTTCCCCTCGTTCCTCTCATGGCCAATCCGGCAGCGATGTGACGACGTCTTCGAACGGGAACCCAATACAGAGGACCAGCAGTGGTAATGTAGTTGCCTCCCGATCAACCACTGTCAAGCGGACTGCTTCTTCAATATTCCCGTCAAGTGTAGTAACGAGCATCGATCCTCTACTTCTATTCAAGGATGTTTCTGATACAGAAAAGCAGAACCTTTTCGTCAGCAAGTTGAATCTTTGTTGTGTTGTTTTTGATTTCTCGGATCCCAACAAGAACTCTGCTGAGAAGGATAAGAAGCGGCAGGCACTATTAGATATCATCGATTACGTTGACGCTGAGGGTTCTTGTTTCACTGAGCCTACCATTTCTTCTAGCTGTAAGATGTTTGCTAGCAACTTGTTTAGGGCCTTCCCACCTAATACTCGCTCCAGTTCTGGTGGCGGCGAGACTGAAGAGCAAGAACCCGCGTTTGAACCAGCTTGGTCACACCTGCAACTTGTCTATGATTTGTTCCTTAAGTTTTTAGAGTCGTCCTCACTTGATGCCAAGATTGCAAAGAAGTATGTGCATCATTCTTTCATTGTGAGACTGCTGCACCTCTTTGATTCCGAGGATCCTAGGGAAAGAGATTGCTTGAAAGCAATCTTGCACAGAATCTATGGAAAATTCATGGTGCATCGTCCGTTCATCCGGAAAGCAGTGAGCAATATATTTTACCAGTTTGTGTTTGAGACTAACCGACATAATGGTATTGCTGAATTGCTTGAAGTTTTCGGAAGTGTCATCAGTGGGTTTGCATTGCCTCTAAAAGAGGAGCACAAACTGTTCTTATGGAGGGTCCTAATACCCCTGCACAAGCCAAAAGCCCTAGGTGTCTATCATCAACAGCTAACTTACTGTGTGACACAATTTGTAGAGAAAGAACCTAAGCTAATAATTGCAGTTATAAATGGGTTATTGAGATATTGGCCTGTGACTAACAGTCAGAAGGAAGTCATGTTTTTAAGTGAGTTGGAGGAAATCTTGGAAGCCGCTAATGAAGTGGATATCCAGAAGTGCATGCTTCCTTTGTTCCAGAGGATTGGATATTGTATTAATAGCTCCCATTTCCAGGTGATCTAAACCCTTTAACCAGTTATTCTCGAATTATCTTATTTATGTAAACTTACTTTGACTGCATAATGGAGTTATGTCTGATCTTGTTATTGTGAACATAAAGGTAGATCCTTTTGACCTACTGATGAATGGGGATGAAATCTTGTGTTAGGTTCACTGATAGGTTTTCTTGAAAATATTATTATTGTCACCGAGTACATTAATTTCCTCATACTTTCTGTTTTCTTGCAAAAAAAAAAAAAAGAGAGTCTAATGTGGGTTTTTTCATGTTCCATTATTTGCTCTTAATAATGACCTTACAATTTAAGAAATAGCTTATTAGAAGTTATGGGGTAGCATTTAAAACCTCTTCTCAAGGAGAATGAAAGGAATAAATTCTACCCTAGACAAATTTAGGATTTTATTCTAGCAAGACCACCAACATGATACCAACTGAGCTAGTTGACACCTTCAAGCATTGAAAACTTTTTCACTTATCTCTAACATTTGTGCATTCTATGCCATTCTAGCTCAACTGCAGCTGAATCAGTTGAACTTGCAAGTGCTGAATGTGAAATTACTTGATCTATTTGTATCGTATGTTTCAACAGCACAGGGTGAATGCATATGCAATTTAGTTATTCATGTAACCTTTACAATGAATTTTTGGCCGTTCTTACTTATCCATGATGCTGTGCTCCTGTAATTAGCTAAATGTTGTCATTATGTCTGTGTTAATATGGACTTATTTTGGTGTTAGTTAATTGTTTAACCAGTCATTTAGTATCAAATAGACAATTGGATTGCTGCTTCTTTATGGAGTCCTTTACTAAATCACCGAATAAATTTGAAGTATAGCTATGTCCTTGAGATGTAAATGGGTTGTGATTAATAAAACCTTGTTCATAGGGCATCTGATAAATGAAGGTACATCAATTTTAGTGCCTCTTTCAAATCTGACTTTAACAATGAATTACGGGCCAAGTAAGCATTTATATGATCCACGAAAGAGCAACCTGGTAGTGGGGAGTATTCGTGAAGAACATGCAGTAATTCCTAGAGCTTAGATCACAAACTCTAAGTCTGATTCTCCATTTATTCTAAAATTCATCACTAGTTTGATTGTAATAGTGGTCTGTAGATGGCAATTAGTGAACTAAACCCTTTTGAATCATGTTTAGTTCTTAAGCAAGTGTTTCTATCCCTTCTATTCAGTAAATTGGTTATTGGAATGATCTGTATGGACTAGCACATTTGGTTATGATAATGATATTCAATACGTGATTTTGTGCCTTCTTTTTACAAAAGGGTTTACATGGCTTCCAGGTTGCAGAGAGAGCCTTGCTCATGTGGAACAATGACCGAGTGATTAGTTTGGTATCACAAAATTGGCAATCAGTAATGCCACTAATATTGCCAGCATTGGAAAGGAATATTCGCAGTCATTGGAATCAAGCTGTTTTGAACCTGACGCAAAACATTAAGAAGTTATTATATGAGATGGATGAAGAACTATTTCTGGCATGCAAAAAGAAGTTTGAGGAGGAGGAAGTGAATCAAGATTTAATGCAGAAGCGAAGGATGACTTGGGAGCACCTGGAGTCCACTGCTGCTTTCCAACCAGTAACTGGAAACGTAGCTGTCCAGGTAAGACCTGTTATTGCTCCTCCAGTTGTTGCTGCTCTCTCTTGAAGTATCAGAGATTGGTATGGTTTGTGAGAAAACCTACAAAGAGTTGTATTTGAACCTTATTGGATCCTCTAGTTACTATTATCCATATTGAGATGTGTCATAGAGAAAAGCTTGGGTGAGTTATGGCATCCATTGTTGTGACGATATTTATCATCAGCATAAGCAGATTGCTTATTCCATGGTTTTCGTCTATTGATTGTGATCAGAATTTTGTCAATATCTTGCTGCGTTCAGGCTTATAATTTTTCGATTTATTTTTTTATAGATATTCGTGGGACTTATTGTGTGAGATTGTTGGTAGAGAAAAATTTATATGTTGTTAATCTTTTAGTGTAGAACTAAGATAATTTTAAATATTATTGTTGAAGAAAATGTTGGATATGTTGTAATTATATACGTGGTATTTTCCCTCGCTTAAATAAAGCATTATATTATAGACCAGTGGACGCGGTCGCGGAGACACGTGCATGTCACGTTTATGAGGCTATAAAAGTCCAACTTCGATCTCCTTTAGAAACCCTAGCCGCCACCGGAGAAAATAGAGAGCTCGTCTCCTCGGCCGTTCCTGTTTGCCGCACGACGCAATGGGTTAGCAATCGAGATCTTCCTTTGTTTTATGATTGATGTGCCTTGTTCTTGTTCTTCTTCTTATTCTCATTCTCATTCCTCCTTATCGGGAACCAATTTGGCGTATTATTTTCTGATGGACTTCAGGTAAGGTGCACGGATCTTTAGCTCGCGCCGGAAAGGTCCGAGGGCAGACGCCTAAGGTTGCGAAGCAGGACAAGAAGAAGAAGCCCCGTGGGAGGGCCCACAAGCGTATGCAGTACAATCGCCGCTTTGTCACTGCCGGTAATGTTCTCGCCTTCCTAATTTATGAAATGTTGGGAATTCAATTCTTTTTATTCTTTTTTATTTTTTTTGGCATCAGAGCATTCTCTGATTGTTTTCCCCCTTGTTCTTCGCAGTTGTTGGATTCGGGAAGAAGAGGGGTCCAAACTCGTCAGAGAAGTAAAGATCAGTATTTACTTTATGTTTTTGCAGTGTATTTGTTCTTTATTTTAATCTTAGATTACATCGATTAAGTTGGATATGGATTGAATCGTGGAATTGTGAATGCCTCATGTCTATTCGATTAGTATTTTTGTTTTTGCCCACGAAATTCTTTGCGCACTCTTGTTCTCTAAAAAAATGGCGTTTTTAATCTGATTTTACATCAACTTTTTTCTTTCCAGTATTACTTAATTATACCATAATGTTTAACATTTGTGATTACTGTAATCTCCCTGTGATTTTTTTTCCTGGATTCCAATTGTTTGATGGCCTTTTTTACGTTGTGCCATTTGGTTAATCTGGAAACAGACTCTAATTATTATTACTAAAATGTCATAATTCAAATATCATTATCAGTTCGGGAGGAGGTGAGGTAAAGGGAGAGATGGATAAGGAAGGATAAAAGAGAAGCTTGACTTTTGTTTGGGATGGAGTGAGTTAAGGAGGGGAAGGGAAAAGAGGATAAGTTTTCCTCGTGTCCATGAATCCATATAATTCTTTACATACTAAATTGGGGTATAAAGAAGAAGAAGAAAAATTTTAAAAATATTTATTTCAATTATATTTTTATGTTAAAATATATTTTTAGATGTTATGTACTTAGATAATTTTGAATGTTTGTTAAATTATTATTATTTAATGTAAGACTTGTTATTTGATGATTTTGAATGTTTATTAATTTTAAAATTTTAAATTAATAATTTTTTATAAAAATATATATATAAATATTGATTTATTTTTTGTCGTATTAAAGTGTATGGATTTTTTATTTTGTATATTTATTATATGTCTATTTAATTTTTTTTATTTTGTATATTTATTATATGTCTATTTAATATTTTTTAATTTTTTTATTTATTTAAGTTATAAATATTAATTTTTGTTGGTCTCAGAATTATATATATATATATATATATATATTTTTTTTACATATATATTTATTTTAAAAAATAAAGATGTTTTTATAATTTTATATATTTAATTTTTATTTCTTTTCTTTTCCTTTAAAACACAGTTGACATTAATAAATTTTCTTTTTCTTTCAAATAACGAGAATATAAATACTTTTTTTATTTTTTTTTTTTTTTTTTGCTCCCTTCTTTTTCTTTTACGTTAATGAACCTTTTCAAGATAACACATGTTAATAAATTTTCCTTCCCTTTCAAATAAGAATCTTCCTTCCCTCTCAAACAAGAAGAATATAAGTTAGAATTAAAAGGTTGTGATATATCTATTAAGAAAAATGATGATGCCTTGGAAGAGGATTGAGAGATAACGAGTCATCTATGAAGAAATTTGGTTGTTTTTTTTTTGTATGAGTTGGGTTTGAAGAAAGGATCGAGTTGAACTAATCGTTTGATCGATCTCCTTCCTCGTTCTTCATTTTTATCGGTGTTTGATTTTTGCTATTTGGTTTGGGAGAGAATGTAATGTTGGTTTAGATATTTATAGAGGATGAAATTTTAGATTTTGATTGAATAGAAGGGAACGGAAATGCAGAAAAGGGGAAAAAAAATTGTATTTTTGCATTTTTTTATAGTTTCTATTTTTCAAAAAAAAATATTTTATTATTTTTGTTTTCTTAAAAAATGTTTTTTTATTTTTCAGAAATAAAATTGAAAAATATAAAATAAATAATAATTTCTAAAAAATAAAAATAATAAAAATGACCAAATCAATTTTTTTCTAAATACTTTCTTCTTTTCGTTTTCCTGCGGGTATGAAGATACTTTTACTCATTTTGCCAACGTATGTTCATACTGCAACGTGGCGAGCGGTTACAAATTGTAGTGAACCGTGTAAGTCAAAACGACAAACACGTGTCTACCTGCACTGTCAACGCCTGTTCCAGCCGTATGTATCTCTTTCGACGAGCTTCTAGGTCTGTATAAAAAAAAAACAGTGGAATAGAAGCAGATACCTACCTACACGGTAACATGCTTCAAAATTTAGTTCGAGGTGTTGCTGTTCGTCATCGTTCCAATCTCATCACACGCGTAGCTCCGTCGAGTCGCAGAGCTGCTGCAGGCGGAGTCTGCTTCATCTCGTCGGAAAAGAATAAGGAAGAGAAGATGGAGGAGGAGGAGCAAAAGCAGCAGCAGCAGCAGAAGGATCCTGCGAAGGAGCATCATCACGGTGATATGATGTCGCATTCATTCGGAGAAGGGTACTCGACGAGGTCCGACGAGGAAGGTTTTGGAGGAATCTACGGCGGAAATCCGTCGACGAAGGACGGTCACCCTGCAGGTATGGACAGCACAGGCCGGCGGCGCTCGCCTCAATTTGCATCTCCTCCTATTTTGCGATTTAATTAAACCTGTTCCTTTTATTTTCCTGCTGCATGAAAGATTTTGACGAGTCGCAGGGAAGTGAAGTGAAGGAGAAGGAGAAGGCTCGCAACCAGCCGCACTGAAAACATCGATCATTAGCTAGCTGTTAAGTATGTTCATGTTTTCCTTTAATATTTGTAATGTAATAATATTTGTAATATTTTAATCATATTAATGGTGTAGTTGAATATTAATTAATCTATTATATCATTCTATTAAAATTAATTTTTAAAAATATTTATTTTAAATTATTTGCTAGGATTATTTTATCTTTATATTAAAGTTAATTTTACAATTTTAATTTTTGTAATATGATTATTCTATCTTTCTATTAACAATTTTATAATTTATTTATCTTGAATTATTTAATGTTAAACTATTATTACTTTAGTAAGAGGGGCTGGCTAGGTTAAGTATTCTGTTAAAATTGAATTAAATTGATTAAATTGAATTGAATCAAATTTTTTTAAATTAATAGAATTAATTGAATTTTTAAATAAAATTTAAATAAATTAAATTGATAAAATATTGATTAATTTAATTTTTAATTGAATTAATTAAAAATAATTTTTTTAAATATTATGAAAAAAATTATTAATTAATTAAGAATTTATAAATACACATTTTGTTAGAATCTAATTGATCAAATTTTCATCATTAGAAAATCATATTTTGGAATTAGTTTAATTCAATCAATTATATATCTTTCCATTTAATAAAAATTTTGTTTGCCGCTTGACATCGAATTAACGTTAATATGGTACCACCAATAATTGAAATATCAATGTATGTTTCAAAATGTCCAATAATTGAAAAAATTTATTAATTTGAAATGGACGTTATTAATGTGATATTTAAAAACGACATTTGAAAATGACATCAAAATGTAACGCTTAAAATAATATAATCGAAAATTATTGTTGTTAATGTTACGATTGAAAATGGCATATTCACCAAAAAAATAAGATCATGGAGGATGAGTTCTCAATGACAGCAAAAGGGCTGGTGAAGAAGCTGAGTTCAGCTTTCAGACAGTTCATGTTCTAAGTTGATTAGATCGAAAGCAATCCTTGATTGCAGGAAAAATATAATCTTGTGGTTTTTGATCCTGATTCTAGGAGATAACAAATCCTTGTTTCTGAATCTTTGTCATCTCCGGAAATTTGCAAAAACAACAAACGTGAAGTGAATTGTTGCGAAAAATTCAGAAAAAGATGGTTGATAGTTACTGTGCGTGGCTGATGGCTGATGAAGAGATAAATGTGTTCTTCGTTTCATTGCTAACAAATCGAAAAACAAAAACAAAATAATTAACTCGAAGGAATTGAATCGAACACTTGTGGACGTTGTTCTGAATTTGAAGGTTGCTTGCTATAGAAGTGCTTCAAAATAGCTGTTTGTTCTCATCTTCTACTTTGTATCATTCAAATTAGCTGTTTCTTGTCATCAATATATTTCAGTTTTCATCTGTAAGCAGTCTGTCAGCTTAAACAATCGTGCACAGTCATGAACTGATGATTTCTAATCAAAATAAATTCTTCAAATACAAACAGACCAAGACACGATCTGATAAACCCTCCACTGACTGCATCTCTACTGACAATTTAATCCTCTACCTTGAGAAAAACTAGTTATTTCTGACAAAAGCTTAGGAATCCCATGTATTCATGGTGTTTAATCATAGAAATGGACTTCTGTGTGCCAACAACTCCTGAAAAAATGGAAGAATTCAACTTGAGTTAGCAATGCTCATAAACATACGATTTAGTGGCGATCTGAAGGCAGGCATACCCATGGTCAGAGCACTGGCGAAGATGACTGAGGAGAGAATGAAGACGATTATGGATGCTCTTTTTAGGATCTTCACAATCTTCCTGACGAAGAACTGGCCCCAGAATCCGGCCAACACAGACACAGCGATGAGGTAGATAGCTGCATGCCACAGGAAGAACAAACATCTTGGTAACTGTTGAGTGTTTTGATGCAGGTTTCGAGCAATTGCTGGCTTACCGTAAGGGATGGGGAATCTCTTGAGGAAGTAGAACTCCAACACTGATAAAGACGACGAGAACATCATCACAAATGTTGCTGTGGCGCTAGCAACCTGAAATTTAAACGATAAAAAGATTAGATTTTTCTTTTGTTTCTTTTCGTATAGATCGACGCTTGTTTGGGATCGAAGGCGGACTTGAGGGATGACGCCGATTTCAAGGAGGAGGGGGCCGAGTATGAAGCCGCCGCCGGAGCCCAGGAGACCGCCGACGGTGCCGCCGAGGAGGCCGCAGAATGCGCAGAACAGCAACTGCACCGGCGTCCACTCGATGGAGGCTTCGCAGACGCACTCCCAGTCGCCTCGCATCCGCCGCGCGCGGCTCTCCCTCCACAACTCTGCCGCCTTCGTCCCGAACACGACCAGCGCCACCGGAAACTGCTCGTCGCCGACCACCAGCGGTAACTCGATTAACAATCTCGAACAAATATTTGGGCGGCCAAAACGAGGTCCCAAAGTAAACTACGACGCCACCCACCTGGCAGACGGTGATCGCCCAGTGGAAAAGGCTGCAGCTTTCCGACTTGCTCTGCAACGTGCAGACAAAAATGAGCACAGAGCACACAGAAAAAAAAAGTTTCAGGAACCTTTTTAGAAAGAAGAACGCGCCTTGAGAATCTGAAGGAGTGAAAAGGTGAACCAGACCAGCATCAACACAGTGATCCCCTTCCACCTTATGTTGAACATCAATACCTCCTTCAGCATTTCATCAGCATACCATGGAATCAGTGACAGAATCAGTAAGTATCTCGAGCAGGGAAGAGCAGCACTTACAAGTGTGGTTTTCTCCGGTTGAGGAAGGAGAGGCTCGTATTTGGTGTCAACATCCACTGTTGAAGAAGAACATACATATTTAATCATATATCAGTCTCTATAAATTGGCCAAAATTTAATTTTGCTACAGACCCTGTTTTTGATTCGATTGCTGAGCGGCTACTCCCATCTCCATCTGCAGTTGCTATGTTAACAAACAGAGTATCGCAGAGAAGCGCGCAGAATCTAAATCATGAAAGGAAGATATAATTCGACCTTGAGGAGAGTTTCCTGCTTCCACATCTGAACGCCCCTGAACATTGATCTTGAGGAAGTGCCTATGAAGAGGATGATGATGAGAACGGTGATGAGCCAGTAGGGGAAGACGACGCTGAGGTCGACGCCAATGGTGATGCCCAGCATAAGCATGGGCTGGAACAAAAGAGCGAGGTTGTAGTCGATGATGGGGACTTCCTTGGAAGGGTGCGCCACCCGGAGATTATACCACACCGACGAGGCCGAAGCCCCCATGATCATGCCTGAACACGGAATTCAGATACTGTTTTATAAAAATTCAAAAAAAAATCCCCTTTGGATCGAGATTGGTGGTACATTTAGAGAGGGCGGCGGCAGATTTGGTGTCGAAGCCGACGATGAGGTTTAGCATGGGGACGAAGATGCCGCCGCCGCCCACGCCGCCGACGGTGCCGAAGGCGGAGCCCAGGAAGCCAATGACGGTGGCCAAAGCGCTCCTCCAGCTCACTTCCAGATCCTGCTCGTGATGGTAACGAATAGATACGTAGTTGCAGAAGAAAGATAAAGGAGCGGGAGGTGGACGACTCACAGGCCAAGCGTGAACTGTGGGAGAGGACAGGGTGATGTTCTGGCGCGAGAAGCCGGAGGTATAGGAGGGCAGGAAGAAGGTGGCGGCGGCGGCGGCGGCGACGGCGAGGGACGACGCTGCGACGAGGTAGACGGCGAAGCTTCTGCTGCCGCCGCCGTTGATGATCCGGTAGGCGGAGCAGAGGCCGGGGACGGCGTCCATAGCACGTATGTCTCTGTTAGCACCCGGTAACAGATCTCTGCTCTGGAGGTTTTTGGAGAAGACAAAGGCAATAGTGGAGCTCGTCTGAAATCACAGGTTTGTTTTTGGAAGGAAGAAGATAGAAAAGATCGTTGCCTATCTGATCATGGAGATCAGACGGAGGAGATGGCGAGCGCTCAGGTATATAAATAAATAAATATTGATTGATAAAGAAATTTCTTAATTGCAAGAATTTCAGTTTCATACTATTTTTTTTAAAATGAATTTATTTGTTAATTCACAAAATAATTTAGAAAATAAAAAATAATAATTTTCTAAAATAACCCTGGGATTTCTGAAATGACACTTGAGTTATTTTTTTCTTCTTCCAAAAATGCATGCTATTATTGATTTCTAAAATCGTAATAATGATTATGAGAAAGTATTAATTACGTAATAATAATTTTGATCAAAATTATTTAATAATTAATAGAGTTTATAGCACGAGGCATCGTAAGAGTGTTACGATGAATCTGACCTGTCAATTCGATCTGAATCGATTTGAAAAATATCGAATTCGGATTAAAAGTTTTTTGTTTTAAGATTGACTAAATTTAAGATTTTTTTAAAATTTAAATTAAATTTTATTTTTAAAAATTAAGATATTTTATGTATATCAATAATAAAATATTAATATATCAATGATGAAGTATTAAAATAAAAATGAAGAATTATAAGTAAAGATAATATAAAAAAAAAATTTAGTCAATCAAATTATTCGGATTGAAATTATTTTATAATATTCTTTCTTCGATCTTATCTGAACTCACTCGAATTGACACCCTAAGTTACTATCCTCCAATAAAAGATGTCATTTTCGCTTCATTCTCGCATGCATCTCTTGTGCATTGACTTGGGGGTCTCCCTGCCACCACAAAGATAATAATGCCACTCTATTTCTAGCTTATCGATCACGAAACACAGCCAAATTCCCACAAAAGGATGGATTTCAGTAGTTGAAGAAGGCAAATTTGGCTGGCGTTTGAAATATGGCACACAAAAATCTCCCCGTTTCTTGCAAACTTCAAGGTTGTTTCGGTTAAAACGACGTCCATTAATCAACTTGACTACATGCCTCGAACACTGAAACGAATAGTCAGTTTCCGAGGTTGCAGAGAAGAAAGAGTCTGTGGTTCATGATTACTGCTCAGGTTTCTTAGTTGAAAGTAAAATAAACTAAATATTTTTCGAATGATCGAAAGTGAACCATGCAGCTAGAAGCAGTTTTTCACAAGATGAGATATTTTAATGCATCACGCATATCCACATGTATCCCTTTCACAGTCGGATGTGCTCTATCTATCTCATCACTAGCTCGAGCAAGACGGCAGTGGATGAGCAGGGAGGTCTTGAGGTCCAGAACAGAGCTTCACCACTCAAACTTATCTTCTTCATTCATTCATTCATTCATGCACATGTTTCATATAAATAAATGCTCCAAATGTTTAAATCAATTGTTATTTTAACATGAGCACTCCTACAAACTATATAGGATTAAGTATTGCAGTAGTTCTATCCTAGGTTGATTGGAATACTAGAGATCCTTAAACAATTAGAGTACAGCATAATTGAGAGATGACTGATTGAGTGCAGGTGCAGACAAAAATCTCCAAATTGGTAGTATTAGATAAACACAAAGATATCCACAGCATGTGACTGGTAACATGGCTAACGAGAAGGAGCCATTTTTGTTCTAACACAGTACTCACAGCAAATACTTGGTTCTTTTTCTTCCTCCAATGTAGGAGAACATTATACAAGGAGGTGTACCAATAGAATGACCAAGCTAGCTAAAAGTTACTTTGTTCTCATTCACCTTGATGATTATGCTGTCTAACTCTTCCTTCCATTGTGTGCCAAGGGAGCAAGTCTTGCCGTGTGGAAGTTAATTGAAGTTGTCATAATTGAGTTGAAGCTAGTTTGCTCAGAAGGCTATTTGTTTCTTTTAATGGTGGAGATACAGTCGTTGATATGCTCATATCTTTGCACTTTTAGGATGATGTACTTTCAAAGAGGCAATTCTCAATCCAGAAAATGGTATGGGAGTTCTACCTTAGCCGCTTCTTCATCTCACACCCATGACACCACCTCCCAAATCTGCCAAGGGGAAGCTAGTGGGGTGCTATTTGAGAATGCATTGGGGACCAATGCTAAGGAAAAGGTCATTTGGTTTCTCAGTGAATATAGTGTGTGCAGAGTCATGCTAGTTTTTGTTTCATCGCCGAAACTCAACTAGTCAGTTCTTGACGACCTAGCCTCTATCTTACGAATAGAGAAAAGGTGGAGATCCTTGTTTAAAACTAGGGAACTCCAAATTCCTTTTTCTTGTGTTCAACTGACTGGCTTCTCTTTTCTGCCTTTGATGTATATACAATTTGTAGAAGAGGATGTAGAAGATGATGGTGGTGATGGTGCAAATCATGAGAGGCTGCTTGAACACATAAGGTCAGGTGAGTCTTACCAAGAGGGATAGAATGAGGACCAGGGGTCATTCAACCATGATGATCATGGGAGCATTGTGAACCGAAGACTGTGAGAAGGGTTTGGCAAATGGCATTGAGAGCCTTCTTCTACCATCAATCATTGTGAAGTAATATGATCATCTAATAGGAATACAATAACCTGGTCGATTTGTCAAGGACTACTATGTCTGCCTCTATCTAAAGGAGATCCTTTAAGGAAATGATAGCTGAGTGTGCTATCCAGTGTCATGGATGATGCTCAAGTCAATCTCTGAAGGATGTGAAAGTAAATACAAAATAGACTAACTTATTTAATTATAGATATTCTTGAATCTGAAGGGTAGGAACCCTCTTTATACTTTCAGTAATATTAGTAGGTGAATGATAACATTTGTCAGTCATTCAGGGGATCTTCGTCTGGGAGGTACACTTGAGTTTTATGCTGCCATTGAGGCCGCCCTAAGCAAATCATGATTTTATCATAGTTGATCAAAGTCCTTTTAGATCAGATTTGAGGTTTAAATTGGAGTCCAATCTCATCTATGGTGAAAGAGGTTAGCAAGTCCTTGGCTACAAATATTAGGAGAAAAGTTCAAACTAGAATCTGCCATTAGTACTTACACATTTGGCGCGAGAATTTAACATGCTACAGTCATTTCACCTTCTGATTGCCTGACTAGTCTTAAGTTGCACCTGGAATCTTGCAAGGCTACACAGGGTGCACAAATCTCTTCTGTTTCTTACACTTTTTGAAGTGATAATGATGGTCCTTCAACCATGAGAGGTTGGGAGATTACCATGAGGATCTGTTTATTCAGTATAGAAATTGATGGGTAGCAGAAAAGATGGATTAACTAGTTTTTCCTCAAGAAAATGCCATGCAATAAGTAAAGTATGATACTGAAAGTAAAGAGTGACTTCCATCCCAATAGATTGGATAAGAGAAATATCAGTCTATACCTTACAAAGTCTAATGATGTGAAACCAAAAACTTCCCAGCTTTCCACTGTTCATCTCTGCTTCTCTATTTCTGATTACAGACAAATTACCATTTACCAAACACCACAATAAAAAACAACAACAACCAAACTTGTATCTTATTAAATGGGGTCAGCTATATGGATCCTCCTATGCCATTAGGCTCAATCCCCTAGTATATCATCATCTATATTTAAATGAATTTTATCATTACTAATCAAGTTTTCTTTGATCTCCCTCTTTCTCAATTAATGTGTATATTTGTCGTGGTCTCACATCGCTTAACTAGAACATTTATTAGGCGCCTAAATTCTACGAGATGCTTCTACTAAATGTGATTTCTTCTTTGTTACGTGTGATACAAATACTACAGGCTGAAGCAGCAAACTGATTAGGAGTTCAGTTTTTATAATATTTCTGAGAATGTTTACAGGCTATTCAATTAATAACAATGGAGATTGATGAAACAATCTGAATATCTGATATTATGAAAGAACTCAATTTCTTAAAGCATGCCAACTTGGTGTGTGCAAGGAGGAACTAATGAAAATATAGTCGCATCAGTCTTGCTAAATTTACCCATTACAATGTGTTTCTTCTGTTTCTCATGATCTTGTTGAATGTAATGAGCTCGTCAAAGTTACAACAGAATACAATTTTCTGTAAAAAAGAAGAAGAGACAATTCACAACAAAATTGAAGTATTTAGAAAGCAGACTAGGATCTTTGTTAATAAACTGTCTGATTCATATCTAATAGAATACATTAGTGTAAACAAGGAGTTGACTGAATCATTAGCATAGAAACTTTGTCAAGTGTTCCAACATCAACCCCAATTAGTTTTAACTCCAGCTACATAAAATCTGGACATCAATTCTAAGATCATAGCAAGCTCCCAACTAGTATGTGTCAATATGTACTGGTGAAATGCATATTCACCAGTGATCGTAGAGATCGAAGAAGTAGAACCTACACTCTCACAGCACATGCATCTAAAAATCCTTAAAATGTATGCTGTCCCAAGAACGAATATATATTCATTAAAATTTTAGGCACTCAGAATGTAAAGCTAAATGATGATGAAACAGTTGACAAATAACTACTAGCTAGAATGCAATGGCTACCATTCGTCCAAAATATTCACCATAAATTTCTAAATAGATAAAATAGCAATATATCTGGGGTCCTTTTTACTGCCATTTTCAATTCGAGCAAAATCTCCGTTGATTGTTAACTTACTGATATCGATCAGCAGTTAAATACTCGCAAGTTTTAAAGGCTTATGTTACCTGTGTCTCTGAGTGTGTTGAATTTGAATGCAAAAAAGGATATAAAATCTATAATCGCGTAAACAAAGGAAAAACACTTCTGTTCTTTAAAAAACATTTGATACCTTGCTTCGCCCCATGGATCCCTAAGGAAGAGGGGCTCTCCAGTGACCGAAGCGAATACACGGACGCCACCAAGAGCCTTCCAGGTGACATCATCGGCGCCTCCGGTAGAAGCCGGAGAGTGTGATTCCAGAAGAGAAGAGCAGTCGAGGTAGGCATTACATCGAGTACACGGTATGGCATGAGACGGTTAATAGCGTGGAACTTTAGTCCCACATCGCTGAATCAAACGATTCGGCTGCGATTTGGATCTTTAAAAGAAGGTAGGATGCATAACTGCAACGCATACCTTTCTCGGCCTTTTGGCTAAGATCAAGTGTAGTATCTGTTCTTATCAGTTTAATATCTGATACGTGGGCCATCGGCCCACTATGATATTAAATTAATTTTTTATGGGGAGAGGGTTCGTCACAGTAGCTTGCTACTGGAATCCTCGCGCGTCGCCTTTGCGTTGCACTACTGCAAGGGCCTGGCGCACCCGACCAAATATAAAATAAATATTGATATTAAAATTTGCTTAACCGATAAATTGACGCGACCGATTGAATATAAGGTAAATATTGATATTAAAATTTGTCTTAACTGTTAACTTGACGCACCCGACCATTTAAAATAAATGTGGATAATAAAATTGGCTTAACTAATAAATTGACGCGCCCGACCAAGTGTAAAATAAATATGGATTTTAAAATTGTATTAAATTGTGTTTGTTTCTGAAATTGAGTTTGTTTTTGATTTAATATATTGCATATCTGGAGCAATGGTAAATTTGATCAAAAGTGACCTATCAAATCTTGAGCATATCACTCATGAACTGATTAAAGCTTGAGGATATTTATGAGTATCTTTGGCAACCTAAGGCAAATGTTAAACATGTATTTATAGGGATTAATGGTTGTCGACACACGCTTGATGAGATGTGGACGCAAGGTCGTTAGGTCGGTTGATGACCCAAACCCATCAAAATTTCACTATCGAGAGCTAGCTCATAAATATCTTGACAATTCAATAAATGTTGAATAAGAAATCTTTTAATCATTAAATAATATCTAATAGACTTTATTTAAAAGTATTTTAACTATGAATTCAAGAAAGGAAACTCGAACATACTCGAGATCAATAAATTTGACAGAATGATGAGAAACAATGACCAGACAGACATGCACATGACATATAGAGTCAAGAGAGTTAAACAGATGACTGCATCTAGAATAATTATTTGTTTAGTATGTTATATAGCAATCTGAGTTTTGTTTGACTGGTCACGTTGATGGATCATACTGGCTGGTCCTCCACTATAGCTGAGAATGAGGAGGGTTGATCTGGACTCCTAACTGGCAATTTGTTTGCATCCAATAAAGCCCACCATGGCCAACTGCTGGTTGGGGGAACAGCCACAGGTGGCCTTATAGCCCCCATGTCCTTTGAAGACTCAGCACTCTGTGCTGTCAATTCCCGATGGGGCCGCAGCAGTCGAGTGATCTCCACAGACTACGACTGCACAGTGTCAAAAGCTCCATAATTGAATCCACTCTCAGATTCGAGCTCCATAATTTTGCTATTTTTTTATTCAGGTATTTAATTCTTCGATTCCTAATTAGCTGTGGAAATATTTTACCTCAAGAGCAGATTCGAGCTCCATCCTGCACCATCGCCATCATGCACCAAATGGCTGTTCTCCGGACTAGGACTGCACAGCGTCAAAAACTCCATAATTGAATCCACTCCCAGATTCAACCCCATCATCCACCATCACCATCTTGCATGTGGTCTTGTGGCCATTTATGTTCATTGAATAGCGATGATGTCCGTGGAGGCGAGAGCTAGCAGCTCGATGGGGGCGTTGATCACCATGAGAAGAGAAGGAATTGTCAGTAGAATTTTTCAGAAGTGGCGGGAAGAAGGAGCTTGTGAAATGATTAGCAAGTGAAGATCCCTGCATACAATGACAATACATGTTTTCAGTTCAACTAAATATAGAGAAACTAAAGGATCTCCAAATATGATGTCAAACTTCTGAATGCAAAAAAAAATCTCGCAGTTTTAACAATTACTGGAAAAGAATTTACAAGCTCTCTTAAGAAACACATCCAGAAAATTTGACAAAAGCAAAAGATGGGAAAGCAACATGGCACTTATTGAGAAAAAGAACTTCTGGAATCGGATCCAAAGCCATGAAGCTTGTTCTTCACTCACCACAATCTCCCATGTTAAGATGCTTTCTTTTGTTTAATAAGAATGAGTCTGCTAGTATACACACTGTACATCGTAGACGAGCCAAATTTCCATGATTCGTCTTTACCTTTTTCAGATCTTCTTCCAAATTAAGCACCACTAGACTAGTTTCCCCATTCCTATTGTAGCTTTCTGGCCGGCCGGCCGGCCGGCCAAACGAAGCAACCCAAACAAATTCAAAGCACTGATCATCCATCCATCCATCATCTCCTGAATTGTCTTAAGCTTGCACTTGGAAATGAAGAGGGTAGCTAAATAACTAAGACTTTCAGTAGCTCAATGGCCCGCTGCTTTACCTCTCGATCGCATCCACTCTGGATGACGAACAGAAGTTTGGCTTCGAGGCCAGCATCTTTAGCAAGCGGAACACATTCATCAGGGGCGAGCATACAGAGTGTCCATAATATCGACAATGCGCATCGTGTACAAGTCGCAGACATCATCAGAAGCCTCACTGTATCAGGAATGGTCTGAGGGCAATCCTTCAATGCCAATTGACCTTCTGCTGTCGTCGAGAGGTCATCTAATATGAGCAAAGCTGGTTCCAACAACTCAAGACACAGATTGGGCAGTTGCTTGACGAGCCGGGGAACTGCTCCGACGCGCACAATTAAACTCCGGACTTGCTCATGGAAAGATATAGCTTTGAGCAAGCTAAGGCCCATGGCAATGCCGTTTGGGTGCCGCTCATCCTTGATCAATCTCAACAAGGCCACCAAAAGACTCAAGCTGGACACGATCTCTGACCGAAAGCTCTTCTCTCCCATCAGCATTTCGATCAGTTTGGCACAGTTTATCTTGGTGTCAATCGTCCCTTCGTTTAGCATGTCTATGACAAGGGAGATCTTGGCAGGTTCCATCAGATTAGTCTTTGCATCAGAGTCTAAAGTAAGATTGACAAGTATAGCAATCACCTCGGAGCCAACTGCGTGAGAAGTGAATGGGCCAAGGAGGGAACAAAGATGCACGACGCCACCTGAGTCGATGACCGTCTTCTTGACCGATGGATGGGCGGCGATGATCCTTTGGAGATCATCCAGGGCCTGCACCCGGGCCTGCCCCTTGGCCTTCTTCAGGCTTCGGACGAGCTCTGCGGCCGTCGCCTGCAAGTCCTCAGATTTCTTCTTCAAGATCAGGTAGCGCTGCAAGAACCAAGCGTGGATCAGCTGGCGGAGGGTCCGATTTGGGGTGACGGCGTCGTCCCAGAGCTCCTGCATTGTCGTGGGGCAGTTGAGGTGCCCCAGGGAGAACCACTTGAGGATGTGCACGCGCTCGTAAGTCTGGCCGGTGCAGAGTGTCACAGGATCTACCATGGGTTCCAGCGAGATGGGGCAGATGAACACCGAGGGCACGTCTGCGCCCGTCACCGGCTCGAGCTCCTGGATCATCTTCTTCAGGTCGAGCTTCTCGGCAGCAGCAGTCCCCAATTTTTCATCTTTCCCCGTCAAGAGGCCTCCGCCTCCACCCGCGCCGCCCAAGATCCCATCTTTGACGGCGGTATGCAGATCTATGACCTGCCCACCGCCCTCCAGCCTCCACGAAGCCTGTTGCCGGTACTGCGGCATCGCCGGAGACCGGAAAAATTCAACCTCACTGTATATTTAATCAAAAATAAGAGAACAATAGGCCGCAGAAAGGATCAGAAGCAGATAGGAGGAGCGAAGCGGAGAGCTCCTTTTGGGCCTTCAGGCGTCGTAGGGCACCTCATTCCGGAGGCAACATCCACGGCGCCGGTCAAAAGGAAGCAATGCGCCATCATAACCAGCATAATGGAGCTATCATGGCCGATCTCCGCCACAACCACGAAACCCTAAAAGCTCTCCAGCACGCGCACACAGACACACGCAGGTTTCACCAAAGATCAGAAAGGCGAAATGATAAGCGAGCAAAGGCCCAGATCAGGAGCTAAAAGGGAACTCCAAACTAATTAAACCTCCCCGCCCCCAAAGGTAAGGAACTCCAAGAACACCAGGTCAAAGGTCGGAAGAGAAGGGAACGGATCAGCTCCATCAGCTCGATCTAGCGCAGTCGAGCGAGAACCAGGGAGAGAGGAGATTAAAAGATCAACAAATAACCAAAAATAGAAAATTGAAAGGGAAACACCGAGCCGGGCAGATACGTGCTGCGCACGTGACACCTGCCCAAGCCCAACGTCCTTTCCAGTTTTGAAGTTTTCAGACATCTTTAATATTTAATTCGATTTTATTATTATTTTTTTGTTGTTTTTAATAAATTATATAATAGTTTACGAAGAGGGGCGGGGCGGGCCACTCGCCTGTCATCTGTTCGGTCAAAAGTCCGAGAGAGACATGGAAAAGATTAATACTATTTCTTGATGTTACCACCCAACTTTGGCTGGTCCTCTCCTGACCTCCTCATCCTGCATCATGTCTACCAAGTAGGGTCATATGTATCCTGTGATATCCAAATAGATCGAAAGGTAAATTAAGATGTGAGAGAGAAAAAATACATCAACTACAGTTTCTTGATTTACCTCCCCACAGATTCAAAATAGAGAGAACTCGAGACGTTCAGTCACTAGCTTACCTCATCATGGAAGTCTCTTAAGTGTCTGTGAGGGAAATGGAAAGCAATACATCAATGGCATCCGCTTTCAAGATCATCAGTAACTTCACAGGCATGAGAGCAACACAAAGATCTTACTGCAGTTAGAATCAACAAGTGTTTGCATCTCCTTTTCTATAAATAAAAAAATCACAATGAACTTACTTTGCTTTTTAATTGTGCAAATTGTTAAGTTGGTTGAATTATTTCAAGCTACATCACGGCTGAGACACGCTGAGGGAAATATGTACAAGAGAACAATTCAGACTCTCCAAGAACATCACAGTTGCAGAGTCTGCAGCCACGGGGAACAGTGCGTAGTCGAGCCCCTTCATAGTAACCAGACTCGATCTTTTCGGAGCTTTAGGGGCACAATTTTTCGTCTTCTTCCTGGAGATCACTAAAAGACACATCCTCAACAATAGGGATACTGATGCTCACTTAAGTAGCATCACAAGCCTCATCTTCTGGTCAGTCATGATCATCTGTTCGCCTCGACTGAGAGGTTGGAGGCAACATTGAACTTACTGAAGGGTTCATTTGGCGCTCTTCTTCAGCAACAGTTTTGTGGATAGCCATCAAACTTGCTGCAATTGAGTGTGGGTGCTTATCATCATGCAAGGATTCCATTTGTTGGTTCTCGGATAGAAAGGTATCGAATGCATCCTTAGGCTACGGCCGGCATCGAAAATGGGAATGCTGTCTCAGATTTACCATCGGAGACATCTACCAGTTTTGGTGAATCCAACTTGGTCTGGTTCTGCAATTTCTGTAACAACATAGCTCTAGCTTCCACAACCTACAGATATCCATTATACCAAATGAATTTGATACTTACCAGAGAGAAGGAAAAAAAACAGACTCAACGAAAATAGCAAAAGAATCTCACATAAGCGAGAAAGCAGCCCTTGTGGTCAATGATCTGCTTGTAAAATATACAAAACATTCCAGGTCAAGTTTAATTTTCTCCATCAAACAAGGTTTCAGATCCGGTATAGTAAATTTAACTCAAAGGCTAGTCTAGCCATTTTTTTCTTCTCATTTTTCCTCATTTCCACCCTTTTCAAGTAGAAAGCAAAGGGCAAGTCCTCTCCTCTGTCTTTCTTCCCCTTATCCCTTCTTGCTTCACTCTTCCTTACTAATGTTCCTTTCTTTCTCCTCTTGTTCCACTCAAATATACATGCTCTCAGACCCCCAAAGTGTACTTTTATACAATATCGCATTGAAGAACACATCAAAAAAGATTTAGTGAGGTAAAATTTATCATTTAACCAGGAAAAAAAATTGTGGACAAGAGTACAAAAATAATTTAAAGAAAAAAGAATTAGAAAATATATACTTTAAATGAAGTTGAAATAACCAAATACTTTAAATGCTAAGAAGATACTTTTCCATCTGATTTATGTTGCTTCAACCTGAAAAAAAAAATCATACTGCTAAAGTACAGGGATCCTAAGTATTAACAAAATAACAATGATCAAATCACCATCATATACAGCCATTCCAGATAAACTGGAACAGAAAAAAAATTGATAAATAAACCTTCACTCATGCAATCAACCTTCTCACCAAAACTAACAAACTGGGAGAAAGCCACTTTCCGAGGATCACATCCTACCAAATTTTGTGGAAACATATTGGTTTAACATCACACAATTGACACTGGAGAAGACATACTGTAGTCTTCTATGGAATTCAAAGTCTTCAATTACTGAACAAAAAAACACAATATGGGTTCTAATGTCAAAATGATTGGCTGAAAGTTTTCAAAAGTTTGTTATGTGCTTAGATCGGGACAAAAGGATCAAAATGTAAGGGATGAAGGCCACAATTACTAACTTCACTATCACTGTTAGTGCAACTCTAATTTCCTGAGTCCATCAACTTCAGATTAATCAAATCTATAGATCATATTATTATTTACACTGGCAGAGAAGCACAAGGCAAGGTGATGGTGCTTCCATTTTAAGGACTGTTACCAAACCTAACAAGATACTGATACCCTTGTAGGGTGCAATGTCCTTGTTACATGATTGTAATATTATTTGTTTTAGGAAATCAATGACTCATTGCCATAGTATGGTTGAGCATGCATTCCAACTCGCCTTCTTATTGCAAAAGTCAAAGAAAAAGACTCTAGAATAAATATTCAGAAAACACAATTACATAGAGATATTTCAACAAACAAATTATCAAATGCATACCAACCTACCTGAGGTGTTGAGAGAAGTTCTGCATCTTGTTTACTTAGTCTAGGATGCAAAAGCACAAAATAGGTTTTCCAAAAGCTCCCTTCACTCATAATATTTGGGCAAAGTTCAATTCTTAAAGCAGCCAATCTTGGTGAAAGGCGATCGATAGTATATGCATGCTCTAGTTGGGCATCAGACATTTGAAAATCTGAAAGATTGCATAGGCATAAGTTGTTGAAGCCAAAGAAATTTGAAATTCTTCACATACCTGGCACATGTTCAGCCTTTGAAGAATAGGCAAAAAAAACCAATAAAGATCTAAAAAATGTTAAACAATCCGATTTTTAAGAATAACTAAAGAAGAAACTACCAAAGCAACTCTTTTCAAGAAATCTTAGTCATGAATATGGGAGAGAGGCTCACAAATGATTCTGTTCACGTATGTGCATAAAAGCATAGCCATTACAAACATGCCATAAATTATAATGTTCAGCTTCGAGGGATATAATGATATTGAGCAAAAAGGGAACAAACTACAGAACGAATAAGAAAATCCTGGAAGCATATTTGAGCAGACAGAAAGCCAAGACCCTTTTGGTTAAATACCTTTCACACCATAAAACAAGGCAAAACAAAACATAACGGACCCCAAAGCCAGATAAGACATGCTGCTGCATCTCCTGATCATCCCAACAACTCAAGGCGTTCCAAATCACTTGAGGCACTTAGACAGCAATAGACATAACAAACAACAAAGACATCATGCTAATGAAAATTGGAAATTCCTGATCCCTACAAAAGCCAAGAAAATTGGTAGCCTTGAAGTAGTTTGATTTCTGTAGTGCCCTGAAGTTCAAGGATGTCTTCCATTATCATCATAAAGGATTTCTAATATTTCTTAAAAATTTTGAAAAGTTTCATATTTTGTATCAATTTACACAAGCCTATAATTTGGTTTAGAAGACTCACAATTAAAATTTTAATCATATTTACCTTCTACACATTCCACACTTTTCAATCGGAACCATTCCAACTCCTATAAATATATTAGATAAACCTGAGTCCAAATAAACTCTTATTTATGTTTTAATACTTTTCCAACAGTACTCAAAATAATTTAAAACTTTTAAAATATTATGGTGCTGGTCTTTAGAAACTAACACCACATCGATGTTGATATTTAAGTTGTGATGTTGATTTCTAAAAACCAACACTAAAATAATTCTTTATTGTATTTTATTATTAATAAAATCAAATTTATTAATTTTGTATTCTTTTATAATTAAATATTTAAAAATAAAAAATAAAAAAATATTTATAATATTTTATTAACCATCTTTTTAATTTTTTATTAAATTTTAAAATAAAAAAAAAATAAATTTAGATGATTATCTATCGATTAAAATTTAATTTAGTTTAAAAAGAAAGAAAAGAGAGGAAACATAAAAGAAATATTATATGCAAATGAGAAATATTAAATATTATATATAAATGAGAAAGAAAAAAAATCAATAGTTGATAATTAAGTACATTTTTTAAGAAAAATAAAATTTTGACGCGCTTTTTGAACATTTTCAAATTTAAAGTCGCCCTTTGAGAATTTACCGTATATATTTTTTAAAAAATCAAAATAATAATATTTTTTAGTCTAATAATACTTTTACTCCAGGCCTTAGATTGCAAAACAAAGCAAGCTTAAAACAATCCAATCCCCAAGAGACTGATTATTAACAACATTTTTTTTAAAATTTAAGTTCAACGAGAAGAAAAATAAAATAATTACTGTTGTTTTGTGACTTTGCAAGTATAATAAAAAATTAAAAAATGGCGGTTTAAAACCAAAATAATAAATGGAAATTAAATGTGAGGAAAGTTAACACCCGCTGGGAGTGGATTTGCTTGCACAGCTCATGCTTCAGAGTAAACTACTGCTTTCGACAGAGATAATTGATGCTTACACCTGTGTTTAGAGAAGCCTCCTTTGCCTTGTGCGACAGGGCTTGTTTAAGAAGAGCAGAAAGCCAACAGCTCCCGCTGCTATACCAACAGTATACCTACAAGGATTAAAGCCAAGTCACCTTCGTTAGGCATTAGTTCTATAACTACACTACTGAATTCTATCCTCTGTAATTACTCGAAGAAAAAAAATGAAATGTAGAAACTTACATGATTTGGGATGGCTTCTTACAGAATACAACAAATGAAATGACATCCTGCGGAAACAGCACAAAATCAGGGGAAACATAATGACAATGAAGTAAAAATTTTGGCTCATGGCATGATGAGTTCTTTTGACTTCAGTAAGTATATATATATAAATACACACACATGCATATCAGAGATTTGAAATCAAGAGAATGAGCGAAATTTGAAATTGAAATTAGCACTTGTTATCTGGGCAATCAATCAGATTTGGGTCATGAAAGTGTTGAGGATCCAATTATAAATACCAAGTGTTACAAGGTGAGAAATAGAATCTTGCATTGATGATAATAGACATAGGTAGAGGAGGCTATCAAAGTAGCAAGCCCTAATGACTTCCCACTACTTCTAACATTGTATCGAGTCACAGTGATTTCTGTCACTCCCTCTTTGCGGAAATAATAAGACCTGTCGTGAGCTTCCTCTGTTGCAATATCAACGTCAACGATGTTGTCGATCCAAGAAGGTAGCTCTTCCAAAGGAAGGCAACTTAGCATCACCAATGTGCCATAGTCTCGCGTAGGGATCAATTGATCCCCTTCATGATGTTAACCACCAGTGACATACTACCTCAATGTTTATCTCAACGCCTACGATGTTCTACAATCCTATTTAACCACAAAGTTGTTTCACCATTACTGTCCTATTTTTGAGCAACAAGCAACACCTTGATTTGAATGACAAGCATCTCTCTTTTGGGGAAACATCTTTTAAATGGTCACCAATAAACTCCCCTCAATTCATTCCCTCTATTCAAAATACTGGATTCCTCAAACATCTTTCAATTGCCTTCTACCAGTGGTCCTTTATGCTCTTCCAGCTCGATGATAATTACCTAAGAGAGATTGAGTTCAGATTTGGTTGATAGGCCAAGGCCAACTAAAACATCTTACTGCTCCAACAGCTGATATTCTTGAGCTTGCTAAAGCCCATCGAGAGTGCATTAATGCACAATTGTGCTTCCCCACCTATGACACTCTTATCCCTCCCAGTCTCATGAGCATATTTTGTTGCTTCTTCTCTTGTTATGAGACCTAGGAGACTCAGGATATGTACAGGGTAACATCTTTTGAGCCTCACATGATTGATAAGTCTCTTCTAGCTGCGATAGACAACACAAAAAGAAGGGTTAACATTGGTTGACTCCATGCTATTGCTATTGGTTTGGAAGATAACTTCAAGATCACATTGGATGTTAAGGTTATGCTGATCATTCCAACAAACTCCTCACTGTATACACACTAAATACATAGCTCAGAATGACACAAGCTACCATCTAGTTGCTAATGATGAGATCCTATTAAATTAGAATACAACTCAGGCTCCTAGTAAAATCCCAGCAAGTTAGCTCATTATCATGATACATTGGGTCCCAATGCACTATCCTTTTTAAATGACCACCAAGATGACACTTAGATCACTGATTGCTGACACAAACTTGATTTGAATTAATTAATGCACCTGAAATTAAAACATGTTTCCCTTGAATTACGATATATAATTGTAATCAACTAAAACAGTTATCATCAAGAAATAGACTAAATATTTATTTACTGATTGAAGTTAAACCTTAAACATTGGTAACTTCCATCACAGGTAATTTCTAGATTATAATTAGCTATTGCACTACTAACCCACGCTGAGTTACACAACATTACCATGTTTTTCTTTCCTGCACTACTTTCAACATTATCCCATTAACATTATGAAGAATTATGAGAATATAGACTAATAGTAAGAGATTCAACATGCATAGAATACTAAAATATAATGGAATCTCATATCTATAATATACCTGTTTTTAAGAAATAAAAAGGCAACAGAAGCATAGAAGATTTTCTTGTTATCACATGGTTTACTCAAAAGATTGGCAATCCAAACATCCTGCCCACAGAATCGACAGAAACATAGGAAGCTAACATAAACCATGGAGTTTTCTAGTTAATTTATGACATACAATAAATAGTAATCTGCCTCTTAAAATATTTACATTTGATGACTGTGGAAATACATTCACCATGATTCAAAATCTGCTCTCAATCTCTAAAGCATGACAAATCCAAAGATCAACTAGTCACTCTATTTTGCTTTGATAAATTCACTGTCTAAATCAAGTATGTCTTGCATAATTATATTGCGGCAATAAAATTTCGTCCTAAAATCTCTATTTTCATCTTGCAGATATCAATACAGTCTAAGATTTTCTGAAATGAAAACTGTTACCTATTTTAATACAAAAATGATTAAATGGCTAATGTGGCATGATTACATGGGTCATGATTGTAACATCAACTCGATACCTTCTTTTATGGAAAAGGGATTAGTTACAGAAGCTACAGGTTGGGATTCACCTTGTTAAGGTTCAAAATTAATCAAGATTCGCAAGGTGAGCTTTGGATAATTAACCCAATGCCTTTTGTTTTCATGACTAAATGATGCTTCTCCTTTTTCTGTTTTATGGAAGTAAAGACAAACAAAGTGCATCTTCTAGAAACCAACAACTTTGAATGACAAACAAAGTAATTGTGTTTTTTTTTTTAAAAAAAAATTGACCTAGCCTATGCATGATATAATCTCTGCAAATACTACCATCCTAATTTTCTATTCCATGTTCACATAGGTGAATGCCTATTGCAATTTGATCTACACAGGTAAAAGGCACACATAGAAAACATTAGTGAATAAATTTTTACCTTGATGATTGGCATGCAAGAAAACCTCTGGGAAAAAGATGATTTCTTTATGATCCTGCTATCAATGGTTCCTTCTTTGCACATCTGCTGAGCAATTTCTCTCAGTATCATCATCTGTGCTTTATCGGCACCCATGGAAACCAATGTTTGTCTCATAGACTCTCTATCAGCTTCAAGCTCCTGCAGACGCATATTAAGCTTAGTTATTTCCGCTTTCTCAGTTACATTACCCATTCGAGATCTCCTAGTGTGTAGCTCCCTTGGTGTGCTGACATAGTCATCACTGACGCCATGCACCGTATCCACTGTATACACTCTGTCATTCATCTCCTCATAATCTGATACGGCATCGAACGATGTCGGAAACTCATCCCCCTTGTTGAATTCCAGGACAGATCCATAGCTTCCGCAGGAAAGATTTCTGAGATGCCAAGGCCGAGCTCGTGGAGAATGACCCACGATAACTCCCTTATCCATGACGTTCCCAAATATGCTACTTGGCGTCCGTTCGAGCTGGTAAATCCGCTGCTCCAGCTTCTGGAGGTGCTCCCGTGGAGTCTCACAAGAAGGGTACTTATCGAGTTCGGCACCAGTGTCGCTGATGCACTTTATTGAAGGATACTCAGACTCCTGCGGGAACTCGATTTGGGGGATGGCAAAGGAGGAGGTCGCCGTATCAGGTGTTTGCGGTTCAGAAGGAGGCGCATCCTCATCGAGGCTAAAACCGTAGCTGAGGAGGCGGTGGCGGTAGGCCTGGACCTCGCAGGAGAGGGCTTGCATAGCTTGTTCACGCTTGAAGAGAAGGTCCTCAAGGCTCGAGATCTCCTCCTGGTTATGCTTCAAATTCTCCTCGGTGACGCGCTGGAACTGGCGGCTCTCCATGACAATTTCCGACTTCTCGTGCTGGAGCCGAACTATCATCGACATGGCCTCTTGCGCGGCGGAGGCCGCGGCGCTCCGCTCCTCCTCCAGCTCCTCTTGTAGCTTCTGGATCGTTTGATGATGGCTGAGGAGGGCCTCGCGAAGGGTCTCCTCCTCGTTCCTGGTCTCCACCCTGGCAACACTGGTGCCGGTTTCGAAGTCGTCCCCATCGGGGTCGACGCAGGAGAGGATGTGGGCATCGGCTGCGCTCGCGTCCCGCTTCCGTCTCAGAGAGCGATGCCAGGAGGTTGAAGGGGAACGCCCAGGAGAGAAACTCCCGACGAAGAAGCCCTCCCCTCCTCCTCCTCCTCCTCCTCCTCCCCTCCTCCTCCCCCAAAGGCTAGAGCTTTTAGCTGATCACCGGAATCCATGGGTTCCGAGAAACCTAACCGCGGAACCTCAACCAGGATTCAATGTTGCCATTCGAAGGCCACCCTCTGATGCATCGCCGCCGCTGGTGGATGGGATGCCCCGCAGGCGCCGGCGCCGGCGGCCGTTGGGAAGGAGAGACCAGAGGCGGAGGATGAATGAGAGGAGACGAGGGCGAGGCCACGAGGAAGGAATAATCATTGCACTTATCGGACAGCAAATTAACGACGCCACGGGGAAAACACGCGCTTTCTATTTTTGTTCGGAGAGGAGAGACAGACTGGAGAACCTCCCGATAACGGGCTAAAATTAGGTTGCCCACGTGAGTTCGGGCGCCCAGATAATTTTCTAATGCTCGATTAAGAAAAAAAATATTTAAGGGTTGAATTATAATATTAAAATTAAATTTTAAAAAAAAACTCATCAACACAATTGAATAACCAACCCATCAAATATCCACAGTTGAAGCCTCCAAGAATATCAGACAGGACAAAGCAATTCCATTTCTCAAAAAAATAAAAACACCTCAAACCTCTGCTTTAAGTCGGAGACATCACTGCGTGGAAGCAGAGAAATTTCCCTTGGATGACTTGCTGTGAGGTTGAGGATCTTTTACCAACTTTGAAGATCCATCAATGGCGATATTACCGAGTCCTGCTGCCATTGCCTCCCTTTCATCTTTCTCCTTCCTCTGCTTCTCTGCAGGACCTTCTGCTGAAGGCTGGATTTTATTTGATTGAGGCAAACTTGGCTCATGAATCAGTGGTCCAGTATCTAGCCATGGATGCTGTAACAATTGGGCTGCTGTGGGACGTTTCTCAGGGAAATAGTCTAGTATCGGAACCAGAAAATCAGCCATGTCGTTGGCATCTCGTTCGCTGAATTCATACTTCTCCATGAGAACTTTGTTGAGGGGCCAAAATCTCAATTGACGGATGTGCCTCAAGTCACCATATCTGTTAAAGAAGTCCCGTGAATATCGTCCACCCAAGGCAATCTGAAAAGGCAAAGGATATCTGTGAGACAATATTTGATGACGAGTTACTCTGGAACTGCCTTTGAAAATGTACACATACTTTGCGAGGTATCGTTCCAAGTAGTTCCATCATCAATGCCAAGTGGTCCTACAAAAACAAGTAACAAAAGGTTACAACACAAAAATTAAACACAATTCTTTTTTCTACAGACTAATTTACTTGGATGGTTCTAGCAATGCAAACTGAAGCAACAGAAGTTAGCACACACTACTATAAGCAATCTACTAAGCCCAAACATTGATTTCTCTATTTCAAACAATTTGCATTTTTGAATGATGGATTTTCCGGTAAGAGACCAGAGCAAAAAACAAGGTTGGAAACTAAGAGTTTGAATGTAGTCATTCTTTCTGGAATAACCATCAATTTTAAGGGAAAACACTACGCATATAATCCAGCAGACGTGTCCTGTAGATTACTACTTCAGTTAGAAATCATGCAATCATTGTCTCTATCAGCTCCTAGTAAAATTTATCTGCAGTGTGTTGCCCAATTTGTTAGTCGGATTAATAACATTGACTTTTTCATACTGCAAAATACAAATGATTATCTTAAAACTTTGCTAATAACTAAATCTTGCAACACTATAATAATAAGAAAAAAAAGGGGCTTCATATTTAAAGAAGATTGTGCTTAAGAAACATGAGGTATGTGGAAGTGGTACCGATATTTTTTTTTTTGTATTGTAACAATCAAATTGCAGTATCGTGGCCACTATTGAATTTTTCTAGATAGAGCTTAAGGTGGCACAAATTGCAGCACTGTTCAAGGTCATTTTATTCTTCCGGTCAGATTTGGTACATCCAAAGCACCTTCAAAACATTCAAATTTTCATTTTAATTTTGTAATTTCCAAGAATAGGTTTCGGATATCCTTTTATATAATAGGTCAACAAACATCATCAAACACCAATGGACACGTGACTCATTTGAGTGATAAAAAAACCCAATGGACTGCAGCTATGCTGACCATAATTAAAAATCCTCTATGGATATTAATAATTAGATCCTCTTAATTGGGATGCATACAGCATAGAATTATAGGTGCTGCAACGTGTACAAAAATAGTCTTCTTGTACATCATATAAAGGAAAGGAAGCCTTAAGATAGGTATATCTCTTGTGGTTGAAAGAAAAATATTGCAACCACATGGCTAAAATAAATAATAAATCAATTTGGAATAATAAAAAGCCAAAAAAAAAAAAAGAGAGATGTTTCTCCACTAAGGCAGAAAAAAGTTGAAATTTGTTTCAAATTGAATGAGGTTTGAAGTGAGGTAAGATATGGAATGGAGAGAAAATAGTTGACTTTAAGGGGAAGAACCTTGACAAGTGAGGTTCTTGATCTATTAGAGGAAGATTTTCAACAAAGACAAGTTGAGTCCTGAAAGGTTTTATGACCTGCAAAAAGAATAAAAATTTTCTAGTCCCCAAGTTTAGCCATTTGAAATCAATCAAATCCTTCTCTCTTTTCAGCCCCCTTTGTTGTTAGTTAACACTTAATTTCAAACACACATGAGACTTCTTATGAGCTGATTTTTTACCAGTGAATTAAGACAACTTGAAGGAGAATGAAGCAAAAGACAACTGGACAATATATAAATTTGTTTGAGGATATTACTTCTATAGAAATTAAAATTTTAGTGGGGATGCCTGCACCACCAGCTCCTAATGGGGCCATGAGTTCACAAGATTGTTATTGCAACATTAGTTTGATTACAGAAGAGACTTATGAGAAGCACATCAAAGATAAAATAGCTTCTAAGAAACACAACACCAGATGTGTTGCACATTAAGCACAATCCAAGAAATTTAATTCAATGAAAAGTAGGAAACATGATGAATAATAATCAACCAAAGAATTTGGAGAGTTCTGTTTAGCAGGACAGGATGAATTGAACAATGCACATTGCCAAAAGTTTGCACAATGAGTATGATATATGTAACCAACTTGGACCGGCAGTTCTAGCAGCAAAATCTTTTTTTACTTGATTTAAGGTATCAATCAAAGAACCAGCCAATGAATCATCTAAACACAAAGAACCAAACCAATGAATCATAATAACACAAATTGAAAGTTCCATGAAACTCACCTCATCTCGGTCGAAATTATCACCACTATGTGGATCAAATAAAACATCCCCAGTGGCAAGCTCAAAGCAAATACAAGCAAATGACCACAGATCAGCAGATGAAGAGTATTTAGATCCAAGAATCACCTCGGGACACCGATACTGCCTTGTCTGGATGTCATTAGTGAACTGCTTATATGTCCAACATGCATTTCCAAAGTCAACTAGCTTGCACCTAAGATCTGCCTCTATTGCCAATCTCTTTCTTGTTGCTTTACTCCCTCTCCTATGGCCATGTGATGTGCCATCGTGTGCCTCCCCACCACCACCATCATTCACTGCTTTTGAGTCTCCTTTATCCTCTGAGAGAGCAGTGTCCTGTGCTATCGCAGTTGAGCTCCCAGCTGTAGCAGCAGCTGCACATTTCACATCCCTCCTGACTTTTTTCTTCTGGCATCTCATAAGATCATCACCATTGGACCGAGCAGGAGATATTGGTGGTGGATCTTCAGATTTGACAGTGGAAAGGATGAGTGGAGTGCCTGATCGATAAGGATCCTTGGCTGGGTCAAGGCTAGACAAGAGGAGAATATTCTCTGGCTTGAGATCAGTGTGTATGATAGAATGATCCCGGTGGAGATAGTCAAGCCCTATAAGGACATGGCGGCAAATCTCCTTCACCTTGGAGAGTTGCATCCCTCTATAATCTGTATACTTTATTAGTGTTAGAAGGTTATCCCCAAGAAATTCAAAGACCATACAGACATGGTGTCCATTTGGCCCCAAATGCTTGAAATGATCAAGCAACTTCACCACACACCGAGTGCCATCAGGATCACCGTCAGCAATCTGCTTCAATATCTTAATTTCATCCATGGCAGCCTCCGTGTAGTGCTGCGCACTCTTCTGAACCTTCAGCGCTACATACCGCTGAAATTGACGGCGCAAACCCAAATTCAGCAAGATTTCCTCTACTTCAAGCGAAAAAGTAAAACCGCTCTTGGCATGTATCCAAGTGTATAAATATAAAATAGCAACAAATTTCTATCATATTCCCATCAAGGCCAAACTTCTAATAAGTTTTCTTGCATTCGGGAGGCGCACTATCGACAGTTTAAGGCGATTTAGGGATTTGACAGTAGTTACCGCAACATTTCAATGATTCTAAGATAAAGATAGCTGAGATTTCATTGGACATCAAGAATCAAGACCAAATGAGATTTTAGGGCAACTCACGGAATGGACGGTATCCCAAGCGAGCCACACGGTGGAGAAGTGGCCCCAGCCGAGCTTGGCCTGGACGACATACGCCCCCTGCTTGAAGGAATCACCCTTCCGGACAGCGTGGTACCCGCCCCGTCGGTAGTCTTCGGTACCCTCGTCCTCCGACGTGCAGTCGCTGCTCGCACTCCGCCCGTCCTCCTCCGCCATCCTGCCGCCGTCTCCTCCCTATCCGCTTCCTGCCCGCACTAGGGTTTCGATCCCCGCCAAGTGGCCTCGACTCCTTCCCCTTCCCCCTCCCCTCCCTCGCTGGCCCTCAGCCGACAACTATAAAATAAAAGTAATAAATACTCAGGGGAAGAAGGTTACGCTGCGTCGCAGGCGTCTCTCAACCGCCGAAACTAAAACAGCCAATGAGGCGCACGTGGGACACGTGTAATTATTTCACTGGTTCGTCAGTTTTAGTTAGGAGATGTCAGTGTCCACGAAATACCAAAAAAAGAAGACTCTGACACACGCATGACAAGTGTCGCCGTGCTGAAGTGGCGATTTGTAAAGGGAGGTATAAATGTGGGACCACTATGAGGCCGACTGGACCCAGTGCCGTATCGAGTTACATTTCTTATCGCATCCGGCAAAAAAATCAAGATCCAAATTAGTTTGATTATTAATTTTGATAAATTTTAGAAATAATTAAATTTTCTTTTAAAAAATTAATCCAAATTAAAATTTAACTTAAAATTTTTGATAAGTTTAATAAGGTAACCAAGTGAAATCAAATTGAGCATAAAATTAATTAGACTGCTAAAATGATTGATTTAGTTCAGTTAGATGTTTTTATATTTTTTTAAATTTATTTAATTGGTTAGTAAATTTAATATTATAAGTTTGAATTTATTTGTAATTATTATTTATTTATTTATGTTTAATAAAAAGATTTATTTACACATTAACAAATCGAGCATGTAATTAAAATGATCTATTTCATTTAATTAATTTTTATGCCTATGAAATATTATTCATTTAATTAATTTTATGCATGTGGAATGAATATAAATAAAAATTAAAATTAAAAGGGCACTCTTTATTTTTGTTATCGTCAAAATAGTTTTTATTGTATTTTATTTTATTTTTTAAAATAATATTCTATCTATTTTTATTTTGAAAATATTTTTATTTCAATAACTTTTAAGTTAAAACCATGCAATATATTTCCCTATTTCTTTGAATTAGTAGATATCCACGTATACTTATGTTTTTTTTTCCAAATTTTACAGAAGTCCATTAACAAAGGACAAACAAGCGTTCTGTGCAACAGTACGTTCTCCCACAGCGTCAAGTGGTTTCTGATTAGGGAGTTTAGTGGAATATATTAATTTATTATTATTATTTTTAATCGTCTTCATCTTATCTGATTTTCACAATCACTGAGCGGTAGGCCGGTAAATAAATTAAATTATTCATAAATAAATTTAATATTCGATTGATAAAAATTTAAATAAGCTCAAGTAATTTATTAAATTAAATGAATAAATTTAAATACATATTTTCTATAATAATATGGTATTATTCAATTTGAGATTAACTCCTTGTAATTTTATTTTTGAATTATGCTTAAAAGATTTTATATTAATGGAGATACTTTCATCTTATACACCAATGATTTTTTCTATATATTTCTAATGTGAAACTTTGATTGTAATCTTAACAATTCTCCTCTCAAATGAAGGACTATTATACTCCAATCAATGTCAATTTAACATCTAATCTCTTAACTCACTAGGCACTTGAAACAGTTATAGGCGTTTGGAATGATCAGCTTTGAGTTGATCATTTTCTGAGTTCGCCTCCTCCGATATGTCTCGATCGCCTTAAGTGTACTTCCTTCTGACTTCTTGCACCTAGAATGCACCGAGCCCTTTTGACTCACTTTCGTGTGTTTTTCTCTTTCCATCAAAGTACTATTCCATATTTCTTCATACCTTAGATGCATCAAGTGAGTTTGATCATCAGCTCCTTTCCCGTCCTTCCGTCTCACTTATTTGCATCTTCTGCCAAGGTTCACCAATTGATACACATGTGTTCCCCTAAGTCTCTATACACTTAGACACATTTATCAAGTATAACAAGGATCTAACTTAAACTTATTTAACAATATCTCGAAACACCACCAGGGTACTAACAGACTTGACTCATTTACAATTCTACTTGAAATTTGATGTATTTGATGTTTGGCTTTGTAATAAACTTATTTATGTTCATTCGATACACATAAAGTCAATTAAATGAATACACTTAAACACTTATTAAATTAAATAAACATATATATTTGACTTGTTAATGTTTATGAGGAAGGATGGTGAATTATTCATGAACAAAATTTATGAAATCATGTTCATCAATAAAACTCTCATCAACATGGTAAATAAATAAATAAACTTCCAAAATAAATAAATAAACTTATATTATCAAGTTTAATAAGCAATCAAATAAGTTTAAAATTGTAAAATTTTTAAACAATCAAATAAGTTTAAATTGAGAATTCAATAACATCTAAATGAACCAAATTTAAATTAAATTTAAACAAAGCTCAAATTCATAAAAAAAAAATCAAACAATGATTCATTTTAGGTTCGATTTAGTTTGACTCAACTATTTTATCAAATAAATTTAATACCACTAAACTTGACTCGGCTTGATTCGTTTCCAACCCTATTGATTGTCGGGACCCTTAGCCTCTAAATTTACAGTCATCGTGGGATGTTGAGAAACTTGCTGGGAGTTTGTCCCACAAAGTAAACCTGAAAATCTTAACTAGCTCCCCTCCATTGTCTCTCTCTTATCCACTTCAATCTCCCACAAAACAGAGACTGTCTAAAGAGAAAGAAAAACAAAAATAAATAAGTAATTCTATTTATTCTTTCCGTAAGCTATCCTTCACTATTCTTAATAATTTTATTTTAATAGTTTAATAAATCAGAAAAAAAAAATATTTATTTCAGAGTGTTTATCACAAATAGTCGAGGTGGGACTTAGCGTAAAGCCTACAAACTCTGCTGCCTCCTGCTTGACAGAGGCATGCGCGCGGGCGCATGGGGATCCGGGGTTTGACCTCCTTAAAAGAAGCACCTACTGCTTACTGGCATGGTTTTCAGAGACATGGCAGAATCCTGACATCATCTGCTCCTCCTGCTCTGCTCTCCTCTGCTCGCATCGCATCTCCTCGTCCATCCACCGAACGCCAAACCTTCAATCTCGCGCGCATCATCCATTGTTCCATCGTACCAATTGTCTTCTCCTCCTGGCCGATGAGCAGTGACAGGCAGCTCAGCATGCCCGTTACTCGCCTACCCTGGCGGTGGAATTAGGCAGTAGTTGTCGCTGTGAATACGAAAGGTTTTCGCGTCGTCGATCGCTGTGAATGACAGAGAAGCAGGGGCACTGTTGTCGCGAAGTCCAATGGTGTGATGATCGATGATGATGGCGAGTCAGTCAGTCTACAGCAAGTTTGCTTGATTGTATTTCCCCTGTCGATCTTTTCGACGATGACATGAAGTGATATAAGCTCCAGTGGCCAGCTTGCGATGGCGAAAGCAATCGGTACTTCGCTTGAAGAAATTGGATTAGGGATGTGAAAGATGTGCTATGGTCAATCCAAGACCATGCATTTAAAACCATGCATGCATGATGAGACGAAGAAGCATGCGGATGATGACGTACAAAATCTAGTTCCTCATCCATTGGACAAGACGTCCTCTGTACCATGCATGCAGCCATGCACGTCCGGAGCCATTACTAGTGCCTCATGGATATAATTAAGATATTAAGCTGATCGATAGAAAAAATATTCACTTTTTAAAACTTTATTTTAGATATTCAGCAAAGAAGATCCACTAGTGGTTAAGCAGGGTCGAGCAGTTGAATGAATATCAGAAGATGGATCCATTTCTCTGTTCAAAGAATTTCCAAAAGCTCAAACCGTACCAGTTCTTCTCTAGCTTTTCTCCCCGCCCTTGAAACAAAAAGAAGGAACACAACAACACCAGATTCTGTAGAGAGTGTCATAAGAATAGCCTTTTGCAGTGAAAGATCATTGGCCATGCTCTTGGAACAGCTTATTATTATAGCCTACACTTCTTTATCCCCAGTGCAATGAGTGTGCATGAAGATGTTCATTTGCCCTTTTCTAGAATACAAAATGAGAAAGAATGGTAAATGTTATTATTGTCAGCTTCCTACTTTTTCCACCCCCAAACTGCAAGTTTTCACCTGCCCTGACATAAAATGATCAAAAGTACCAATTCAAAAAAAGGACTCGAGTAGTTTGGGCCTGTGGCTGATGATGAACTATGGCTTATGTTAGTTCTGTCAGGAACTCTTTATAGCTCTTTGTCACCCAGAGCAAAAATTCTTGAGTTGACCAGAGAAGAAGATGGGATTAAAAAAGCTTCTCTACCATTGATTACTCATTTGAACAAACTTGGTTAATTCAGAGCCATCTAATTCTCGATATAACTGAAGATATCGATCTTTCATGAGAAACCCAATCTCTTTTGCCCATGCTATTTGCTTCTTCCTGTTTGTATCTTCAATGAAAAACATGAGTTATTAGCTAAACAAAGAAAGACTGACCAACCTGAAATTGATAAACAATATAACCAAAAAAAGCAGAATAGTCACTATAACCTACATAAGTTCTTGAATAAGGTTTCTTACTTTCTTATGAAACAGAAAAAACTAGGAATTCTGTTCATTTCAAATAAGGACTAAGTTTCTAGTAGTTTAAGTTTAATGTAAGTTATGCAAAGGTGAAGTGCAGAAATGGACATTAAGGATTTTCATAGGACTTACCAGAACATCAAAGGAAAAAAGGCAGACGAGTCGGATTCAATCCTTGAGTTCACCATTGACCTTTAGCAAATCCGTTGCTGGGAATCGAGAAATATGAACTGTAAGTAGAGAGAAAACACTTGATCTAGTTTTGTGTTACTAATAGCATGGAAGAGAAAGTAATTACCTTGATCAGTGAAAAGATTGTTTCGCAAAAATTGAATGAATATACATGGAAGATCCTGTGTTAAGCCAACTGTATTGATGCAATCTTCAAAAGAAATTCAGTTCTGTATACCCATTTGAGAACTGCAAAAGTTCATCTATGTTCACTTGAGAGCTAGAGCAATTCATGTTCTGTATTCGGCTATGATTAATTGACTCGACTTCTGCTATAAAAATGCTAGAAACCGGTCTATGGTCGGAGAATTTCGATTCTCCACGTACATAAGAGAGTTGGTTGAGGCCACTTCCATACCACAGGATTCTATCACACCTAAGTATTTGAACAAGGTCATGAGTATATGTCTGTTGAATACATTCTGAAAGGAAGGAGTCTACCAAAGGTGTTACCATGCAGGTGTTCGACGTTTTTCTTTCAAGTTCATGTCGTCCCCTGTGTATCTGTCTGAGTTGTTTGAATATTTGTAAGTGGGAGGAAAATATATTTTCCCTTCATTCCAATCCAGAAATACCCGGCCACATCTTTGTTCTATCCGAAGCTGCTTTAAAGGAATAAATTTCTTGAAGATGTTCAGACAAAACTAAAATTTCTTGTAGATGAAAAGTTATTTGCCTAGCTACCTGATCTTTCTCCAACAGAGCTTTCCAGTTCCTCATTTCAACAAGAGCCTTGGCAGAGCGATACGAAAGAGAAATTCTGTAATTTAGATCCCCGAGCCAAATTATTCGACTACAAAGAAAGAGGATTGAAACCAACAACATGAGCTTTCTACATAATACAATTTAGGACTTATTTACCAAGCAAATTTGAACACACTTACTCATGCTCAAGGATAGTTTCAGGTGACCTTTCATCATAAAACCCACCAACCGGTGGGAATCTAGTCTTTCTTATAATCTCCATCACATCTGAATTCCTTCTTAGTTCATCTCCATCCTTCTGTCCGGAAGTCAAATGGCTGCAGATGAAGCAGAAGCTTGTTTGGTGCAAAGACATGCTAACCGAAATTGATCCCTGAGAAGAAACAGATTTAAGAATGCATCGTTCGAGTAATGTGGATTTCATATGTTTCATTCCTATTCATAATTAACTCCCAATCTCCTTGAAGAAATTAACAATCCCACACTTGCAGATGGCACATCTATTTCAATACAATGATTGAAAAAGAAAAGAAATTGCCCTTGATCAGGAATTTTCATAGTATATATGCACTGTAATTCTGAAAAAAAAAAAAAGAGTAAGTATGCACTATAAGCTAGATAAGATCTTATCGAATCATACCTTGTTACCGAGATAGCCCATCAACCCTCGGCCAACACAAGATACCTTCAAGTTCCTTATACTCTCTCTTATCTCCCCTCTTACCCATATGGTAAGAAATATTCCAACCATCTGCTTGCTTGCCACTAAATAATATCTGAAATAGCCATTTAAAAACATGTTTCTTTTCTTGTTGTCGAACATTGATGAAATAGCTTATATGAACATGAACAACTTTTATTTACTTACCTTGATTGCCCTGCCTCCATTGATGTGGAAGCTCCATAGCCATAGGACACCGGCGAATAGTATGTTGTTGTGCTAGGTGAATCTCCACTAATGTTATCATCATCTGAAGAGCCACCCCATCGATAATTGGGATCATAGTCACTTCTTCTGTTTGCAAACATGACTCGCTCACAAACACTATGCCGACGATCTAGCCTTGGCTGTGGAGCCAAAATATCTCCATCAATTCTCATACTACGGCTCAAGGACTGGAATGATCGACGTTGGAAAAAACTTGTTGGCCTAGTAGATGTTCCTTCGAAATCATCATCCAACTCCATAACTGGATTGGGAATAGGGGAGGGAGTCTGGAAGCTACCACTGCTGCTATTGCCGGCAAGATTGTTCAGTGTCTTTCTAATGAGAGCCACCCATTTCTTTGCAGGACCATTGTCTTCTGCTCCAAGAACATTTCCGGCATTAAGAGGGACAATTTCCTGAAATCTGAGGTTTCAAGTTTAACAACTTCACTGGATGCACTTGAAATGAGCTTATCGAAAATATGGAAAATGATGAAAATTTTGAATGTACCCAAGCACATATATGTCTGCAGCAGGTGAGGTATGAAGCCAATCATCAAGATTCAAGTTACCAGGTGGGGATTTGCCACCTACATTCCATGTAGCAACAAAGATCCTATCAACAAATGGAAGTTAGCAGTCATTTTAGCATTTGGATGAGTTATTTTTTGTCAATTATATATCTCTAGTTTGGAATACCTATAATGAAGAGTTTCAGTGACTTCAGATGCATTCAGATCAATCTTTCCTCGCCGAGCTTGATCAGATTTCTTCTTGGACAACCTCTCTAATGGCAGAGAAAATTAAAGAGATGAAGAGGAAGGATATTAAGTAGCACAATACCAAGCAACTTATGAAAGAAGATAATATTATTAATAAAAAGAAGAAGACAAGTTCTTTTGTGTGGTCTAAAGCTTTTTAGCAGAGAGGATGTACTGTTCGACCTGTTTTGCTTTTCTTGACAGAGAATGCTTCCATCCCTGCAATGCTGCCCCTCCATTCCTCCTCCCCTCCTGCAAAGAAACACACAATTCAAAATGAAACAAAAAGGGATGCAAGGCTGTGTTTTGCATGCAGGAATGAGCAGAAGAAGACCACTGATTGTGGAAATGACAATAAAAATTTCTTCTTTACAAAATTGTGACAGAAGAAGAAGACATCTTCCATATTTTCATATTCTTGCAGAAACAAGATAGAGGCTAATGAGGAAGACAGGTATGGTATCTACTACCTCTTCCAACATCATCTGAATGGAAGTCCTGGGTTTTGCCCCTGATGTTGAACCATTTTCTGACAAAGGCCTTGGACCATGAGAGCTGAAAGAGAAATTAGAAGAGAAAGAGTTCAGTTGGTAACCCATGAAGCTCGGCGCACCAATCACTCACCAAGAAGACAACAGCACACATCAAACCTTGCTTTTCTTCCAACTCCCATCTTTCATTGTTTCAGAATGTCCTCATGCAACTGACTCAGGCATTTGATAGAACACCAGGAAGAAGCCACTCCCCTCTTCCTCGCACTGTTTCTTGGATTCTCCCAAGAACTGGATGGCGAAGCAGAGATTTTTTATGGAAAATAAAGACGAGGTAGTCCTTTACTTCCCTTGCCAATCGACTTAGTAGCTAATTTTAACGTGTAACAAGACCAAAGGAAGTAGACAGGATCACTGCCAGATTCTCTTTAGAAAAAGAAAAAAAATTGCAATTTTTTGCCCTTTCCCCAGACGGCTTCTGATGTGAAGGCTTGGCGACTGAAGAAAGGAGACTATAAGTATAGATTCTGAGAACTGGGAGGTATGTAACCAAATGCATGGAAATGAAAAGGATTGGATTTTGGAGAAGGAGGAAGGAGAAGAAGGAGAAGGAGAAGGAGAAGAAAAGAATGGTGGTGGTGAGAGAGTGTGAAAGAGACAGAGGAGAAGGAGAAGGGGAAGGGGAAGGAGAAGGGAGTACTCTCTCCTTCAAATCCTTCTTCCTAGGAGTTGATTAAAGTATCCAATTTCAAGAGAATAAAGTGCTCCTCTTTCTCTCGCTTCTCTCAAGGCTTTTTACTCCAAATCCAAGACCAAACCAAAACAGTGAATGCAAGCAAACAATTCGTTAAGAAGCAGAAATTTCTAAAACAGAAAAACAACAAACAATAATAAATGTAAAACAAAAGCACGCCAGAATTGCTTGCTACCAATTAGGCAATTAGAATCTTCTCCTCACAGCAACTGGCTGCAGTCAGGTTTCAGCACCTCCTCACCTTGGCTTCTTCCATGGAGCAGGTAAACGGAAAACAAAAAGAAGCAAAGCAAAGCAAAGCATTCAGAGTCCTTCTGCAACATTCAAATGTGTGTGTGTGTTTCTGCATGGATATCTTTTTTTATTTTCTCTTTTCCTCCCTTTTTACAGTGTATTCTTCTTTCCTTCTTCCTCGAAATGCTTTAAAAATTCTTTACTAATTGTTCATCCTCAGTGAAACAAATTAAGGTTCCAACTCTGAACGGAAGGGATCGACTGAAACCTCATGATCCATCCACATCGAAGTTCATTGCCGGCTGGTTAACCTGACCTTTTTTCTACTACCTTCCTCAGGTTTGCCATGCAGAATCTGAACGTCTGGCTTCCTTTTGTTTTCTTAAATCGAGCCACTCATGTCCTTCTTTTCCCCTCACAAAGTATTCAAAATCCTCCTCGACCAATCAGCTGCGAGGCAACCATGCACATTCTCGGTTCACTACCCTGCTCCCAAGCATTTCAATACTTGACCGTCTTGGGATACTGTGTTCAAACTCTTTGGCACAGTCTTTAACAGTACAGCTTTGGCAATCAAGCACAGTAACAAACAACCATGACTGCAATAGAAAAACAATTCAACTACTCACCTCAATATAACAATGGATCTCCATAAACCAGCTGATCACAAACTTTAGGGGCTTCCATGTTTCAGAGCAAGGCGAGAAGCCTATAAATAAGGCCATGCAACTAAAAAAGGCACACCTAAACTTTGCTATAAGCTTGGCCCATGTGAGGTTATTACAGGATTTGTCAGTATCATGCGCCAATGATTAGTGACTTAAGATTCTCTTTGTCATCATAATCCATATCCATCCAGAACCGATTTCATCAAATCTGGAGACTAATAACGATCCAAGGGCGAGGGGAATTAGTCAAACAAGGTCGTCGGTCCGTACTGTGGCAAAGCATCTCTCTCTGTGGCTTTATGGAACTCCTCTCACTCACTCATCTAAGTGAACAGCTTCATTCATATCGAGCATGGAGAGTATTCTTGAGGCCTTTTTTTCCAGTGTCACTGTCCTTAAATTTGATGTATACGTACGCCTGCAAAGTACCTTTGGAACTGGGACTTAGCATTCTACTTCCATACACTGTAGTGAGCTCCTTTCTCTTCTTCCAGGACGTGACTTGCCTCGCTCGCATTTTCTCATGGACCACTGAGATCGAAAGCGACGGGGCTCGAACGGTATCTGATCCAGTGTGATCATCCTTTTGTCGCAGGATTTGACAGTCATTGTCATGCATGAATCAAGACTGGCTCGGTGGCTGAATCCCCCCTTTTTTTCTATTGTCTCTGAATAAAAAAGCATAAAGATGACAACAAAAGAAGGAGATTATTTCTCCTAATCTTCTATGTAATTATTGGTATATATATGACCAACTTTATCACATAAAAAGAATTTCAGACTACAAACTTTGATCTTCTTGATCCTCTTTTTGAATTTATATGTGGTTGCATGGTACATCTGGCTTTCCAGTTAAGATTATAGGAATTCTATTTCATATAAATTCGATTATTGCCAATCATTTGGTTCTTATTCTTTCACAAAAGTCAAATCTTTAAGTTCATATAAATTCGATTACCCCAGCATGGATACGCTCCTAGCTAGCTAATCCTGCCTGTCGGATTTCCGCGCGCCTCTAGATTCTGGTGTTTGACCGAATCCCTCTAGATTCTGCTTCCCTCCACGTCAGCCCCTTGTTCCTTGGGGGCGCTGACCGTTCTTCTTCTTTTCCAAGTAAAGAACTCAACGTCCTAAACACGTGTCGTGCTATGATCGATGAGGCGGAAGCTTCAAGGATCGACGGGGGAAGATGTCGGAGGTGTTCGACCCGGCAGTGGCGAAGAGCCCCGAGGCCGGGGACGGCGAGGGCGGCCGCCGAGTCATCTGCAAGTTTGGATCACACGCCGGAGGACCACAACTCTCTCCTTCCCAGATTAAGAGCCATAAGCAACTCTCTATACCACTTCAATTGTAAGTTTATACTCTTAATTTTCCTTAAGCATGAGACTGGCAAGAACATAGTTTCCTGGAACATATCAAAATGAGTGACCTGTGGCAACACAAGCAGAAATATGTTATGTCCCTAATTTAATTCTTGATGAATTTACCTCTAATTTCTCTCTTCTCCATCATTTATCTCTGGGGCATAAAGTATCCTATAAACTGAAGTCCAACTTTCAGAAAGGTTAAGGATAATCAACAGTAAGAATTGATTTGATTTGGATATAGACATCTTAAAACTATTAGTACACTTTGGTATTGTTGCCACAGAAACATCAGAGGATTTGTATAGTAGCTACGATTTGGCTTTCTGGAGAAAACATCAGTGATCTGATTGGCTTTTGCACTACACTCCATTTTGAGCAAGAGTTAGATCTAATAGCCTGCCTTCACTTCATGGCACTAACAATTTCAGTTTGATGAGCTTTGTAAGGGTTGGTCCTCAAATATTTGAATGCTAGGGCCATGCTAAAGATTTAACTTACAACTTTCAGATTGTTCGTCTTGAGAATTTGATTGCTAACGAAGTCATCGTTGTCATTGAGGCCTACAAAACATTGAGAGAGAGCCAAGTTTTAAGAGATCTCAGTGGAAAATTTGCTTTTGTTCTGTTTGATAGCACATCAAATTTCGCCTTAACGTTGGCACACACCAGAAGTTCTATATCTATGCTTCTTAGTTTGAACTTGATCCCTTTGTTTGCTTCATGTTCTTCATTTTCAAGCTACTAAATAATCTACAATTCGAGGAACCAGTCATCACATTGTCTATTGAAGAGAAGATCTTTAAGTTCATAATTCCATTCATCTGTTTCTGATCGATCATCAAGCAAATCCTTCAAAGAGTCGATATATATTTATACATATGCAATAGTAAATCGGCAAGTTTAATTTGTGTGAAGCATCAAAGAGGAAAAGTATTAGTCGAAAGCAAATGAAGCTCAGAAACTCTGCTATCTCTTTCGAGGACGACTGCCTTTTCCCGTATAGCGACAATTCTGCGGGTTGCTTTTGTGGCAAGAAAAGTTTAAGAGCCGTGTGCTACAACTCTTGCCAGTTGCGCTAGGAAACAAGCAATTCTGCATGCGTGATGCTTCAATTCATGGAGCCCTGACTGATTGCCAGAATCTTGAACCGATGAACTACTTTTTCTTTCGCAGTCATTTTTATTCCATCCCCACATTGAAGTGAAGTCCGTCGAACTAATTCGAATTCGATCGTTAAATTTAGAGATTTTAAAAGTTTGATGGAGATGTCAATGGCAGCCGGTGGCCGCGCGGAGCCATGGGCTCGGGCCTATTAGATTTTGTCGGGTCTGACTCAGGCCTATGATTGTAGATGGGAGCCGAGAGCACACTTTTAGAAAGCAAGCAAGTGGGGGAAAGATGATTAAGCTAAACAAAGAAAAGCTCAATTATGGCAATCGAAATAGAAAAACACAGTCACAAAATTTATATAATCATTAATTAAATCATGCTATTAAAGAGATTAATTATGTTAGAATATTTTTTAAAGCAAAAAACGCAAAAATAAAAATTATAATTTAATGTAAATATTAAATTAAGATTCCAAAATAAATATTGCTTAAGCTGAGCCTTTTGGATCAAAATTATAGTATTCAAATGCCATCAATGTGATGGTAAGAAATAAGATATTTTTCTCAAATAATTAAGATTTAAAATTCATACAATATATGTATGTGACGTTTGAACAACTAATGCAACACTAGAATGCAATATCATGAGTCACATTGTTTCTTAAATTTATTTGATAGATAGAATATAAGATTAAAACATATATCTCACATTGTTTCTTAAATTTATTTGATATTATGAGATCAAAACGTATATCTTAGAATAATCAGTGTAATTTGGATGTCTGATATAAAAATAATAAATCTTTTCTATTCCTTAGGAAGGAATATATTATCATAGAGAGTGGCTCCTTAAAGCAATTAAAGCTCACCATTGGGCATGCTAAAAAAGACAATATTATCAATTTCCTTTTCCCTTGGGACCACTCTCGATTGCAATTTTTTTTTTATAAAATAGTAATTTGATTCAACTTTTTTTGTAGCCCACCACAAAAATATACAATAAAATAAGATAAAATAAAATAAAATGCCTGTTTTTCTACAAATTTAACGATACAGATTAATAATTAGTTACTACTCTCATTCTTTCACTTTGCTTTGTTCTCATCTATTTATCTCTACTTTCCTCATCTCAGCTCATCCTCCTTCCTCAGCTTGATCTCTCTCTCTCTCTCTCTCTTCTCTGCCAAACCAGAAACAGCAGCTTGGCTTTTCTACTGTTCTATTTATCGCATGCAGAAGGTTCAGTTTGTGCACCATGAGAGGCTGAAGCTGCCAGCATGATCTGATCTTTCTGATCTCCTTGATCTCTGCTTCAATCATGTTCAGGCAGCTGGTCAGGTCATCTGGCAGTTTCAACTGCTGATGGGGGCACAGGAGAAGAACCTAACCCTAATTCTGTAATGGTTTCTGAAGCACACCGCGAAGTGTGTTGATCTCTACCGAATGCTGTTTTGTTTGTTTGTTTGTTTGTCTTCTTTTCAAGGTCCTTTTTGATGAGCAAGTTGGAGGATAGAACTGGAGGTTTTTAATTTGTTCCAGCTAAATTAATTTGGTGAGTGCTCTTTAATTAAATCTGAATTCACGGGTTCTATATGCGACTTCATCAGAAACTTTGATGAGCTTCTGATTAACTTCTTTTCTTCTTTTTTATGTGAATTTTTTTCTTTCAAGACTTTTTGTCAAATTTTCTGGTTAGAAGTTGAAATTGAATAGATTTTCCTTTATTTTTTCCCTGCAATTAGTAGGAAATTAATCCTTGTGATCACAATCCAAGAAATTTTCTTCAGAAACTGGATGATTGACTGTTTTTTTTTAAATAACAATTGTTGTTAAAAATTGTTAATTTGAACCTTCTTCCATCTCTCTCTATCTATATATTCATTGTGATCTGACTCGATGATCAGATAATTTTCATAGGATCAGATCAATCATTCAGCATGTTTTTTCTAGCAATTAGCATGAAGATCTACATGCAATGATGCAATAATAATTAATTCGATCGAAAGGAAAAAAGAACTTCTGACCAAAGAACAGGGGGAAAAATGAACTGGTGAGTTTGATTGTTCTTCACTGAGGATGTATGAAAGCTTAATTACTTCTGTGGTGAACACACTAAATAGTCATCTGCAAGTTTACAAATGATTATTTTTTGTAATGAAGCTCCAAAGAGTTAATTATAAGAATGTTAATATATATTAATTTATTTGTTTTGTTATGTAAATTGGAATGAAAAACTATTTATGTGTAGCTAGATCGATTTAATCATCTCAACCAACTAAATGGAGTTGTTTAATTACTTTATGCATCATGATAGATTTAATAAAATCGACTTGACCAATTAGATTAGACTCAAACTTGTTTGTCCAAGAAACCAAGTTGACTACACTTAATGACTACTATTGGATTGATGCAAGTTGATCAAGTACTGATTGATTTAGTTATTTACATTTTTTTTATAATCTAAATTTTCAGTTCTTCAAACCGATTAATTTTGATTGACCTAATTTCATAGAAGTTTCCTCGACCAATCATTTAGAAAGTACTTACGTTTAAGCCACCAACATCTGACCTTCACTATCGATCCATCATTGTAAAGCGTTATGCTTTATTTGGGTATTAGAATCATGAGCTAGGTTGCTCCTCCAGGTGGTAGTCCGACTCAAGTAATCCTACTTCATGCTACTTTTCATAGTTTTTATATCAAATAGAAAATATACATACTTTCGTCGAGAATCAAACCGTACACATAGTGCTCTAGAGAACACTACTATTACACTGTGCCCTAGGGGTATTTAGTCATTTACACTATAAAAAAAATGATAAATCCCAATTAGCCCCATTGACTATCTCAAGTGGCCGCCACCTTAGCCCCACAGAAGTTTCCCACCGACCACCAGGGTAAATCGGGAAGTAGCTCGACACCCAGCATCCTTTGAATTTGGAGATTCCTATAAATAGTCATTTACATTATAGTAGTATGATCAAGTTGAGTTGATCGATTAATTGAATTACTGGTGCCTTGACAGATTAAATTGGCCAAATTAGGTTGATGATCCACTAAATCTAAGCTATAGTTGGATCAAGTTAACCTAGTTGCTGGTCTACCAGATTAGACTAACTCAATTCGGTTGAGCAATTATATAACTCGTTAAACCCTACCGATGTATCAAATTGGACTAACTCAAAAATAATCAAACCGAATTAATTTGATAATTTGAGACACCCATGAAGTCACCCGAAACAATCAGAATGCTGCAATATATTCACAGGTTGGTCTTCTAAAATACTTCACCATCTTGCAACATTGCTACATGAAGGAATATATTCACAGGTTTGACTTCGAAAATTGCTTCATGATCTTGTTAAATGCTTCATGATCTTGTTACTAGATAAGGCAGTGAGTGGTGAAGCTTCAGGAATGAACAAGTTGTGTCGACAAAATCTCTGATTCATACTGTGAAGTCTTATCAAAATCTTGTATCATATATGTATACATACGTATGCTAATGCATACTGAAACAAATCAACATCGTCGTCAACATGGTACCCATTATTCGACTGAAGTGGGACGAGCAAAAAACACAACCGGGCATCAACCTATGCAAATACTGGAGCAATCGACTCACTGTGCATCGACGAGCGGTTGGCGAACTGCCCGGAGTTGCACAGAGTTCTCCCAGCAGTGCTCAAAGCCGTAATGGGGGTGCCTCTCGTACCATGTCTCCTGCTGCACATGTGTGTCCCAGTGCTCACCGCTGCTGCTCTTGCCATACTTGTGCACCCATCCTGAGCCATTGTGCCCCTCGCCCCATGTGCGATTCCACCGCTCACCGTACTGCCCTTCCCACCATGTTTCGCCCTGCTTTACCCCATGGCCACTTGCATCAAAGTGTTCATCCCATTTATCACCCCATTTTGACCATCTACCGTCGCCTTCCGACCTGTCGGCCCACTTGTCGGTGTACTTCATGCTGCCACCTTTACCATCAAACTTCTCCCCCCACCTGCAACAACACGATTAGTCATAAGAACTTTAGTTTGGTAGTATCCATGCAGTGGAGTGGAGGTTTCAGTTCAAACTGTGATATTACTAGATAGGCAAATACATGCATCATCTAAAGCTAAATACAGGACAAAATTTTAGATATTTTATATGTATAAAAGTTAACCACACTGGATTTTTTTTTTCTCATTTCTGTTTGTTTGATCCATCAAAGCACATCCCTACCTCATATTTGAACTTTGAAAGCATGCAAGAAGCTGTAAATTCTTTAGTTTGGTAAGGTTGTCAATGCTTATGATTAAATGTGCAATGATGCAAAATTTCTCAAACACATCGATCCTTACAGGTTTTACAATTGATCAATGTGTACAGCCATATGATTTTACACCTTATATCTCTTTTTTGGATGGCAATTGAGGGTGCTTCATTTAATTTACCAACTCTCCCGCACTAGATTTGATTAATCATCCTCATGTTCCTCTCTTTATATTATTTGATTACTTAAAAACATATAATATAATCCTCCTACATTGTTGGCTTGAACAAGAAAAACACAAACTTGCTCATTCTAAAAAAGTAACCACTAGAGAGATCAAATAATAAAGCAACAGAAATTCATAATAAAAGTTAATAACTCCCAAATTGCTTGCCTTGTAGCTAATTCATATATCAAATTGGCACACAAAAATGTAACATGTGTATGAAATGAATTTGAATAAGCTCATAAAGGCAAAGACAAAAAGTTAGGCCTTCACAATATAAAAAGGGCAGCTCGGTACATGAAACTTCCGCCAATGCGGGATACCGGGGAAAAGTCTATCGTACACAATTTTATCCTTGCTTTGCAAGAAACTGCTTCCGAGACTCAAACTCATGACCTCTAGGTCACACGATAAAAACTTTACCATGGTACCAAGACTCCCCTTCATCCTCAATATACATCCTCAATATTTTAACACCAAAATTAGAGAAAACAAATTAAATGGGTTTAGCTAAGAAGTTTCAGTGAATATTACTGTCACTTCTGGTTGCATCAGAAAATAAATTTTTTAAAAAAGAGAATAAACAGAATAGTGTTTGAACCATACCTTTCATGCCAAACATGAGCATGGCCAGCATCTAATGGTGTTGTTGGATCTATACTGCACCATTTATGAGCCCATTTCTCTGTTTGCCCAGAAGTGTCATAGTGCTCCCACCACTTCTCATGCCATTCATCACCCTCCCCATTCTTTCCCCACTTGTCAGCAGTCTTCTCCATATGGATGAGCCCGCTCATCATGTCCTAGGACAATCAAAAACATTTATAGTGAAACATTTGCACCCAGTCGTTCCAATATTGAAAAGACAATTAAGACACACCTGGCCCATTGATTCCTTCCAATACTCACGCCAAACATTGCCAAATGCATCACGACCAGACTTCTCCGAGCCTAGCTCTTTATAATCGTATTGATCAGCTGCCTCCCAGAACTTATCTTCCCACTCAATCATTTCATCAGCACTTACACCCCGAGTCAGTGTCCATTTACAAATCACTCCATCAGGTCTTTGTTCTATGCCAGTTTCTCTCCACCATTTAGAGCCATCTGGATTGATACCATATTCTGATGCTGCATTACTATTGCTAAGAGCTTCAGCAGCCTCAGCAGCATGACTTGAGAATAAATTATCAAGTTTTTTCTCCTCTTCTGCAATTGTAATGCCTTCTGTGGTCTCTGTTTCCACTTTATCAACCATAACAAGGGATTGAAGAGGTGGAAGAGGAGGATTATGCAGGCCGTCTAGTAATGTGCTCTCTAGTGGGATCGCAAGAAAATCAATAGTCTTTTCTTTCTCAATCACTATGTTGGATGCATATGGTTTTGAAATGGTTTTCTTTGCAGATTTCAAGTCTCTTATACTGTCTGGAGGTGACCATGACCAAAAATCTGGGCCAGGAGTTGCATTTTGTTTAACATCTGATTTGTTGAGAGATGAATATCCACCCTGCAACCCTGCCATACCAATGGGTTCCAGTAAAAACAACTAAATGGTTGTTATTGGATATAGATTAAGTGAAACACTTCAACAACTAACAAAGGGTAATTTGCTTGCATGCTAAAAGGGTAATTTGCTTGCATGCTAAAATACTTCAACAAGAAAACATTCTAAATACAAAAGTTTGGCTGAAGGACTGAGGAATATGAAATGGATAGATAAACTAATGTGCTGGGAAAGTATGGAGATTGTCTGAGGCTATGTTCTATGGTGAGTGGACTGTTTTTCAAGGAACCTGAAGTGTGCACCATCAAGAATTACCAACTCAACAACTTTGAACTGCTAATCTAATTTAGCAATAAGTCGTGGCTTCAACATAAGCTATTCAGATATTTGAAGGTAACTACAAGAGCCCAACAGGAACTGAATCCTTCAAATGGATCACTTCAAATTGAAATAGTAATTCATCTATGATACTCTAGAGTTGCATCACCTGGTTAAAATTAAGAAGATCCAAATGAAAAAAATCAAGCTTTTGCACTCATCCACCATCCATTGTATCTAACAGACTTCTGAACAATTGATTCACACTAAACCAATCAACAAATAGCATCATCTGTCCTATAAATCACAACCGCAGCCAATTGTACCACAATCAAAGTTAATGTACTGTTTTTTTCATCAAATGAACAAAAATAATTTTAAAAAAAAATTGAAATCTTCAAGTGTCATCTCATAAGAAAAAAGAGAAAGTATAACAGTGTCAGTTAATTGCTACAAAATATTCATCTTTTAGAAGATAGTTCTGATTGATCAGATAAGACTTAAGAGCTGAGATCTATGCACCTGACAAATAAAATATTCTTGCACCTAGTATCCATTAGTCTCAAATCTATAATATATCCAAACAAAGAGAGTAGATTAACTAATATGTATATTGGAGGATATTCCAGATATTCCTTGCTTGAGTAATACTTAGTACAATAAATGATAAATATGAACAAAGAAATATGTATAGCATGCAAAGTAATGCAAGTGTTATTCCATAGATGCTGAAATATGTTAGAATATATGCTGTCGCAAGGTTCTGAAAGGTCAAACATTAGCAATGACAAAGGAACTAACAATTTTGTATGCCATTGCTACGGAGAATGAATTCATGAAAATTAAGACTAGCACAAACCGGGAGAGCTCAAAATAATTTCCCTGGCATATGCCTATTCCTATACCTGCATCAACAGGCACATCCTGTTCATAGCATGTCAAAAACAGAAAGCCACAACAATGAGATACTGGCAGGGAGCAAAATGATCATCAGAAAGCCAGAGATGAGTAGAATCAGAAATTATCATTTGGAATTCCTGTGCCCTTATTTTCATTTGCAATGCTAAAGATGCCTAGTTCCTAGCTAGATCAGATTAAATATTCTCCACACTATGTATTCTTCATTTAGCCGAACCGTCCCCGGGGCAATGGTGCCGCGGTAGGACATCCAGGTTGTCACCCAGGCACCTACAGTTCGATCCCCAGCTACGGCGTATTTACAGGAATTTTTCTCCAAATGGGGAGCGCAATCAAAGGATGCTGGGCGTCTATGGCCGCTGCGTGCACTTCCCGATTTACCCTAATGGCCGGTGGGAAACTTCCGTGGGGCCGGGCCGGTCACCCCCAGAGATAGTCAATGGGGCTAATTGGGATTTATCATTTTTTTCATTTAGCCGAACCCACTTTGTGGAATAAAAGCTTGATTGTTATTGTTGTATGTATTCTGCATTTAACTATGAGTATAATGCTACTGGCTTGGATTACTAATACAACAATGTATAATAGTATAACCCATCTTTCCTTTTGTTCCTTAAATAAGATATCGCTTACTACCTGATCAGTGAAACAGCCATGGCTAAGATTATGTGAAAATAGGAAGTAAGCTGTTCCACCTGATTTGACTAGAATAAATATCGCAATCAACAAAGCTGCATACCAACAATAAAAGTGATTCCTATTAAGGGGTACAAAAACCGCCAATGCTATTTCCTAGACTAAATGAAAAAAGTTGAGATTTGTGTTTAACCTGAGCAACCAGAATCAAAATTGTCTTAACCCCATGATTGTAAATCTTAATCCTATTTTTTGAAAGACTAGGTGATCTCAATGATATAGCCTTGTAAATAGCTCAACAAATGGATAAAATTCATCTATATGACACCAAACGATTGAGACAAACATGGCTTGATTGTGAAAGTATTAAAACAGAACAAGGTTTGATAAATAACATATGTTTGGTGTTATAGAGATGCAGAGTGGATTGAAAAGTTTGGATTGAAGAAAACCACTATCAAGCATTCACAAGGACAGTATATAACTCCCTATCTAATCTGAAAACTAGTTCATCAATGTCACTATATCATGACAGAATGGTAAAGGATAATGTAAAAGATGTCCAGTAATTCAATAATCAACTCATGCTCCTTGATAACTGTGTAGATCACATAAGGACTTGCATCCGAAAAAAGTTATTTGATGCCAAGAACTAATGGGTATTATCAATATCGTGAGAGATCAGTTCATCACGCAGAGAATTATTCTTGTGAACATCTTGGTATTGAATTATTAAAGTTAATTTTTGGCAAACATTTAATTTTTAATTTTTTAGGCATTAGCTATGTCAAAGATTATGCCTCTTGATAGAGAATCATCTACATGTTTATTCTAACAGTCATGCCTTAGAGTCAAGGATCACCTTTTATCCATAAAATGGATAGATTGCTAGGCCTGAAAATTTCTTCATACAAGGTTAGAGAAATTTCTTTTGCTTTCAGTTATTCTTTTGATTATTATTCTTCTACAAAGGTTAGAGAGATCTTGGGCCATCGATATATTATTTACCACCGTTTGAGAAAAGATCGCATGTTAAGATGACACTGTTTTTCTTCACAATCATATAAGCAAATTAAAAGAGCAGGGGTTAGAATCACCTTCTTGAGTCGACAGATCAGAGACGTCCGGTGTCGACCTTACTTCAGAAGCGCTTGGGGGAGGGACTTCCTTGATGAGTGCTCGAGCAGCGGCAATGGCCGCGGCGGCGCGGTCGATGACCTGGAGGCGCTGGACCCGGTCCCGCTCCTCGGCGGGCACCTGAAGGAGCTCGTTGAAGCGTTTCGTCTTGTCCTCCAGAGAAGGCAACGGCTCCACTAGGCGGCGAACTTCAAGCGAATGCTCGACCTGGCGGTCGCGCTCCCGATCCATGGCCTTCTTCCACATGTCGAGGTAGGAGTCGCCGCCGGGCTTGGCGGAGCCCCGGAGCCTCCAGCATCGCCGCAGAGGATGCAGGAGTGGGCCGCCAAGGCCGGCCTGGGCGCGTGAGCTGCCAAAGTGCACCGACATCTACAAGATTAGGGACGGCGAAGCGTCGAGAGACTGAGAGCCGAGGGAAGAAGAAGCAGTGGAGGCTCTTAAGCTGCGAATAAAAAGCTATTTCTTTTCTTTATTTTTTCTTTATTTTTAAGGAATTATCAAATTACTCCTAAAATTTAATAGTTCTTTTAAAACCCCTCTCAAATTTCATTAATGCCAAAATATCTATCAATGTATTTTATTGAGATTAAAATATCTATTTTATTAAATCATTGCTTAATTTTTTTTCCATAATAAATATTACAAAATATTGGGCTACGTTGGAAGTTACCCTTATTTTTGAAAATTTGAAATTAATAATAATTCTTGGGCTATGTTAGAAGTTACCCTTATTTTTGTAAAGGTGAGTTATTGCTTTATTTTACTTTTTTTATTTCTTTAAAAAAAAAAAAGAAAAGAAAAGAAAAGCGTTTGCTTCAGATGGAACGCGTGGGCGATGCTTACTTCGTCGCCACTCTCGGAAAAGATTTTAATTTAATTTAATTTTAGGATTTTCAGTAATTTGTTTTCAATGACGAAGATCAAAGTAAAAATAATATTTTATTATATTTTTTAATTAAATTTTAAACGATATTTTTTAATAGCAACAACCAACGACACACATGGCGAGGCAAGTGACGAGCAGCAAATTCACAGATGCAAGCACCTGCTCGTCCATGAAAGAGAGCACATAGATTTTTTATATTAACTTCATTAACACAGCATTATTAATAAAGAAAAGGAAGTCCATCGAAATTCTATGATATGGGACTATCCCCATGCATTGTTTTATATAACATTAATTAACAATTAATATTATTCTGGACTGATTTTGAACAATTAATTTCTCATTCATTTTTAATCGATTTTGAGTAAATTAATAGTCTAGATCCATTTACGCGAAACGTAGATTTTGATTTTGAAATCAATTACAACTTTTATCGATCGATGACATTTTGATTTTTCACAAACTATATTGATCCTTTAAAGGTCTTAATATTCAACATTATTTGATAATTAGGAGCATATTTTTTTAGTTTTAAAAAAATACTTTATTTTTTTCGATTCATGACAATTTTCTATTTACGAAGAATAAAAATTTATTTAAAAAAAAAAAAAAAATTATTTGATTCATGACAATTTTCTATTTATGAAGAATAAAAATTTATTTATTATTCGCGATTCTTCCAGGCCTGGCGGTTGGGCGGCCGGGCCCGGCTTAGTTTGGTCCGGCCTGGTGTTACGTTGGCCATTTTCCAGTCACACAAATTAAAATCCTGAAATAATTCAACTCCGCTCCTCCGCAAGCCGAGAACAAGCAGCTCGCCTGCCTGTCAATGGCCGCTCCAGCATCCGCCACTTCCCCACTCTCTCTCATCAACACTTTCTCCTCCTCCTCCTCCTCTTCCACCACTTCCTCGTCTAAGCTGCCCTCCCTCTCTCCCAGAATCATCAGAGCTTTTGCCCCCAATTCATCCTCCGTGCCCGCTCCTTCAAGGTTCGTCCTGCAGCGATCTCACAGGTTGATCGCTTCCCCCTCCCGAATCTTTCTTCTCCTGCAGAGGTTTCCCTCCGGCGCCTCCCGTGGCGGTGCCGTCCTGTCCTCCGCCTTGGACTGCCTCTTCGCCTTTCTCGCCTCCGTCGCCCTCTCGGCCTCGCTGATCCTTACCGACGTCGGTCCCGCTTCCGCCTTTGTCCTCACTTCCCCGAGGAAGCTCCAGTCCGACGAGCTCGCCACCGTCCGGCTCTTCCAGGAGAACACCCCCTCCGTCGTCTACATCACCAACCTCGCTGCGCGGTAGATATTCCCGTCAGTTCTTTTGCTTTCTTGAGATAAGTCGGATATTGTGGTGGTTGATAAAAATCGGTTCTTTTCTTTATCTAAGGCAAGATGCTTTCACGTTGGACGTGCTGGAGGTGCCTCAGGGCTCGGGCTCGGGGTTCGTCTGGGACACCAAAGGCCACATCGTGACGAATTACCATGTCATCCGTGGCGCCTCCGACCTCAGGTTGGTGAGAAGAGCAGATTAGTCCTCTATTCATGTTATTACTACTAGGAAATACTTATTGTGCAGTTCGACTGTTAGTTCAACTCGAGCTTTCCCTACAGAGCAACTTTTGCATCATCTCCCGTATATGCTTTTCTTTTCTGATACTTTTTCTTCCCTTTTTTGCTCTGAGCAATCTGTTTGGAAATCGAGATTATGCTACACCTGTTTGGTATATACAGGGTGACACTGGCTGATCAGGCGACATATGAAGCACAAGTAGTGGGATTTGACCAAGACAAGGATGTTGCTGTTTTGCGCATTGATGCGCCGAAGGAAAAGTTGAGACCGATACCGATTGGCATATCATCAGACCTGCTGGTGGGCCAGAAAGTTTATGCTATTGGAAATCCTGTAAGTGATTCAACAATTTTATTGTTTCAAGTGCCTTCTTATGCCATAGACTTCTGTCATCATACTAGGCATTCAAATCAGTATAAACATATAAGTTTTTTGAGAAATTTTTCATTCTGCAGCAGAGGAGAACTATTCAACCTACACTGTCATGTTATTGGAGGATCACCAAAACACTAAACGTCCATTCATTTTTTTCCATGCAAGTTTTATAAAACATATGCAAGCGGTATGCAGTCAGTCCATTGCATATCCTGTATAGATTATGCAAGGACATATGCAAAAATATTGAAAATACCTGTATTGATAGAAACGATTCATATATATATGCAAAAATTATTGATCAACACATCTAATTTATAAGTATGTCAATCTTAAGATGCAAAACACATGAAATTTAACAAATCCATACTAATTAACAACATAGAATAGATGTATGCGTGTGGTTCTCTCTCTATATATAACTAATATTGTTAGAATATATAACTAAGATTTAGAATGTCCATCACTTGTAAGATAAATGTTCGAAGGTATGAGATACAGTACATTAGAGTTGTAAGTTAGACCGGGCTGTGGTCCCTTCCAAATTCACCCAGGAAGCAAATATGCAGCCTTGGCAGCCTCTGTTCAAAATGATGGTTCCATGAACCAGGAAGGTTCCTTATAGGTAGAAATTCATTGTTTATGAACCAATGAGCTAAGTCTATCATGTCTAACATGGAGGGTGTTGAATCTGAAGTTAATGAAACTGGTGTATTTTTGAGGAAAAGGAAGAAGTCAACCTAAATTTTTTTGTAGAAAGAAGGATGATACTTCATTAACATTCTGGATAGCTATCTGTACAATCTTCACAGTGATTATACAGCAAAAATCCCTATTATGCAGGTTTAATGTTGTTATGTTGCTGAAGATTACAAGACTGAAGATGATGTGGACTTTCAAATTTATTTATTTTTTGAATTGCAGAAGCCGCATTTTCTTTTTGTGTTAGAAGTTTCAAGGCTCCATTAGTTAAAATATCATTTTCTCTAAATATTCATTTATCAGGAATGCTAACTTACACTATGTCCTATTCGTAGAGATATGAACAATCATGATTTATTATAATTATAATAGCTAGGGTTCAATAACTTACCCTAGTGTTTATTATGTTTTTGTTTCTCGTTGCAGTTTGGTCTCGATCACACACTTACTACGGGAGTTATCAGGTTGGTGATCTCATAGCTGTTATAGATATTATGACCCTTGGCTACTGGAAACATTGAACTGCTTGATGCAGTAAAACAGTTGAATGTCATGATAGATTAAAAGTCTCATCTTTTAGCTATCAAGTGACTAATGTATGGCCTATGTGACACTTTTTTTCTGTTTTGTTTGAATTTTTTTCCCATCCCTATTATTTCTCTTCAGTGGACTGAGAAGAGAAATAAGCTCAGCAGCAACAGGACGACCTATCCAGGATGTAATACAGACTGATGCTGCTATAAACCCTGGTAACAGTGGTGGTCCACTGCTTGATAGTTCTGGAAGCTTGATAGGCATAAACACAGCTATATACTCCCCTTCTGGAGCATCCTCTGGTGTTGGATTTTCCATTCCAGTTGATACAGTAAGTTGATCGTAGTCGTTATTGCAAAATCAATTAATTATTGAAGCTCTTAACTTTTAGTGTTATTATAGGTTAGTGGTATAGTAGAGCAGATTGTAAAATTTGGTAAAGTGACAAGACCAATATTGGGCATAAAATTTGCACCAGATCAATCAGTTGAACAGCTTGGAGTCAGTGGAGTGCTTGTCTTGGATGCTCCGCCCAATGGCCCAGCTGGAAAAGCGGTATAGCATAGATACTTTTGGGATAATTTTTCTCTTAGCCTAACTTTTGTAACACTATTTCTTAGATGCACTTTATGAATCTTTGCTTTAATGCTCAATTTTATGTAGATATTGCATAGGCACACTGTGAATTCCAGGAGTCTAGTGATGAAGCTGAAATATTTAACATTAGCATTTGATGATCAAAAGAAAGACTATTAAGTGTCACCATTCATGCTGCCATTATCCTGTTAATAATTTGTTGAGGCTTTATGGGAATTGGCTTCTTTAAGTCTCACTTGAAAAGCTGAACCATAATACAGTCCTTGTTTCAAAAATTTGAATAGGAGCAGCGTGAAATATTTGTCAATGTTTGCATAAACTATCACTTATTGATAAGGTGTTTTTTGTGTTCTTCTATTTATGTAAAATCATATAACCACAAGCATGATAAATATACTCTTTAGAAGAATCTCGAGTTGGTTAAGTTCCCAGATATGGGCCTTGAGATGAGTTGAAACTTGAAAAGAGTTTATAGGTCAATCAAGATAGCCAAGTGATGCTTCAATGGAGAGTTGTGTAAATGCTTGTCTTTGTTGCACCAGAATGTAGAATGTACATACAATATAAACTTTACGTTTTCCCCTAAATTTAAGCCACCTTATTATATGATTACTAAAAAAAATCTTATTGTTATGGACCGTAGCATTCCTTAAAAGAGTAAAGTATAGCAGGCAAAGAAGTTTCAACGATTTTGCTTGTGTATGTCTAGATGGAGTATTTCATTGTTGATTTTAGATGTTGGAATATGGTGTAATCCTGCATGTGCTTCTAAATTTGCAGGGTCTGCAACCAACCAAGAGGGATGCATATGGTAGGCTTGTTTTGGGAGATATTATCACATCAGTGAACGGGAAAAAAGTCACAAATGGAAGTGACTTATATCGGATCTTGGATCAATGTAAAGTTGGGGAAACGGTAATTTTTATACCATATGGAGTTACACAGTCGCAAATTTCTCTGTGATTTCGATGATGATTTTTTGCAAATCTATTGTTTTGTTGTCTGAAGTGCTTATTCACTAAATTTAAAAAATGGTCATGAAGCAGCTAACATGTGGAATTGACCATACTGTGTTTCTTTAACATCTATGTTGATCAATCTCAAGGTTTAGGAAGAGCAGTCAAACAGAATATTATGTTTGCTTAAATAAATTTGGATGATTTCCTAGTCCTAATATGATCATGAGATGATTATTCACTGTACAGCCGTGCCATTGCCCTCGCGTGTACTTTGGGGCAGGACAAGATGGCCCTTGATCCAGCAGTTTTTTGGATTCTATGCCTTAAACGGGCCTAGCATCATGTGAATTTGCTGACTGAGGATGCAACATTGATCAAGTTGTCAGAACTGCACTAGAACAACATACTGCCTTTACCATGTTGCACAATATTGAATGCTATTGCAGCAAGGGTGAAAACCACAAGGCATAAACTAGATCAATTGTTTTCAATCTAACTTTTGGAACAGCAATTACAAATCATCCTGAACCTTATATATTTGCCAACTTTTTCTGTTATTTCTGCATTGAATCTTAGTTCCCTTAAATCATTTCCTTTTCCTATAACATCAAATATATAAGTAAACTATTCTATGTAGCTGAGTTCTCTGAAACTCAAAACCATTGAAATTTTACCTTCTAACTATTCACTGTTATGTTTGTCACCTTCCAATGTAATTCATCTTGTACCCTTATTTTGTTATAACATCCTTCCATTGTGCTAATTTCTGCTGCCCTGATAATTTTATAGGTGACAGTGGAAGTTTTGCGAGGCGACCACAAAGAGAAACTTCCTGTAATTCTTGAGCCAAAGCCTGATGAATCATAAGGGTTTCGAGAATGGCTCACTCAGCATGTTGACAAACTTCATCTGGATTTTCACTCATATCACTACTGATTTGCATATAAAGTCTCTTGGTTTCCATTGTATCATGTCATGTTAGATTCATATCAAGGAAATTGCCCTTTGTACATTACCAACAGTTTTTGTACTCATTTACCAGTTTCTTGATGTTTAGCCACACATATCCAAAGTTCCATTGATCGAACAATACGTTACAATTTTGCAGAATACTTAATCACAGCAAGCCACTGGCTACTACGAGATCAGCTATATTTGATCTCTGCCATTCCCACAAATTTTATTGGTAAATACACTTGTAAACTCCTAACTGGATACGTCGTACAGCACATCTAACGAGGTGTGGCAGCTTCTTTCTACTGAAACTTTAAGAACTTTGGCCTGCAAGATTTTGCAATTTGATTAATTAATGAGTGTACAGTTCAAGAGACTGTGAAACCCTAAAGATTAAAAGATACTTTATCAATAATATTAATAAAAAATTTTGATGGATCTTGATGCAGTTCCTTTTGGCACGTAAATTTTTTAAAATATATTTTAATTTTATGCTTTAAAATTTTTCTGCATGGGGGCAGTTCGATCTTTGTTCATGTAAGGTGCATACTGTACCGCGGATCTTGGCCGCCGGTGCCGTTGCGGCGGCGGCCGCCAGCGGCTGGCGGGTAGTTGTAGAAAGGCTCCTTGGCGGTGTCGATGAGGTTGATGTCGCTGACGAGATGCTCGTAGTGGCGCTTGACTTCGTCGACGGTCTTGCCGCCGCCGACGGCGCGCGCCACATTCTGCCACCGCTCGGGGTGGCTCTCCTCGTAGCGCGCCAGCGCCATCTCGAACCGCTCGTTCTCCTCCTCCGTCCACGCCTGCTCCGCCTTCCTCAACGAGCTGGTCTTCGAACTGGACGCCATCGATCGATCCCTCCTCCACCAGCAATCGCGCGCAGCTCAAAGAGTCGAGTACTGCTCGCTCGGTTGCATGGTGGCAGAGACGCATGAGGCAGCTCCTTATAAGGAGGGAGCTAGGTGCAGACTTGGGGAATAGCATATGCAAAAGGAGAGGGGGGAGTGGTGGGTGGTGATGGGAATCAGCATCCGCCATTAATTCCTTCCTTCATAGTAACTTGTATACGTACCTCCTCCAGTACTACTCTCCTTGACAGTCTTTGACCTTACGCCTAGAGATTCATTAACTTTTGGCCCTCAGCTCTGTTTTCGAAGTCGTTCATCGCTTGGACGGATTAACCACGAAGAGTGGCACGCAAGGCTCTTATCTGAAAAGGCATGCAGCATAATCTTTAATTTTTCATGTTCACGGATGAGATGGAGACGCCGTGGAACAGTAGATCCTTCTTAAAGGGAATCAAGATTTAAGAGCTAAAGAATGAGTTTATGGCGAAAGATGTAAAGGCGCTCGTCTTTATGTAAAGCTGCGGTGGATGAAGGACGGAACTCATCCATCTCGGAATCTTGGTATCGTCGACAAGTTGGGCCAGAAGGCTGAGCTCTTTGGAATCTGCTGTTTTTCACGATCTTCATTCCACTGCTGAAAATATTCCAAGAGCATGGGGAAAGCTGCAGAGCAGATCAGGGTTTGGTTTGATTTGCAAGGAGAGGGACATGACAGACAGACAACGGGAGCCAGCTGCCATGCAGCCAGTCCGTCGCCGGCGGCTGGCGGAGGAGTGGTACTTCGTCCTCTGTCACGATCTGAAAGAGAGAAGAGTCTTGGGGGAATGCTTTTGGGACGACGACGAAAGATCAGTTCAGCTTTTGGTGATTCCTCCCCCCACCTTTCCTGCACAGCAACAAGTTGGGCGGGGGGATTCAACAATCGGCATCTAGCTTTTGCTGCATGAGACATGCAAATAAAGGGGAGAAAAGGAGAGAAAGATCTTTGATCTTCCTTTGACTCTGGAGGTGATTGATCCAGCCTCCCCTTCAGAATATGGTTCTTCGTCGTCTCCAGGCGCATGCAGCTGGTCTGGCTGAAGCTGTGGGAGGTTGTTGATTGAGCGCCATGGCCAACTTGCTCGAATGCTTTAGGGGAATTTGTAAGTGGAACGAAAAGGCGCAGATTCTTTGTCTCATTCTGCAAAAGGTTGGAATCCGCCAACCTAGCGGCCCCACACGATCGGCCCCCCGACCATCTGTGGAGAGGTAAATCACGGTGAATGCGGGACTGGCCAGAGCACGGGGCCCGAAGGGTTTGCACAGGACACCAGATTGATGTTATCTCAAATGGAGCCCTGGACCTTCGAACCACTCACCTCATTCTGCAAGCAACCGTGCCCTGACCAGCTGCGCCCGCCCGTGGGGGCCGCAGATTCTTTGTCTCGCAGATAGAACAGATTGCTTTTTTTAGAATCATTTTCGTTAATTTTTGTAGTGACTGACTGACTGACGCCCACCTCCAATCGCCCTGCTCTCTTCTGTTCTGCTGTGTTGCTTCCACAGGGACCGTAGGGAGAAAGGAGCCTGTACGGCTCCCTCGCAAGCTGTGATCCAATTTAATTAATTACTGCATGATCCACCTTTATTTATATTTGATTAAACAACTGGGTTATAAATTAAAATATACTTATTATCCCCGGGATAATGGTGCAACGGTAGGACATCCGGATTGTAATTCAGGGACCCGTGATTCGATCTCCAGCTACGGCATATTTACAGGAATTTTCCTCCAAATGGGGAATGCAATCAAAGGATGCTGGGCATCTGGATTGGCCGCGGTATACGCTTCCCGATTTATCCTGGTGGTCGGTGGGAAATTTCCGTGGGACCGGATCGGCCATCCCCAAGGATTGAATCCATGAGACTGACTCCTCCAGGGATTGAGTCCATGAGACTGACTGAGATTTATCATTTTTTTTAATATACTTATTAAATATATAAAGTTTTTAAAAATATTAAAGCATTCTCTCTTTAGTAAAAAAAAACGTTTTTTTATTTTTTATTTACTTTTCTTCTTTGAAACAATGAAATGCGGCCAACATAAAAGAATTGATTAATTGACTTGGCAATTCAAATTTGGTCTGGGCCTGGGCTGGGCCTGGAACTGGGCCTGGTCCTGGGGCCCAAATCCATGTTGTGTGAATTTTACCGAGCTGTAGCCCTGCAGTTTGTCAATTATTAATTATTATTTATTGCCAAAAATAATTCCTTCTGCATTTTATAAAGAGAATATTGTTGTCCCGGGCTAATAGTGTCGCGGTAGGACATCCAGGTTGTCACACAGGTACCTACGGTTTGATCCCCAGCTACAGCGTATTTGCAGGAATTTATTTTCATTCAAATGGAGATCACAATCAAAGGATATTGGTCATCTGAGTTGCCGCTGCGTGCGCTTCCCGATTTACTCTGGTGGTCGATGGGAAACTTCCGTGGGATCGGACCGGTCACCCCAGGGATTGACGCTTCCCGATTTACCTTGGTGGTCGATGGGAAATTTTCGTGGGACCGGGCCGATCACCCCCAGGGATTGGCGCTTCCCGATTTACCCTGGTGGCCGATGGGAAACTTCAGTGGGACCAAATCGGTCACCTCCAGGGATTGAGTAAATGCGACTAACTGGGATTATCAGTTGATTAAACAACTGAGTTATAAATTTAAATATACTTATTAAATATATAAAGTTTTAAAAAATATTAAAGCATTCTCTCCTTAGTTAAAAAACTTTTTTTATTATTTTTTTTACTTTTCTTCTTTAAAACAATGAAATGCGGCAAACATAAAAGAATTGATTAACTGACTTGGCAATTGAAATTTGGTCTGGGCCTGGGCTGGGCCTGGAACTGGGCCTGGTCCTGGGGCCCAAATCCATGTTGTGTGAATTTTACCAAGCTGTTGCCCTGCAGTTTGTCAATTATTATTTTTTATTGCCAAAAACAATTCCTTCTAAATTTTATAAAGAGAATATTATTAAAAATTCTCAATTGGAACCCAACTCAAATCCGAATTTAATCCAAACCCATATAATCTGAATAATCATTTTTTTCATTTTTTATTTTAATATTTTATCATTATCATACTAATATTACATAAAATGTTTTAATTTTTAAAATAAAATTTAATTTAATCAAAAAAATTCTCCTAACCCCTAAATCTAAGTCAATCGAGTCAATCCGAATCTAACATAAATTCAATCTAATCTAAAACTCTCAACTCCAACTTGATCCGAATCTAAAAACTCTCAACTCCAACTTTTTTTTTTCTGATTGAATTGGTTTGGATAGGGACGGATTGTCTGGTCAAGTCTATTTTTAACACGGTTGATCTCTTATATCATAATAGAAAAATGGTCACTAGGTGAAAATAATCATTTGTGCTTTTGAATTTACTTAATAAGTGAATCGTCTAGGATTAATCAGGTCCTTAAGAATCTGGATACTTGATTAATTAGATGACTTAAAATTGTAAGTCATGTCTATTATATATTATTTGATATATTATGTAAAGGTGAATATTGTTGGAAATATGAATGGAAACAATGAAATGGAAGGATGCAAAAAAACCCTCATATGGAGAAGTTTAGTCCCACATTGGTAGTTGAGGGGCAACTTGATTGATTTATATTGTATCACAAGCATTGATGTTGTAAACAAATGCAAGGGGAGAGGCTCTCTCTCACGCGCGGATGCGCAGGGGGTTGCAAATCTAGGGCTCGGATTGCACTGTCCGCAAGGTAACTTGTGTGTGAGCGTGATCTGCGCGTGTCGAATGGTAGACCGGTTAGGGCAGAATTTGTCCAAGCGGATGAATCAATATTTTGCATCTCGTTCCATTTTTGTAACGGATGAGTTAATAACTTGACGTTGAAACGACCGAGTATTATTACTGACGTTTCAAATCATGCCATTAATCTATTAATTATATTATTAATTGTACCATTAATCCATTAATTATATTACTGACGTTGAAACGACCGAGTATTATTAACTTGTGATAGCCTACGGGTGTAATCAGTTCGCCGGCAACGATCTGTGTTTGATCGTTTTCCAGTTCTGTCGTTGTATCCTGGGAAACAAACGTCCGTCTTTACCTCTAAGCACCGCCGGAGGGGACAAATCTGTTTTAAGAAAACTGCGTTGAACGCATGCCTCGACCATTCGACAACTCGGCTCGACCATTTGGCAACTCGGCTCGGCCATTCAGCAGATTGGCCATTCGGCAACTCGACTCGGCCATTCGGCAACTTGGCTTAGCCATTCGACAGCTTGGCCATTTGGCAACTCGACTCGAGCATTCGGCAGCTTGGCCATTCGGCAACTCGCCTCGGCCATTCGGCAACTTTGCCCGGCAGTTCAGCATCTTGGCCACTCGTCTCGACAGTCGGCCACTCGGCTCTCGGCTCGGCAGTCGACAGTCGACCACTCGGCATTCGGCAGTCAACCACTCGGCACTCAGCACTCGGCTTGGCAACTCGGCCACTCGACTCGGCAGTTGACGACTCAGTCACACTGCTCTCTCCGGCAAAGTATATTTAACATATATTATGTTATGAAGCAAGCAATAAACACAAGTGCTGTGAATAAAATAAAAAATTAAAAAATTAAAAAAAAAACTGATATTAAAAAAAAATCAAAAACATGTTTAATATAATATAAATATATACTTAGTAACTAGTAAATATCACTAGCATATGAAATCACGATAAATATATATATTAATCAATAAGAAATTAAAAAAATTAGTTAAAAATAATAAAATAAAATAAAATTTATTTAAGTATAGATCAGAATGTAAAAGATTGATAAAAAATTTATATAATCGATCTCATTTAGATGTTTATTATATTATTAATTAATTAATTTTATAACATCATTAATTACAACATAACTTTTGTTTCACAAATTCACAGTTAACAAAATACAGTTCTGCATAACAAAATAAGCACACAAAATATGATTCTGTTAATTATCTCTGATGAGCAAGTTACTTGATAAAAAGAGTCGTAAAGAAAATTAAACTCATTAAATAAACGGCCATCAAACGAGGTTGTTGTAGTAAAAAGATGAAGTCATAACTTTAGTATTCTTATAGGATATATGCCTTACGTAAGGAGATAAATCTAGGGCCATCGTCTAAGATTTCACGAGGTCCTAGGTTAAAATTTTTTAATATCTTTAATATATATTTTTTAAATATAAAATTTTTTCTCATCTTTTTTTCATTTGGACTTGGGACCGATAACGGAAGATTTAAATTTTTATAAAAATAAAATATTAATTTAAAAATAAATTTTTATATAAAATTTAGTTTCTAGTTATTAATTTAAAAATAGATTTTTATATAAAATTTAATTTTTTAGTTTTTTGAGATACAAAATTATTAATTAAAATTTTATATTTAAGTTTTGTTAATAAATTTTTTTGAATTGATAAAATTGCTAGATTTTTTAATAATTTATAATTTATACAAAATAAAAAAACTATTTTGAAGAAAATTAGAAGAAAAAAATAGCAAAAAAAAAATATTACCGAGTGAAGAAGGACTGAGCCTTGAAGAGAAGGATGTCTTTTAGAAAATCGCCAAAAGAAAATTACAGAGCATACAGTATTGATCTATTAGCTCTTGAAAAAATGAAGATATAAAATGAGATAAAAGAAAAAGAAATTACTTATATTGACATATAAATAAAATTTTATATTTTTATAATAATATAATGATTATAATTAATATAAAATTAATTAGTCTTATCGTTGTTTTTAGAATGATGTATCAATTCAGTCATGCATGCATGCAGCAACTTCTCATGCATGCAAGCGTGTAGGCGTGAGCAGTGCATCAAATGCATAAAACGACATCAAATTTTCATGCATAACCATGTAGGCGTGATTTAACCTTGCGAAAATCGAAGTACCGCAGTCTCACGAAACGAACACACTATTCGATTAATATAAATTTTTTTTATTAAAATAATTTTTTAAAATAATAATGGCTTAAATTGGGGCCTTAGACATAGGCCTTACCTTAAGCAGGGCCTGGATAAATCATGATGGACTTTTACTCTAATATAACGATCCTTTTGCATGGGGAAAATCACACCAACGAGATATTTTGCACAGTACTAATGTAGGTACCAACTACTGTAAAATCTTCAAACAAGATTATTGAATCTTTTTCACATGCATCGATGAGATAGAGATGCCATCCAAGAGCTAGCTAGCAAATCTTGATCGACAGAGCTCAGCCTGTGGTAGGATCAAAGAATGGTTGTGAGTATAAAGATACAAAGGCGCACGTTCATGCTTATGCAAAGCTGGGGTGCCCGAACAAGAGAACCTCTGACAAAAAAACTCCTTTCAAAAACAGAATTTACTTTTAATTTTAAAAAACTTATATATAAAGAATAAAATAATAATAATAATAATAATCATTCCTTGCCACTAAAAGAACAATACCCTCGATCTCCTCGTGGATCCCTTGATCAGAATACTACCCATCTGTGGCCACGGTTCGATTACTTTTCAAAAGAATGGATAAACGTGACTGCGAACTTGTCCGCAGAATATTATTATGCTTATTGCGGTGTTTGGGCCTAACTTGGCCTGGCCCAAACAAAGCCCGTTACATAAAGTGCATCTACATCCGAAAAAAAATTAAGAGTTTATCCTCGTAAATAAAATACTCTTAGAACTCGCAAATAAAATATTCTTAGAACGGCCTTATAGAGACAATAAAGACTATAGAGAATGACTATTGATGTATTATTATTATGAATATTTTTGGATACATTCGATTCGATAGATGAATTAGTTATCAGTTTCGTTACAGCACCTGCTGCTCTAGCTAATTGTCCATCCTTTCTAAGTGTAATTTCTATATTATGTATGGTCGTGCCTAAGGATATATCGGTTGAAGTGGATTCTTTTTTTTTATCAGCAAAAACTCCTTCCCAAATTGTACAAGCTTCTTCCAAAGCATATGGTTTTCTAGATGTATATGATGATATCTAGACAAATGGATCTTATATAAATCATATGATGAAGTACCACATGAGTAGATATATAGGAATTCTAAATTTTATGATCTGAATTACTCATGTTATGATCTTCTACATCCTAGGTCTCCCCGTTCCATCATCTGGCTTATGTTCTTCATGTAGCATTCAGATCGAATGATTCGATGAAATTACATTAATACTTCCATATATTATGGATAACGTAAGAGACATCTCTCTTTTTCTTCGGGAGTATCTTAATTATCACTGCTTAGCTTTAATTCGCTTTTGACCATAAATTAAGAGGAGGACCGTCCCCCTTGGGAAATTTGAATGTATGCATTATAAAAACTAATAATAATAAGTTCAAAAGTCACCGTCGCACTTTACTAACGACACATCTAACATATGTGTTTCCACTAAAAGAAAGTGACAACCTCGTTAGCTTTTACTTTCTTTTTGGCAAAAAAAAATAATTAAAGGATGCCCATATTTGATAAACCATGAGATTTTTAATTAACATTAAATGGATGTACTATTTAAAATATCTTGGGATCATATTTTAAGATTTAAATTGGAGTAGTTAGCAGGTAGATACAATAAATGTAGCAGTTGATTATTAAATTTTATAATAGTATTATTATTTTATATTAATTTTATTTATTAGAGAGTAATGATCCAATTAAAATAGTATTTCAATGAGTAAAATAAATTAAAAGGACTTCGTGACACTCATTAAATTTTAAATGAAAATTATTTGATAATGATTAATGGTGTAGAACCTAGCATGTACTGATTGTTAGTTTCTATAATAATATTATTATTTTATATTAATTTTATTTATTAGATAATGATAATTTAATTAAAATAATATTTTAATTAATAAAAATAAATTAAAAAATTATGATATTTATTATATTTTAAATAAATATTATTTGATCATAATCTAATTAAATATTATATATTATAGTAACTATCTATTAGTTGATATAACTGTTATCTTAAAATTTGATAGAGATGATATTTTAGATGCAATGTCCGTGTCATCCTTTTCTTTTCCGTGTGATATAGATGAGTAATAAGTAATTTAAAATAAAAAAATTAATTACTCACAAATGTGTATCAATTGTTATCCCACACTTCTTATTCAGCACACCTTATGAGTAATTAAAATATTTTTATTTTAAAAATTTTTGGTATATTTAATACAATAACTAAACTCCTAAATTCTAAAGGAAAAAAAAATCTTAAATGACTTACCTTACTTTAGACCATCCACAACGCTCCCTCGTTATAACCCTAATGTTAATAATTAAAAAAAATACATGTGGGGTGGGCCAGCCAGGGGCTAACCCACCCCACTGCCACATGAACGTGTTCAAGACATTGAACGCGTTCATGTGGCGGGGTGTTCATTAACATCCCTCCACATTGTTCATTAACACACCCCTCTATATTGATACGGCGGATCCTTATTGATCTTACGTGATAAAGAAGGTCAATAATCATTCTGACATGACAAGTCAAGAGGTCAATGGACAAACCATATTTGACTGGCCCGATTGCCATGACGCTCGGCCCTACCTCCATTACTCAGTCCGACTTCAACTTCACTCGGCACGACCAGAAGGTTCCTCAGTTGGCTCGGTCACTAATTAAGCTTTACTCTTGGTTGGTCCGACCTCGTTGTGTTCCCAACTAGTGCAACCTCATCGCACTCTTAGCCGTCTCGGGCACTCCACATAACTCGTTCTCGGCTATACATTCATACGTCTTGCCCACTCGGCTATGCGTTCAATCAGCTCAGACATATGTTCAATCATCTCGGCCACTCAGTTTCGTTCTCAGCCTTGGTCGGCTCGGCCACTCAGTTTCGTTCTCGGCCTCGATCTGCTCGGCCACTCAGTCTCGTTCTTGACCTTGATCGGCTCGGCCACTCAGTCTTGTTCTCGGCTTCGATCGGCTCGGTCGCTTAATCTTGGTCTCGGCCTCAACCAGCCCGACCCCTCTACTTAGCTCCATCTCGGTCTCTCTCAACCCTCTTCCGCACAAAGGGACAACCAAGTGTGCGACCTCTAGGACGGTTATTAGGTTTTCAGGTCTGGTCCTCTAGATCTCCTCGTGTTTATACTTACAGTCGAAAGATGAGAATAATCAACTCTGCTAAGCCGTAGGGTGGTTAGAGATCATCTGAGATTCTTCCCCTTGATGATGTATTACCAGCTCACTTGTCAACAATTTACAGAACTTGCCTCCTTAAGACACTTCAGCAGTCTGCGTTCATGACAGTAGGAATGTTTCCTTCAGCGACTATATATAAGCTCCCTGCAAGTATGAAGGGCTCTCTCTCGATTTCACTCAACTTCATATACTGCTTCTTCTTCTTCACTTCTCTTTGTTGACTTGAGCATCGGAGTGGTCTGCCGAAAATCCCCGGTGTCTCGCTAACCCTTCTTTCTCCTCAGATTCTTTCGTCGACGAGATCAATGAAGATTGAGGTGACATATTCTTGACTGGTGGCCACCACCGACCGACCGCCGCATCACGCCTGATGGACGCGCAGCTCGCCGACGCACAGCCCCGCGCCGGATTCCGATCGAATAGTGGTCAGAATCCGACGAATTCGGTCGGAATCGGCCGCTCGGCACTGGCAGTCGATTCCGGCCAAATCGCTGCCGATTTCCGATCAAATTTCGGTCGGAGACCGGCCGAGGAAGGACCGGCTATCGCCGTCGGTCCTTCCTCGGCCGGTCTCCGATCGGAAACCGGCTGCGATTCAGCTGCCAGTGCCGAGCGGCCGATTCCGGCCGAATCGTGATCGAATTCGCCGGATTCCGACCACTATCGGGCTGGAATCCGGCGCCGGGCTGTGCACCAGCGAGTGGCGCATCCATCGGGTGTGACGCGGTGGCCGGACGGCGAAGCGGCACCGGCGAGGGGTCAGGTTGTCGCAGACGAGGAGCGCGGGTTAAGGAGCGCAGCATAAAAAATTATATATATATATATATATATACGAAATTTTTTATAAAGAAATGTGAAATGTTCAGAGGTCACAACAGCGTTCGTTTTCGTTTTTAAAATGCTCAATAATTTGGTCAACAAGTGCGTACAATAATTCATAAAAAAAAAGGAAATATCAGCGTCGAGCTCATCAACTGGCGTCGTCCACCATTAAATTAGCAGGAGAAGCTCAACTTTAGATTAGTAAACAAACATTCCTTTAGATTATATATCTGATATATTCTTTTAAATGAAATTTTTCCTAGAGAGAACAATGCTCCATAATCATAATTATGTGAACGAATGCAATAATTCAAAAAAAAAAAAAACATCAGCGTCGAGCACAGCAATGCTGGTCGTCCCCCATTAAATTAGAAACCATCGATCCTTTTGACTTTGTATCAGATTCATTTAATTAAAACATATTTGTGCAGAACTGATCAATCTCTCTTGTACAAGAAAGATATAATTAATTTTTTTTTGACAAAATCTAAATAATATCTTTTATATCTTTTATAATGATCAATTATAATTTTTTAATTTACTCTTATTTTTTATAATGATTAAATGATGTTTTTCCCTTGGCATATGATATGATCATTATATGAAATTAAAAGTTAATTTATTGAATATACCATCAACATAACTCATCCAACAAAATTATTTAAGAGGGGAAGAATAAAAATAAAATAGATTATGTAGGGTAAAAAGTAATATTTTAAAGATAAAAATCAAGAAGGCGTAGCAGTTTTGAAATCATAACTGCTACAATTATAATAGTTGTAGGAGTTATGAAATTGTAATTGCTATATATAACATAAAAAATAATCTTTAAAAAAGAAGATTAATTTTTTTAAACTTTTGAAAAATTTTTAAATGATATTTTTTTTGCAAACTTAGATCGTTATTAGTTACATCTGATAATATTAATAAATATAAATTTTTAAACTAGCTTTAATTTAATATATTATGTTTTATGATTCAACCAAGATAAAAGTTCTAATAACATCTTAAAACTTATTTAACATTCATAGTTATAACAATTATAAATTTCATAGCTGCTATAACGCATCTTCAATTCAAAATTTAAGTGAAAATTTTAAGGAAGAGATAACAATGAGAATAATATAATGAAAAATAGTTGAGTAATTGTATAGGAAGATAGAAGACATTTTTATATAAAAAAATAAAGTGGAATGTAAAAGATCACCCCTTTGATTCTTGTCTTTTTTTAGTTGGCATCAGGGGATCCAACTTACATCGACTAATTTTGGAGGCGACTAATTAATCCTATAGAAGTTTTTCACTAGCTGCTAGAGTAAATCGGAAAGCATTCATAACGGATGGTCCATCAATCTAACATTCTTAGATAATTCATCAAAGTTGAGATTTAATCCTTAGAGGTCGAGAAAACTAAGAAGGCGCTAAGCCACAATATGAGATACTACAAAGAACACATAAATTATGAAAGGGCAAAATGAAAAATTCTTTACTTATTATTAATTAATTATATTTTGATCCCTAACTTTGTAAAATTTTAATCCCACTTTGTGTGTGACCCACAAATTAAATAAAATTTAAAAATCAAGTCGGCAAAGATTGGACCCAATTATGTAATCGGTTGGGCGGTCTAGTTTAATTCGGTCCGACATGACATGGATCGTGCAGCTCGACTTGCAAACGGGTCCAGTTGGATGGAGCGACTCGAACTATGCATGTGAATAAGGCATGAAATTAGTTTAATAAACAGTTGATTTAAAAATGTATTTAGTGCAAATAATTGTGATTATTTTGAACCATTAGTGAGCGATCTAGGTGGTATCTAGTACAAATTGTGACAATTAATTTGATTCTTAATATTTTAATCCCAATTATTATTACAAAAATAGATGCTGACGTCACATTAATCCTGGTTTATCGGCGGCTTCCTCAGGAAGAGATTTTTAAAAAATATGTCTAATTTTAGAAAAGTAATAAAAAGTTGTGACTCATTGTAAAATAAACTTTATGGGGAAAGTCAAATTTAAAAATAAATAAATAAATAATAATAATAATTTTTAAAGTTGTTGAATCGTCATTGTTGTTTAAATATGTAGCTAGGATTCAACGAAGCCCTCACGGTTGCGGAACCACGGAGGAAGGAGGCTGTCCCCTGATCTCGCGGAGATCAGTAGCGGCTCGAGATCGAACGAGTGGGAATCGCTTTGGTAAGATGTCGAAATCTCTGGTTTCTTCATTCCTAATCTCATTCCATCGCTCTCGTCTCGATCGTATTATGCGGATCGGTTTTTCGTTCTGGCGCCGGAATGTGTTTTTCGAAGGGGACCAGATTACTTGTTGCCTTCTTCTTGTTCGTTCTGGGGGAATCGGTCTTTTGTTTAGTAGGTTTAGATCGAAGTCCGCGTTGGACACGGACTCGAGGATTCAAATACAGATCTTTTGGGGTATTTAGTACTTTTTTTTCTTGAATGCTATTGTTATTATCAGGAGGTAGATCCGAGGTGATGGCATCGCGTGGTGATCCTGAGATCGCCGGTTGCATCTGGTAAATACTGTTTGCGGCGAGAATGGAATAGATCTGTATATGAACTTGGGTTTTTTGGCCTAAAATTGCACTGCCACTTTCAGAGATTTAATTTTTGCTAGAGATTTTGAGTACACCCCCTTTTTTCCTTTTATGATCATGAATAAGTTCTCCCTTCAACAAAGCGGTCGGATGGTGGGGAGTAAATTTTGTCCACTGGAAGTGTTGGATAGTGAGGAGTAAACGTGAGGGAGATAGAAAATTATTGAAGTGGGTGCAATTGTGCATTTAAGAAAACAAATAGCTTAGACAAATTGAAGCGTTTGAAGGGAGGCAAAAACACATCAGATGAATCATATAAACACAAGATTTGCCCAAACGATCTAACAGAAAGAAAATCCATATAGGAAAATAAAATAGCTTAGTTTTGCAGCTGGCGTGAAGAATTGATTGGAGACAGATCAGTTCAGTTAGCACCTATCTAATCACAGAAAAGGAAAAAAAATAGAAGATAAGAAAGTATAGGTGAAGAATCAAATTTGTATTTGTCTGGCTGTAAATCATGTGTTTGCATATGGGATGGTTCAGTTTTTGACTTCAGTGGGTTCAGCTAAAACGATTTCTTTATGTTTAACACTATCATATCACATGTATGTGATCGTGTTTTCTGTGTTATTTCTCAGGAGCTCGCCGTAAGCACGGCCTCAAGCTGAACTGAGCTACTTCTTGACTTATCATGGGCTGTTGCACTTCTAAGCTCAGTGGCAAACGCGCAGTCGGATACGAGGACGACCCTGTGTTCCTGGCTTCTCTGACTAATTGTATTTCTTCCTCTTTCTTCTTTTTCAATTCAGTTGGTGTTCATGCTTCACGATATACCATGCATGCACGCTCTGAACTGTTGCTTGATATTTTGTCTGCCATAAGAAATACTAGTTTGGCGTTTTTCAGCAATTAAGGCGTCTATGTCAACAGCGTGCTTCTGTGATTGCCACCTACGTCGTCCCCTCTATTGTCTCTCTTAGCACCGAAGGATTCAACCATCAACAGAACGAGTAACAGTCATAGACTATAGGGCAAGATCAAGATGTCCCATCCAAGCTCATGCCTTACACAATAGGATCGGGTTCTAGTTTGACTCCCTGTTATTGCCGTCGGATCACTCCTGATTTTACACACCGCCGTCCTTCATTTTCCATCCTGACACACCCAACTCTATTTTTTTGTCATCGCTTGTGAGGTCCCACCCAACTTTTGATTTTTTTTTTTCAATCATCGTTTGTGATTAAAATTCAGATAGATCAGGCAGCAAATAGGTGGGCTCCATATTTGTCCAATCAACAAAAAACAAATTAGTAACATAAACTCTAGAGGAAGAAATACTTTGCGTTTTCACCAGGTGAGGTTTTTATTTTTAGTTAATTAATGAAAAAAAAAATCTTTTTGATGCATGATACTGTTTACTGTAAATTTGTGTGACATATCACTCCTATTGATTTCATTTTCTATTTGCGATTAAAATTTCACATGTTTCAATATTTTATAAGTATGTCCATAGCTGCTTGCTTGCTTCAGAAAAATGGATCGATAGTATTCTTTTGGCATCTTGACTGTTCAATATGCAAAGGAATTTACTAAATTCCGAAATATTATTTGACAGTCACCGTAAATGAGGTTTACGCACTTAATGAGCTATATAAAAAGTTGAGTTGCTTGATCATTGCGGATGGGCTAATCCACAAGGTATATGATTGGGCGTTTAACAGCTACATCACTCATGTGGTATCATGTGCTGTCTTAGTTGCTTCTTTTGTCACTTATTCTTAATTATGCCATTGAGCAGGAAGAATTCCAGCTTGCTTTGTTCAGGAACAGCAACAGGAGAAATTTTTTTGCAGACAGGGTCAGTTCGCTGTGTTTTTTTTTAATTTTTTATTTTAGCCTTGTTCATATATGCTATTGCTTGGGGCAACATAATAGTATGCCAATAATTTATTTCTAGGTGAATGATTATCTATTGGGCCATAGCTAAATTTCCTCTCTTTTTTTCATTATAATTCAAAAACATGCATTATCGTTTATCTTTACTTACAAACTTGTGAAATTTCTTCTCAAACATAAAAGCTATCCGTAGAATAATTCTGCTCAAGCTCATAGTGGCGTTTTATTTACAGGTATTTGACATGTTTGATATCAAACGAAATGGGGTTATCGAGTTTGGAGAGTTTGTTCAGTCGCTTAGCATCTTTCACCCAAGAGCTCCGGAATCAGAGAAGATTGAATGTAAATGCTTAAATATTATTAGTTACCTTCTTGTAGGCTCTGGCTGGCCTTAGAAGTGAAATAATTGGTTTACGTTATACAATAACCTCCAACAATGAATGGTTGGACAAGTCTTCAAATAATTGATTTAATGTTAACTTCTAATTCCGTTTGCTTGCTTCATTTTACTTGCAGTTGCATTTAAGTTGTATGATTTAAGGCGAACTGGCTTCATAGAGCGTGAGGAGGTGAGCATAAGAATTTTCTTTTTTCTATCTCTAGATTTCCTTGTTGCCATGAATTCTTCGAGGACTTATTTCATTTGAGAAAGAGCTAGCCTTTTGTTGTCTAAACTGATATAATGATATTTCACTGCCAACGTCTAGAACTATACTGGGGGTATTAAAAATCAATCCATATTGGATGCATATTCATCCTGCATCTTAGTTTTAGAATATATTTGATTGTGTTACGTTAATTTATGTTCTTGACAATTGTTGGTATCCAACAGAGAAAGACGGCTTACAGATTGTCATCTAACTTTTGCATATGTTCGTGTGGGTCTCTATTTTTCTTGAACATCTCTGAGTGATTGGAGTTGCACAACCTAGCCACTTTAAATCTGATATAAATTTGTTTATACTCATTGATGGACACTTAATTTGATGGAAAGAATCTCTTACAACATCTTGCTTTTTAGAGGCCTACCTGGAGGCAGTTCTCCACATTCTCTGCATTTGGTCTCATGCCCTGTTGAATAGGAGGGCTTTATACTTGTTATTTTGCATCTAAACATTTAGTAACTAATTCTCAGGGCATTAACTTCGTCGATAGTAATGCTTGTCTGTCAGATGTTGTTCAATATAGTAAAATTAAAAAGAAAATGGATGGATAACTTAATTTGACATTTTATGGTTAGTCTTATCTGGAGAAAATCATTTCCATTGGCTGATATGATGTGCAGTTGAAGGAGATGGTGCTGGCTATTCTCAATGAATCAGATCTGTCTCTTTCGGATGAACTTGTTGAAGAAATTGTCAATAAGGTGAGTATTACACCCCTGGATGGATCTTTACATAAATAATCAACTTCCAAAAAAAATTGTAGGATTTCCCAGAAGCAACAATGTTTCTATATTGATTAAAATTCTAGCATTTTATAGTTGACAGCCATACGTAAACAAATTAAATCCCTTAGCAACATCAGCATCAACAAGCTTTATTAAGCTCTTTGTTCCTCTCCTCACACCTTCAACATTCAAGTGTCCATCAGTTGAAGAGTAACCTTACAAATTAGTTTTTATATTCTCCTCTCTGCCAGCATTTTTTTTCTGTAATGCTCTGATTTACAAGCTATGGTTAATCGTACAAGGTCTTATAAAATTAAATAATGATATTAACTAATAATGTGTTGTACAAATCATAATCTAAGTAAAAGATAACGTTTTAGGTGTCACAATGAGATCCTAACATCGTAATATGCTCGTTCGCAACTAAGCTACCCTTTGCCGTTGTAGATTTCACTTGCCAAACCAAATTCTTATTTGTTGTCTTTTGAAGACTTTCAATCAGGCAGATACTAAAGGTGACGGGAAGATCGATCCAGATGAATGGAAGGATTTTGTCAGCCAAAATCCATCTTTGCTCAAGAACATGACTCTTCCTTATTTATCGTGAGTCCTAAACTGAATTTAATTCTTGCTCAGTCACTTCTGTCTGCTACATTTATTAATTCACTTCCATTGTAGCATTGTTACAAACGAAATCTTGGCAGACAGTATCGACGATCGCCACTCACATTTTGGTGCATATGGATTTTGTTTCATGCAGGGACCTAACGACCTCATTTCCTAGTTTTGTCATGCAAGCAGACCTGAGCGACACAGACGCCATGTGATATTATATAAACTATATATCATCACCCGTGTTCTTCTCCAGCTTATTGATGCATGCTTGCGGCGCCCTAATGAAGAAGGATTACGACCAGTAGTTGCTGAGAATTGCATATACGTAACATAAGAGAAGTAGCACCAGAATGGCAGGACCCGTACAAGTCTTAGTTAGCATATTTTGGACGGATATGCTGCTATTAATTATATGTTGTCGTCCTTTTGTTATTGTGAATATTGTGGAAGTAGTAGCAGAAAAGAATGATCGAGACGTGCGGTGTATATCATACTTAGTGAGGTAAACAAAATCTTATATTTAGATATGCTCGGTTGGTGGGGCGGCGGACGGTAGTGGTTGCACGTGTCCTTAAGGGGAGGGATGAGGACGTCTCCCTTTTAAATAAATGATGCACCTTTTCGATTGGGTAAAAATTGAAAGAACCTTTTAAATAAATGATGCACCTTTTATGTTAGTGTATTTTTTTTCTTCTAAGATTATCTTTACGATATTATGCTAATCCTTAGTAATTTATAGCTGTAATATAATTATAATAATTATTATAGTATAAATATTTTAATTCTGATCAATATTAAAAATATTTTATTTTAACAGGTATAACATATAATTATTACAATATAAATAATTTTAATCAATATTATATTATAATAATATTTTAACTCTTATTGATAGTAATAACACTGTAGTAAATTACATAATTATCAAAATATAAATATTTTATTTTTATCAATATTAATCAATACTAGTTAATGTTAATTAATATTATATTATAATAATTATAAATCACATTTTATTTTAGATTAATATCAACTAATCTTGTATTGTAGAAGTGACTTCATAATTTTTATAATTGTACAATTGTAGCTTTATAAAAATTATAACAATTACAATTGAATAATAGTTATCGGATGCTATAATTATGTAATAATATGATAATTATTATAATATAAAAAAATAAAAATATTTTTTTTATAAAATGTTACAGCACTAGAATGAAATATATTTTAATAATAAATGAAAAAAGAGATGCCTCTTGATTCCAACATCCAAATGCCACCTCGTACTATTTCACTTCTTCAACTAAGGTATATCTTATAGGTGAGGTCGGATCTTGATTTTTTTTTTTTAATCTAAATATTTAATTTTTATGATCCGATTAATTTTAAAGATGAACAACCTGATAGATAGATTACCAAATAAATTCAAAAAGCTCAAAGCTTCACATCCCAACTACCCAGCGTCACCATTAATTTGAGTACCGTGGATGTATGATGCACTTCTTGACCTTGACTGAGTCTTTGGCTTTTGTGAGTGAATTGGTGGCTTTTGTGACTGAGTCTTTGGCTTTTGTAAGGACCACAAGCCAACTGGAACTATAGGAAAGAACGTGCACTGAGTTTTAAATTAATTGTGGACTAATATTCAATGAGATCATCCAGCGACTAAAGCAGCAAGCAAATGAAAGTATTAAGAGAAGCTAAACCATGTAATCATCTGATATTTTAAAAAATGCATCATTTGCTGCATAAGCGCAAAATGTATATTTTATATCATACAAATTAAATAATGTAGTTATTTTGGGTCAGTAAATGCATATAGTTATTTTGCATTCATCAACCATAAGTTGCTTTAATGATAAGCAAATTAATCATAAAGTCTAATCCCTATAACTGTCATTATTAAAAAGAGTTTAAGTTTATCCCTCTCACCTGAAATAAGAGCCCCGAATGAAGAAAAAAAACACACTCTTGTTCTACATAGTATTGATAAATTTAACTAAAATTATATAACATTCAATAAATTTAATTAAATTATACAAAATACACATTTCAGAGAGCTAGCTAGTAAAACTATAAAATAAGGGAATTTCAATGGAAATTCTCATCATTTTTCCATTTCAGCAGGAAAATTTTTGATTTTTCCTAAAAATTGTTTTCATGTTATTTAAAAGAGAAAAATAAAAAACTAAACGTTTTAACAAACAAATGCACGATTAGAGGTTTGATCTAAAAGGGAGATCTGAATTTAAAAACCTAAAAGGAATGGTGCATGGAAGAGCCACACTAGTTGAATTGATGCACATTTTGAGAGAAACAAGCAAACATGAGGTATGACATGAATCAATCTAACACACAAGCAGTCAGGAGTATAAATTTACATAAGCATACAAAAGAAAACCAAAAGATCTCCCTCAAGATATTAAATGTATACATCATCAGCATTTCTAAAAAACTAATTGTTCAAAACTCGCGTCTAAAGATCACAAGTACTAGATTAACACACAAGGCTTAATGTTGGTGGGTTAATGAACAAGCAGTTACCTTACTGAGGACGTGCTTCTCATAAAGTGCAAGAATATCCTTCTTGTTGGGATTTCTCAGCTCCAACAGTTGTGCGCCAAATCCATGCTTTGTAAGCTCTTGCTTGAGTCTTCCGATGGTGAGCCTTTTATAATCCTCTTCAATCTCAGCCTGTTGATTTCCCTGACTCTGATTATGATCATCCTGCCCTCTAAAAATAGAACCACCATCTTCTGTGTGAGCATAGTAGAGTGGGCTTGTGCTACTTTTGGTTCGCTTTCTACTCTTTGCAACATCATCGACGTCCATATCATGCACTGACTCTGTGCCAATGTTATCGTCCACTCTTTGTCGCTTCCCTCGAACGCTCTTCAACTTGCTATCTAGTGCAGTTTCATTGAGCCGAACAGATGTCAACTCTTGCTGCATGGCATCTAGTTTCCCTTGAGTGGCTTGCAGCTGCAAGGATAAAGTCTCCGCTCTGTTGTTGGCCTCAGCATGAGCGGTTCGTTCGGTTGCCAGAAGACTCTCAAGAACTTGCACGGTGCTGGATCTCTGCTCATTGTTCTCACTCAGCATTTCCTCTATTTCCTTTTCACGCTCTTCAACTCTTTGCTCAAGTGATGCAACCTTTGAGACAGCATCAATTTCCAATTGCTTAACCTCCTCAATTTCATTTACCAGTCTATTTCTCTCTCTTTCCAAGTTCTCAACCTGCCTCTCCGCCTTCTCAATTATTGTCAATCTCTCCATTGCTAATCTCTGAGCTTCGCCCTTTTCTTTTTGGGCTGTTACAATTTCTGCACGAGCAGTATCAGCCAACTCAGTTGCCCTCTTTGCCTCCCTTTCAGCATCCTTGTACCTCTTATCTGCTTCATCAAATTTCTTGCATTCCGAAAGATATTTCTCCTGAAGGTGATCTTTTTCTTGTTCTAGAATTTTCGCCCGTCTCTCATGCGACTGAGCCACTGTTTTAACAGATTCTAAGCTTTCAATTAACTGTTTTATTTCATCTTTCAAAATCAAAGACTCTGATTCACGGCTTCTGCGTTCTTCATCCAAAACCTGCAATCAAGTAACATTTAGATGAAAACAACCATTTACAAATGTCAAAAAAAATTCGAAGCTCTTGAAACTGTAACTTACCTCCATCCTCAATTTCAAATCATTAGCCTGCTTCTCAAAATGTTCAACTTTTACAGTCAACATTCTGACTTCTTCATCCTGTTTCATCACCAAAAATTAGAATGAAAAAAATACACATGATATTAATTCATATTAGTGAGAGGGGCATGCACAAACAGACAGGTAAAAATTTACCTTGGCTGCTAGTTGTTCAGTAAATTCTGCTCTTAGAGTGTCTTCCCTGGATTGTGCCTTCTTATTAGTGCGTTCTTGTGCTACTGCTGCCCTCTCCAAGGAAGCCTTTGCATCTGCAATGGCTACATCATATTTCCGCTTCCACTCTGATGCCTCTTCCTGAGCAGATGCTGCCTGTTCACGGGCAGCAGCTAATCTTCCTTCAGCAGCACCTATCCTAGCTTCCAAAGATGAAACCTTAGCTTTAAGCTTTTCCTCCTCAGCTTTTTTCTCTGCATTTATCTCGTCGTATTTACTTTTCAAAATAGAGTATTCCCTTTTTGAAAGTTCCAGGTTATTTAGTAAATTTGAGTGTCGCTCCTCTAACTTGCTATATTTGCTCTGTAAATCAGCAATATGTCCAGTGTAATCATTTGAAATTTTTTCCTTGTCCCTGACAGCTTCTTCATAGCGTTTTAAATATTCAGATCTATGTTTTTCATTTGCCTCCAGTTGCTTGTTAAGCAAATTTAACTTGTCCTCACTCAAGCTACATTTAGACTTGAGTGAATTTCTTTCCAGTTCGACTTGATTTAATTGTCTTCTGAAAAGGTCGAGAATTGGACCCTCCAAACTGTAGAAGCAAATGAAAATAATAAGAATGGTTGTGTTGTGTGCTGATCAGGCTTTGGAACTTTGAATTGTATCTCAGTCTATGTTAGAGACTACTATAGTATAAGTATAGACTTGAAGGATCATCATACAAGTCAACAAAGAGTAAAATTTATCTGACAACCTGCAGCAATTGGTTTTATAATAATATGGAGCCATCCCACCATTTTGGAGCCTTTTGACTTTGCATCCTACTACTTTTTCACTTAATTGTAGAAGAGAAATACGAACCTTTGTTGAAGGAAGGAAACCAATTTTTTCCATTTGTCGGGACCATGAGCAGATGACTCAAAGCTGCCAATCAAACTGTCCAAGAGCTGCAGGAGTTCAAATATCCAAGAAAAAACATTATGCCCATGTTTCAGAACGGAAGTAATTAAAAAGAGAATTAGCTCAAGTGTGAAAAGCATTACACTAATGCCCATAATCACAATTGGGCTGAATCCAAACAACACATTAAGTACATGTGGAAATTGAAAAAAAATTCTTTTGTGAAGCATAATATTGTGAAAGTGGGGACGAAGATGTTGCTTAGGGAGAGGAATCATATGAGAGAAAAGTGTGATGTTGTATTTTGATCCTGTCATTCTTTTCCTATTATATTTTGCTAAAGTTCATCAGTTGATAACTTGATATGATTGTATGCATGGTATGACTCTTATGTTATCTTGATAAGATCGCATACTTAGTATGATTCTTATGTTTCATGTGTTATGTGCAGTCAATTTAAGTGTACTGTGATAGGTGCAGGTGTTGTGAATCTAGACCATTTGGGCTCGGCAAGCTTCAGGTTGATTGGAAGATGGTACCCTAGGGCTTAGAATACCTAATTTTATGGGACTTAAACAAAACCTTCAGCCATCTAAAATTTGAATTACTCACAATGCATAGAAGTGTGTTGGTGAGTGTTGGAAAGTCAGTAGGAGCTCCTGGATAGTGGATCAATAAGATTGTGATTTGTAGTAGTATTGAGAATTTTTTATACCTATTTTATTTTTCCATAATTATGGGATTCACTTTACTTAGAGATACTTTCTATTTCTTATTTCAGAACAATAACTTGTATTCATTCCTTCTAGAGTGATAGAATGATTAAATCAACTTTGCCCAAGATCCAATTCTTTTTACATGGAATCAGAGCCCAGAACAACCTAGCCATCATAACAAAAAGCAATGGCCAATTTTGCTTAAACCTACAGCACACTGTGATAAGATGAAGCATGTAAAGATTGACAGAAGAATATAAAGAAGGTTGAAAGAGGAATAAGGTTTGTCTTTCTACAGCAAGTCAAGAGGCGGATGTAGAGGTGTCAATGGGCTGGTAGTATTGTACACAACTGGCTTGCCTCGACCCAAAAATTGTCATGCCGCAGACCAAATCAGGCCATGCATGAACCATTCTGGTCTGATTTGGGTCAAGCTGAAACTACTAAAATCAGTAACATATTTTTAAAATCATTTATTAAATTTGATATTTTTATTAAATATTATTAAAAATATTTAATATTTATGATTATAATATTAATCTTAATTAAAAGAAAGCAACGGGCTAAACTTGGCCCGTAGACAGTGACCGGTCAAGCACAGCTCAACTCAGGCCCGCAACCCTCATTGAGCACAAACCCATATATAGTGGCATACTTAACACAGTCTGACACTGCCTGAATTGTGCATAATCAAGCTATGCACGACCCAAATCATGCCAGGTTGAGCTGAGCACAGCTCCGACGTCTCTGGCCAGGCTAAGTGCACCTAGAATATGTCCAGTCGAGCCATAGGCAGACCAGCCCATTTACACCTCTAGGCAGATGTGTTTACCAACAACAAGACTTGAATCACTCATCAGCAAGCTGAGATCAGTAGATATTTAGTCACCATCTTGAGGAGAGTGTTGGAAAGACAGTAGGAGAACCAGATCCCAAATTGACGGCATTGATTAATGGTGTTGTGATTTGTTGTTTTTAGAAGTTATATTTTACCTTTTGAATTCGCACAAATAGGATTTACCTGGAGTTTAAGGGTTTATTCTAGAACAGTCAGCTTGTACTTATTCCTTAAGTGATAGAATAATTAAATAAAAAATTACCCAAGATCCAAGACTTGTTCAGTATGTCAAATAAGCATAACTTATGCAGCAGTGGACCTCTGCTAGCGGTATAATACGATAAGGAACTAAGTTATATAAAAATGGAGAGAATCAAAATTTCTTAAAACTACAATTGATCACCAATTTTCCCAGATAGAAGTGAATGTTTTGTGTAGAAAACTCCTAAAGTTGGACGCCAACTATACCCCAAAGTGCTTAGATGGACCCATGAAGTAAATGTAGATCGATAAAAGAGAATATATTTCTAATATGGAGTCATAAACAATATATAAATTGACTTTTTAAAGAAATAAATATTCACTTAAATTGGTTTTCTAAAAGACATTGTGAAGAATGGATGAAAACCACCAAATTTGAGAACGACCACAGCTTATACAAACAGCATTATGTTTCTCTCAAAAGACATCATGACACAATACATCCAGCAGCAGGAGATTCAGTGCCAAAAGAGAAGTATACAAGATTAGATTTGCTGATAGATTATAACCAAGTACAGAAAATTCAAGAAAACAGAAAGAGTTTTAAGTCCTAATTCCCAACAGAATGACTAACAAGAAGACCACCTATGACAAAACAAGTGCAGGGATTTATGCCATTTTCTATTCAGCAATTAACATTTTGCCATCATGTGCATAGTAGCATCAATTATTGTATCACTATATGTTTCCAGAGGAGAGGTATAGCTTACCTGAATCACGCTATCAAGTTTTGCATCAGGAGCATGGCAAGCTGCTCGTAACTTTGCTTCCATGCTTTGGATTATTTTAGAGCATTGTATATCAGCCTCTAAAAGTGCGGTTCTTTTGTAGTCCTTCACAAACAATATAGTTAACCACGATTACATTTTAGCCTTGTTTATATAAACTAAATAGACTGCATGTCACATGCATCAATAAACATAATAAACTGATTTTGTAACAATATGATAGCAAAACATAAAAACCAACCAGCTATGGATTCCTCCGATTGTCAAATAGTGAAAATATTAAATTGCAGGACAAATTCAAAAATTTTCTAGTTGTGCAGCATGGTAGTCTCTTAAGATTGACCAGATCATAACAGTTAGACAGTGAAGCAGACAAAACTCCTAATATGGAGCTCCGAAGGGTAACAGGCTGCCTTAGCATTGTAAACACTAAGTTACATGTAAATGAAAATCACTTAAGAAGAAAAACTAAATACGTAAAAGCATAGTGATTCCAATTCATCATTGTTATCTAATAATTTTTCTATTTAATTAGGTTTTCCATAAAAACAACATTTATAAGTATTCTTGATCATCAAACTGCACTTCCTTTATCTATGCCATTTATAAGGAGGTTTCACTCCTCAAAATAACATCTAAAGGATTTTTTTTATCATCAGACTGCACTTCTTTTGCACTATTTAGCAAACAAGATTTTTAATTATGCTATGGAGAAAGCTGGACATCCAAATTTAACCTATGATCCATGTCATGTGATTTTATACAGGTGTTTGGATATTTTAACATTTCAAAAACCACAATTCCTTGTCAGTTTATGGTTTATATGAAATGTTACAATTTAAAAGGCATGATTCTCATCCCGACTAGAATCATGATCAAAAGCTCCAAACTGAATACTTAGAGATATTAAGTCTTTGTTAAAAAATTATTCAGTTAAAAGCAAATTTGTCTTATGGTAATTACCTTTGATCAGCACAGAGTTGTCTAAGCAGCAATAAAGGCCACTTAGAATCAAAGGAGAAAAAAACAATGCAGGGGAAAATGGGACAGGAGAGGAAACTTTTCCCTTCATATATCTTTTCAAAAGACCAGCATGAATTTGTTACATCTACACGATAACGTGTCGCCAAAAGTTAATTACGCGCGACAAGAGTAGAAATTCATGTAAATCAGCTGATCAAAAAATTCAGCCTATTTATGCATTTCACCTACTTGAACCTTAAAAATCAAGCCCATATAAATTGGAGCAAGAGCAGGACTAGCAAAAATCTCTTATAACAAATATAGATATAAGATTGAATATATATTGTTAAATAGCAAAGTTTGCTGCCTACTTCCTGATGAAAAATTTTCTGCATGTAGATGGCACAGGTAGTTACCTTAAAAGCTTCCCTGAAGAAAGTGTGGAGTCGTTTCTCATAGTTTTGACGAGCTAATCCATTGCCAACAGCACAGGAGCTGAATACATCAAGAGCTTTGTCAACAGCAACTTGGTGTGCTTCTCTTAGGATAGCCTACAAGTACTTGAAGTTAGTGCAACTAGAACAACTAGTAGTGTTAACAACATATAAGATATGAAAAGTGTAGATTTAAACCTCATCTGGTGGTTTTGAGCGATCAAAAGTGGCCATGTAAGTCTCAGCAGCATGATCATAAGCCTTACGGCATTCTGCTTCTTCAACACTCTGCATGTGAAATATAGGAGAAAATTTGAAATCATTATTCAAAGAAGCAAATAATGAGTCATGAAAGTCTGTTTTATATTAGTACAAGTCAAACCACCCTCTTGCCAATCTACCAAGAGATGCTACTACTTCCAGGTCACAAAAAGGGAACCTGAATAAAAGTAATTATAAGCAAATGATGTTTTATCTTCTTAATCTTTCCTAGATCCTCCAGAGTTGGTTCGCATACACTACATAATTTCATGTCAACTAAGCTCATTTATATAGCAATCAATCCAATATGTTAGCTCCAAAATGAATCAGAAAGCAATCTAGAATTCAGCTTAATGAATTGAATTTTTATCACCCAACTTCAGTTCTGTTTATACGGATCTAAAAGCCCTACTACGAGTAATTGAATTATCTATATGTTAAATTTATAGCAAGAAACAAAATGGTAACTAGAAGTCTGGTTCTTTAATCTCCAATGAGAATTGAAGCGTCCCAGACCTAGCATGAAAACAAAAAACCCACAAGCAATCAAATTACTTAAATTGGGTAAGGGCAGACATTTGCAATGAAGTTAATAGTATCTTTAGAAACGGCATGACATTGATCAAGAAAAAAATAACGGTGACTATTATTTGTTGCTTAACAACAGAATGCATAGCCAAGAAAATCAGTTTCACATAATAAGTAGACTAATGAACAATAATGAAAGCAAATGACAGTGAGGAGTTCAAAAGGAAATTCGCTAGAACTGTTAACAAGACCTATCTAAAGTTCTAAAGAATAACCTGCCATGAAGAAGATATTGTCGGAACAGCACCACTGTTGATGGCTTCCAAGAATGACTGTGTTATACCAGCAAGAATGGGGCCTGTCATTACAGTTGCCCCAACTTGTTTAGGTCTTGTTCGCTCAAAAATGAACTTGATCAATGCATCCAAGCCAGATCTAAATTCTGGTCTTAATCTATCTAACTGCAAGAGAGAAAGACAATGTTACAATTCAAAATAGATTGTAAGAATTAGATATCTAAAAAAGATTACTCACAGGGATCTGATCAAGACGTCGCAAATCGTTTTCATTGTTCAGTGGCCGCACAAGTGTAAAACATTCCCTATCTGGGAATAGTGAACGAATCGATTCTCGAATCTGTTTGAAATGTTGAGTTGCACATATTAATATATGAAACCATTTGACATGAGTTAATTTGCTAAATAGCATGTACGATCTGTACCACAAACCTCATTTCTAGACAATAAATCTCTACCTCCATCTTGCATAGGCCTCAAAGCTATTTCTAGGTAGTCACGTGGGGTGATCTTTCGGTTATCCTCTACTAAATCTAAATAAAAGTCCTGCAAAAATTGTTCGTGATCAATTAGCAGATCATATAACCACAAAAGATGGTTAGAGATTTAGGAGAATATAATAGAAGCAGCAAAAAGAGAGAATGGTTGATTAAGAAGAGAAGATATTATCACCCTCAACAACCACACAAATACTGGAGAAAATTGTCCAAGCTCAGACACAGAAGCCTTTCCACCAGAGGCTTTGACTCTAATGTGTTTGGTCATTTCAGTGACAAGAGATAGGCGATCAAGTGCAGCTTCATCAATACCACCCATCTGAAGAAACCATAACAGAAACAAGGTTATAAAAGATCAATGTTTACTAAAAGCAGAGAGCATTGCGGTAGCAAGTTACCATATCGCTGGAAATGTTAGGTGTTGCTCCAATGAAGCAAGATCTTCATTGTGACAAATCATAAAATACAAAATAAACCTCCTTCACTTCATGTAGAAGTAAAGTTCTTGAACTAAAAGTATAGTCAGAAAACTAGTGGTAAATTAGTAACTACACTAGCTATGACTGACGATGGCCATGTCCAGTTGACAATAAAACAAGATTGGATATGTTAATGTTCTAACTCTTGTTAGTAAAGTTTGGCAGTCAGCTATTTTTCATCATTAAAGTACTAATTAGTAAGAAGATTGAAATGATTGAAAATCGAAATATAAAGTAGTTGCATCATGCCAAGCTTAGAATCAATGAATAACTGATTAGATAGAAACATGAAGTAGTTATCCAAACAGTCATTCATGGACTATAGCCATGAATTCTAACCCTCTCCATATCTGTTGAAATCATTCATTAATTACTCAGGAGCAGAAAGTACATCAAAATCTCATATATAAGCTGGTAACCTCAAACAACATCTATCTTTAGGGACCCAAGCCTCATATTCCACTCACTTGAACAACCAACATCTCTTTCCCCATAGTAATGATTTCTAAGTTATGAAGATCTTCCTACTCAGTACTCATTAGGCTTTGATCACATAAGTCAATAGCTCGGGAATGAAGGGAGCAATCTCGTACTAAATAGAGTAAAGGGTCCCCTCTGCGAGGCCTAGACCATGAAGTTGGTAAAAGTTTTAGCTACAGGGAATTCTCTTCGGCCAACCCAAGCTCCAACAAGAAGGTCTGACTTTGATCCATCAACATAGAATAAACAAGTAAACCCAAGGCAAGGAGGTCGAAAGTTCAATTCTTGCCCCTACCTGCAAAGGAGCTTGTGCAGATGACAAAACCATCGCTTGCGTATGCGAGCAAAGATTTAATAGAGCTTGCATGAAGCTCTTGCTTGTTGCCCTTTCCTTTCTCATTTTTTATTATTTATTTGATTTTTGTCACATTTAAGTTTTGGAAGTATTTAAAGAACTCCTTTCCAAATTTTTAGAATACAATCTCCAATGTCAATTAGAGAATTGACTTTCGGAGTGCACAATGCTTTGGTTAGAGATGCGAGAGCAGACCAGCGATTTTAGTCTTTTATTATTTTTATTGAGTTAGAGTTTTGAGGGTATTTTCGTCTTTGCAATGTTAGGGTCTTGAATCTATTTAAACACATGTTTGGTTGTTTTAGGGTTTATAGTTTTTGATCAATAAGAATTTGCGGCTACACCATTTCTTCCCAAACATTAAATTTAGTTGTTAATCTCTTGGTAGTCTATCGAATCAACGGGCTTTAGACAATTATTCTTGATATTCATGAGAGAATCAAAAAATTCAATAGTTATCCGTTGCATCAGTTGGTACAAATAATGCAAGAATAGAAGAGCAATTTTATTTATTTTTTATTGTTTTTGTCGAGTTAGGTTTTGAAGGTATTTTCGTCTTTGCAATGTTAGTCTTAAATCTATTTAAACACATGTTTGGTTGTTTAAGATTTTTAGTTTTTGATCAATACGTTGAGTTTGGTTGCCTATCTCTTGGTATTCTATCGAATCAACAAGATTCAAAAGATTGTTTTTGGCATTCGTGTTTGAATCAACGAAATCAATAATTATCCGCTGCATCATTATTTCCGATATTCTTGCGTGAATCAACAGGATCAATAGTTATCCGCTGCATCAAATGGTATCAGAGCGAGGTTAATCTTGTGGAGTTAACCGCCATCTCCTTCTTCGGGAACGACTAGTTTTGCTTTCCAATTTTCGGATATTTTGCTGAATCAACAGATTGTAGAAGATTGTTTCCAGTATTCGTGCGCAAATCAACGGATTCAATAACTTTCCACTGCATTACACCGAGAAGACAACACTTCTGATGATGATATGACCAACAATTTGAGGGCGAATTTTCTCCACTATGCGAAGAATGATACGAGAACAGAAGAGCAATTTTAATCTTTTTATTATTTTTGTCGAGTTAGGGTTTTAAGGGTATTTTTGTCTTTGCAAGGTTAAGGTCACATGTTTGGTTGTTTTAAGGCTTTTAATTTTTTATCAATAATATTTGCGGCCACGCCGTTTCTTCCCAAATGTCAAATTTGATTGTCTATCTCCTGATATTCTATCGAATCAACAGAGTTTAGAAGATTGTTTTCGATATTTATGTTCGAATCAACGGAATCAATACTTATCTGCTGCATCATTATTTCTAGTATTTGTACGCAAATCAACAAGATTAATAGTTATCCGCTGCATCACTATGTCTCCTAAGGAAGGAAATGTGGTTAGAGAAACTATGTGTAGAACTCACCTTTCCCTTCGTTTTACATGTGTTTCCTTAAAAGACTACAAAGGAAGGGAAAGAAACTACATGGAAAATACTTCCCCAGTTTTTGATCAAAACTGCTTTCGCCTAAAGTGAGCCAAAAGAACCAATTTAGGCACCTGAATGACTATGAAAAAAATCAAAATTTTTAACTCATCTTACTTTTTATTGTTTTTATATTTTTGAACAATCAATTTCATCGGCTATAGAATTCCCTATTTCTTCCCACCCCACCCAGGAAACAAAAAAGGAAAAAGTGAAAATCACGATTAATTACCTTATCTTGTTCCTATTAACTTATTTCCTACGCTCACTTCTCTCTCCCGCACGTTTCTTTCCTGCTAAGAAACTGAGCTTAGGCATAAGTTCATCAAACATTATATTTCACTCCTAAAGTATTTTGCCAATCTAAAGCACTTTAAGAAAGCATTCCCAAACCCAACTCAAAAGGTCTAGTCTCTCATCATATATTTAGTCAATATGTATCATGTAGAAGTCCTATATATATATATATATATATATATATATTTTTCTTTTAGAATATACTTTTTTTATCACATTCGATCCTATAATACACAAATAAAAAAATAAACTTAAAATAAAGTTTTCAAATGCATGCTCTAGAAATTGCCTTGAAGGATCAATAATCACAGCCTAGAACATGATTCATACCTGGTTGTAGATAAACATGCTTGACAACAAAACAGCTAAAGAAAATATCTTCGTACTATATGTTCCCTGCCAAAGATAAAGATAGTCAGTTATCAAAAGATAATATTAGCACATATAACAAAGAACAAGTATATAGTTGAAAGAAAAGTATGTGACATGCCGCTAAAATACTTTCCAAGTTGTTGTCTTAAATTAACTATTCCTACATGAAGTAAAGTATGATTACACCATTAAAAAGTTGTATCAGCAAAGTACTATTTACCACATAGGGAAGTGGATATGATCCACTAAACCATTTTAAACTCGATCCAATCACAGTTTTTGTCCAAGTGCATAAGATCCAAGTCATCTCGTAGGTCAGTAATAGGGCAAATGATTTTCAAGTGCAGAAGAGTGGAAAAAAATAGAATTATCCTGATTTTCCTCATGGGCATGTTGTGTGTGCCATCAGTTATATCCTGACTATAATGTGTTAGTCGCTAGAATAAACAAAATCTAGAAAATCTGACCAACAACAAGCATTATGAAGAAATCAATTGTAGGAGAGGCAATCTAACCGATTGATCATATGCATCAATTCCTTCAGTATCCAGTAGCAGAAGGTTGTATTCGCTTCCATCAAGAGCAGTTCGCTTTAATGGTGCACTCCACATCCATAGCCCCTTAGTGCAAGGTCGATGGGTGGAAGCTACTTGAAACCCACTGCTCCTTCCCAAAAGCTACCAACAAAGAAATATATTAGGTGTTTGAAACTTCAAGTTTAGACCCAAATTTAATGTAAAAGAATAACCCAGAAATAAAGCATAAAGAACAAAAAAAGGAATTTTTTTAACTCAAAATCATAAAAGAAAAACCAAAGAATGGAGCGTCCATATCAATTAATTAGTTACTGTGCATTGCCTAACAATTGATTACAAAAATACATGTAATTGAATAGATGAATCAAAATATGTGGATTCCATATATGATGGTGAATGTCCATAACATGGGTAGTAACAACTACACTCTTTTATATAACATAAAGAATTTGAGAACTGATGATGCTCATTTAACAACACAATGTTGACGCAAATCTCATTTGTCGAAATGAGAAAATGATATAACCCATCTCTCTTTGTTGCAACAGTTAAACACACTACTCTGATTCAGTAAATAACTTATGAACTGGACAAGAGTTTGGGCTTTTTTCTTGCTGTTATTACTGTTACCTTTGAAGAATGTTGCTTCCAACATCGTAAAGGTTCAGTTTCAAGTGGGATAACTTTTTCTCTTCACATTCTTCCATTTGAAATTATTACTTAGTGCATGCTCAAGTATGTACTAGAAGTACAGAATGTTGCCTTTTATGTCATATTTACTTTTTAACCAAATATTTATCATTGCACCACAAGCCCAGGATGGCCTAGTTCAGTCCATGTTGGCCGGACCCAGACTGAGTTGAACTGTGTTCGGCTGGGCATGGCCTAGGTCAATCCAAGCTCCAACCAGCATGTACATGAGCCTGCCCAGCTTATCCAACCAAACGGACCAAAGATATATTAATAAAAAAATTATAAAATTAAATTTATAATAAAAATACAATAAATCATGACACAAGCTTAGAATTCTAACTTTTCCTATGCGGTAAATGAGTGATGGCTCAAGTGTCGCCAAGGAGGCCTTCTTCACCTTCCACTTAAGTTGTGCAGTTAAGGCCCAAAGCAAATCCCAATAAAATTTCACAGGAATATTCCAATTTTTTTAAAATAATTTAGTAAACTTTTAAATTATTTTTAAAATTTGTAGCAAAAGAGTTTTTTTCCTAAAATTTATAATATATATAATGGGTCGTTTTAGCCCATGGACCATGCTCAGCCTGGTCTCTCATCGTGCTCGACACAAGCCCAATTTTGTGTAGTGATAAACACAGCCCGCCAACTAAGAAATCTGCACCCAGCACCCACAACATGCCTAGGCCTACCTAGTCATACTGAAGCATAGCCTTATTGACACATCTACATGTAACCATATCACTCCAAACCCACTTATTCTTTTGAATAGCATTTAGGACATATTTGCTTCATCTACATCCTTCAAGTCATAATTCATATAAAAAAACACTATGCCAATATCACTCAGATGTATCCTGAAAAGGACAGTCCAAATGCATGAGACACAAATACTCCACCAATGCGATATTGGGAAGGTAAATAGCATGACCTCATCCTTGCTTAACAAAGAGGTTGTTTATGGCACCAGCTTTAGTCACAAAGCTTAAACTGGAACAAGCTTAACATTGCACCAACGCTTGTTGTCCTGCCCATGCATCTTCAACTATCACATAAGCACCATGTCCTTTATTTTAATTTTTCTAATCAATCCACAATATTCATAAAGACCAACCATAGTCATCAAAACAATTACGTTTCGAGTTCATCAATTACTTGTCAACTCACATCCCTGGACAATCAAATTTGAAATAAATTGATATGAGAACAACTTATATAAAATACACAGTTGGTCTCATGAAAAAGTTTTCTAGTTAATCGATCACTTTTTTTTATTCTATATGAACCAGTCTCTGTAGGGAATATTTCCAAAGGCCAATTTCTAATCGGTCAATTTGCACTTTTACCAACAACTAAAACTCAATGATCATCCAAAGATCCTTCAATATCCTACATAACCACCTTTAGGCTATTGGAACACAAATCCCACTAAATGACATGGACATTGGTTAGGATCACCAAAAAAAATCCCTCCTTCCTGGTGATAACTTGATTTGCATTGAAGAACTTTGATGTTCTTTTGAAACTCTTTCTTAAAAACCAAAATTTAATACAAAAAGACACATTGGGTAGGTCAAAGTCACTAAACATCCAAGCTCTAACCCACCTTAATTGAACACTCTTATCTCTTAATCAGCTATAGGTCCATCCGTATCGGATGATAAGGAATTAAGATGTCTTCTGTGCATGGAACTCGGGGAACATTGTGACATCATCAGCCCTTCAATGGGTATTTCGATTTTTCCTAAAAGCCCTAGTTTGAATATGGGAAATCTTCTCAGTTGTTCGACGAGCATCAACAAACATAATTCAGACATGTAATTGGAAATCTAAACCCCAAACAAAAAAAAAATACATACAGAAAGCACAAACTCCTCTCAAGGATTCATCAAGGCCAACAAGGAGCGAGAGGTAACGGGAGGGAAATAGAGAGCACCTGATTGAGGATGAAGCTCTTTCCCTGCCGGGAGCGGCCGCAGACGGAAACAACGCCGATAGGTCCCTTGACCAGGTGGAGGGCCGCAATGGCTTCAGGATCCATCTGGAACTTCCCCTGATCATCGCAGTACACGAGGCGGAGGGGCCGGGCGGGGCCAAGCGGCGCAGCAGCGGAACGACTCGATTTAGGGTTGGAGTCTGAACTGGACGCTCCCTTCTCCTTCTCACCCTTCTCCTTCGACGACGATGTCAGAGGGGTGGAGGCGGCCTTGCCGTTGAACAACCGCATCATCTTTGCTTCGCTCGCTACCACTCTCCGTTTCTCGCTTGCCGAGGAAGGCAAGACGAAGGAGGACGAAGAGCGATCGAGCAGAAATTCCGTCGAGTTTCAAAAACAAAAGACCGATATGATGTTACATTGCCTTTTTCACACCGTTGCGTTCTTTTAACGCTCGCTTTCTGATGTAGCGGTGGCCGATATGGTGTTACATTGCCTTTTTCACACCGTTGCGTTCTTTTAACGCTCTTTTTCTGATGTAGCGGTGGCTTTGCCAGGCTGCGAGGCGGCATCTTTCGTCTCTCCTGGTTCTAATGTTATATACCGGTGTGCCGGTTTCACATAACGGTGCCACGTTGTCTAATGATTTTTTAGATTAATTTTTATTCCATAAAATTGTTTATTAATCATTAAAATAAATTAAAAAACATCATAATTTAGACTCAATCGGTAAATGCTTAGGCTACGTTTGGTAGGTTGTAATGTAATCAAGTTTGTAATGTAATATAATGTAATCAAGATTACATTACTATGTTTGATTGAAGGAATACATGTAATTTTTGATTACAAGGATGATGATTATGTTCAGTAAAAAATATAATTTTTATTATTATAAAATACTAATAATACCCTTCTTCCCTAACCCTGAGTGGGAGCCTCGTTGGCCTTAGGGGACAAATGCCGGAGATGGAAAAAAGGGGTTGCACTGGATTGCCCTCGAACGAAGACGTCGAAAATCACTTAAGACTTCGGGGAATAGAGCCATTGAACTCGTTATGAGAGACATTGAAGTTCTCGAGGGAGGCGATGCTGATACTGGGAAGATTGCTAGAGAGGCGGTTATTTTCGTGGAAGAGCCCCGTGAGCCTGGTGAGGTTATTGACGGCGAACGGGACTGTACCGGTAAGATTGTTGTTGGAGAGGTCAAGATGGAAAAGAAGCGTAAGTCGGGCTAAGCCCGGTGGGATGCCGTCGGAGAAGATATTCCCTTGGAGGAATAGGCTGCGGAGCTGGGTAAGACTCGCGAGGTCGGCGGGAATGGGACCCGAGAGTCGGTTGGCCCTGAGTGAAAGAACGCATAGCATGGAGAGACGCCCGATAGTACCGTCGACGTGGAGCTCATGAGACCCACGCCAGGAAGATGGAGGGCGAGCACAGCAGTGTAGGCGGAGTCGCAGGTGACCCCAACCCAGTCGCAGGCCGACCCATTGACCCTCCACTAGAGGCGCGCCTCGTGGTGGAGTGGAGCCATGAAGTCCTGTAGCGCCAAGCGGTCTCGCGCCAGATCGGACACCACCGCAAGGACCGACAACGAAGGGTTGCCAGATCTGGTTGTGCGCCGCGGCGTGCGGATGGATGTAGGGAAGAGAAGGGTTTAGCGTCATGCAGATTGAGATAGTGAGGAGCGGAAAGGTATATTTGGTACGATAAAAATAAAATCCGTAATGTAATCAGATTCCACACTATTTCCTTTGTAATCGAGATTACAAATCTTGGTTATTTTCTTGTAATGCAATTACATTACATTACATCTCTAAAATGTTACCAAACAAAGTAAATCATCTTGTAATGTAATCCTGATTATATTACAAGCCTGATTACCCCTTACCAAACATGCCCTTAGAAGTTATTGGAACGTCGTGATGCACAGATTATTTTTTTTTTTATAATTTTCAATGTATTTTTTATTTTAAAAATACGTTTATTTTAATATTATTATAACTACTATGACCGTATATTAAAATTGTTTTAACTTAATTTAAATTATTCAATTGGATTAAAATTACTTTTCAGCTTTATTTAAATCAATAGCTACTACAAATTTTTGACCAAATTAAATAAAAACAAATGAAGTTGATTTATTTTAATATTTTATAACAGTTGTTTAGAATATTTAAAATGAGAACTATGTCGGAATGTTATTTTGATATAAGTCTTTTTTTAGGAAAATAATAATAAGAGATGTCTTTTTAATTTTTTAAATAAATTTTATTATACCTGCTCGATAATATAGCATAGATTGTTCTTTTATTATCAATTATTCAATCACTGAATAATTTATAATCCAGACAATATATATATATATATATATATATATATGAAACGCACAGGTTACCAACTAGTTAACGACATACGTTTGAGGGAAGACGCGTTGACGGATGACGTGTTAACGGACGTACTAAATCGTTCAATTTAACATATTATAAATTGAAAAAGTTCCAACGATTTTACATTTGGAACGATTTTACATTGTGATAGATCACTATTATTATGGGTGTTACGATCCGGCTCGTAAAGATCAATATAAATCCAAGTCACGTCAGATAGAAAGTTGATTTGACTTTACATTCGGCTCACTCGGGGGTCCGAGTCAGCCGCTCACTCAGCTTACTCGAGAGTGGCCAATTCATCTACTACTCAGAAGCCCAACTCGACCACGTTCTGCCCGACTCCCAACTCGATCTCTTTCTCTATCCGACTCTCAGCTTGGCATCACTCTGCCCGAACACTAGCTCAGCTGATCACACGACCATGGCCCCCCAGCACAGTACCAAAAGTAAGAGCCCTAGCTCCCGACTCATCGAGAGCACTACCTTTATAGTGAGGTCGAGCTCAAACTCCACGGTCGCCAGAGCTCCACTTGACCATGCCAAGACTCCACTCAGTCGAGCTTAGACTCCACTCAAGCGTGCCAAGACTCCACTCGATCGTGCCCAGACTCCACTTGGTCGTGTCCAATCCCTGCTCAACCTTACTTAAGGCTAACTTTTGCATCGGCTAATCTCTCCTGACCCCTATGTCATATCGATTTCTCCTCCTGTCTTTATCAGCCAGTCAAATCATTGTTAAGAAATTATGAGTAATTATGTGACCTGATCATCAGGGTATGATGTTGAATGATGCGATTTTATGTTATTATGATAATGACGAGATATTTTTCACACTTTGATGGGACATATTTTTTGATAAAATCTCAAAGCGTAAATATTCTCCTTAATTAACAACAAAGCATGACTGTATGATTCTTTCACTACTCTCATCTATATAATTTTCCTTCTGTACAGATATATGTATGCATACAAACATATACATACCTCTTCATCATACTGTATTTTTCTTTTCTCTTTTCGATAATTGATTTAAGCGTCGGAGTGGTCGAACTAGGACATCCCTGACTTTCCCTTCTTATTGTGTTGGTACTTGCAAGTCCCACAGAACTCATCGTCTCCAATTCCTCTTTGCGAAGTCAACCTTTTGTGCTGCGTGGCTAATAATGTCTGAGAAGCGATCTCAATGGGAACAACTAGAAAAAACTCATTATCTCAATTTCATTAAAATTCAACCCTTATATATTCTAATAAATCTATTTTACAGTATGAAAAACAGTAGTAGTTCGTATAGTGTCAAGAGGATAATGATGGCTCTCGTCTACCGACAAATCCAGCTTCTCGATAATTACACATCAACAATAAATTATTCGGTTTTAATTAATTAACATAATTTCTCAGATTTAATATTAAAAAGCTCGATTAATATAAATAAAACGTTTAATTGGGTGGCACTTCATCGAGCATCGTCAGCGCGCCGAGAACGGCCTCCAACTGCATGGCTTCCTCTTCCTCCCCCTTGCCGCTGCTGCCACTCGTCGCGTTCCTGCTCCTCGCCGCCTCCCTCGTCGTCGCCAAGCCCTCCGCCGCCGACTCCCCTGTCGCCGCTCCCTCCGCTGGTCCGCTCAACATCACCGCCATCCTGGTCAACGCGACCCACCATCGCACGTTCGCGCGGCTGCTTCGCGAGACGCAGGTGGATCTGCAGGTGGACAAGGAGCTCGGCGACGAAGACACCGGCAACACCTTCACCGTGCTGGCCCCCTCCGACGCCGCCTTCCTCGGCCTCCGCTCCGGCGTCCTCAACGCGCTCTCCCAGCAGGACCAGGTAGAGATGGTGCTGTACCACCTCCTGCCCCATTACTACTCCCCGCCCATGTTCGTCACCGCCAGCAACCCCGTCCGCACCCAGGCCTCCGGCAACCACGGCACCTACACGCTCAACATCACTACCGACAGCGACATGCGGGTCAACGTCTCCACCGGCGTAGTGCGGACGCCTATCGCCGGCAGCCTCTTCGACGACGGGGAGAAGCTCGCGGTGTACACGCTCGAGAAGGTGCTGCTGCCCTACGACCTCTTCGGGCCGAGATCCCCGGCGTCCTCGCCGCCGGCCTCTAAGGTCCCGTCCGCGCAGTCGGCCGCCGACGTGGCAGCGGCGGCGGGAGAGAACAGAGCGGCCGCGGCCGCGGCTGGGTTGCGCGCGGGTTGGAGGAACTTGATGGCGGCGTTCGGCGCCCTTGCGATTGCAATCAACTGCCTCGCCTTCATCAATTAATTTGTTTTATTTCCATCTCACCGATCGAAATGCTACTTAATTCTTAATTATTATTGCTGTTCTTGATTCTGTGATGTACGTATTAATACATATGGTGATAGATTGTTTGTTTATGCTGCTCACCACATGAATTTAATTAATTCAAATTATATTTAAAAAAAAACAAAGAAACGAGAGGTTAATTAGATCCTCTGTTTTATGATGTCGTTGCAGAAGTCTTGCTGTGCATAATCAACAATCATCAATATTTAATTGAACACCTAAGAAGGATTTGGGAAACAAAAAATATGTTTTACTCCATGATAATGATGATATTACTAAACTAATACACACGCTGATAAACAAGTTCTTATAATAAATCACTGTACCAAGGAAACTTTTTAACAGATGCTTTTTCTACGTTTAGCAAGCTCCTCAATGTTTACAAACCCTAAAGGATAAAATATGTGAACGATCGTTTTGGATAACCATCCCTTTGGAAAGTGAATGAAGTACCATTCAGCTTTTCTTTGCATCCACCTGCTTCTTCTTCTTCTTCTTCCGCTTGTTGAGCTTGGCCTTTAACTCGAATTGTTTCTTCATGCTTTTCTCCCATTCTTTCTTATATTTCATGTAGATAAACATTGCAGCTCGGGCATCCTCAATCTAACAAAAGCACAAGGTCCAGTCTTTTGAGCTTAATCAAGGATGATTTTCTAATTAGATATGTCATTGCAACTAGTAACAATTAGAAGGGTTTCTTAAGACTAAAAGAAGCAGCAGATACTACTGGGAGAATCATGCTTACAGGACAGTGCTCATTTTCCTGAATGTTAACACCAAGAATCTCGGCTGCAAGATGCTTTAGTGCTCTCGTCCGATTACCCCTAATGAAGGTTAGAGTCAAACATAATTGAAGGTATCCTTTTTGAAACAACAGTTTGTGAAGTTAAAAATGTCAAACCTTCTTAAGGGCTCATACTCTGAGGTATCTCTTATATCCTTCTTCGGGTGACTTAACAACAATACCTTCAAATGAAAGTTAAATATCATATAATCTAAACAAATTATAAGAACAAGTAGGCCAGTACCTTTAGATCATAGTGCAAAGCATGACCAACAAGGACTTTTCCTTTAATCAATTCAGCAACTTTGTCTTGAACCTCACAGAAATCCTTTGCTGCAATGAATAAATAACAATGTTGCCCACATCTATAGAAGACAATCTAAAAGAAAAATAGTTTACCACAGACCTTTTTTCATGTTCCTCGGCCGGATGCCACTGATCCTAGTACGAAAGTCAACAATACGCTCCATTGGGCGAACATATTCATCGTATACCACATTACCATATGAATTCACCTGCCACAAAAGTAGCAAAGTGAGACTATGATGAGAGATTCTCAAGCTATCATGTTCTAGATCAAAGTCCCTAATAAAATGGAGGGAAGCCCTGGAAATTGGTACACTAATATTGACAGAATCGTAAAACAGAACAAGGTGGGATGGATTGTAACAACAAAACCACTGGACCAAGTGTTTTCACAATTTGTGTCCCATGTATAAGTTTGCATACAAATCTAAATACTTTGATGAATGTTGTATCATAAGAATCCAATCACAAATCTAAATACTTTGAAGAGCCATGAACTTGATTGTATGCTAAAATGCAATCAAAACAAGAATTAAATTAGTAATTTTGGATTGCTACTGGAAGTTAAATTTCAGTGCTACAATTGTTCACGAACTATACATGTTCTCAGAGCCCAAAGATGCTTCATTGATTCAAGAAAATTGAGCTATCTTTTGGTGACATACAAGAGAAAGTAATGCAGTCGTAGTTCACCTAAAATGCAATCTAAGAGTAGAAATGAGAATGGGCATTTTGTGTGTGGGAGAAACAAGAATAAACATAGGAAACCATTAAGCACCAGCGTAACCCGTCCAAGTGCGCTTTTGTTCCCCTCAGAGCTCACACCGACCATCTCACAGTCCATAGCCAGTGCATCCGTCAAACTGCAACCAGAAGAATAACGAACCTGAAAAACGCATCCGAAAGAAGAAAGCTATCCACTTTCTTAGAACCGGAGGGCAGAGGAAGGTGACCTGAAATCAGCGGAGGTTGGCGAGAGAACAACCGGCGGCGATGCATCCGGAATGGGTTCCTCCCTTTCCCTGCGCTTCCCCAACACGGACCGCACTAGGGTTTCCGAGCCAACATCGGTGGAACGCGAGGGTTTAGAGGGTCGGCGGGCCTTGAGCTTCTGCTGGAGTTGCGCCCAGTTGGGGTTGAAAGCCAAAACCTTGGGAACGGGTTTAGAAGTCGCAACCTCCGCCGCCGCTTCGCCGCCACCCATCTGATGCGTCTCCGGCGTCAAGACCAGGTTGGGCCTTAAACTAGGGTTGAAATTTAGCCTATTTTGAATAATGATTAATGATGAATGATACGATTAAATTTTATTAAATTTCAAAGATATTTTTAACAACTTCCCTTCTGAAAAGGGTTAAAAGGGCCAGAATCCATCACACTTGCACTGGCCCAGTTTTAGCAAGATTAGGGTTTCGCTCCCACACTAATATCTATATATACAACCAACGGTGTCGTTCTTATGATCGAGTGGCCGCCGCCGGCGGGAGGAGAGGAAGCGGAGAAGGCGATCTGGAAACCGAACGGATGGTCGCCTTCAGGGTTAGTGTTCGTTGCCACATCGTGGCACTTATTCCTTCTCCATTCTCGGGTTCCGGTACCGTTCCTAGTCGTTTGGTCTGCCATCATCCCCTCGCCGAATGGAGCTTCGGTTCTTGGACCTTTGTGGCTAATGATTTTTGTTTGTAGTTTGAAACATCATTCGCTGCTTGGTTGCAGTTCCATCGGTATCAAGTGGTTGGGAGGGGACTATCAACGGCGACCGATGAGCACCCGAAGATCTACAGGATGAAGCTGTCGGCAACGAATGAGGTCCGTGCCAAGTCAAAGTTCTGCTGGGCTTTCGATATCACGTGTCTAAGTGTCATGTTCATTGATGCTGGCTTCTTGTGTTCTTTCGTTGTTTACTTCTGTTCTCGTTTATTTATCATTTTGGCATGATTTATGAAGCCCATGGTTTTCTAATGCAGATATTTGACCGAAACCCCACTAAGATCAAGAACTATGACATCTGGTTAAGGTACCAAAGCAGGACAGGTTATCACAACATGTACAAGGAGTTCCATGACATTACTCTCAATGGTGTTGTCGAGCAGATGCATGATGAGATGGCTTCACGCCATGACAGATACGGTTCCTTCTAAACTTTGCAAGAGGGAGAGCACCAAGCAGTTCCATGTCTCAAAACCAAGTTTCTTCCTTTAAAAAAAGGCCTCTCCAAGTCCACATTTAGGCTAAACCACATTACACAACTTAAGTTGCTATTTCTATGTTCTTGAATTTTTTTACTTTATCTTTTCTTGTTTGATACACAATCAACAATGAACTAAGGTTTCATATTGATTCTGTTTTGAAATTTTTCATTTAGTTGGTATCTTAGTTCTGCAATATCTAGTACTGGCATTGTTATGTTGTTATTTATTTACTTATGTTTTGCTTCCAAGTCTATCTTCTTCTGCTATCTCATGTGCATTTTTAATACATGTGTTTTTTTTTGATTTGTAGTTTGCAGAGCCCAGCGTTACCTCAGTTACATGCTCTTCATGGATAATGTTTGCATCAAATTATTGACTGTACAATGGGCATGCCTTTCGAATGGACAAGTTTCATTGTTATTTTGGGCCTTTGGAAGCCCTGCTTCTGCTTAATGCATTCTAGTTTCATGCAATTCTCTGATCAAGCTACCACATTAAAAAGCTTTTGGTTCTAGTGTTACATGTGGAAATTTGATAAATGCTTTTTTATTTTTGTAATTTTGGATATGCCACTCTTCTTTTTCAATTGGAAAGATATCAATGATTCATAGCATATTTTAGAGAATTTTTTTGCTTTATTTTTGCTTAATTTTTTCCTGTTAAAAATTTGATGTTCTAGTACATTACTTTTTGATATTCGGTCATAAAATCCTAGTAGCAATAAGAGAGGCTGAGTTGCCTCTTGTACCTCTCAGTCTCTGGCATATTGAAGGGCAACCTTGCCAAGGTCATCAATTTCTGTTTGGTTTCCTTTTCATCCCTGTTGCCTAAATCTCCTGGCATATTGCTGATTGTATATCTTTTATCTCTCTAGTGTTTAATGGAAGAAGCATTTGCCTATATGTATTTGACAATTCAATTCAATTTGGTTACAGGATTATAGTAGCACATAAAAGATTGGGCAGGTGTAGTTGTGACTATTACCCTTGCATCAGTTAGAAATCCTTTATTTTAATTATTGAAGGGCAACCTTGCCAAGGTCACCAATTTCTGTTTGATTTCCTTTTTATCCCTGTTGCCTAAATCTCCTGGCATATTGCTGTTTGCATGCCTTTTCTCTCTTTGGTGTTTAATGGCTGAAGCGATTGCCTACATGCATTTGACAATTTAATTTGATTACAGAATCATAGTAGCATAGAAAAGAATAGATAGGTGTAGTGGTTATTATTACTCTTGCATCAGTTAGAAATCCCATATTTTAATTATTGAAGGGCAACCTTGCCAAGGTCACCAATTTCTGTTTGGTTTCCTTTTTATCCCTGTTGCCTAAATCTCCTGGCATATTGCTGTTTGCATGCCTTTTCTCTCTTTGGTGTTTAATGGCTGAAGCGATTGCCTACATGCATTTGACAATTTAATTTGATTACAGAATCATAGTAGCATAGAAAAGAATAGATAGGTGTAGTGGTTATTATTACTCTTGCATCAGTTAGAAATCCCATATTTTAATTATTGAAGGGCAACCTTGCCAAGGTCACCAATTTCTGTTTGGTTTCCTTTTTATCCCTGTTGCCTAAATCTCCTGGCATATTGCTGTTTGCATGCCTTTTCTCTCTTTGGTGTTTAATGGCTGAAGCGATTGCCTACATGCATTTGACAATTTAATTTGATTACAGAATCATAGTAGCATAGAAAAGAATAGATAGGTGTAGTGGTTATTATTACTCTTGCATCAGTTAGAAATCCCTTATTTTAATTATTGAAGGGCAACCTTGCCAAGGTCACCAATTTCTATTTGGTTTCCTTTTTATCCCTGTTGCCTAAATCTCCTGGCTATGTTGCTGTTGCATGCCATTTCCATCTCTAGTGTTTAATGGCAGAAGCAATTGCCTACATGACAATTTAATTTGATTACAGAATCATAGTAGCATAGAAAAGAATAGATAGGTGTACTTGGTAATATTACTCTTGCATCAGCTTGAAATCCCCTGTTTAACTATTGAAGGGCAACCTTGCCAAGGTCACCAATATCTATTTGGTTTCCTTTTTATCCCTGTTGCCTAAATCTCCTGGCTATGTTGCTGTTGCATGCCATTTCCATCTCTAGTGTTTAATGGCAGAAGCAATTGCCTACATGCATTTGACAATTCAATTTGGTTACAAAATCATAATAGCATAGAAATCAATAGGCAGGTGTAGTTGTTACTATTACTCTTGCATCAGCTAGAAATCCCCTGTTTAACTATTGAAAGGATTGCCAAGCACCAATTTCCATTTGATTTCCCTTTTATCCTTGTTGCCTAAATCTCCTGGTTATATTACTGTCGCATGTCATTTCCCTCTCTAATGTTTAATGGCAGAAGCAATTGCCCACGTTCATTTGACAATTCGATTTGGCAAGAAAATCATAGTAGCTGGTTGAGAGGCTGAGATACTTCTGTCACGTCATTGTCTTCGGGCAACCTTGCCAAGGTACCAATTTCTCTTTGGTTTCCTTTTTATCCCTGTTGCCTAAACCTCCAGGCATTTTGCTCTCTCTGCATGCCATTTTTGTCTGCAGTTGTTAATGGTGCAAGCATCTGCCCGCATGCAGAGGGTGTGTGAAAGTAACTCACTAATATGAATGAGTTAACAGTGATTTGCAGTCTTAATCTGCTGTGGTTCATCAGATTTAGAGACCTAGCCGAGGGCAAATGGGCTTCAACGTCTGCTTCGCTGGTTCGCCCCCTTTAACCCCGATGGATGGGCTTCTCTGGATTGCCCATGGTGAACCCTTCACCCCAACCACGGTGGTGCCACCCTACCGGCTAACATCCGCTTGGCTCTCTTCTCCAGCTCCAATGAGATTGTGCCGGGTTGCCGCTGTGTGATATCTGAAATATGCAGATATCACACAGAATTTTTCATTTGCGACAAACTTGTTGAAAGCAACTTTAATTCCTAGTGAAGACATGAACGTCTTTTGTATAATATTATTGCTGGAGTAACGATTTCCCTCTGCTTGTGCTCCATAACGTTGCTTCCTCTTTCTGCTCCAGCAATATCAGTGAGGCATCCTGTTTACAAATAATCAACCTTTCCTTGCTAAAAGGGATGAGATTTGCACAACTCTTAATGGAACGGAGTCAGTCAGTCGGACGTAAAATGCTCTCATGGTCGGTATTTGTCAAACCAACAATTGACTTTAATACACAGAAGAATCAGGCAATTTATCCGCAGATGAAGAACAGGGGGTGTTTCTTTCATCAATGATTTGGAATGGTCATTCCCTTGTGGTATGGGAAGAGAGTTTTTACTTTCACCAAAGTAGTTTGATGTTCAAATTGCTATCCTTTGTCGGTTCTGCAATTGAAGTAAAATGAAGGAATTCAGAGAAAGGCTTGTTTTATGACATGACTACTCCGACATGTCATGGTACAGTGAGCAGGGGTTGCAACTCTCATAAAAACTACTTCCTGGGAATCTTGATAAAGCAACAAGCTTTTATAGTTCCCAACTCCTAAGTTCATCTGTGCAATGCACGGAGGATTAGGGACGGGCACAGGGACAGGTAAGCCTTTGCATTATGATCTTTATCTCTAACTGTTTATTATATCCATTATTTCTTTCATCCAGATTCTTTTTTCTCTCTTTTGCAACCAGGATTTATTCTTGGTTGCTGTATACTAACTTCATCCACAAAACATTATGAATCTTTTATTGGATTTTTTGGAATTAATTTTGTCAGGACACTTTTCTAGCGCAATTTGATATGATGGAAAAGTTCTGCTGCGAGGTAATTATAACACTCTTGCTTTTATTGTGGCTCGACCAAACTGACATTTCTAGTAAAAGCATGTCAGGCTTCAACACCTTGAGTAATTGGCGCATTGTTTGGAAACATGAACATAACTGTAAAGTAAAACAGAACAATCTTGTATTGCACCTGCATATTATTGGCTACCGTCGGCAATATTAAGGTTCATCTTACACATGATACTGCCATGTATTTGATTAAAAAAAATGATAAATCTCAGTCAGTCTCATGGATTCAATTTTTGAGGGTGATCGGTTTGGTATTTCCCACCGACCACCAGGATAAATCAGGAAGTGCATACGACTGTCAATCTAGATGCTCAGCATCTTTTGATTGCGTTTCTTATTTGAAGAAAAATTCCTGTAAATACGTCGTAGTTGGGGATCGAACCGTGGGTCCCTAGGTTATAATCTGAATGTCCTACCGTTGTACCATTGCCTCGGGGACTGTCATGTATTTGATTAAGAATGTATAAGCAAGCATGTGATTGACTGGATTGTTTTTGGGAAGAGATCTGAGAGAAGTAAATCTACAGTACTGTATGTCAATTTAAAGCTACTAATTAGGATAGGGATATGTCATGCATGATCAAACGTGAATCAGATAGAGATGTCCTGCATGATCAAAGTGAATCATATAGTTGCCACGGTTTGTTTTTTACTTCAAAGTAAAATGTTTTTTTACTGTGTTGCTATGTTCACCTACTCTGGGAATAAAACTGCAGAGCATGAATCTAAATAAATATCTGACTTAACCAGACGTCTTCAACCTCGAATGATTGTAGGAAAACTGATCCGAGTCTAATTTGTTTTTCTCTCCTTGAAACAACTTTTGTTACTGTGATGCTTAGCTATTCCTACATTTGCCATATAATTACTGATTTTTTCTCATTTGCTGTTATCACTCTAATGACATTACTTCCCTTGCAGGCTAAGTAGACTTTGCAAAAGGATCAAAGTATTAGACAATCGAGTTCCATTTTAAAAGCTTGGGTAGATGTTTCAAATCCTCCATCAAGATCTTCCAAAGTACAATGCATAATTTGTGCACCTCCTTTTGCCCCCTTTACTTTGAGAAAGGAGAAAGAGTATTGATTCGTAGGTCCATTGTCAGAGAGACAACCAAGTGTGGTTCTAGAGAATGATCTAAAACTGTGTTTAAAATGAGAATTATGAAAATAACTCAGTTCATTAATTAGGGAACAGAGCCGGGCCCTCTTCCCCAGCGTGGAGAAGAATCGGTATCAAACTCGAGTCCATGCATGGCATTGCCCTTTAATGCCATCGGGGCCCTCAATTAGTGCCATATTTATTGCTATATATAGTCCTCCACTGCATCGACATTCCTCACTTTGGAGCTTAGGAGAGTGACTGACTGGCCATGGTCGTCCCTATGCTGCTGCGCTTCGCGTGCTCCAGGGTTGTCCGGAAGCTGGATTCCCTTTCCCCCACCGTGGCCGGCGGCGGCGGCTCTTGGCATGGAAGAGACGGCCAGGCCTTGGTGTGTGACTTCGAGGGCGCCTTGCTGAGCACCACATGCACCTTCCCTTACTTCATGCTCGTGGCTTTCGAGGGCGGTGGCCTGCTGCGAGCCCTCCTCTTGCTCCTCTGGCCTCTTCTGTGGCTCATGTCGCGCGTTCGCAGGGAGAGCATGATGATGAGGGCCATGACCTTTGTCACCTTCTGCGGGCTCAGCGCCGAAGCCGTCGACCTGGTGCGCAGGGCCGTACTCCCCAAGTTTTACCTGGAGAACCTGCGGCTCCAGCCCTGCGAGCTGCTCGCGGCCTGCACGGGGCGGCGGGTGGTGGTCACCGCCATGCCTAGGCCCATGGTGGAAGGCTTCTTGAGGGAGTATTTGGGCGTCAGCGAGGTGGTGGCGCCGGAGCTCCAGGTGGAGGAGGACCGCCGCCGCTTCACCGGCTTCCTCTCTGTTTTTTCGAGGCAGAAGGCTCTCGAAGAGCTGTTTCGGGAGAGCGAGGCTGACGTAGCGGTTCTGAGCCCCAGCAACTGCCATGATCACCTGCTCGCCACCTACTCCAAGGTTCGCTGCACTTCTTCCTCTGACATCTTTTCCGGCGGCAACTTTTGCATGACACGTCGCGAGCTTCAAAATTGGATACGTTTTATTTTATGAGCAGGAAATTTATGTTGTGAACGAGGAAGAAGCGGCGACGGCGTTGCCGAGGGGCAAGTACACGAAGCCTCTGGTTTTCCACGACGGCAGGCTCGCTTTCTTCCCCACGCCCTGCGCCACCCTCGCGTTCTTCCTCTGGCTTCCGATTGCGGTCCCGCTGGCCATATCTAGGATCTTGATCGGCACCGTGTTGCCGTACGACCTCTCGTTCCTCGTCGCCGCCTTCACCGGGTTCCGTTTCCGCCTCGGCGGGCAGCTGCCGGCCGCGCGGAAGGGTGTTCTTTTCGCCTGCAACCACCGGACGCTGCTCGACCCCGTGATGCTCTCGGCGGCGCTGCGGCGGCCGGTGCCGGCGGTGACGTACAGCGTCAGCCGCATGTCGGAGATGATCGCACCGGTGCGGACGGTGCGGCTGGCTCGCGATCGGATCCGGGACGCGGCGACCATCCGGCGGATGCTGGCGAAGGGGGAGCTGGCGATGTGCCCGGAGGGGACCACCTGCCGGGAGCCGTACCTGCTGCGTTTCAGCTCACTGTTCGCGGAGGTGGCCGACGACATCGTGCCGGTGGCGGTGGAGACCCGGGTGGGGACGCTGCACGGCACCACGGCCAGTGGGAGGAAGTGGTTGGATCCGGTCTCATTCCTAATGGACCCAGCGCCGGTGTACAAGGTACACGTGCTGACGCCCATGCTCCCCGCCGGCGGGAGGAGCTCTGCCGAGGTGGCGAACGCGGTGCAGAGGCGCATAGCAGAGGTGCTGGGGTTCGAGTGCACTGGGCTCACGCGGCGGGAGAAGTACCTGTTGCTCGCCGGAAACGAAGGGGTGACGGCCGGCCGTGAAGGCGAGAAACAGTAACTAGTAATTAGCATAAGAAATCGCAATATAATTAATGTAATGGGAAGCATTAGGCCAGGCCAAGTACCTTTGAAATTGAAATGAGTTGTTGTTTGTTTACCTTTGCGATATGAAAAAAGATCTGTCGTATCCTAAATATGGATGAGATGCAGAGGGCAACGGTGTGATTGATGATCGATTTGATAAGAATTTATTACTGTTTATTCAATCCATTAAATAAATCCATTTAAATAATTCATAATATTAAATAAATAAATTTAAATACATACGGTATTCAGTTCGTCATTTTATGTTGAAATCTCTATCTAAGAGTTTTCCACACATGAAAGGTGTAAGTTTTGATTAAATTTATCAAATATATAAATTAATTTAGTTATGAATATTATTTTAATTTTATTTCTTTAATATATATATAAGATTTTATATATCTTGCATACTTGATCTTGTACGTCTCGTCCATGACAGAAGATTCTAGATGTACTAAAGTATTTCGAGCATTCGAAATAAGAACAGTCTTATTTTTTATTATTATTTATTTATGGCTAAGTACTTATTAAAAATTTTTTAGAGTTTAAAAATTGAGTTATAGTATTAAATATAAATAAATTTTTAAAATAAAAAATTTTTAGTTGTTCAAAGGATGTGTAATAATGACATATATATATTTGGAATTTACAAAAAAATACAAATAATAAAATTTTAAATAAATAATAATAATAATAATAAAATCAGTACTGGTCTTATAGTCTGAGTCTGTGATTTTTTTTTATTTAACCCGAGCCAAAATCTGATAACCCTGAAATTGAATATTAGTGCATTATTTGAATTTTACATAAAAGGAGTTAAACTTAAATAGAAAAATTAACCAGAAAAGAAATATATAGTGTCATACTTTGTAATATAATTAGAGCTAATAGCCATATAGATTAATTATAAAAAATTAAATAATGGCTTAAATTTAACTATCGATATTTTACTGAACCATGATATGCATATAGATTTTGGGATTTCTCATTTCACGTATCTAATTTTTATATTATTAAAATCACACAATGTATTTCCATTATATCTCTCTTTTTTATTTAAAAATTTACTATTTCTAATTTATGTTGTCGAATTCAAATGTAAGGGCATAGATAAATTAAGGATGTCTCTAAGAGTATATTAATTTTGGTTTGAACTGATTTAGATGGTCTATTAGTCAATTTCAAACAAAACTTACTAATAGATATAGAGAACTTAAAAATTTAAAAAATTTATATTTTTAGAACCATTAGAGTCTTAACAATCTACCAGTGATGTTGTTTAATGAGTATCATTGTCTTAATCTTATAACGAGCTTGTGATAAATTTTATTAAATTTTTGTAAATTTAAAAATTTATTATTCTCAATTTAAATTCTGTGTCTGATAGATGAACTCCGAATCACTTTGAACTAAAATCAATATATTCTTGGAAGTCTTTTTAATATATCATGCGTCCAAATTGGTTGATGAATTTAAAAATTTTAAATCACTTTAAATCCAAATTAATGTATTCTTGGAAGTTTCTTTAATATATTTATGTCCTCAGATCTGAAATCGACGAACAATCAAATTTTAAATAAAAACAAAAGAAGGGGAATGATAAAAATACACCGTGTGATTTTGATGTAACGAAAGTGACATGCCGATTTAACTAAGATGAGAAGTAGATGCATACGATAAGTAACTTGAAGATGAAAAAAAAATAAAAGGATAATAATAAACCAAAAATATTATCTACAAAAAAAAGTGATTTGTTATCTTATTTTGAAAAGAAACATATAAGTTACAATAGGACCTAAAAATTATGAATGTGTAAGGGAGGGATGCTATCCAAATAATGACCTTTTTTGTTTTTTAAAAAATAGTTATAGATATAAGTAATACGTTTTTTTTAAAACAAATCTAAATCTTAAATCAAGCAAAAATTGCAATACGTTTTTGAAAATAAGTTTTCCCTCACTTGTCCATCATCGTCTTCACTCTCTATTCGATTGACAACCACTCAAGTAAGAACGGTCGCAATATATCATAACTAGTATTCGGTCATAATTTAGTAATCAAATCTAGCTATCATTTTGCGTCTAGGTCTAACAATGAATTTGTAAGCCGCGAAATGAAATTGTGATCAGTGGATGCTCAATCAGGTCAGCTTGTGTGAGTAACCTATCGTTGCAAAAGAGAGCAAAGATTTGAATCCTGACGAAGTCAGATAATACCTTCTTGTGTCATGACCAACTGTAATTTCTCGATTTACCTCCTCATATATGATTATGAAACTCGATCATGTGAGGCCGCTAAGGTGGCAGATTCCACATTTTACAAAAATGTGAATAACCTATCAAGCCCATCGACCTGATAGGGTGTGGAGGAGGAGAAAATTATATTTTAAAAAATAATACACGGGGTGATAAATTTAAAATTAAAAATATTATTTGGATATTTCAAAAAGCTTAAATTCGTGATTAATTAATAAATTGTTGCTGATTTCAAAAGTATAATTGTGATCGATTTGGTCAGTAGGTCAGAGAGTTAACTGAGTCAACTATCCGGTTCGGTTCGATTCGACTGGTTAAATTAAACCCGAAGGGAATCCGACCCAGCGACGTAACGGAGGCTTAAAGCGGCAATAGTCAGGTTTTGGACACGTGTTGGTCGCCTTCGTCCTGCCGTCGCGACAGTTGCAGCAGACCAGTGGCGCAGCGTTGCGAGCGCGCGAGCTCTCAAAAGAAGCGCCGGCTCCTCTTTACCACCACCTCTGCTCTCTCTCTCTCTCTGCTGAATACTCAGCTGCAGTAGTACAAGCTTTTGATACCGATCTGAGATCCATAACTATGCCACCAAACCAGGAGGAGGTGGAGCCAGCAGCAGCAACGGCGGCGGCCAGAGATGAAGAAGAAGAAGCAGAAGAAGGGAGTGGTGAATAGGAAGCCACACTTTTTCAAAGTCCTTCTGGGCGACTTCACCCACCACCTGGCAAGCTTTCTTCTTCCTGTGCCTCTCCTCTTTCTCGTAATCCCACATTCACAGTCTTGTTCGGGTCTTCGAATTGCAGAGGATCCCCCCGAAGTTCCTGAAACACATTTCGGGAGCAAAGTCCAAGAGGGTGATCCTCCACGGCCCCAGCGGGAGCAAATGGCACGTAGAACTAGGCAGGTCGCCGGAAGACACATTCCTGACGACAGGGTGGCGCAAGTTCGTCAAGGACCACTCCCTCAAGGAGTACGAATTCCTCGTCTTCCAGTACGACGGCAACATGCACTTCACGGTGTTGATCTTCGACACGAGTGCCTGCGAGAGAGAAGACGTGTTCGCCGTCAAACCGTGGAGGAAGCAGCCTGTTCAATCTGAAGGGAAGAAGAAAGGTGCGAGAGCCGCTGTACAAGCTTTGAGCTTACAGATCATAAAACACGAAGCACAGGAAACCAATCCAATGGGAGAAATGTGGGTTGCGTCCCCTGCTCCTGCTCCTGCTCCTGTTCCTGCTCAGATCAAAACAGAAGAGTGTGAGCTTCCAATTCGTGCGATTCGAGAGAAAAGAAAACGCAAGAAAATATCGACGAGAAGACTCGCGACGGAAGAAGAGAGGGCGAAAGCACAGCGAGCAGCAAACGCATTCACCTCGCCCTTCCCTTACATCGTCGTCCGCATGACGCCCACCCACGTCTACAGACCGTACCTGGTACCGTATGCTTCTTCTTCTTCTTCTTCCAGGTCGATGGGCCATGAGTCTCTGCACTGCTTCTGATCGAGCTTTGGTTGCAGAATGTCCCAAATCGGTTTTCACGGGAACATCTTCCGCAGGAGAAATCGAGCATGGTCCTCCGCGACCCCAGCGGAAGGTCATGGACCGTGAACTACAGCCCGAGCTTGAGGTGCCAGATAGCCAAAGGGTGGACGGCCTTCGTGCGAGCCAACAAACTCGAGGAAGGAGACTTCTGCGCGCTGGAGCTCGTCGGCCCCGTCGAGCTCTGCGTGCATATCTTCCGCGTGGTCGAGGAAGCTTGAGACAGAGGTCTCTGCTATTCTGATAGATATCTTGTGAATGATCCATCTGGAACCATCAAACTAGCCTGCTGCTTTAATACTATTGAGGCTTTTGAGCTAGCTATAGAAGTTATCTATTATCATCAAATAGGAAACAGAGAGAACAAATTCACAGATTACATCGAACTATTTACGCGTTCCACAACTCAACTCATGGTGTGAATTAGAAACTCGAGACGAATTCTTAGAACATACTTACGCGGAAGAACCATAGCAGGATGAATGCTATTATAAGGCAAGCCATGAGCAGGTTGCAGACGGGAAGGCGCCTCCAGCAAACGATCCTCTCGCCGGTGTCTGACGGACTGCGTGCGTTCGACTCTCCCCTGCTCTGGCCTTCCTCTGAAACCCTGCTGTCCATGACGACGCTGATGTTTTTCGCACTGGAGCCGCAAATCTCACAGCATCTGCATCCACAGAAAATGATTTATGTAAAAAACAATTTCCTTTTTATAGATGTTCAAATATGTAGAGGTGACAATGGATTGACCAAGAAATATGTAGGGATGGATAATCTGTATATCGAGTTCCAGAAACCTCAAGAATTTAAAAGGCTTACATCAGAAATTACATCAGAAAGATAGAACACGCAAGTAAGGATCTGTATCAGTGACAGTAGTATGCTAAACACACGCCAGTAAGCTTAAGAAGATCTGGCCGTATCTGTTCAAATTTGAGTTTTTTTTTTATCATTTTAAACGAAGGACAATTCATGCAGTCCATAGCAAATATACAGTCTGTTGTTTTTGGCTGTGGTAGTGGTGTTATGAATATGTGATTACATATATCATTCTAAACATCAATCGTGCACTCAAATTTGTGCAGCTGTTGCTTTGTCAACTTTATGATTACCCATAGTCTCTCTCGTATCTTATAAATAATCATTTGTGACTAATTACTAGATAATGATAGCATCTATGTAATATATATGGCTATAGTTTGATAAATGCCGGCAAGATTTGAAACGGAGCTAGCCAATGACTAGTTTGAGAAAAAGCAAGCAATTACACTTCCTACTTTGTCCATGTGTCAAAAAAAGAATCAAAATTACAACAAAATGTATGGCAATGGATCAATGGATCTGATTATAACTTAGAAGTAAATACATTCGAAGTAAGAAAACCATAATTAGTTTCAAACAATCACCGCAAATAATATATGAACAAATTATAATTAGTTTCAAACATTCACCAAAACCATGTAATTCTATGTTGGTAAAATTAAAGCTTCTTGTATTACGAGAACTATGACTGTTCTCTTTCTTTTCATTTGTCCACATGCAACTAATGCAAAATTTTAAGTTTTTATTTTTACAGAGAGTAATTATATCAGAAAAAATAATTAAATAACGCTCTGCTTAGATGGGGTGAGAGAAGGTTCATTAACAGAAGGGAAGGGAAGGAAAGGAAGAGAAAAAAAATGCAGTATGAAACCAACATAACACACTCAATTGCATGGATGTGGGACCCACTGCATGCAATGTGTCATGTTGATTTCATGCTGTATTTTTTCATTCTGCATATCATTGCTCATAAAAATATTTATATTCTTCTTGTTTAGAAGGAAGGGAAAATTCATTAATGTAACATGTGTTACTTTATTTAGAAAGAAAAGAAAGAAAATGAAAGTTAAATATATAAAATTATAAAAATATTCTTATTTCTTAAAATAAATCTACATATGAAAAAAATATGTATAGCTATTGAACTGATTTAAGATTTTTCTTGCTAAAACCACCTTACGAGATCAACTAAAATTAATATTTACGATTTAAATAATTAAAAAAATTTAAAAAAATAATGAGTAAACATATAATAAGCATGCGAAATATAGAATCTGTATACTTTGATACGACAATAGATAGATCAGTATTTTTATATATATTTCTATAAAAATTTACTGATGTAAAAAAGGAGTGAAAAAATCGTGCTCCACTAGAGAAATTTAAAAAATTTAGATTAAATAATTAAATAAATTATTTAAGAGTTAATATTTAAAAATAGAGATAAAATTCGAACAAATAATATTTAGAATTGTCTTTCCTTTCCTTACATTCCAAATTGGAATGTAAGAAAATCTCTCTTTTTCATGGTTAACGAAGGCTAAAACTTACCCTTCCCTCCTCTTCCCTCACTCCTTTCCAAACAAAGTTCAAAGTTCTTTTCCCCTTATTTATCTTTCCTTCCCCTTCCTTCAACTCCTCCCAAACAAAGCGTAAATGTCTGAGAGACTAAATTAGAATCTCCAATTCTTTGCGTTATGAAACATTCCAAAACCAATATGTTAGTGGATATGAATTATCTTCAATTTAGTGCAAAGATGATTAGTTAATAAGTTATCCTCCCATGTCATGCAACTCCATATCCCTGTATTCTTTTCTCAAGAAACGATTTTATCACCCTATATCCATTCTTTCATGTTCTCCTTTCCTCTTTTCTTGGCTTTCCTTACCATTGTCATAATTCTCTGGCTATGTGGTTCAAACAGAGGAAGCTATATGATCACAGATGTCATCGTGTTAAACAGCACCACTAGATCAGCTTCATTTTGGACAAGAGTTACCTGGTCATATGTCAAACATAAATGACAAGAAGATAGAGGAAATCCCATCCTCTCTACATTGCTACACAATGGAGAAACTTAATGTGACGCTTTGTTGAGAACAATTATTTTTAGCAGTAAATGATCGCAACTGGAGACATGAATGATGCTCCAATTCCAAAGGACTATAGTTGCAACGGTTTGACTATGGTCCTCACGGCTCATGGAGTGTAGAAATGGCATGGCCATGGAAATGATGGAATAAGAAACTATCTTATACAAGGAAAACTTCGAAGTTTCTTCCCTGGAAAAAGCTACATCTTTTTGTCAAAAGGTTAGGCCCAAACCAGGGAGAGAAAGTCATAAAGATGTCTCCTACAAGGAACTTTTTCGAACATGGTAATCCAAGAAAAAGATAAAAAGGAGTGAAACAAGAATGATGAATGAAACAACTCCAGAATTTTCTGCCGCATTAACCAGTAGAAAGTCTTAGAAAAAGGACACTCTTTCTCAAACTAGATCTAATTGTCTAAAAGCAACTTTGCCGTCATAATCGTCGGATAAAGGCACAGGCACCCAAGTCAAATACGCACAGCTTCCAGACACCACAAACTAAGCAGGGGGGAAAAGGAAATCGAGGAAATTAAGGCAGATCGAAGAAAATTCAAAACCTACCTGTTGCCCTTGACCGAAAACCAAGCCTCAGCACAGTTGCGGTGTGCGACGCCGAGCTCGCCCTTGCACCCGCACCCGAGCAGGATCAGCTCGGAACCCTCTCCCCCGGAACTCGAACTCAACTGGCAGATCCGGCACTCGCTTTCCCCCTCCCGGTCGCCTCCATCCTCCTCTGCCTCCCTGCCGCTGCATCTCCCGACGTCGATGACCACACAGCCCCCCTTCTCCTTCTCCTCCGCCGGGACGACGTCCGCTCCCGCATTCCCCGCTCTTCCTGCCGCCGCCGCCGGACTCGATTCTGCTTCACTTCGCCGCTCGCTCCTCGTCATTCCGCGGAGAATTCGAGGCTCCTTCTCGCGTTCAGGAATTTGGGATCGCCGAAACTGCACACGACAAGCGGGCGGAAATGAAGAACCGATTTCGATACTATAAATCCTTCCATGAATTAAATTAAAGAAATTAATTTCGATTTAATTAAACGTGTCCCCAGATTGGCTCCCCCCACGCAGAACCTCGCACACGACGAAAGCCAGGGTCCCACAACAACTGCCCCATTACAGCTGGGGGAGGGGCCCGGAGTTTGTCGGTGAGCGATTGGGTGGAATAGTTTTAATTTAACTTTAGTCGAAATTATTTAATTTTAAAGTAATTTTTCAATTAAAAAAAAAAGACTTCTCCCATCAGTCGGCAGCCAGAGTAGATACGCACGATGTTTGCCCTCGAGAGACGTGACCGCGTCTTCGTTCTCACCATCACCGGCGACGGCGAGCACCGCCTCAACGCCGACGCGATCGCCTCTCTCCGATCATCCCTCGCCGAGATCCGTTCGCAAGTTGCCGCCGCCCCCGGTGGCTACGCCCTCGTCACCGCTGCCGAGGGACGCTTCTTCTCCAACGGCTTCGATCTCGCCTGGGCCAACGCAGCGGGAACCCCCTCCGCCTCCCGACAGCGCCTCTCCTCCCTCGTCGCCCTCTTCAGGCCGGTGGTGGCCGACCTCCTCTCCCTCCCGATGCCCACCGTCGCCGCCGTGACCGGTCACGCCGCCGCCGCGGGGTTCATGCTCGCGATCAGCCATGACTACGCCGTGATGCGGGGGGATCGCGGCGTCCTGTACATGAGCGAGCTCGACATCGGGCTCCCCTTCCCGGATTACTTCATGTCGCTGATGCGGGCGAAGATCGCCGATATAAGGACGCTGAGAGACGTGACCCTGCGGGCGAAGAAGTTCTCGGCTGCGGAGGCGGAGGCGAGGGGGATCGTGGACTCGGTGCACGGCAGCGCGGCCGAGACGGTGGAGGCGGCGTTGCGGATGGCGAAGGAACTGGCGGCGCGGAATTGGGACGGCGGGGTGTACGCGACTATACGGATGGGAGCGTTCCCGGAGGCCTGCGCGGCGGTGGGATTGGAGGAGGAGGGCGACGAGGAGAAGGGGAAGACCTTCGTCTCCAAGCTCTAGGGTGCGCCTGATTAGGGCTTACGGCACTACGCTAAACGTGTCACATTGTTAATGGCTGCCAGTATCAATAATGGTGTTTGGATCTGTCACCTTATAAATATCACAAAATTTGCGATTTGCCCCTTTTTCTTAATATAATTTACTTATTTCCCCTTTTTTTTATAACGTAGCCATGTTTCTGGAGTACTAAGAATTGTGCATGAGCATTGTTCTCATAGCAAACCTAAAAACAATACAATTCTCTGCCTTTTACTCTGAGTAAGCTACTATCAACTAAAAAAAAAAATAAGGATATAAATGAGTAAGTTGCTCAAGAACTATTCGAGTCTTAATTCAAAAAAAAAAATTCATTTAAGTTCATTCGATTAAGTTAACGAGTCAAGCTTGAATTTGATTTTGAGTTCGAAAATATTATCGAATTGAACTCGAATTTAACAATATTTAATTCGTGAACTTGCGAACATGTTCATTTAAAAGTTCATGAACGTGCTCGTTAAGAGACTCGCGAACGTGTATATATATATATATATATTAACAAGTCAAGTTTAAATTAAACTCGTTTAATTTTTAAATGAGTTATTTTCAAACCAAATTCGAACTAAACTCGTTTAACTTAAAAATGAATCATTTTCGAACCGAACTCGAGTAGGGATGAGTATTCGATTAAAATCGAATCAAATTAATCAAAATCGAATTGAATCAAAATTTTTTAAACAAACTGAACCAACTAAATTTTTAAATAAAAATCAAACAAATCGAACCGATAAAAAATATAATAATTCAATTTTCAACCGAATTAATCAAATTATTTAAATATTATAAAAAATTTATCAATCAATTAAAAATTTATAAATTTACTTACTTAAAAATTTATAAATTATTTTTTTATTTTGATGAATTCGATTAATTCAATTTAATCGAATAAAAAATTTTAAAACCAAAATCAAACTAAATTAATCAATTTTTAAAAAAAATAATTAAAATTCTAAAATAACCGAATCAAAATTTTAAATTCGTTCAGTTTGATCGATTTATTTGATTTAATCGAATTTTTACTCACCTCTAAGTTCAAGTCGTTTACGAACTATTTAATTTTATTACGAATCAAACTTGAGTTTAAAAATTAAAATTCAAATCGAACTTGAGCTGAACTCAAGCATAGAAAAAACGAACCGAGCTCGAGCTTTTTACTGTTCGACTCAGCTCGATTAGATTGCACCCCTACTAAAAGGTGAAAGGAGGATCAAAACTATGGTGTGAAATAAAAATACATGATCATTCTTACAGGGCAGCTATTAAGTGGCAAAATTAGTGATCAAACATTTGATCAGCGGCCACCTCATCTGCAGCGAAGTCATGATGAAGAGCTCCCATGAGTGTTCTTCTGAAGGAAACTTTTCACAGCCTCGTATGTGGACCAGCATATTGCAGCAGCTGGGGCATGAAATAGCACCCTGGGTTTCAAACCTTGCAACAGGGCTCGAGGCCCTTCCTTTGCCACTATTTTCTTCATCACCATGTGAACTGAACTACTACCGAACTTATCTGCGCCACATACACCCTGTGAGACAATGAAGGGAATGAATCATGCAAAAAGTTTCAGTAATTGGTATGAGAGATTACAGATAGCTTTCACTTTTGTTTGTGTCTCAGGCTCTATCCTTCTCTTCTTGTAAACTTTCAAAATCCATAGACCAGATGTTTGTTCAAAACTCATAACAAGAAACATCAACAAGCTTTCCGAAATATGAAGGAGAAATAATAGAAATGGAGAATAGTAACTGATTTTAAGTGGAGTTGTTTGACAGTGGGATCAATCCATATGACACCAAGAATATTGAATAAGCAAGCTAATCTCTTATTAAATTCAAAATCATCTTGGTCAAATTCGTATGTAGGGAAGATACCTCACTATGGTTAATACAATGTAAAGATACATCTTGTACAATGACAAGGAAGAATGTTAATGCACAAGCTCAAAAATTTTCAGCTAGTATGATAAGTCGATGAAGTGTAGCATAAAAAGCACAAATACTTATGCATAGACCTCATTACTTAGTGGTACAAATCACACCTGAAAAATTTCAAGGTGATGACTGATGACAAATCAGAAAGAACAGAGAAACAACTTCAATATTCCTAGACCCCATATGTTGGTAAGCATTAGAAAGCAGAAGGATGTCATCAAATCAATCAAGAAATGGATATGTAAAGAAACCGAGACAAAAAAATTTGGCAGTTATGCAAATGGAGGAAAATAGTTGTATTGACTATAAAACACTGTGGTAAAATCAAATTTTAAAAGGAAAAATAAACCTAGTTTGGTACTAATTGTGTTTCTCCATTTTCATGATGTGGAGGTCTATAGAAACAGCCTTGTTGGTCCTTGCACAAATTCAACATATCCAGGTAGAGGATCTCTAATTGGGGATAATAACTTTTGGGAACCACTTAACATGACATTTCATTACCTTTGAGCAAGATATACAAAGAGCTTACTGGCCCTTACATAAAAGCAATACTAACAGCAAATGAAACTGAATTAACATGTCCAGTAGATTCTAGAGTTATAAAACATCTTTGGATTTTATATGGACCTTGATTCGATTAGGAAGCTACTGGACATCAAGATTATTTATATAATAGTCATAATGTATGTTTTTGATCAAAACACTGGTTTTCCATGGACGTTGAGGATCTTAAGGAAATTAAAAAAAAAACAAAGCTAATTGGTACTTGATATTCAGCAACAATGGAAACAGAGAGATACATTCTACATTTTTCAAAAGTGCTCGGCAATAATATGGATTAATTTGGCACCTAAAGGTTCATCCTTTAATGGGGAGAAGATGAGAATTCGAATTGAATATCAGAAACGAAGTTAGGAAGCATACTTGGCATTGCAGCCGTGTCTTGACCACATCTAGCGGAGTGGTCAAAGCGCTAGCAAGAGCACCGGCCGAGCCACCTGCTGTCAAGTGAACCAAGAGCTTTTCTTCACTCGAATTCTCCGGCGAGATCTCAAAGAGAATTTTTTTCACGGCCTCATATGTGCTGAAGTGAACGGCGGTGAATGGCGCGTTCATAAGGACAGTCGTCCGATACGAGGCATAGAACGACTTGATCCCTTCGTCCCTCAGCATCCTAACTATGCAATCCCTCACTCCGCTGTAGGGGCTCGAGCGTAGCTGAAGGCGCTGCTTGACAACGTCCATAGGCGTGAATACGGTGTCGCTGGCAACTGTGGCGGCCACCCCGGAGGCGGCATGGATGAGAGGATGGTGGCAGCCATCATGGCAGTAGCCACCGAGGCGGCCCTTGCATAGTTCATAGACAGCAAAGTAGGCGGCGTGGGCGGGGCCGGCGCCGAGGCCAATGGCGGCGATGCCACGGTAGAGGCCGGAAGGGCCCTCGGAGCGGACGATGGAGGCGAGCAAACTGCCTACGTTGGGCTGTCCGCGAGGGCAACAGGAGGAAGCGGAAGAGACGGCCACTGTCTGCATCCGGGTCTTGAGGGTGTCGACAGGGAACATTGCCATGTGCTCCGCCATGCCCGCGACGGATCCGGCCACCATGTACTGCCAGAACCCGCGTCCCTCCATCCGGCTACGTTTCCGGTTACGGAGGAACCGAACCCTAGAAAGGTAGCTGGGGCGGCGACGAGAGGAAGCGGCGGTGGCGGCGCAAGAAGCAACGAGTAAACGCGGGCAGAAGAAATACAGCGGGATGAAGAAATACTTCTGTTACCTGATTTTACATACCCACCGGCACACTTAGTAGCTGATGTAGCTATTCATGTGGGTCCCCCCGTGACCCACCGCTACTTGATGTAACAGCAAAGCAGGTATGTCGCGGGTAGCTGGGAGGGTCCTAAACCCTACACGACCGAGATCGGATCGGATGACAGCTATTACATATGTTTCGGTTATTTAGCATATTTTAATATCTAATTAAGATTTAATTAAATTTTAATTTACAATTTTAAATATTAAATAATATTATTTGTAAAATTAAAAATTTTGGAAATTCATGGATCAGATTAGCACAACAAAAAATGGAACACTGTTTAAATGCCTCAGAGTAATATAATTATGAAATGTTATATCATAACATTCAATCACATGTTCAACATACAATCCAAAATTTATCAATTGATGATCGAACTTCTACAAGATTGTTCTAAAACAACCTGTTTATGTATGTACATCAGATGGATCAGATTACTACAAACGACCTAAAATTACATGTTCTAAACAACAAAATAATATCTATAATCAACAATACAACATGTGTTTCTATTCATAATCTATTTAAAATTTTCATCAACCAATGAATCTCCTAAAGCAACCACCCAAAGCACCCTCCAAATTCACTGAGAAGTAGATCTTTATACCACAAGCTGGAACTGATTTGCCTAGGAGCAAATATGATGATGCTGAGTTTTGGGAGGTGATACAGCTTCAGCAATCACTAGGTCCCGATGCTTCCATCTTGGTAAACATTGTTTCAGTGTACATGGGAAGCCAAAATTTCTGTTTCATCTCGTTGTGCTAGGTTCCAGTCTGCTTGGACGACTTGAGATGGAGTCGTTAGTTTTCCGATTGTCGTAGTTAAAACCAAATCAGGACAAACCTGATGTCTGGGCCTTTTGTGAAAGAGCCGAGGATATGTCATACTCATGCCATATCATACTTGTGCAGAGACCATTTTCGCGTTCTGAACCGACTGAATTACGAGTAGTTATGCCAGAAATTTTGGTTAAGCCTGACATTTTTCATGCTTAAACCAGGTGCAGCACTTTCATGCTGCCAGTGGAATTTGCGGCGACCACCATATTTGACTTGCCTCTCCAGCAAACACTTGAGACAAACTGTCCGCCATCATCATTGGTCTCCAGTGCAGTGATCGGATCAATGGAACCAAATTTGTGAGAAACCATTGGCATAGGGAAAGTTTTGTAGTAAGCATAAACCTGCAAAGCAAACAACAGTGCACCCTTAGATAAAACCAGGGAACCAGGACAAGAACAGTCAAGAAACCATCTTCTTCCTTCTCTGATTGAAGTGTGCAATATTTATGGACCAACTAAGTTAGCAAGAGCTGCGGCTTCTATTCTCGTCAATCATGTAACAGATAGTCAACTGCCAGCCTACTCAATATTAAAAAACTAAGTTGAAAATTAAATCTGGATGTTATAAAAATTCCTTCATAAATCAAATAACACGGCATAGATATGAAAAAAAATAGTCTGATGGCTTTTGGGTGAAAACAAAAAATAAACCAACATGGCTGGAAAAACAAAGCATAGCACAACATAAAAGAACACTCTTTGGTACGTGAAGAAGGCAGTATGTGCAAGTACAACTTACTTCATTAGTTTCTGAGCCACATGTTATGTACCCATCAGAGACTGACAAACCAACAAAGTTCTGCAGAAAGCAGTGTCAGTGATAACAACCGTAATTTAAAATAAAATATCTAAAAGTTTAGTGTTCTTTACCTTCTCATTTGTATGACCACTCAAGGTCAGCTTGCAAGAACTGTCTTGCAACCTGCTTGCATTGGTTTGTTTCAGATCCCAAATTTTGAGTGAGTTGTCAGTTGATGCAGACACAATTGTTTCTGCATCTATGAACTTCACATAGCTGACAGCCTTTCCATGCCCAGCCAGTGTACACCATGGAATTCTAGTATTTCGCAGATCAAAGCAGTAAATTCTGTAATTGGCACAGCCAAAAGACAACAGATGGGAGGAGTATGGAGAGAACTGAACACAACAGACATTAGCTACGTTCCTGATGGTGCCAATGCAATTTTTCTGCAGATCAATGTATTGCAATGGAATTAGCAAAATGCTTGACATGACATATAAACACTTAACGAATCATAGGGAAAAACTATTATTTTTCTTAAATGAAGATGAATTTGAAACATTTGATCAGATTTTCTCTTGCAGCTTGAGTCTATAATCTTAATGACATCTGTTGATCAGTGCATAATTGCCTCTTCCCTCATAAATGATATTTGCTTGAAATCCATGCTATATTGAGAAAGAAGAAAAGTTGCTTTTGTTACACTACTTAGAAGAATGTACCTCATAAGTGCTCCACAGTTTCACAGAAAAGTCATCACCTCCACTAGCCAGTTTAGCTGGATCTACTTGTGAGAAATCAACTGACCAAGCTCTTTTTTGATGCTCTATGAACTTTGTCAAACCTTGGCCAGTGCTTGCATCCCATAACTACATTCCATTCCAGATAAATTTCATTTTCATGCGAGCAAATCTTAACCAAAAAGACAGAAATTGCATAATATCACTCATTTTTTAGCAAGCACTTTTCACGAAACAAATCACGAAGAGGACAAAATGTCGTTTAGAAAGGAAAATGAGATGGCATCTGGACTAACCAATCTTATGCCTCAATACTCTCAACTCAATCTGACAACTAACAGGAGTTTTTAGATCTTAAGAGAAACAAGTAAGACATTTGCCTTTTTTCTTCTAATATTCTAATCCTACTCCTCAGGCCTCTTCCTATGAGGGAAGTAAATGATAAGTACTAAAAACTTCATAAACCTAATACCAAGAAATATAGTTCTTGCAACAATTTGTCACTGCAGCAATCACTGGAATCATCCAATGGAACAAAGTTAACAATTTACCTTCAAATGTCCAACATTATTTGAAGGATCAGCTTGAGTTTTTGGATAAGGCATCAGCTAGTCAAAATTAACAATTACCTTCAAACGTCAAACATGATTTTCTTGAGAATATTTTAGATCACAATAAGGAGTTTTTCACAGGAGAGGATTTCCTAAATATTGGTCAACCACCAGTTATACAAACTCATAGATGAACCACAAAATGGATTTCTCCTCATGATTAAATTTAATAATTTTTTGACTAGACAAATTTATGATATTATAAATTCTATCTTAATGATCAGTTCTCATACAGATAATCTGATCCATGAATATAACCATTTCGTATGATTTTTTTTCCTGCATTTTAGGTCATGTTACAGGGGAAAACTGTAATAGAACTAATAGAATGACTACATTATCAGTGAGAGCCAGTGAAGAGGTGTAAGTGAAACAAGACGACACTTCAGAAAAATGGTACATAAATTCAAATTCCTAAATGTAATGAACTGAATTAAATGATGCCAGTGAGAGCCAGTGACGTAGCAGTACAGACCTGAACTACACCTTCATAGTCTGTTGATGCCAAATAATTTCTAATATAGCTATTCCAACATACACAACTGAACTTGGATCTATTTGTCATTTCAATCAATGGGTAATGAATATCAACTGTGTCATCCAAAAGAGAGCTAAACTCAAAAATTTTTATTTTCTTTGATACCCCAGCAGTAGCAAAGTAGTCCTCATCACGGTCAAAGCTCAAAGAACAAATCACATTTGCATAGTGAACACTATCTGCATTCTTGAGGCTGCCACATACTTTAAACTTATTATATCGAGCAAATTTGTATAAACCGTCAAAGAATGCTCCCAACTCCTCTGTCTCTGGAACAGAAGTGCGTTGGACATGGTAATTTCTATCTCGCATCTTTAAAACATCTGTGTCTGTACGGGTTGCAGAATTGGGTCCAGATGCCTCCTTTTTGGATCTCATGACAAAGTATGCATTCTCAAGCTGGTCAATGTTCTTCAAAAACCTTTCTTTGTATAGACATGACAGGGGTGATCTAGTCAGTTTGTCTACATGTATTATGGTTTTCTCATGAGAATAAGATTCAGGGATACAATTTAAGCTTGATGGCAAATATTTGTCACCCGAAGAGAACTTAACTTTCAATAAAGACCCTCCATCAACCTTCTCAAGATCTGTTCTTATACATTCAAGGTTTGTTAAAAGATCACCCACCTGCTTCTCCATCTTCTCTTTCAACAATAAGAGAAATTGCAACAACAAGTCAGCCTCAGCATCTTCCTCTTCAGTCAAGGCCAAAGAATGATCTATGGTTAACAATTCTCTATTTTCTTTTACCAGGTCACTCAAAATAATATCCCTGTCCGAGAAAAATATTTTATTTCTGTTAAAAAAGACAATAACCACAGTGATTCAAAGTAGCTAAAACATAGAATTCATGAAACACATAAAACTAAAAGTCATAGAACAAAGTATTACTATCAACAACCATGACTTACATAGCTAAATGAAAGATGAGAAGGCAAACAAAACTTAAGTGTGAAAGCAGTTGGCTGCCTATCTACAAAACTATTTTCTAAGTAATACATGGATTGCTGAAAAAAAAAAGAAGCAAGGAACATGCAGCATAAGAAACTAGGAGCCTCCTATGCCTACATATGGTGTGCACAAACTCTGCTGCTTTCAGTATAAGTTTCAGTTTATTTGGTATAGCATGGAGCCGCTACCAACCTGTAGTATCAGCACATGCTACCAGATGGCACAGGTTGGACACTGCCAATCTAGCATTGGACCAAGTTCATCCAGTAGTCTCCTCCCACTTGATATATTTAAATGCTAAAAGAGGATAATCGCATAGTCATTTGAGTTAGGAATTAGGATTGCATAAAAACAAATTGAAAAGTTAATATTGTTCAATATAAATACATTTGTTGTTATATACTTAAATTGTATAGTCATATTTTATTCAAATTATAAATAATAATTACTAACATGTCTTTGGTTAAGCCAAAATGAATCTTTGATTACCTATATGAAATTAGACCTTTTAATGCTTTATTTAAATTCTATAAGATTTCAGATGGCATGGGTAGGATTTCAATAGAAATATAAAAGTATAGGTTGATCCTTTCCAAAATAGCTCAAAAAAAAAAAAATGATAATCCCAGTTAGTCGCATTGACTCAATCCCTGGGGGTGACCGGCCCGGTCCCACGGAAGTTTCCCACCGGCCACCAGGGTAAATCGGGAAGCGCACGCAGCGGCCAACCCAGATGCCCAGCATCCTTTGATTGCGATCCCCATTTGGAGGAAAACTCCTGCAAATACGCCATAGCTGGGGATCGAACCGCGGGTGCCTGGGTGACAACCTGGATATCCTACCGCGGCACCATAGGCCCGGGGACCTTTCCAAAATAGCTCAAGCTTTTATAATAAATGGTTAACCAATCAATTTTAATAAATTTATAGGACTTCAGAGTGTGCGGTCTTGTATTCCAATCTTGCCCATAGAAATAGTATTTTATTATTTCCAGTGTTAGGGTTGGACAAATTGAATCAAGCATCATCATCCACATGTGAAAAGGGAGAAATAGAAATATAATTCATAGTAGGTATTTTTCCTATAGCTTGAGCTATTATGATGAGTGATTAACAATCAACTTTAATAGAAGTTAGTGACTAGAGATGATTTTGAGCACAATCTAAGCTTTTAACTTGGGCAGAATGATTTTTAATTGAATAAGGTAAAGTTCAGTTGTAGACAAATTAATTTTATTCTAGATAAAACATGGAGGATATTATGGATTAAAACATAGAGGGCAAAATATGTGTCTGTTGTGTGTGGATATAATGGATCTCTTATGATTAATAGAATTTTCTTCTTTGATCCCTTTGATGTAAGGTCGTAGGCTTGATGTGGCATTGCAACCTTCCCTCCACGACACTCTTTGTTACTCCATATCTCATTATTTCAACCCTTCTCCACATGTTCTTTCCACTTTCTTCTAATGATATCCTCCCCTACTGCACAGCCATCTTGCATCTCAACTCTTGCACAAGTCATGTCCAGCTAGCCAACTAGCTTCTTGATGGTGTCATAGTAGGTGGTAGGTGGAAATGAGAGGCATTGTTGACTCAAACGTTGTGTCGGAATGACAAGAGGCAACAAATGAGCTACTTATACAAGCCCGCCATCAGCAATTGCTACCACAAGTAGTGTCCCCCAATGAAACCTCACTACAATTTTAAGGCCCACAATCTCGTCTGCACCATGCCTTGTGGATACCTCACATTCTTTCACCTACATATGCCCCTACACACTCATGCCCTTTCCATCTTACTCCATGTGGAGTTGCCATCAGTTTCTCATCCATCATGTCCACTCCTTGCATCTCTCCTAGCTACCATAATAACCTCCGAGTTCACTCACCAAACAAAAGGTTAGGTCTTCACTCTAGTCCCTCCTCCTCTTTTGTCTACTCAGTTACATGAATGGTCATAATCCCGGAATGAATTATAAAGTCAGAAAAAGCACCTTAACTTTGGCCGAGAATAAGGGTCTGGGTGCAGCAACCAAAGGCAGAAACCAGCTTCCATAGGCCTTTCTGATAGAAAATTTGAAGGAAGGATTCGAACACCGATATCTGACATTGCAGAGCAATGCACTTCCCATGTTTCTGAGTAGCAAAAGAGCTGAAAGAAAACAAATATCAGAGGCAATTTCATAAGCTGGGAAAAGGAGGTAAAAGTTCCCAAAATTCTCCTGATTTACAGGCACAATGATATGATACTAACAAAATTAGATTTTTTAAGAACCAGAAGAGTCTAAATTAAGGGGGAAAAGGTCTCTAGCAAGAGAGAAACCCAAAATGCACGTAAACAACAGCTATCCTGGTGCATACTAATTCTCTCCTAGCTATCTTTTTCTAAGAATGATTTAAGAATAGCTCCTACGTTTTCACCTTTTTTCTTTGGAAACCAATTAATCGAAACTCCTGCTTCCTTTGGCTTTTAATTCTTGATGTTTAAGTGAACCAACAAGAAGGAACCCAAAAGATTCCAGCCATATTAGTTTGCAATGTATATCATCTATTTGTAGTAAAATTTGGTTAAGAAAAGAATTAAGAAGATGCCCAAAGAATTAAGGGTAAATTTTTAAGTATCTACATATAAGAATAAAGGCAATACACAATGTTATTCTAATTATGAAGGCATCAAGTTGATGAGTCAAATTATGATATTATGAAGGCATCAAGTTGATGAGTCAAATTATGATACTTTGAGAAAGAATTATTGATAGGGCAATAGGAGATGAAACAATTATTTCTAAAAATTAATTTTGTGTCATATTTGGAAGATCAAGCATATATGTTATTTATTTAATAAGACAATAAATAGAAAATATTGAGAAAATTGAATAAGTTGCATGTGTTTTTTTATTGATATATAAAACCCTTATGATAAAGTCCCTAGACTAATACTGTGATGAGTTTTGGAAAGAAAGTAATATCTAGAATTATATTAATGTGATAAAACTTGAAAATATGTATGAAAGTAGTTTTATCAATGTTAGTCACTAGGCATGTGACATGATTTCTATGGTTGTAGGTTTACATTAGAGCAACTTCAAGTCCCTATTATTCACATCAGTACTAGGTAAACTAACTAACTAAATAATTATATTTAATATAAGCCTCCTTGTGTATGTTATTTGCAAAAGATAGATGTTAATTGAAGAGAGTGTAATTAGATTAAATTTGAAGCTTTAATTATCGAGAAGAAATTTAGAATAAAGGTTTTAAGAAAAGTAGAACAAAAACTTACATATGAAATGTAATTTCAGTAATAAGGAAAGAATTGGTGGAATTGTTAAGATGGACAAAAATAAAAATTGTGCAAGGTTTAGACTTTTAGGTATGTCAGATCTATTATTTAAAAAATGGATATTGATGTTGGTATAAGTAACAGGATAAAGAATGAATGGTTGAAAAGGAAAGAGCTCGTACAGCCTTATGTGTTTGTCTTTCCCACCATACTGTGTTGTGCTATTAGGGAACAACACAACAAATATAATTAGTTAATATAACTATGAAGGATATGTGGAGTTATTGAAAGGATTTTAAAAAAAAAACTGCTAGTATTCGATTATAATTTAAGTAGAGCTTCAAAAATGCAAATGATCCAATGAGTAGCTTCAAAAATGATCAAATGAGAGAAAATAGGTTGAGATGATATGGACATACTTAAAAGACAACAAAAGGGCAGTCGGGTGTACAAAGTTCCCGCCAATTCAAGATCCCAAGGAAAAATCAAGCCACATTGGATCTATTGTCCGCAACCTTACCTTGCATTTTGCAAGAGACTGTTTCTACGACTCGAACTCGTGACCTCAAGGTCACATGACAGCAACTTACCGTTGCGCCAAGGTTCCCCTTAAAAAAAATGAATCTATTATAATGAGCAGTGTAAAGAGTAAAGGGAGGTCAAAAATAATTAGTCAATGAGATAAATATGAGTGAATAAATTTTAATATTACTAATGATATTATCTTGCATAGAACTCATGGAAGAATCAGATTCATATAGCCAACCACAGATGGTGATGATGACATATCTGCAACAAAAATCCTGAATGATTTTTTGATCAACAAATTGGAACCAAACATGAGTTATGAAATTATCATTTCATGGTGCCATTCTCCTTACCTCAAAAAATAGAACACCAAGACTGTAGATGTTTGATGATAAAGAAGTTATGCGATCATGCAGTTCCTCTGGACTAGCATACCATCCCTCCTCCAACTTCAAAAATTCAGACATCGGCTGTTGGCTGATGGTGCATGAACTTGCTCTATGAGTTGTGTAAAGCTTGTCCAATGTCAGCCCACCCAAATAAGATCTGAAATTTTCTGATCTGGAAATATCACCTTTTTCTTGGCTTTGATCTTTTCCCCTAAAACCAGAATGTCTGGAACATGCATTGATATTGTCATCAGTAAGTTTCTGATACTTCAGTTCCAAACAATCGCCAGGCTCCTTGCTTTGTTTAATGTGCATTTTCCTTTTGCCCAGACACCTAGCATGATGAACATCCTTTTCTACAGAAACTGACAACATATCCTTCTGTCCTTGCGGGATAAAAGATCCTATGTATTTGACCTGATTTAGAGGCATAACAAGAAAATATGATGGTTGTAAATGTTGTAAAACTAGACCTTGGCAATGACAAGCATCTACAAGATCCAGAATCTGACTAAAGAATTGCACCCTCTCAATGTTGTTTATCCTTTGGCACTTAAGCTTAAGCCACTCACGTAGACTAATCCCTTCATAACGAGCCACTATCCCACCACCTAAAAGGCACATGCTATCTGCCACATCACCTTGCTTATGTGATGAAATAGATGTTCCTTTGCTATCGGTATTAAGTCTCATAATATTTTGTTTGTGAACATTGGCAACAAATGCATCCTGACTTTCTTGATGTCTAGACGCAAGACCCTTACCCTTTATAAAACTTCTATTAAAAAATTGTTGAAATCCAGATGCAGAAAAGATCTTAGTCTGGATGCTTCCAGGAGAAGAAAATCTACTGTGAGAATCATCTAAGATCATATGATTGTCAGCTGCTTCAACCTTCTCTGTTATCTTCAATGTTTTTGATTCAAAATGCATGCATGGCAGTGGCCTTGAAGAGTCAAGAAGACCCAAATGTGCTCTGCCTTCAGCATCCTTGTTTCCCAATTGCAAATACTCATTTTGTGTTTTTTCCTTTGCTTTGCCAGCAACCATTTTAAAATTTGACCATAAATGTGCCATGGTGGAGGATTTTCCACTACTCGAGCAACCATCCAAGGACAAGTTAGGGCTCTTATAATTCTTCAAAGTCAGCTCTTCCACTTTAAGTGCTAAGTTAGTAGGCTCTGAGTTTGTACACAGCCTTTGAAAACGGTCCCGATTTACCATATTGTAACAGAACTCTCTTCCAGAGACAGTTTGAAGACTCATCTCAGGTGACTGCGGCAGAGACAATTGCTCAGGCCAATCAGAATCTTGGGAGACTTCTGGACCTGGTGTTTCAAGTGTTTTTCCATTGTCTTGTTGTGGTAGCTGATCACTTTCTATGTTTTTAATATGAGAAGCCTCGTTTGGAATACCAGTATCTGTGTTTTCAGTTGCTTCAGTTGTCCCCTCCATGCAATTTCATCAGGTTATTTAATCGCTGAAGACATATACACTGTGTAAGAAATAGGGATCCCAATAACAACAGAATAACCAAAGAATGTTTTTTCAGAAAGATTGATTAGAAGAAGATTTCAAATGGACGGCCATTTTGGATTTAAACTCAAGACTGGGAACGGCTACATAACAATTATCAGATAGGCAGAGACCCACCCCAATGAACTACTAAAAAAACAAGTACATCCATGCAATCAAAAGAAGAACCAAGAGCACTATGACCACTCTTCTTATTCCATTTGAGTAGGAAACCAATAACTTACTACTGGTCTGAAAAAACATTCTTGCCACCCAAAATTTCACTATGTTTGCTATTAATCCAAGTATAAAGAAATGCCGACATGGTCGAATCCAACAGGCGTAATCGAGGGCAACGCTATGATTACCAAACATAAAGGCCGAAGGGGGGAAGATTATCGTTACGCTTTGCAACAGCTACTTTTTTTCTTCTCTCCAATGTGATTGCACAAACGATTACAAAAAAATATTTTTTTTTAAGATTTAAGAACCTCAAATTCCTACCAATTTTGAGCCAATGGCGCCATTAACCAACTGCACCGTGTGAAGAAAAACCCTAGTCACCGTGCATACCTCGAGGCTCCGCAAGAACAAAATCGATCGCGGAGACGATTCCCGCTCGAACGCAAACGATTACCCTCAGATGTTGCAGCAAACAGATTCCCAAACCCAGACGATTGACGGGAAAAAAAAAACATAAACAAAAACAAATCGATCAACAGGATCCAACTTTCCAAACAGAAAAGCGAGTAAGGATTAGATGATTTCCAGATCAAAAAAAATACATTAAAAATGAGCGAAAACTTTACCTCGCAGCCAAAATCTCCCCATCCGCTTCCTCCGTCTTCAGTTGCTTTTAAAGCCCAGCGGAAGCGAATCACCCGACTCACTCTACTAACGGAAAATTGCATGGATTTCCCTCCAAATTCAAATTTTATAAATATACCCTCATAACTACGAAATTACCACGCTTTAATTTTTACATATTCGATCAGATTTCTACAAAGGAAACAAAATAAAAACATCAAATCCAATTCTTCCATCCAAAATGTTTTTTGGGTTGGAAATGTGAATAGAAACAAGGAAATGGAAAGATTGAGAACTCTTATACGAAGGAATTTTAGTTCTACATTAGTAGTTGAGGGGCAACTTGGTTGATTTATATTGTATCACAAGTATTGATGTTGTGAATAAATGTATAAGAAGAGGCTCTCTCTCTCACGTGTGAGTGCACAATGGATATAAATTCAGGGCCTGAATTGTACTACTCGCAAGGCAACTTGTGTGTGAACGCAACCTACGCATGTTGCACATCGAATGTCGGATCAATTATACCATTAATTGCTTCCCCTCTCCAGTGATAGATAGTCTTTAGGTTTCTTTTCTCTGCTTTCCTTTCTTGTGCTTCCCCTCTCCAGTGATGGACATGAAAGTCGAGAACAAGCCCTTCGTTTCAAAGACCTTTTCTATAATATTGTTAGTACAAAGAAAAAAACTAAGACAAAAAGCATTCATATGCTATTCTATTGCTAGCAATACAGTAAAGCAGGAATGTCATCCGGTAAGGCAGATTCTAGAAAAGTGCTTCTTCCGACAAAAGCTTAGAAAGCAGTTCATTCTTCCCTGACATAATTATGTAAGAGGGGCAAGTCTAAACCCTCTTAACTCTAACTGCGCATTCTCTACTCGTTTCTATCTTTGCCTTTGGGTTCTTTTCTCTGCTTTCCTTTCTTGTACTTTCCCTCTTTGGTAATAGATAGTCTTTTGGTGTAATTGATTCATCGATAACAATCTGTGTTTGATCAGTTTAACGGTTATGTCGTTATATTCTGAGAAACAGACGTTCTTTGTGAACTCTTATTCTGGAAAACATGACATCCTTCGTGACCTTTAAGCACCGTTGGAGGGGGACGAATCCTGAGATACCTTGCAATCGACTCTCGACAGTCAGCTACTCGACACTCGACGGCTCAGCTCGGTAACTCAACCACTCAACTCGACAATCGGTAACTCAGTCACTTAACTCTCTCGATAAATATTGTCAAACATTTTCTTTATCGTGTTAATTTACACAGATTTTGATGTAAAATCTCATTTATTAAGTAGTTTAGTGAAAAGTTGGAAATCCAGGTGAACAAGATTTTGATCAAAAATAAAAAAAAGGACAAAAACTACTGCAAATGCGTGACTCCTAGTCCTGAAGAGGAAGAGGGCCCCCTCGATGGGTGTGAAAAGACCAAGGAGGTATTTGAAAAATATCCTTTGGGACCTCCCTGCTATCAAGCCGACGTGGCTCCTTCGTGACCGCAGCGTGTCGGCCTCCCCCATGCATCGTCGCTCCAATAACGGCGGGCCCCTCCTGCCCGGTGGGGCCAACGCGGAGTCCCGAGGACGTGGAGGCTCACGTCCCATTGGCCAAAAGAACGGCCCTTCCTGCTGCGCTCTCTGCGAGGGGTACCACCGTACCACGCCCTCGTCAGCGAGGAGCCACCGCCCGGTGGGACCGGGAGACAGCCACCACGTGAAGCTGGTTCGCGGGAGGTGTGGGGCTGTCGGCCGGGAGGAACGGACCCGGAGCTTGAAGTCCACGTGAAAAAAGATCCAAATGGCATTTGAGAATTTTAAGGTTCTATGAAGGAACGGTTAAACTATTAGAAGCGAACAAAATCCGCATTCGTTCGTGGTTATCTTGATAGACACGAATGGGTTCGACTGCTGCAATTTTATATGCAGCACTGTGAGCTCTGTGTTGCGTCCTTTGTGAGATTCATTCTCTCTCACTGGCTATTTTCTCAGTCCTTTTAATTTGCCTGGCAGTTGCCAAGTGCCACCTCTCGTTGCTCTTCCCAAGACGATCGAAAGGTCTACAGGGTACTTCGTGAAGAAGCCTCCAATCCGCTGGCCTGTGGCCCTGAGCCCCTCTGAGCCCCTTCGCGCCAGGGGCGAAATAATGGCCGCCAGTGAGTTTGATCGTGGCTACTGGGCCACGAGGTTGCTCGCTTGTGGCCACGACCGAGGCCGCCTGTAGGCGTGGCCGAACCAATCCGCTGGCGAGAACAAGCGCACTTGCAGGCGCAAGGTGCACGCCCATGAGCGAACCTGCCCAAGCTAAAAAAACATAAAGTGAAAACAGATTATGAAAAAATATATAAATATATATACACGAATCCGATATCATAAGAGAGTCCGGATATCCGGATCACTTTTAGACATTCAAAATACGAATAGTAATTTTTATTATTTATTTATTTATTTTTATTTATGATTTAACTATTTAATATTTCATTTTTAAGATTTACAGAATTATAGCATTAAGTAAAAAAAATTAAAACAAAAAAATTTAAATATTCACAGGGTATGGATTGTTATAAATATATAAATATATATATATATATATATATATATATATATATATATATATATATATATATATATATATATATATATAATTTTTGATATCTTATACGTCTTATAATGCGTGACTCGTCCGTGATAGAAAATTCGAAACGCTCGAAAGTGTTTTAGACAATCGAAATAATAACAGTGTCATTTTTTATTTTTTATTTATTTTTTTTCTTACAGTTAAACTGTTTAAAATTTTTTTTAGAATTTAGGAGTAGGTTATAGTATTAAACATAAAAAAAATTTAAAACAAAAAAAAATTAATTACTCATAGTATGTCAAATAAGAAGTATGAGATAACAATCTATCACTCCTGAATAACTAATTTTTTCATTTTAAAATTTTATATGTATTTAATAATATAACTCCATCCTTAAATAAGGAAAAAAATCTTAAATGACTTAATTATAAATTAAAAATAAAATAAAAATAAAAAGTAACGTTGTTATTATTTTGGACGTTTAGAATACTTCCGGGCACTCTAAATCTTCTATGCGAATGAGTCATATAATTATGAGCAGAATATCAAAACTACTATATATATATATATATATATATATATATATATATATATATATATATATATATATATATATATATATATATATATAGACGAAAATGATATAATGTGTGACCCATGCTGCGCGACCCGTGTGTGACACTCGCGATCCACCGTCGTTGCCACCGCCTCAGGAGCAATCGATGCACCCCTCGCGGGCGCTCCGTTCGGTGGCGGATTCTGATTAGATAGTGGCCAGAATCCGACAAATTTGGTCAGAATCCAGTCAAATCACGATCGGAGACCGGCCAAGGAAGGACTAGCGTCGCACGACGATCCTTCCTTGACCAGTCTCTGATCGCGATTTGATCATAATCCGGCCCAATCAAGGTCAACAGTGCATGCGTGCCCGATTGCGGGCCCGATTTCGACCGAAATTTGATCGAAGTCCGGGCCCTGATCGGTCAGAAGGTGGTGCTTGCCAGTCGACCGTCGGATTCCAATCGGACAAGGGGGGCGCGGTGGTTTGTTGGCGGCGTGCTAAGAAGGAACGGGACGGTGGCACTGTATATTCTCACATTTGGACGGTTCAAATCTGGTGCACGATTGTGTGATAGACGGTGGATCACGTGTTGCTCATGAGCGCGCACGAATTCGTCGCGCAGTATATCATATCTCGATAAATAGATAGGGTTTGATATATACTGTTAATTTTATCTTGCTTATCCCATGTACATCTAGTATTATTTTTTTCTTTTACTTTTCAATTTTTTAAATTTAAATATTATACTCTTAACCTTTAAATTTAAAAAAAAAATCGAAAAAAAATGTAAGTAGGGATTTAAATAGATTGATGATGACATTAGAGATGCCTTGCTGATTTTGAGTCATCTCGTTTTTTCTTCTCCTTAGACAATGTATTTATCTTAATAAAATATATTATATTATATTATAATCATTAAATAGTCTTTAAATCTTGAGATTATATCTAACTAATATATCAAATAGAATAGTGAAAAATAAGACATAAATATTTAATTTTTAGAGATTCATTTGATTTAATTAAATAAAATTTGATAATAATTTAAGTCGGTATAAAAATAATAAAAAAGATACACTGCCACCACTAAGAAAACGTAAATATACAAAAATGCCCTCACCTCTCTAATTTATCTTGGCGAAACAATTCGGGGAGATGAGGGCTTTTTAGTCATTTAATGTTGCCATCGTCTAAGAGCTGAACCGGCTCGTCTTGAACCCGGTTTTCTGCCTCCCTTGCCGTCTCGTCTTTGCACTTCTCCCTTCTCTTCCTCTGTCGCCGCCGCAGCCGGTGCCGCAGCTGCTTCCTCCGTAGCGCCGCCTTCTCATCGGTCTTTCTCCACCTAGATCTCCTTCCGTTCTAGGAACGAATTTTTGTTCGTTTTCTTGTCGATCTCTCTGCTTTGACGTCGTGGAGTTCGTCGTCGCTCGCACGCGGCTCTCGCCTTGGTAGCCCTATCGATCGATCCACTCCAGGCTGGAGATGTTTGAGATTTCGAACCAAGGTTTTGTATAGGAGATTTGTTTTCTTGTGTGTCGGTGGTTCGGGCATTACTTGGGAAATTAGGGTTTCGGTTGTTTCTCGAAGATGCCGAGGAGTTCGCGTCACCGTTCGCACCGTTCGCCTAAGCGCTCGAGTGAACGTTCTGATCCCTTGGAGGGGGAGGGGGAGAGTCTCCGAGAGAGGAAAACCAGAGAGGAGGAGAACGTCGGGACTTCGGGACCCAGTGTTTCTAGGGATCTGGAGCTGGAGAAATGGAGATCCATGCATGAGCATTCCGGTAAAGATATTTTGAACAGTAGCAATGGAGATCCTTCCAGTGAGAAAAAGCGTAAAGCAAGAGGGAACGAGGAGGTGGTGGTTGCTGATCGGTGGAACGGCGGAAAGGAGAATGATGAAAAGAGGTCAAAAGGTGAGGATTTTGGTCAGTTGGTGCTGGATAAAAGTTCAAAGGTAAAGGCTATTGATTCTAAGAATAGGTCAAGCAGAAGGTACGATGGTGCATATGAAAGGGACGAGGATCGTGGAGGGAGAAATGACTCCATGAAGGGGAAGCCTGAGAGAGTTTCAAGTCAGAGAGAGGTTACTTATTATTATAAGGATGGAAAGGAGAAGGAGAATAACAACGATCAGGAGGTCCAAGATTCCAGACATGAGAAGCCAGAGGATTTACACAGTCGGAAACATGGTTCTAGGGATCTGTCAAGCACTGAAGAACTTGCATTGAAGAAGAATGCAAAAATCAATGGTAAGTGTGAGCACAAACCTTTTCCTTATTTAATGGCATATAGACCTTACTCTGACAAATGTAACAATTAACTGATTAGGGAGATGCACGTTGTGTGATAGTTTCTACAAACTTGTAATCAAAGTACATCACCTAATTAGATACTGACATTTTGGTTAATACAACAGTGTTTTCTATTGTTATCAATTTTCAACCTTAGATTCCTGCCTGAACTTCCAAGGAAAATCAGCATCATTATCTTCACTATTTGTCTATATGAAACTAAATATGAACAGTTTGTGCCTTGTTGTTTGTCTGTTGATTTTTGATTGATGTTTAGGAGTAGCAAAGGCATACCAGTAGTTTAGCTATTTGGATTTTATACCCAACCTTTTCTAAAATTACACAATCAGTAGTGATGGTGAATGCCCATTCATAGGATCGGGGTCTGAGTGTAGGCATCTATCATGGGCAGAGATAGATGAAGCGTCTAAGTATTAAAGTTCCTCGAAACCTGACATCCTGTCAAATTTTGTTTAGAAATCATTTTTGTTGAACTGTTAGTTGATGTGAACATGATCTGAATGAGTTTATAGAAGCAAATTATTGCTTTATAGCTTGATGATATTTAATAAATCACGTGTATCCAAATAACAGCTGAACATATCTTGTTACTTGAAGTTTGAACATCACTCTGATGTAAAGGATTTGGATAAATGTTGGACTAGGGAGCCTAGAGTTTTTCATATAATGCTTGAGGTAGCGCCATTTGAAATTATCAAGCTCAATTGTATGTTGCCATTCTTGAGCTGTTCCTTGTATGAAATTTTCATGCTTCATTATATATAAATTAAAATTTCCATTTGCTCATACAACATGTTCCAACATGTGAATTTTCTATCTTGCACCAAGTGATATCAAGAGAATAGGTTATATGTGTATAAATTGGGTGAGAAGTCATTCTATGGCTTTGATTTCAGTAAATGTTGCTTTTGGAGGTGATAATGCATATCCATGTGTGCGTTTATAAGTCACAAGTAGCAGAGGAAATAGTATGCTGTTGTTATCTACCTAATGGTTAACTGTATTTCAATTTCTTTACACAATTAAGAAAGATAACTTAATAGAATGCTATTTCCATCATGCTTGCTCCTTTGATTTTTGGAAGTTAGATGTAGATGCCGTACAAAAGATAAGCAACTTCTAATGATTTCTCTGTTAACTGAATTGGAGATTAGCAATATATATATATATATATTCATTTTGTGTCTGTCGCAATTTAGATATTAGTTGCATACAAAAATGCAATTTGATTGTCGGATGTTTTGAACTTATCTTTTTAGTTTTCATTGTTTGACATTGATCTTCTTTTCCTATAATAATGCCATATTCGTTAACTATATTGATCCACTGCTATCAGGATCTATTATGAAGTTTCATTGTTCATTTGTGTGATTGGTAAAACAAATCTTTTTTTTTTTAAAAATTATCATTATCTTTTGAAGTCATGCTTGCATTTTCAGTAATATTTATGGATGGGCTTATCTTTCATATTTTATCATCTGCCTTGTGTTTTCTTTTTTCCTTTTTGATGTCATTTATTGTGTCGTATTTTGTGATATAATATACAGAAATACACATTACATGCTCATATTTTAGTGCTTTATCATGAATGTTATCATCTAATATATTTTGATTGCATTTTCCATCTATTTTGTAACAGAAAGGCAAGTTCAGGAAGTGTTACTAAGTGCCGAGATAGAGAGGAGACCAGATAAACACACACGGAGGGATGAGAATGAAGATAGAGATAAATGGTTGGAGGATAGTAGAGACTTTGATGATAGAAGACTTTCTTCTAGAGATCATAGTCGGAACAAAAGCTATAAAGATGAAAGGCACGACAACACCAAGTACAAAGGTAAATATAGGATTGACAATGACAGAGATCAGAATCACCATGATGAGAAGAACCAAGATGAATGGTCATCCAAAGATCGCATGAGTGATAAATCCTACAAATTCAGAGATGAAAACAAATTACAGGATAGACATAAGAAGACTAAACTACATGACACTGATCAGGATGGTACTTTTGTCGATGTTGTTGACACTAAGCTCAAAGATAGCAGGAGGAAAAGGTATTCTGATGAAAAAGATGAAATTAGTGACTTAAAGCTGAGAAGCACAAAAGAGCGTTATGAAGTCGAGAAAACTGCATCAAGTGTCCATAGGACTAGTTCCCACAATGGTAAACCCAGATCAGCATATTGTCATACTGAGAAGGTCGATTCAAGTCCAAAGAACAGACAGTTTAAAAGCTTTACCAGCTCCAGTGCACATCCTGATAATGATCAAAACAGGTAGTTATTGTTGTTCTAATCTCACTAAGAGTTGGAGAGTTTTGAGTTCTTTTGTCTCTAAAGATAATTGAACAAAAGAATATCCAGGTCTCTATGCATTTCCCCTGCTATATAAACAATAAATGCTGTACTAAGATGGAATATCATAAAACATTTTATGTTTGAGCTTTTCTATTGAATTTGGCTGTATCACTAAGATGTGCCAGCTATTTGAGGTTTTGAGTTGAATTTAATGAATTCTTTTTTGGGAATCTCCTTTTTTATCTTTATAATGCACAAGTTTTATTGTCAGTGGCAACATCTGTGGTTTATTTAATATCCTGACCTTCTAGTTTGACATTAGCAATCATCTATGTGGCATTTGTTGGAATTTCATCTTAAGTTAAGATATAATTTAATAGCAGTATACTACATTAGTTGGTCTGATTTTTCACTTTGCTAGAAATTATCTCAGGTTGCCTGCAATAGTTAAACAAGTGATTGGGAGATAATGGCTTGTCATCTAGTTTCGTTTTGTGGAAAATGATTTATATAGCCAAGTCAAATGCTTGGAACATTATTGTTTTCTGTTTAGTCCATTACTTAACTGTCATTTACATTTGGGTGATGCATATGATTTGGTGGTTGCCTTTTTTCATCTTAGCTGTACTTAATTATATCTTGTGTTTCGTTTAGCCCTTCAGGAGTCTGAAAATGTGTCAGTCTAGATTGGACTGATAGATTTCAGCCTTATGAACAACCCAGCCTATGGTAACTGTTACATGATGTAGTAACTGAGGCCTAGTTTATGCGCGGGAATCAATGTCAACCTGGGTTAACCTGCTTAATTTTTTACAGCCACAAGGCTAAGATCTTGTTGTGGTCTTGTTGTCTTGGCTCTGTTTTCTATATATTTTTTCTTCCTCACTACATGTTTCCACTAAATTCTTTAATATGAGTTATTAATTCTCCTTTTTGTTTTTAGGGATACATCAAAGCATGAAGAATCAATTCACAGAATTTCAGAACATGAAGAAAGACGTTGCTCTGCAGTCTCCAAAGGAGATGGTATAACTTCTTCAGGACTTCGTGACAGGGATGCTGCTCCTCGATCAGGGAAGCTAACTATAAAGGATGACATCCATTCAGGTGAATTATCAGTAGAAACTTTTGCCTCTTCATAGTATGATATGATTGCTGCATCAGATGATTTTAGTTCATCAAATTTGTCAAAGGGAAGATTTGTTTCATCTATGGCCACTGATTTTCAGGAAGATCATCTAAATTTGAAAGACCTAGGAAAAGCCTTGATGCTGAAATGGTACAAAGGTCTGCTAAATACAAAGACAGAGGAAGAGGAAATGATGTATCCCAGGCTGCTGCTTCTGCTAGGGAGTCAACGCCCATTGGGTCATCATCTATTTACAGAAGTGGGTATATTCCAGACTGTTCACCTAATCACATGCATCCTCCACTACCTACAAGGGTCGGGATTGACAGCCCTTCAGTCTTGGGTCCATATCAAGATGATAATAGAGCAAATAGTAGTGAACGTAGGTCTTATAATTGTTACAACAAACAGACAAGTGATCTTGGAATTGGAAAGGGACATGGAAATGCATGGAAAGGTGCCCCAAATTGGCCTTCACCAGCTACAAATGGTTTTCTTCCCTTTCAGCATGGGCCACCTCCTACTGGATTTCATCCAACAATGCCTCAGTTTCCACCTCCTCTTATGTTTGGTGTTAGACCTATGGATTTAGCCCATAGTAGCATTTCGTATCATATGCATGAGATGGCTGAGAGATTTTCTGGTGTTAGCCGGCCAATCAGTTGGCATAATTCTCTTGATCAATTATGCCAACCTCCAATGCAAATGTGGGACAGAACCAATGGTCTGTTGGGTAATGAGACACCTACCTATGGAAGGCAAGAATGGGATGAGAATGGCCAGCTAATAGGCAGTAGAGGTTGGGGAATGGGTTCTGAAATGTGGAAGGATCAAAACATCAAAAATCTGGAAACTCTGGCACTGAGAAAGGAACAGGGATCTTCAACACATTCTCCAACTGATGAAGTAGTCCAGTCAAAATCTTTGCCAACTGAAAGCATTGACGAAAAGCGATCTAGTGATACTGCCACATTTAAGAATGAGATGAAATCTCCTCAAATTGTTGAATCCAAGAATACATCCAAGCTCTCTTTTGTTTCAGACAATAAGAAAGCAAATTATCCTGCCATTTACCTTTCCAGGATTGATATCTCATCTGATCTTGCGGGTTTGGAGATGTACGAGAGGTGCTCATCTCAAATTGGAATATTGGATATCAAAGATGTCGGCAGTTTAACTTCCCATGGATGCTTCCAGGTACGGAGTATACTACTTGCATTGGCATATTGATAAGAAAGTAGAATCATGAGCTGAGTTGGTTTTATGGTTGATTCTGTTTCAGATGAATACATATGGCAACAAAGAGAAAACGAAAAGTTCTATTTTGAAGTCATTCTTTCCCACTGCAAAAGATGATATATTCAAGGTATATCTTCGCCCTGTTAAAATTTCATGCCAGTAATTCATATGGAAATATAGTCATTCACAAATGATGAACTTAAGTATTTTTCCTCGAGAAGAGTTTTCCCATCAATTTTGTCCACCTCATTTCCCAAGACTACTGGTGTTTTATTTGTCTATGTCGACACGAATAGAAGCTTATGTTCCAGATACAATTCAAACTAGAATTTGGTTTCATTCTGAACCTAAATTAGATCCTATAACAAAAGACTAGGTAGCGTTCATTTAGAACAGATGACAGAAAGCTGATCAATGTCAGTTTATGTGCTCAAAGCTGTCCTGGTTGGCTTGGCCTTCCAATCTTCCTATGCCTATGCATTTATGGTCTTTTTTCTTTACAGAAAGCCATGCTCATGTATCGGAAGCACAGCGGAAGATTATGCGTGAATCACGCAGCGTTACAGACAGAGAGTTCGGAAGAAACTGAGCCTAAAAAAGCTTCAGAAAATGAGGCGGCACGGAGTGGCAATGATTTGGCTTCCTTGGAGATATTAGCTATATCCGCTGATGATGATTCTGCTAATAACATGTTGGTTGACAATGCCATTCTATCTGCTGAGGATCCAAACCTTGGATCTGCTGTCATTTCAGATGCGGTCGATCCCTATAACAATGCTCCCGAAACTAATCAGACTGCTCTAGCCAGAGAGGAGGATACTGCAAGTGTAAGTCGGATACCTAATTTTGACGAAAATACACATTGAACGTTATTAATTTTCTAGCTAATGCTATCGCCTGCCATGGTTTTTAGTGTTTTTGTTTTCACCTTGAATGTGCATTTGCCGTGCTCCATTCTCGGCCTTTTCCCCCTTCTCTTTGTTACATCTTTTCTCTTTTCCATCTTTCATGAGTGATTTTATTTTACTCGCTTTTACTCGGTATTTAAGTTTTTATCGGAGAGTAAATCTTTTTCTTTCACATCTCATGCCCGATTTTTTATTTTTTTTTAAGACACTAAAAATTGACGTGCAATCTGCTTTCTTTTTGAGTTTTATGAACAGTTCTTTAAGTTTTGAGACTAAATTTCATTGCTTCCGGTTGAGATTTTTTTTTTCAAGTTTCGCATTCAAATTTATGAATTCCTCGTCTCATATACGATATCTTAAATTCTAAACCGAATGTTTGTTGCTTTCAATTAGATTGGGTTTGGTTGATATTTTTCCAAATGTATATATTTTGTTTTTTTTTAAAAAAATTCGAATAGGTCCATTCGTTTTAGATTTATTTTATTTTTCGGAAAGAGTTAGTTTCATAATGGTGTCAAAATATTTCCTGTAGTTTCATAATTATTATTTTAACTTCTACTCTTTATAAATGTCAGTAATTTACTCGGGTCTCTTGTAAATAATGTGAGTATTTGAGTGAACGACGAACTAGGTTTATAAAAGTGTGAAAGGTGTCAAATAAAATATAACGTTATAGGGGTATCTTAGTAAAACCAAGTATGATAGTAATATAAAGGCTTCTCTGATATCTAATCGAGCTAATAATTTGTGTTTCGGGTTATAATGCAATGATAAAAAGTGGGACGGACATCTTACGAAATCAGAATTTTAAATTTTATTTATGATATATTATATATGAGGAGTTTGAAAATTTTATAATGTTGGATTGTTTATCAAGATGGATATATATGTATTTTTTGATTTATTTTGATGATCAATAAAAATTATTTATAAAGTTGGACAAAGATTTAAAAAATTTATAATATTTTAATTTTTGCAGGATTGTACCGATCAAATGTAAAAATTGGATTTTCAAAAAAAAAATACATCTAATAATTAAAGGGTTACATGGCAGATGAAAGTTAAAATTTGCTCATTAATGTGGCTGTGGCGGATGTTAAGTAGTTTTACATGGCAGTGAAAGTTAAGAAGCAGATAGATGTGGCAAATTAAAGGGTTAATAGTTAATTGTAGGTGGATTGGCTTGATCTCGACTATCTTGGTCACCTTACCTCTATCTTGACTATTTCAACTTTGACCATTTCGGTTACTCGATCTCTATCTTGGCCCTCTCGATCTTGATAAGCTCGGTCACTCGATCAATCTCTCGGCCCTATTGACCTCAACAAGCTCAGTCACTCGGTCTATTTCTCGGTTTTACCAACTTCAACAAGCTCGCTCACTCGGTCTATTTTTCAATCATTCTGACTTTGACAAGCTCGGTCACTCAACCTATCTCTTGATCCTTCCGATCTCGATCATCTTGGTTACCCGACCTCTGTCTGGGTCATTCCGACCTTGACCATCTTGGCCACTCGGTCCTTGTCTCGGCCATTTCGATCCAATGGCAGTATACATGTGTCCGGGCTAAAATGGTTTAACCAAAAATCTACCTGGGCTATAATAGAAATTCTTATTATTTTTTTAATTTTTTCACTTGCATCCTCTTTTTCATCTTATGCAATTGTGAATGGGCCCCCGAGCTAAAGCCCGGGTAGAAGTATGTGTGGCTCCGCCCTTGTATCTATTTATATTTTCTTTTTAATATACATTTTTTAATAAGAGAACAATATAATATTTATCTTTAATAGGGCTAATGGTTAAGGGAACAATATAAATTGAAAAAAAAAATAATAGCAAGCTTCAAAACTTGTTGCGGCGGCTATAACTGAGAAAATGATTATAAAATAAAACTCAATTGCTAAATTGAAATAAGAATAGAAAGGAAATGAGATAATCTTGGACCTATAATGTTGAACAACTTTAAAAATAGATCCCAACTGAACAATCTCTGTTACCGTTATGAGATTGAGTGGCTCCTTGATGCGTCGAACGACAAATATAAGAAAACTTTTTTTTTATTTCCATCGAACCATGTAAATAGAGTTTTTATTAAATTTGGATTATATTAGCTTTAATTGTTAGGTTGGATTGGGCTGTTATACTAGACTGGATTGACTCCACTCTAATTACTGAATATATTAATTGTTGGGTATATTGGCTCTCATTGTGGAGCTGGGCTGAAGCCCAGTGCAGCCCAGCCTTGCCTACGCCCCTGTTTCGATCTCAATTCTGTCTCTCTCCCTCTCGGTCATTTCTATCCCAGAAGATATCAAAAGCTCTCAAGCATGTGAGACCTATCAAAGAATTAGTGTAGTTACAAGGTTGTCAGATTTGGTTCCCAGGATCTCCTTGTGTCTACGCCTACGATTAAAAGGTAAAAATAATCAGTACTACTGAGCCACAGGCGATTACGAGATTGTCAAATTTGATCCCCGAATACCACATGTCGAGACTACTTGACAATGATTGTCAGAGCTTGTCTCCTCGGTCATGATAGGAGTCTGCCCTCATGCCAACGTGGAGATTCCCTCTTGTGAGTATAGAATTTCTCTCACAGGTATGAAGATATCTCTCTGGATTCCCAGCTACTTCATACACTTCTCCTCCTTCTCCTCCTTCTTTTACTGACTTGAGCGTCGAAGTAGTCTAACAGAAATCCTCGACACCCTACTAATCCGTTCACTCAACTTTTCTTTAAGTCCCTTCGCCAACCAGAGTGGCAACATGTGAGGTGGCAGATTCTTGATTGGTGGTTTGACCGTTCACGGGATCCAACCGGAACACTCATATATTGTATAAATTTATTATTTTTTTAATATAGACTTTGAACAAAAGGTTGTCTTAGCGGCCATCTCATTCACAAAATCAAACCAAACTTATTCCAAGTAGAGGTAGAGCAAAATGCTTTGGTCAATAAGGCCAAATGAACAATAGGAAAGATCTGATACATTCAGCATTCTATCAATCTCAACAAAGTTCTTTTACAGATAAGGCCATCTTATTAAATCTCAACAAAGAAAAGATCTTTACAGCTAAAAATATACCTTCTATATGATTCTTACAAGATACATTGTCCTTCTCTTGCAGTAATGTGAAAGGAAAATACATAGAACATGGTTGAACTAAAATAACTAAACAGAGAATGAAATCCCATTGCTTATTTATATTACAGTGAACTTTGAGTGACTGCTTGGCTGACCTCTCCATGTTTAGAACCCGCAAGACGGACCGACCGACCAACCAACCAACTAACAGTGATATGCTATCAACTAGTTTGTGTTGAAAGTATGAACATTGCAAAATTCCAAGGCCCCCCTAGAGATGAATCAACGACAAAGCCAAAGCTGCCCAAAGAAGCACCACCATCGGAACAAATGAAGTAAATCTCGACCGAGGGCTACTATTCGGTAGCCATGGGTATGCATCTGGAGGAGGCATGACACAGTTGTCGCCGTTGAAGTATACGCGCCTTGGAAAGGCCCATCCTTTCGCGAAAGTGAAGCTTGGTTCCTTTCGGAATAGAAGCTCTGACTGTGCATTTCCATAGGGTCCAGCTTCCATGAGCAAGTCGTTGTAGTATTTGATACCCCAGAGCATGGCAGTATCATCTGTGTCGCAAAGCAACCACTCGACGAGTATGATTATAAAGATAAACCAACACAAAGCAGAAACTACTACCTCACAGGGATATTATAACAACATTAGGCATTCAGCAATTACCAAACTCAGGAACAAACAGAGATACTTTACAAAAGACATGAACATCAATCAGTTCAACAAAATAAGATTAGGGAGAAGTAGCTTGCTTACTTACTTATGTCTCCATATGGGGTTATGGACTTGTAATTGAAACTGAATAGCTGAGTGAGATTGTCAAAGTTTGGATGCTGTACGACTAGGTTCCACTGGGTGTAGTTCATGCGGTAATTGAAATTTGTTATCGCGATCTTTACACGCCAATACTCTTTGTAGTTGAGTTTTACATGCCAATGCACTCTTATCGGGCACATATGTGATGTGCACTGGACCAATGGTGCATACCCACTTTTGCTAGGATCATTCACTGCAGAAGCTAAGTAAGGTGAGTCCGCCCTGTGGCAATCAGCAAAAGAATGTCGTTACACAATCGACGAAAATGTAATAACTGACAGTAGAAGAGAATCATCTTTAAACTCACTCGACGCAACTACCAGGCTGGGTCAGGTTGTTTTGGCATCCACAGGAGCATGTCGGGCAGTTTACTATTGTATCGTTGTAAAAAGATGAAAGTGATACACAGCATGTAGGTGTCTTCTGCGCAAGAAACTGTGAGTATGTACAAGTAATGTTCCATGTCTCTGCAATCAAACAATGAAAGAGTATGTAAAGAATTGGAGAATTACTGTCTGAAATAAATTCTTAAGATCCAAAAGTCATCTTCTGATAGTTATCAAAGGAACCATGAAGGATATGATCAGAAACAAAAAGAATGACAACTTACTCAGGGCATGGGTTTTTCTCCTTCCATCCGATGTTAAAAATGTGCTCGGGGATACATCCTTTGCTGGTCCACATGTATATCCTGGGCCTGGAGCTCTCAGGGTGAAGTTTTTCGGCGCACGGACAGTCTTTTTAGATGTGCCGGCTAGACCAGCACTGAGCTGGAATGAACTTGCAGCATTGGCCGGATCCTGAACCCACGAACTAACAACTCCTCCCTTGCAGCAGTTAGCAATCTGCAAGTTGTATGGAGTACCGGGGAGCAGGTCGACAATCGTTGGGGTCTTCTTGCAACAATGCGGTATGTTTCCTTTAAATTTCGAGCAATCACCCTGCTCAGTTGCCTGTGCTCCTACCATAGACCAAATGACCTCCTTTTTTGCCCATGTCCATCCCAGATTCCAGCCAGGTGCTTGGATGTGACGATACTGCTGGTAATTGTACATTGTAACGACAGCCTGAAATACCAACACCAAGATCAAAGTTCAAAGTTCAAATCTTCAATACAAGTTGCTTACATCTAAAATTCATTTCAACAAGCTTTTGGTGTGTTGCTGAAGAAACTGCAGAACAGATCATAAGACTTTTGATAATGTTGAAAAGCACTTACAACATAGCCATCAGGTGTCCACTGCATAATATCCCATTTAATTGTTATGTTCCCATTGGGATCTAGGGAATCATAAGCTTCTGCAAAACAAAACAAAACCAAACCAAACCTTCAGCATGAATCTGCAGAGAGAGAAAGATATATGGAATGACAAACTATAAGACTATGTTTAACATGTGGTCACTGAAGATGTTCGATTAATTCATCATTCAAAATAAAGTTTTTCAACTCATCTAAATTAGGTTCCAGTGTAGTTCCTACCTTACTCCATGATCAAATAATGCTTGACTAATTTATTCTATGAACCAAATGATGCATTCTCTTTACACATATGGAAACAATCTGCACTAATTATGGAAGGGGGCAGCAGCGTTCATCAAGAGTTTTTGAACAAAAAAAGTTTGGAAATTGTAATATTTTCAGCATCACTACTTCTCCAATGAAGGAAGCCAGCCATGCAAGAGTTGAACCTTTGCGCCTTAAAAACCCACGTAACAATCAGTGAAAAAAGATGGTGCAGTCTACAGAGCCTGTAAGAACAGCGATCATTTTGCCAGTAATGAATCGTCGTTCTAATCTGTACTTAACAAACCACATAAAAGGGAAAGGCGAAAAAGTTCCCCCCTTTCCCGAATCGTCAACACAGAGATGCACCAATCGGCAGCTAAATTTGGCACCGGAGACCCAAAATCCGAGCAAATTGAACAGAAAGGGCACGAAGAGAACTGAGTCTGCAAGAAATGGAGGCAACTCGACGAGGGCTCACCTACGATAGAAGCCAGAGAGGAGAAAACCAAAAAGGCAACCAGGGAAAAGGCCAAAGGCCGCATCTTGGCTGTGCACCTCCTAGTGGCGGAAGAAGAGGGGGAGGCGGAAGGCAGTCCCTAAAGTCGCCGAGAGCGGACAAGCCCCTCGAGCTCTGCAACTCAACGCGGCAACAATGGCGATGTAGAGAGAGAGAGAGAGAGAGAGAGAGAGAGACCAAAGCCAAAGGCGGAAACTGAAAGCCTCCTTATTATCGTGGAGAAAAGCTCGCATAAACCTTTTGTCCACACACTCTCCACTTTTTAACTGAAAAAAAAAAGAAAAAAAAAAGAAAAAAAAAAGAAAAAAAGGCGAAGAAAGCAGAGTGAGTCAGACCTGGAAGGCTTCATGGGTGATGTGGCACCTCACGAGCAGGACCCCACCGTGGCAATTGCAGGGGTGACTCAGCAATACAAGGTTTGTGGGTTAACTTCCAAATTCACCCCGAGGTTCATTTTATTATCATTTTAGCCCAACATAATAAAAGAAAAAAAAATAGTTGTTTTTTAATAAATAGTTTATTCAGGTTGTAACTTGTAAAGCTCATTCAAGATTCTTCTTCTCGTTATCTTACAGCTGGAAAAAATAATAATAAGTCTAAAATATATTCACAAATTACAAAAGTCAAACACTTCGTGCTCTTCGATACATTCAAATCCACGCGGTCCGCACGTCGTTTTTTTTTAATTTTTTTAGAAATAAAAAAGTATGCAATATTTTTCTTCAGATATGTAAATATTATTAATTTTTAAATATCATAAATATTACGAAGATAGACTTTTATCTTGATTCGTTTATTAAATAAATTTAAAAACATTAAACATGAGCCTCTTTATTATTATTTTTTAAGACGGAGGGAAAATAAATTAAGTTTAAAGAAATATTGATTTTTTTTTTGGTATTTTCATCTTTTTGTTTGTTAGTATCTAGACAGGAGTGTTAACCAACAAAAGAGTAGAAGTGTTCATGGGTAACAGCACACGAACAGCTCGAATGCACACTACTTTTTATTTATTTATTTATTTTGGATAGCTTGCAGCACATCATCCAACAAAATAAAAAATATTTTTGCTTTCAATAAGAATTAAAAAGAAAACTAGTGGAATTAATTAATTGGATGGAATTTCAAATGCATGGAGGAGTAAAAAGGAAGATGCTGTGAAGGTCGTACATCAGCCTATGATGTGATGTCCCTTAACTTATTCTTCCATTAAATCTTATGGAAGATTATATTGCTAGAAATATTCTTGTCACCTCAAATTTTCCATTAAATTAATTGATTGACAATGCTCATAAGTTAGAGAATCACCTAAATTATATATTAATATTAGATTTATATGAAGACCAGAAATCGTTAAGAATATTGACATGAAAAACAACAACAAAAACAAAGTAAAAATTGGCATCAAAGGAATAAAGATTTTAAAACAACAAGTGATTGCCAGTGACGCTTAAACGAAAGATAAAAAAAACACAATCCATAGGGTAAAAATGAGTCATTACTCATTAGTCAAAGGGTAGAAAATAGCAGTGAACCATGGAACTTCAACCGAGACATTGTCCACAAGAAGTGATATAATAATAATGCATGATCAAGTCTTTACCAATAGATGCAGAGTTTAAGCAGACGCAACAACAAATTGCATTCCTCACTTGCTGCCGCCATCGCCAAACAGGAAACCAAGGGAAGAGCCTCCGCCTGGAGCAGCTTGCACCTTCGTTGAAGGGCGTTCCTGCATGGTGAGGAATTCACAATGAGCTCCAAAATGTAGATTGAACGACATTGACTGAGCCCGGAAACTTATTTATAATCGAGAAGCCAGTAGACTACAAATAACTAGCAAACTGATTACTAAACTGATTTAAAAAATAACTAGCAAACTGAAGTATTGTTTAAACAATGTATGGAAACATAAGAGGCATATTCCTCAACAATTAACTATGGACTTTAAGTTGTGCAACAATTGTGAACAGAGTTTCCTACTAGAGGGAAACTGAAGGGGAGAGTGGAAGGGGTAGGGAAAGGATATTGACCTTGTGCAAATGCACGATGTGCAATCTCGACATTTCAAAGTCAAGCTCATTTTATGAGATTTAAACTTCCATATCAGAGATGGTTGCTTAGCCTGCATATGCACTTACCTAGCTCGCCTAGGCATTTGAACAGCCTTGAGGTGCCTTATATTACATATGCAATGTGATGGCTTATCTAAAAGCCTAAGCAACTACATATTCTGCAAATGTGGTCGCCCTGACCACTTGCTGTTAGAACCATACTGTTCATAATTTGGATGTGTGATCTAAATATGGATCCAACCCATTAAAATTACTCAGCATGTCAATAAACCTAAACCCTCAGATTAAACCCAACCTATCCAAAACTAAACACAACCCATTATCAAAAATAAGGTAAATTTTTTATATGAATGGAGAGACTGGAAGAGTGAAAGATGGTGTAAAAGAAGATATCATCCTCCTGGAGACTTAAAAATGACACGAAGAGTGGAGCAGAGAGTGACTAATAAAAAGTCTTTCCAAGTGGAAGTCATTGCCCTCATCAATTACTAAACTTCTGCGCTCCTCTCTTCATCAACGTTGATCTTACAACAAATGCTCATTTCAAAATTTTAATTGTTGTAACAAATAAAATAGGTAATATTCAAAATATTGTTGATCACGTTAATATGCCAAAACTATATTTTACATATTTAGGATGTATAGCTTGAAATTAGGTAGGAACCTTTCTTAATTTATTTTATATTTTTAAAATTGTTTTTACACTTTACGATAATGATTCACAAAATGAACCAAAGTTGACAACACTGACTCAACCTCACCACAAAAGATGCCCCCATTGGGTCACCATCACTTTCTTCTCACCCTTTCCAGAAAACCTTGCATATCATAATACATTAATCTTGTATTTTAACAAGGAATTCTTTGGCATGTAAAATTAAGCCGAGGTACCACTGAATAGAAAACTAAAGAAGTGTTTGTAGTGAACATATTATTTAGTGTGATCTCAAAAGAGAACAGAATTTACTCGGATTGGGTTACGTTTGTTCACATGTAGACAATTCACAGAAGAACTTGTTTCACAACAGCTCTATTTTCCACTTTCGACAACTGAAGAAATATAAATCAAGAGTTACAGATTCTAAAAATGATATAGAAAATCAAGTAATAACTATAATAGGTTATACGGAAACAGTAAAGTCAACAAGGTAGATATAAATGAAGAATCTCATAAATCATAAATGAGAAAAGCACATATAGGTGCCAGTAGCCAGTTTTCCACAGTGATTCATCAATAATGAATTTACAACCTAAAAATTCTCCAAATATATTCCATGCAAAATGTAAGCTTCTTCTGATAACTATAGGGATCTAAGTGAGGAATGCTTACCGTGATAAAGTTTCCACAGTTCTGCCCATCAGCTCGCTGGTAATTGTTTGCTAGACTCCCTTGGATGCCAGCAGGGATCTGCTTGCTATCAACTTGTGTTGCAGGAGCTGGTTTCTGAAGAGGTTCAGCAGGCTCTCCAATAGATTTAAAAGCCGGTTTCTGAACAGGTTCAGCGGACTCTCCAGTAGATTTAAAAGCAGGCTTCTGAACAGGTTCAGCAGACTCTCCAGCAGATTTAGGTGCCTCACCACTACCAAATAGGTAGCCAAGAGAACTTTGACCCCCTCCGCAGCTAACTCCACGGCCCATCTTCACTTTTCGATCTGCAGATAATATTTTGTAATGGTAAAAGATAATTTCACTAACCCTAATCCAACACTCAGAAACGTACAAATCCGTGAAACCACACAAGAACTAAGACAATGCCAGTTATACTGTAACTTTCTGAGATCTATTTTATAAATTTTTTAAATTTCCAAATACTAGTTTTTTCGCGATGCAAACAGGCCAGGAAAAAAAAGCATGCTAGTCTTCAGCCTAATTCACACAATGTGGACAAAAAAAACACACAACAAAGACAAAGAAAAATCGATAAACATCGAAATCAAAACCCAGATCCAACACAAAATGCAGAGAGGAAAGAGATCTGAACCGCAAGAGAATAGATCTAGATTTAGGGTACCACACCTACCTCTTGCCTGATCCGATAAGAGATCTGAGGATCAAAAACGGAAACAAAAAGAGGAGAAGAATTTAAACACAAAACTAGAATTAGGTTTTCGCACCTCCCCACTTCTTCTCCGATCCGCGAGGCGATCGGGAACTCCCCAGAGGATGGAAAAAGGAGGAGAAATGAAAACGGAAAAGGAACACGAGAATCTCCCTTCTCCTAAATTTATAGAGGAAAGCAATATGCGTCATTAGTTGGGCACCTACTAACCCGGTTAAGTTTACCCACATTAACCGCGGACACTCCGCTGGGTCCCAATGCGGTGGCCAAGAATAACGGGTACGAATTGTTTTGGTAAGAAAAAAAATAGTGTTGGAAACAAAGCGGTTTCTATTTTGAGGATCGGTCATCGGAGGGAGACGCCGTTTCGCCCAACGGCTCTATTTCATTTTCTATTTTCGTGTGACGGAAAAATGTTCGATCCGATATAATAAAATACTCCCTTTGATAAATCCATTTACGTTGATCCATAAAAAAAAAATTAAAAGGAAATCAATTTGAACATAATCACTAATCTCAAGGAAACATTGAGATGAATTTAAGCAAAATGATTTGCTTTAATGTCTTCCTAAAACACTTTAAAAATAAATAAAAATATATCCTAAGACATAGCTGAGTTGATTATGATGAAACAGACTGAAAAGGACAAGGATTCAAATCTCGATAAAGCTAAGCAATAAACTTTCTCGATTTACTTCTTCACAAATGGTCGTAGGACTGATCATGTGAAGCCGCTGGAATAGCAGATTCCACCTTATGCAGAAGCAAAAAAATAAACAAAAACACAATAATTTTTTTAATTAACATCGTATATCCAACCATTTTTCATTTTTAATAAATAAAAAATTAAAGATGGTGACTCAATATAATAGTCAGCGTTCTCAAATCCGCTATCCATTTGAAAAAACATCCTCACAAATTCATTGTAAGTTTCGAACTTTAGATGTCTAATCTATTATTGACAGACCTAACTATCTCACCATTATTCTAGAAAAAAACATGAGTTATCCTTTGAATTATTTGATAGGCAAACTAAAGAAAAGACTATCTATCTTCAAAATTGATCAAGCAAAAGTTTAAATACCTAGATTATCAACAAATTAAAAAAATGACTTACTTTCAACTAAGAATGAAATGCATTCCAAACTAATCTGGTCTCCCAACACACTGAAGTGGGAAAAGCCAACACATTCAGTTTGATTGGCATACAGAGGAAGGAGACATCTCCCAAAATTTTACACTCAACAAATTATTTTGACATGAGGAAGAAACAAAACTCGAATAAAATGAAACATCTCGCAGACAAGAATGTGAAAGGAAAAAAAACAGTGGCACAGCAAAGATTATGCTGTGAGATGGGTTAGTAGTTCTTCAAAGTCGAAGACGAGCCAATCGGATTTTGCTGCAACTGTTTCTCGCAACTGAACACCGGCATAGCAGATGAATAAGTCGGCGCCACCAGGCCTTCGTGCCTTAAGGATAACACAAAAAAGAGAAGCTGAAACACAATTTTGAGGAGTGAAGAATAGAAAGAATGAACTACTAGGGTTCATGAAATGGACAAAGAATACACTAGTAATTTCTGTTCCTGGATTCATTAACAGAATAGATGCTTTATTTGGATTCTATTATTGGCCTGATTAACCTGCCCTGCTCGATCAGCCCCTATGCTTACTGAACTTCGTTCATTTGTAGTATATGTCATTTCCATAGTCGAATAAAGTAAGAATAGATATTTTGCAGAAAATGGAACAGACGAGTAATATATATGTTCCTGGAATGTGGAATAGAATAAGGAACATGTATTCCTTCTGGATTTAAAGATGGTCACACATAGGAATGCTTCTTTCATGAGAATTCAGTCTATTTCTCTTTCTTGCATGATGGATCATCCATTTTGAAGTGATAATAAATGAGAATCCAGAGGTGCTAAGTGAAATTATTTGTAAGAAATTGTGTTAGAGAAGTAGATACATATGGCGACCCAAGCTGAACTCACAGGAGATTTGTCTATTATACTCTCATGGTTAGGCTATGGTTCCAACCATTTGAACCCCAACCCCATTGGATACATGCCTATTCGTTTAGCTTCAATTTCTCTCAAGTTCTTTTTATTCATTGACAACATAAATACTCATATAATAAGAGAAAGCCTTTACACAAATCAAATCCTTTGTCATATATTCGAGAAGTATTATTGCTAAAATCAAAATCCTAGGTCATTTTATTCCCGGGCCATTTACTCAATGGTATTAGTATCTCAAGATCCTAAATACACTTGTATGCTTCCAACCAAAAAGAACTGTATTCGCCACTCAGCAAGAGGAATTTTAAAGATAATTATAATGTGATTGACTGAGATACCTCAAGATCTGTGGCACCATCTCCAATCATAACCAATGACCTGTAATCATGCACCTGCATATACAAAACAAGGATTCAGACATACTCGGTGTAAATATGTTTGATGAGATGAAGTAACCATTTTGACCTTTCGTATCTGTTGTACAGCTGTTGCTTTTCCGCCACTTCTCGAAGTAGGCTCTCCAGTATCAAATCCAGCAAACTCACCAGAATTTCCAAAGAGTAATTGATTTGCAAAGATGTTCTCAAGAGGTATTCCAAGCTGCAATGCTACAGGCTTCAAAAGAAAAAATTTGGCAGTTTTCAGAAAAATGGCAAGGCATATGAGAAACTATTAACTTTATGACTGTAATGCAGATATTATAGCACTGAAACAATAACACACACACAGCTTTACCTTCTTGACTGCAAATATAATTACTGAAAAGTGAAAAACCATATATTATGGCATGCCAAAATAATTAATTTTGTGTGTGGATAAAGGATAGATAGAATGAGTGATGGCTCACCCTTGAACAAGTAGCATTGAGTATTCATTATGGTCTAATCTCATAGTTTTAACCTATGCTGTGACTCTATTACGGTGCAAAGTCAACACTATAAGAAACTCAAAGAAAAAATACACAATAGCCACATCATGTGCAGGTGTAAACAACCTTCCATATAGAAAAGATTTGAAATAACAGCCACATTGGAGCAATTCTCTATCACTATCTAAAGGCTAAAAGTAGACAGCTGGAGTAATTTTCTATCATCAATTACAAACACATAATTGGAGCAATCCTCAAACACCAGTTTAAAGCAGATAGCAATTATAGATGCCTACTTTGGCCAATGAGTTTGCACAAGGAGAGAAGAAAATGGAGAATTAGAGACACAATTGAAGAACATGTAAAATAATATGAAAAGTTTTTGTGTTGAATCAGATAAAAAATAAGTTTACCCTTTAAACTGAAATTATATTTAATTGGTTAGATGTGGCTCCCAGGACTAAAATCAATGGGAAAAAGGTTAGTATCATGTCAAGCATAATGACAGGATTCTAGATTTTATACAAAAAATTGTTGCCAAGTATGACCATACCAACTTCAAGAAGCATGTTATACTACTAGTCTGTTACAATGTTCTTGAAGAGTACAAGTCAAGCAGCGTACATTGATCATTTGACGGAATCCTCCTGATATAAGATACACATCAATGCCTTTGTCCATCAGCTTCTTGATCAATTCAGCAATGCCAGGTGAAATTCTGCACATCAAATGAAATGACTGATACATGGCTAACAGATTGTTTCCATTAGCACAAAAATTAGTAGAAGATTCATAGATGATTGCAACTGTATATACATGCATCAATAAAGCTATGCAGTCATTTTCCCTAAGTGTCTAACCAAACAACTAATCAACAAAAAAAATAAATCCAAGTCAAATCGATCATAATTAACAGGTTGCATTCTGAAATAAGGCATCTTGGGCAAGATCAACAACTCAATTTATAAACATTGACTAGGAACAGCTGCATTGATGATTGAGTAAAGCATATGCATGCAGAAGTGTTAACTGAACTAGCAGACATTGTCTGAGCAAACAAAAAAGAGGCAACATGATTTCTCATCCTGTCACTTTAAACCTATATAATTTCTTGAAACAGTTCACCATCTGTTTCCTAGTCAAAGTTCGTCTTCATAATCTCACAAGTAGACTTTTAGTGAATAAAATATTTACAGAAAATTCTCAAAAGCAAGAGTTTAGGGAATATGAAAAGATAATCTAACAATTTCACTTTTGATGAAGTCAAATTGAAAACATAGGCTTGAATTGATTTTTAACATAGAGTGTTTTCAATCAAACTGGTTACTATTGCCAAGTTTTAACAATGTCAAAGTTACCTTGGTGGTCTCTTCTCCAGGAATTCTTGGACTTGCTTCAATGAAGGGTTGAATAAAGAAAGTCTAGCAGCAAGAGCTTCCTCAAATGGAACTGAGCCACTCATAGCCCTGAATCATCACAAATAAGAAGCGAAGAAAATAGCTTTATTTATTGTGAATTTGAACCTACTTTATGACAGAAGGGAAAGAAAAGGAAATGACTTTGTAGTCCACTCTGCAACAGCTTTGCCAGCACCACAGAAGTCAGCAAGTTCATCGATACCCTCATCCAAACAAACGGTGCTGTCCACATCAAAGCATACAGCACCAGCACTATGCCAGATTTTGAGCACTTCTGCATGGTGTCAGGACAATTTTATATATGTTAAAAGAGCATATTAAAATAGTCCACTCCTGAACGTCAAAGAGGTTCGGGGAACAACCTTCAGAAGGTATAGCATTAGCGAACTGTGTAGTAGAGATGGTCTTTTCCGATTGCAGAGATGCAGCCATAATGAAAAAAGACTTTAAGCCTCTCCTAGAAGTTAAAGGATGCTTAGGTGATAATTTTGGTACCCTCAAAGAGGTGACTTGAAGAAGAGGAGACGAACGGCATTTGTAGGTCAAACAAACTGAGTGGACGCGAGCACTAATTAACGCAGCCATCAAGCAAGCTGAGTCTAAAGATAAATAGCATATGTAAGGGCAAAAAGGAAAGTGAACACAGAGAAATAAATAGCAGTGTTAAACATCCTAACTTTACCAGAATACAAGATCTAACAATTGTCTCAAGATGAATAAGAAATCAACGTTAACTGAAAGGAAGTAATCCAAAACCGCTGGAAATTGTGATCTTTAACTCTCAGAGTGCATGAAAATGCCGAAAAGAAGAACAAAACGAAGCGAATCAACTAGAAGAACAAGATAAGACAGAGACTGAGAAAACAATTTAACAAAAATGATTGAAGCAGTAAACAAAAGGCACCAGAAAAGAAAATTCTTTTAATTCGATAGTTAGCCGACCAACTTCACGAGATAGACAAGCTTTACCTACTTATTTGTCAATCCTACAGATGGATTCGCAGGAAACCTAGACCGAACACGCATCGAATAGCTTCACTAAAAGCAGAAGTTAAGGACGAAAGCATTTGTTTCAAAATCTAACCTTTTATCTTACGAAAACCAAAATCAGAAACCGAATGATTTAGACCGGATGATCTCGTCGTTCATTCAAGCAGCAGCAGCAGCAGGCAGCGACAACGACTCCGATGGAAAAAAGACAATCAGAACCAGTCGGATCGAATGGATCTTTACCCGAGGGAGAGAGCGGTAGAGCAAAACCAGAGGAGGAATCGCCGGGGGAGGATATCGCCGTGGAGATCGACGGAGGAGACGAAAGAGAAGCCGAGGCAACGCGACGAAATAATTTCGATACCTTCTTCTCCCAAAAGGGAGCTAGTAAAGTTAAATAATATGACAGGCATTAAAAATAGTAAAGCAACGGATCCACCATAGAACCAATACCATCAATTCTATTTATTAATTGCTAAAAGCATTTTATAAAAACTCAAAAAAAACCCTTTGATATTAAAAATTATCAAGTTACTTATTTTACATTTTAATTTGTTAAAAAACAGCAACTAATCTAATTTTTTTCTTAGAGATAAAGCAAAAAATAATATAAACTAAACACTTATTATTTTACAAATCATTAATTATGTCATATGAAAGTTTTATTTAATGAATTATCATATGAAAACTAAATTGGACAGATTAAAAAATATATTATAAAGAAAAGAATACTATTTATCTGTCAAATTTAATTGACCATCTGACTTATCCCAAACATAAATTAGAAGAATAAACCAGCTAGCTGACGTATTTATAAAAATTTTCAGACCGCCATATACGCTTCCCGATTTATCCTGGTGGTCGGTGGAAAATTTTCGTAGGACCGGACCGGTCACCCCCAAAGATTGAGTCCATGAGACTGACTGGGATTTAACATTTTTTTAGAAGAATAAACCATCAATCATCTAACGACATCAACAAAGGACTTCGTTATCATCCAGCAAATCACAACTTTATTAGAAAATTTAATATGCTCGCAAATGGAAGACTCAGACATGAATACCAGACTAAGTTGGAACAGAATCAAATCAACGGAAACAAGGGACCTAGCGATCACTGATCCTAGAGTTTTCACCTGCAGGTGAAAATAGATTATAACTAAGAAGTTTACATGCTGCTCCAGCGGCTTCCGTTTCTCGCAGCCAATAAACAGACCCAGCAGCCCGGTGAATCCAACCGAAGTGCAGGTTACATATTCGGCGATTCAGGTATTGTGGATGCAGATGCAAATCATCAACCTGAAAGAAGGATAGAAAATAGTTTAAACAAGTTGTTTCTATTAACTACTCGAGTAACAAATATGAGTCAAGATTGAGCAAAGATACCTCCTACAAATAGTTGGTGCTGTATTGCAGATTATAGAGCATCTCTCTGCGATTCTCTGCCCCAAGTCTGTACTTAAATGTTTGGGCGAGAGATTGTACCTTTTCATCACTATCGAAATCTAATTCCCGAGAGCAGCGTCTTCGTAGCTTCTTTAGCGATTCCTTTGAAGGAGTAAAACCTGCCTCGATCTGGAAGTACAGAATTTCAATTTTTTTAACAGGTTGAAATGGGAATGAACATTGATCAGTGGGTTCACTAAGGGGCCATACCATCTCATCGATGACTGAGAGAGCAGCTTTTGGATCCCGATTGACTAGGTGAGCATCGGCAAGCAATGAGTATGTCATTGCATTTGGTTTCACGTGCAAGCTCACCAAATGCTTAAAGACTTCGCAAGCTTCATCAGTCTGCCATCAATTATGCTTGAATTTATCACAGAGAGAAGTGTAACATGATCATCATAGTGTTATGAAAGTAAATACTGATAAATGAGCCACAGACTATGCCAGTGAAACCTTTTTGAGCTTTCCAAAAGCAGACAGTAAAGCATTATAAGAATGTATGTTGGGAGTCAATCCAATCTTGTCACTGATGGCTCCAAAAGTTTCATATGCTCGATCAAGATCCCATATGTTGGCACAACCCAGTATCACACAGTTCAGAGCAGCAACAGACTTGAAAGGGGGATCTGCTTGACTCAAATTCTCCAGCTGAATATACACCTGTAATAAATAATTCACATGAATAAGAATATTGGAAATTCACAATAGTAATTTACACCCACAGATGATACAGAGACAAGTTGGGAGAGGTTAAAATATCCAAAATGATCTAACATTAATAGCCTGTAGATGCCCATTGACACATTAGAAAAGAAAATTATCAAGAGAATAGAAAGAATATGATATTGCATTATTGGTTGTGTTGTTGCTCCCTAAAAAATGAATATTCTACTGGTTTATAACTTGCCTTCAATGAGGGTTACCATAAAACTTGAGATAATTGCCACCTGATTCAACTTACAAAAAACTTATATGTCAAGATTCAGTTCCCTAAATTCCCAAATGTACACTTGGCACAAAAGGAAAAACACCAGAGCCACCACTGAATGCATATATATAATTAAGAAGTAAATGCCACTAATAAGCACTTCTGCTTCCATACCGAATCCAATGTAGAGAAGCCATTCTTGCAGCAAGCAACCACCAATGGGTATAAAGATGAAAAAGGAGAAAATAGCTCCTGATCAGTGTCTTCAGAATTTCCATACACAGTTTCAAATTCATTGAGAGTAGAAAAAGCACGTTGCAGCTGTCCTAATGATGCGTGTGCATATATCTTTGCAATATATGCTTCAGGACTCGGGGCCTTCTTTTTACGCAATGAATGTCGCAGAATTAACCAAGCAGCATCTAAAAGTGTAGAGTCAAATTTTCTTCCTGCGGTGGCTAATGCTGAGATGGCTAAACCTTCCTCTGCAGAAAGAAGAACTGCTGGACTAGTATTCTCACCACGAGCAATCCATCGGGCCAGAAACCCCAAGGCGTAATATGCCAATTTGCTATGATCTGCTTGCAAAGCTACATCTGCAATATGGTTACACAAATGCCAGCTAGGGCATAAGGCTTTGGTTTGGTCTGCTGTCTGAAAGAACACCAATCAGAAAAACCAAATCAAAACAAACCACATAAAGCTAAAATTACAAGAAAACAAAGTTAATATAACAACGGTATCGAGATAGCAATAAACAGAAACCCATTGCAGGTAATGGAGACATATGCCACAGTGTATTATACATTAGAAATAGCTTTTGACTGCACAAAGATTGACTGAGTACCTTGCATTTCTCAATAATGGATGCTAGGGTGTCCAGCTTCCCAGCTCTAACACAACTCCGTACACAATCCATAAAGACATCTAATGTTATCGTATAACCAGACTTTATAGATAAATCCATATACTTCAATGCAGAATCTATCTGATTTGTTAGAATCAAAAGGCCAATTACCAAATTGTATGATTCATCATCTGGCATAGTGCCTGTCTGTAGCATCCTGAAGCCAATCAATAAAAAATCATAGTTTTATTTATAAAGAAGCACAGAGAGGCATTAATTACTTTCCATTCTGAGGAAAAAAGGAATTCTGTACAATCTTATAAGCCACATTATTACTAATTTTAACTATGCAGCTCAGAACTCATGCTATGCATAGCAGTTTGCCAATATTATCTTCAACCATAACATCAATCCTCATCTATGTATACACATCAGTTTTCATGTGAGCCAAGATATGGTGTCATACAATTCAGAAGTATGTATATAAGAAGTCATATGATATAAATATAGGAAATTAAACTAATAGAAGAGAAGAGTAGTATTTCAGAAATGATGCCAAAAGCAATTCACAATCAATCAGGAAATGACAAGAAAGATCACTATGATTGTAGTAAAATAAAGTGTACTTTTTAATATTTTTTCTGTTATCCGATTGACTGGTGCATATGGTTCAAGTTTCCCCCAAAATTCCACAGTTAATATAAGTACACATGATATATGCATGTAGCATTTCATTGAGGGATTCAACTCAAAAACTAGTTATTTTTTAGTGTGTAGACAATTCTTTCCATCTAGCGTGGCAAAATTATTCACATTAAAGAAATAGCAACTCATCTTGTAATTTCATCTCATCAAACACTAGTTGGTTCATCAAAGGCAACATTGTAGCTCAGGTTCCACAACATCTAGGCAAGAAAATGTGAATAGCACTTATACTATTCCAAGCATAATCCCCACATGTCAAGGTTTAATAAATCAAGAACACAACAATAAAGATCCTTGTAATATTAGTAAAACAAAGAAGCTAGTGAACCTAAATGTAAACCTAACAACATCATCAAATTCTGATCCTTATATTCCCATTATACAGGACAAAAAGAGTGGTACATATAAAGAAACGGTGTAAAGAAATAATTGTTTGTCTAAGATCATGAACGATCTGCTCAATCCATTGTGAGATTGAGAATCCAAGTGTTTGATATGGACTTCAGGAAGGAAGGTTAGAAAGGAGACTGTGGAAGATTTCATTAAGACTGTGAATTCCACAACTAATATGCAGTATATTCCAGATTCACAGCAAACAATTTGTAACTTATGGCTATTTGATGCAGAAATGCAAGAACCGAGGGGAAGAGGGAAAAGGAAAGAAAAGAGGACTTTGAGTCATACCTACATTCTGATATAGAAGAGCTCTAGGAGTTTGTCTGATTGTGCAAGGATCCAAGACAGATACCTATTTCCTATAGGTATGCTTCAACCGTGACATGCATTCACATTTATGTAGATGATATCTTGATAACATCCAAAGACACCCAAAGGGGTCAATGCATTCATTTGAGATCTTGGTCATACATACTACTTCCATGGCATCAGACTACTTTCACATTCTGCTGAGTGTCTTTGACTCTCTTATCTCAAACAAAATATATTGTCAGGCTACTTCAATTCACAAAAATGAATGAAACACGAAATATATAGTATTTGACTCTCCTCCATTTCAATGTGTGTTAGATCATGGTGTTCATAAAACGGCATCAAACCAACCATGGGCTAATCCTTGCTCAGAGACTTGTCATTATCATGAGAAAAGATGAGTAACATGGAACGATAAAGAACACATGTTTAACTCATCTACAACTAGAGACGGTGAGTTGATGATTAGAGATGTCAATTTTCTTTCAAGTGATTGGAGGACTAATGCAAGCACACCCATGGAGTTCTCCCTCCTTCCTTGTTATAGGTGTCCTCTCCATCTTCTAAGAAGATATTGTTTCTCTTCTCTAACAAATCAAGGATATTTAGCATTTTTCACCTCTATTCCAATTAGGCTAGTTAGCATTGCCTGTGGTGTTCGGTCCTTGATGTTCATAACAATTAGTATTGAAAGAGTTAAAAGCTTCCTTGAAAACCTACTAACATTAGTTACCACAGTTCATAAAGCATCATGAACTGCCGATAAAAATGGTTGGTGATGCAACGAAGCTCAATGCAAATTGTTTCAAAAGACAAAAAGAATGCCATATCCTTACCGGTCCACCAACTTCTGTGCAGCCTCATTCTCCCGCGCTTGAAACATAGCCTTGAGAACCAAGTTATACGACGCAGCGTTTGGTGCAATTTGGTAATCCTGCATTTGAGCAACCAAATCCAAGAGCTCACCCGCCGACGCCCCCATCATCAGATTAGCCCTGAGATAGTGATTGAAGAGATGGACGTCGGGCTTATTGGGCTTCCCGCTGGCATCCAGTAAGCGGATCCAGAACTCAAACCGCTGCTTGATATCGGACCAGCTCTGCGATGTCATACAGTCAGCGAAATCATCCATCAACTTGGAGAGGTCGACAGTCTCGGAGTAATCCATCATCCGAGCGTAGTCAGCGGACCCCAGTGGGACGAGTGCCTGACCTCCGAGGGGTCCGATTCCGACGCTGGTGTTTGGGCTGCGCCAATTCTCCTGGTAGAAGGGACTCCCGGTGGAGGGGTTGGGGGGCAGGGGGGCGGTGGTGTCGGGAGTCGGCGCCTCCTGCGGCTGGGGCACCTGGAAGAGGGAGGGGAAGGTGGAGATGACGCGGACGACGGGGGCGGTGGCCTGGGGCAGGGACTTGGCGAGGAGCCCACGGGAGCGGTGGAGGATCGCCGCCGCCATTGGCTTGGGGACAGAGGGTTCGGCAAGGGTTAGGGTTTTTGAGCCGCTTGGTAGTTACTTCACTGAGATCGAGAAGTTGAGTTAGTTAACTCGGACCAGACAATAACTATGTCCGGTTTAATGCACATATATACATGTATTTAAGGGGAAATACTCTAAAAATACATTTTTAATTATGTTTTACCCCAAAAATGGTTCTGTTTTATTAATTAACTGTTTCGACCTTTTATATTTTAAAAAACCTTTAACCCCTAACCCCTTCGACTCTTATACAAAATTAAATTATTATTAAAATTAAAATTTAATTTAATATAAAAAATTCATTAAAATGGTTTCAAAAATAATTAAAATTTAATTATGACTATAATATTATAATACAATTAAAGTCTCACATTAAAAATACATAAAAAATTTTGAAAATATAAGATAAAGATTTTTATATTAATATGTGATCTTTTGAATAAAGTCTAAAAATAAAATCATAAGAACATAAATTCTTCTTTTACAAAAAGGTGAAATCCACCACCTTAGCAGCCCCACACGATCAATCCCACAACCATTTGTGAAAAGGTAAATTGGGAAACTGTAGTTGGTCACTAAGAACATAAATTCAAAGTAGGCAATATCATACCTCATATTTCAAATTTAATAATGGTATCTCAATGGAATACCACTATTAAAAGGGGTGAGAAGGAGTCCCAACGGAAATATATAGAAAAGATTTTGGAGTTCTAAAATGTCATACCTCATACTATTTTAAAAATATATATGAATTTCATCGGATTAAACAGGCCCAATAGAATCCTGGAGTTATAAAATGGAAATATCTATATTGATATAAGACCTTTTGGATAAAATCCAAAAATAAAATCACGAAGACTTGAGCCCAAAGTAGACAATACAAATGAGATAACAAACACAATCATAGAAAGATGGTTTCTCTAATTAGTGAACAAGTTCAGCACATAATAGAAAGACAACAACTTGCGTGAAGGTGAGCATCCAGCTGCATCAAAAGTGTGGTGGCTTCATCCATTAGGCCAGTAATATCATGCTTGAAACATTCATTATCAGACTCCAGTAATAGATTGAAAGGAATTTCAATCTAATTAACTAATTTCCATTTGCTTACACAAAAGAACATGCAGGAAATTTGTCACACTTGATCAAGATTAATAAATTGCCCGTGGTATGGAGCATGTGTAGTGTAGTTCTCACTTCCTCTTTGCTCCTTCCTGTTGTTTTTGTGAATACCCCTTTTGGTTCTTTGGAGAACTAGCGGTTCTGCTCCTTTAATGGTGATCGTTTGCCCGGCTCTTGTAACTCATTTTTCTTTACAAGAGCAATATGAATATTGTCTTCCATTAAGCCAGAGTTGAGCAGATACATCCTATCAGATTCTTTGACAGTATTCTCGTATGTAGCTTTCAGCATGATGCTCTCCCAGTTCCTTGTCAATCTTTCGTCAGCATGAGAGATCATGACTAACATGTCACTGACCTCTGAGATTTCTTGGATCAACTCATTCTTTTCTAAGGAGAGCTTTCCATTTGCATCATGAAAGATCTCTATATTGTTCTTGAGTTTTCCTAATTGATCCACCAAGTTTCCTTTCTCAATCTCTGACTGCTGCAGCTCGTTCAGTAATTTCGCACACTGCTTCTCATATTCCACACCTTGCGTTGATAGATTTTCTCTTAATTGTTTTATGCAATTTCTTAACTCCAAGGACACTAGTTCTTCAGCATTCAAGTTCGACTGCAGAGTAGTGATTTCCTCTTCCTGTTCAGCAAACAATAGGGTCTTCAAGTGACACTCTTGCTCTTTCAGTACAAAAGATCTGGTGATTAACTCCAGATCATCTGAAAGCTTTTGGATCTGAACTTGCTTCTCCTCAAGTTGACAACTGGTAGCATCAAGAAAACAGCAGAAATCTTCCTCAAGTAAAAGAAAATGGTGCTGAAGACTATCAATAAACTTCTCGCAATCTTTCACAACACACATAAACTTGGCTCTTTCTTGCTCCAGATCCATCAAATCCGTCATCTTTTTCACTATGAACTTCTCTTCTATCATACTGAGTGCCTTTTGAGTTTCTCCAAGTCTCATGTTCATGCCCTTTGCAAGTTCAAAAAGATTCTCTTTTTCAGATAATTTCTCAACTTGTTGTGTAAACAGAATCAACATTTCAAACTCTTTCCTCAGATTATCTTCTTTGAGTGAACATACATTTTGCTGAAGCTCTTCTATTATCTGGTCTTTCTCTATTTTCAATTTCAGAACATCTTCTCTCACTTGCTTGAGTTCCTTTTCCGCTATCATCTTGTCAGCAACTGCGACATCCAATCTGTTTCTAATCACCATGAAGTCACCTCTATAAGTATTCAGTGCAGCTTCATAATCAAACTTGTCTTCCTCCATCCTATTGATAGCCAGATTTTTTTGCTGCAGTTCAAACTTCATCTTAGTCAGCTCAGTTGTTTTTTCATTAACAGCACAATTTGCTCTACCCAGCTCATCTAAGGCTCTTTTAAGGTCATCTCGGATAGAAGATTCTGTGTTAGAAGCCTGTTCTTTTATGCTATCAATATTATTATATGACTCTTCAAGCATCTCTTTGCATGTATCAAGCTCTTTCTCCAGGATACTATATTTCTTCACAACATTCTCTAGGTGATCGTCCCTTATCTGAAATGATTCAATTCTATCATGTTCTGCCAGAGTCGCAACCTGCGCTTCAGCCTGGACCTGGATAAGATCAGCATTCTTTCTCTCTAATTGGTAGGTCAGACCCTCATTTGTTTCTCTAGCATTTACACTATGCTGTGCCATCTCAAGTTTCAGGTGTTCAATAGCCGAGCAAGACTCATAAAATTTTGATTCAACTATAGTAAGCACTGTCGATATCTCTTCGTTATCTAATTTCTGTAGCATTAAGGAAGTCTGACAGGTTTCTAGTTCAGAAACCAGGTTCAACAGCTCCTTATCTTTGAAAATTAACTGATTAAAGCAATCATCCAAATCTTTTTCTAGCTTTAGCATCTGGGTTCTCCATTCAGTTTCCCTGTCTTTCAGCTTCTCAGAGCAACCCTTGTGGGTATGCTCCAAAGCTTTAAATTTTTTCTTGAGAAGCTTCAGTGCAGTAGTATCAATTTCATTTATTTGAGAATCTTGGTATTCTCTAACAGATGCCTGCAGCTCCTGATTTTCATGTTCTAGTTGAGTTCTCCTGAATTCCATCTCCTTAATGACTGCAGTCTTACTTGTCAAAGATATCCTCAAGGAAGCAATCTCTTCATCTTGTTTTGCTGTCAAAGACTCTATTGTAGATCTAGCTTCTTCATAGTCAAACAACATGTTGTCGTATCGTGCTTTTGATTCAGAAATCTGAATTTCAAGGAACTTCCTTCGGCTCTCCTCGTGGGCCAATGCTTGGTTGCACATCTTCAATTTCGAATGCAGTTCATCAATAACTACTGCTTGAGAATCCAGGTTTGTTTGCAAAGTTTGGATCCCATTTACTAAAGTTGATCTTTCTGACTCCCACCCTTTCTTTGAGACCCTAAACTCTGTTTGAAGCTTCTCGTGTGCTTCTTCAAGATGACTAAATTGTTCAGTCTTCCACTTAAGCTTGTTTTCAACATCAAATTTATCCTCCTCTAATTTAGCCAGCATTTCTTCTACTCTCCTTACTTCTTTAGGAGCTTGAGTCCTGAGCTTTGCATCATCACACTTCTTTTGAGATGTTGCAAGACCCTTGAGCCCATCAATCTCTGATCTATAGGAGCATATCGTCCTCTCTTGTTCTTCCAGTTTTGTGTTTGCTTCATCCAAAGCCAGAGCAAGCTCACTGTTCCTTGCTTCCAAATCCATCAACTTCATCTTAATAGTGGTCTTCAGATTCTCGTTTACAAGATTTGAATGCTTAAGTGCAGCCTCTTTCTCCGTGAATCGTGACTGAAGATCTTCGTACAATTCTTTTGACAAGGATAGCTCCTCAATCTTTTCATCAATCTCCTTAGATTGCTTCTCAATCTGCAGCTTTGCTTCTTGAAGTCGAGCAAATTGCACTTCATGAGCTTGCCTCAAACTCCCATACAGTTCAAGCTTTTCCTGGTAATCTTCTTTGAGAGTCTTCATTTCAGACCTCAAATCATCCAACTCTCTACACACTTCTTCCATCTCTAGGACAACTATGCTGCTAATTCCCTGATGTATAAAAGAATTTTTTATCACAACAAGAATCCAATAGAGAGAACAAAAACATCACAGATATTTAAGGAAACATTTTCTTATAATTTAGCAATTAGATCAAGGGCAAAACAACTCACAATCCTGGGACTAACAAATCAGAATATAGAATGGTTGCTAATCAACATATATACAGAGCTTAGCACCCATAACAAGGTTGTAGACCAATTGAAATGCCCATTAAAAATGAGAAAAGAGCAATTAAACAAACTGCCAGAAAAACTAAGTAGAAGACCAAAGTGATTAACCAGATGATAAAAAAAAACAAAATTCATTCCACTGTTTACCTGAAGGTTAACGTAGAAGGATGGAATTAACTTATACGCCATGATAAAAATATTTGGTTGCAATTCCTTGACGTCCATTTCCATTAGAACAGGGAGAAAATCATAATCTTGGAATTTGGAGGAAATTAATTCTTTTCCTACTTTCTTATCATCTCTACTAAAGAACTCTCAAACACAAAATGATAAAACTTTACGTGAGAGCAGGACAAAGAGTTCAAAAGTCTAGTACAGTTGTGAAATATTTGATAATTAATTCATACTCGAAAGAAATAACCCGTTGCCTGAGTTTCCATAAGAATCAACGAACGGAAGGAGTGAAGCTAGGGAGGAACTCTAATGCGCTAGTGTTGGCTAGTTAGCTGATAAATACTAATTACCAGGTGCTTCAACGCATGTAGGTGTTAGGGTTAGCTAAAATGCCGCCTTTTTATCATTTTCACCAAAACAGATCAAGAAAAATGCTCAGCGGAAGGAACTCAAAAAATTATATCGAAAGAATTATAAAGGAAAGACAAAGCAGAAATAGGAAGACCTAGAGAACAGCAAGACAAGTAGCTTCAGAGTTCCACTGTCGATGCAAACCTTGAAAAGATCCGGCCTTTAGAACCAAACAAACTTACTCGCGCTTAAATTAACACCAGAAGATAAGAAAATAACAAACTGGATTCAGAACAGAAAGAGATGCGAGTGCGAGATGGACAGTGTCTAAGCTTCCATACCGGCCGTCGCCGCGTCGTCTAAGAGCTGTCGGACTTGAAGAAAGCGAGAGCGGCGGGCGCGACACTTTGATCCCCGATCGATCGCTCGATCTACCTTGCTCTGGGTGAAGCGGGCTGAGATTTGGGCGGGCGATCCGGAATTTGACCGGTTCAAATTAGGGCATCGTGTTTGGGGAATGGGAAAGGTACGGCTCGTTAACGTGCTATAAGATTCGTGAAGACGGTACAAAATTTTTATTTAAAAAAAATTCAAAATTTTATTTTGAAAAATATTTTATCATATCTAAAATAATAGTTTAAATAAATAATATTATCTTCGTGCTTCTTTGGTTTAAAATTTATCTTCTTTTCTTTTCTTCGTAATCGATTACTCACAACGTCGTTTGCATACGTGGCACCAATGAATGAGGCCCACGTTGCTGTCACTTTATGCGGGTTCAGTGGGTCGCTTCGCATAAATGCTCCACTCCGCGGGAGACTCGAAAAAGAGAGGCAGCTCGACGGTCGCCATCGGGAGAGAGAGATGGGCGGCAGCGAGGAGGCGACGACGAGGAGGGACCGATGGGGGTACCCGGTGAGGACGGCCTCGGGCGCCTGCATCGACGCCATCGACGCCTACTGCGAGCAGGTCCTCGCCTACGGTCGCGGCCGAGCGGTCATCCTCCGCGCGGCCAACTACGATCCGTCGTGCGCCCTAGCTAACGCCCTCGCGGCACACTTCGTCGCGACCAAGAACCCCGAGGAGGCTCACCGTCTACTCCGTGCCGCCAATGCTTCCTTGGTTCGACCGAATCATTCGTTTTTTCTCACTGGATTTATTCGCTTGCTTTTATCGAAAGAGGAATGTTCATTTTTAGGATAATGCTACTCCGTACGAGAGAGCAGTGGTCGCGGCGATCTCTTGTTTGTTGGGAGATGACAAGGACGAGGAAATGGCGCTCGGCCGGCACGTCGAGGTTCGTGGTATATGGTACCTCTTTGGTTTCTATTTCTCGATGTTGTGTTGTTTCCTTGTTTTTTATTGTGAGGATCTTGTCTTGGTTTTTGACGATGGTGGGAAAATGTTTTTTTTTTGGCAGACGCTTCTTTGCTTTTGTCTGGAGCAATGGTTTTACATTTTAGAAATGTTAATCTGTAGACTATTTTAAACTTCAGTTTTGTGGGGTAAAATAATGATCTTCGTTGTTGTCGTAGGAACTATGTCAAGGATTCCAGAATCAAGTGGGAGTAATCAAATCCTCACTTGTCGCTTAAAAGTTTTTCGCGTGAGATGGTTTTTATTTATTATCATTATTATTATTTTCCTGAAGCAATAAAAACGTAAAACGGCTTCATCCAACTGTATTACGAGCAAAGAAGCAAGACATAAAATAAGTTAACTTACGGTTGGTAATGCAAAGAAGAGCCCAGCACAAATTCTTGAATTTTCACACTCTTTGGCATATCTCTGCTTCAACCTCGAATCAACCATGCTTCTGTAATTATATTCCTGTAAACCTTTTCATGGAAGATAAATACAAATATTGTAGAGTTACTAGGTACTAACTCTCCTATCTTTAATGCCCATCCAAGTGCCTTAGTTTCAAAAGTATTGCAAATCCTTTGCATATTATGTTCCACCTTGACTTCTCCAATAAGATCTTACCTTACTGATACTTCAGATGATGGTTCATTCATCTACGGAAATAAGTTGAAATTTGACCTGGAGTAATTCTATCAAAAGAATGCTCAAGCAAACTCCAATGGTAGTAAAGTGCCTATTAGAGACAGAAAGAATTTTTGCTTTTCTTTGTTATTGCAATCCTTTGTTGGATTTTCGTGTTTGGTCTTCCTTTCATTTCTTGTAATGTGATTCATATTTTGGAGGAATGAAATGCATGGGAAAAAATCATTAGATTTTTTTTGATCTGTTGTACTGGCTTCTTATGCTTCTTCCTCTAGATTACCTTATGAATGCAATTTGTCAATTAATGGACATGTTATGGATGAAAATTTTAGAATGGTAATTTTTTTTCAAGAAATCCACCTATTCTTGTTTTTTATTGTAATTTTACTTTTCAGTTGTTGAAGGAGTTTCCTAAGGATCTTTTATCACTCAAGAGAGTACAGATCTTATGTTTCTACTTAGGTCGGCCTGCTGTGTCTCTTAGCATAGTTCAACAGGTTATTTTCTTATACGATTAATCTAGAATTTATTTAATTAGTTGACAGTTTTGTGTGTCAACTAACGCTTACTTTCTGATATAGCACCCAGGTTTATTGTGGTGAAAAATGCTTCTTGCTTAGTACTATACACAGTAATTATTTAGCAGGTACTGATACATAATGAAGATCATAGCTATATCTATGGTATGCTTTCTTTTCCATTGTTGGAGCTTGGGAGAATGACTGAAGCTGAAGGAGCTGCAAGAAAAGGATTGTTTATCAACAGCTGTGATATCTGGTCACAACATAATGTAAGATAATGGCAGTCATCAACTGTTTTCATTTATAGCCTTTTTTTTCTTAGGTCCCCTGAATAAGTAGTTTCCCTTTTTAGTGGTTTGATTTTCATGTGAACTGGAGTTCAAAATCCTCTGCGGTTTTTATGAACCTAAAGAATTAAAATGTACAAATCTGTACTTTCTGCTGAACATCACCATAAAAACGATTGATTTCAGAGGAACTATAAATTGTGCTACTACTAAAAAATTGTGACTGCTATGTTAGTGGAACTCTTATGGAGTAATAACTTGTAATAATGAGTCTCTCTGTTCTTTTTATCATCTATTCTCTTTAATGGTTATAAGGATGATTCAATGGAGGATAATATCTCACTAACATATAGACAAACCTTCTGGTATTGAGGATAGTTTTTCACTAACTTGTAGATAAACCTTCCAGTGTTCCATGCCTTTTTCTTTATTTGTTTTGCATATTGTATTCATCTTAAGCTTTATTATTTTCAACAGAATGTTGGGATGCAAATTTTCTATTTTATGTCTCCTTGATGTAAATCTTCATCTGATATGTGCTATTTTCCCCCCTCAAAGTTGTGCCATGTTCTTCAAAATGAGTGTCGTTTTAGAGAAGCCACAAGTTTCATGGAAGCTTGCGCTTCCTCATGGAATTCCTGTTCATCTTTCATGTATGCAATTCTTGACTTCAATTCTGGATCTACACGCTTTCTATTATGCTTTGCTATGTTCTTGTTTAAAATATTCTTTAGGTATACACATAATTGGTGGCATGTTGCTGTCTGTTATTTGGAAGGTGATTCTCCTTTAAACAAGGTTCTTGAAATTTATGACCAAAGTATTTGGAAGGAGCTGCAGAGAAGTGATGCTGAGCCAGTAGAAGTATGCCTGGTTGGCTATTGATATATTTTAGACTTGCATTCCAGCTTGCAATACTGAATGTTCTCTTGTGCATTCAGGTGTATATCAATGCTCTAGGGTTGCTGCTTCGAATCCACCTGCGTGGCCATACCCATGATATTGCTGAACGGCTGAAGTTTCAAGCAACTGCATTAAAGGATAAGGTCTGCATTTTGTCCCAAGAATAATGAACTTTGAAGGAAAAAAGAGTATGCCATTGACTTGTTATGTCCTAAAGATGACTTGATCAGAATGCATATAATTTAGCTAATGAGAGAGTATATGATGTAGCACTAGGAACAATCTCACATAAAAAATCTCACCAAGTGGGAAAATTTTACTATGGATTACATTAGAGATCCAAACCACTTTTATAAACCAAAAATAAAGCGCAATTATCCCAAGTCAAGTCTAATTACCCAAAATAATAATATTTTTAAAAAAACTTTAAACAATTATTGAAATATTGAAAAATACAATATCATGTAAATCTTAATTTAACCCCCAATTTTTAAGCCATATCAGTATAATTTAATATAAGAGATTGAATGGCAATTAGATATGCTTTGTTCATATAGTTAACTTATGGATGCACTAGTTTAATGACACTTGATTTTATGTTCTTGTTTCCTCTATTGTTTTCTAACTCCCTGCCTTTTCTTTGTTTGTGTTTTGTACAAGCAAGCTTAGTCTTTATCAATTATGACACACTAAATATGATTCATGCAAAAAAAATCGGCATTCTTTTTGTCAGCCCTTTCTGAAATTTATCTAAGGCTCATTTACATTAAGGCTATATGTTTGATGCCATTGGATTTTTATGGCAGTAACAACTAATTTATTTGGTCACAAAAATTGATAGTTGTCTTTCTAACACATCACTTGGTGCTATTAGTATGCCTCATTTTGGCGGTAAGAATATAGTGTGGAATGTGAGTGGAAATAACTAAATATTTTACTAGAAAGGGACAATTTGAAACTATTATTGTATTGATAGTTTTATAAATGAAACATTGATTGTGCTCCGATGGTGAAAATGAAAGTTTGAGACATACCAATGCATTCATAGGGCTCCCAAGAGTCCACTGAAGTCCTTGCTTTTTGATTTTAGATAACGGGAAGAACATTATGAGGTTGTAAATACATTCATGGTGTGCCCAAGAATCTATTTATGCCCTTACTTCTTTTTGATACTGATAATAGGAAGCTTATTAAAGTGATTTTGAAAAACACACTAATATATATTGATGAACTTTTATGGGTTAAAAACACACTAATATGAGATCACCAATGCATTTAAGATGTTCATAGGATTTCATTTATGCCTTGACCATTTGGTTTAACCACCAAAAGACTATATTTTTCTATTTGCTACTCTTCTAGCAGTCAAAATGATAGGATGAGATCATCAACATATTCGCATTTATGTAAGTATCCATTCATGCATCTAATTATTGATTTTAACAATTGGAAGGTCATTAAAGTTCTTTTGAAGATTTAATGTTTGGTCAAGTGGCGGGAGCCTTGGCGCAATAGTAAAGTTGTTGTCGTGTGACCAAAACGTCATGGGTTCGAGTCTCGAAAACAACCTCTTGCAAAGCAGGATAAGACTGCGTATAATAGACCCTTCCCCGAGATCCTAGATTGGTAGGAGTTTCATGCATCGGGCTGCCCTTCAATGTTTAGTCAAGTGGGCTGGTGAGGTTGTAAATTTTCAAAATGTATGCAATTGAAGCCTCACCTTTGGTAAATTACAAACCATGATGCCCTCGTTGATAACTACTATACTTTTGGTGCAACTGAAAATTAAATATGTTCTAACAAGAAGATAGTTGATGATTTTGTCGAAAAAAAACTTTTAAGAACAATTTCTAAAAATAAATTCAACAATCTTTAAGATATTTGACAATTTTTAGAGGTGTCGTATTATTGGCCATGCTAAAACTTTGGGAAGAGGAATCGAGAGAAAGATAAAAGTTGATGTGAAAATTCTTAATTGCCACTTTAGTTATACTTGAAGATCAACTACAAATGTTATTTATTTAATGATACAATTATGAAGAATATTCATAAAGGAAAAAACATATAACATTATCTCAACTAATGTTCGTACCTTACTAATATCAAAAGATTATCGTGTACTTGGACTAACATAATTGGAATTTAATAAGCATAGGAACTTGATATTGATGCATTTTGGTTTCTCCAACTCTAGTGTCACTTCTTTTTGTTGGTGATGCTATGATTTTATAGTAATTCATCTCTTCTCAATGATTAACAAACAAAATCGAAGGATGAGTTGACAAAAGAATCTTCCATGGTGTTGTAAGAAAAACAACAATTTATATCAGAGTAGATTCTACTGGATGGTTAGATAGCAGGAGGTCCACCTCAGGTTATATCTTCATATTGGCGGGAGGGGTTATATCATGGAAAAACATCAAACAAACACTAATAGTCACTTCCACTATGGAGGTAGAACTTATAACCTATTACAAAGCTTCCAACTAGGGGATATAATTGCAAAAACTTCATCACAGTGTTACAGTTGACCTTCAACAACCTATCAATACCGTCGACTATCTGTAACACTATGATGTTGTTTCGCAACCATCTCCTCTGGTTGGAAGCTTTATAGCAGATTATAAATTGTGTCTCTATAGTAGAAGTAGCTGTTAGTGTCTGTTTGACACTTTTCGATAATATAACCCCTCCCGCCAACATGAAGACATAACTTGAGGTGGACCTCCTGCTATCTAAGCATCCAACAAAATCTGCATCTGAATACCAATGACCTCCAAATGATCTGATCTCTGATACGGGAGTATATAGTCCTTTGTTCTCTGCAAATACCTCATAACTCTCTTGGAAATACCTCGCTTAAGTCCAAACTCATTAAAGTGATCTAATTGATTTGTTATTGGGTTTGTTTTCCAATGTGGATTTTAAATGTGTAGACCCGGTTAGCTTAAACTCACCATGCATTATCATTAATGGGTTGATAACCGATAGCGGGTATTAGGCTATATATAGGGTGTGATCCCCACAGGGTTAAGGATTGATTCATTATTCCTTGCTTCCTCATTCAGTGAGGATACACGGTGCCGAAGTTCTAACCCCTGCGGAAGATCATGCTTCGATTTTTGACTTTTGATTTTGGGGATAGCACAGAGTAGATGTCTCTGAATTCAGGTATGGTTTATTTACCACATAAAGTTTTCTGCATCTCGCTGTAAAGATTTAACATGTTTGTAACTATGAAAAGATTCCGTTGTAAGTGTTATTCCAACAATTGTCACTCTACCACACTACCATTTCTTTTGCAACGTGGCATTTGTACTCGTGGCTGCAATTATAATTCATGATTCATTCGCTAGTTCAACATTTTTGAAGCATTCATTCCAGTTCGGCCAATTTTGTCCAGTTTGATTTTTATTTATCTGCTAATCCAATTCTGTACTAATTTGTAGTGTTATAGTTATAATATCACTAAGTTAATCAGCAGATTTTTTTGTGCATCTTATTTCTTGCAGTCCGTATGGCATGTTGAATGGTTGCTAGATATACTGGCACTGTGGGCATTGACTTGCACAAATGAGAGAAATGAAGCAGAGGGATTACTTGACTCAATTAAATCAAGGTCTGAACTAATCAATTCCATTGTTATATGGAAATAAGTGATAGTTTTCGTGACTATTTTGACAATGGTCCACTTTCTTTAGATTTTCTACATTGAGCAGCCAGAAGCAACAGTCAATGCGTGCTGCAATACAGGTTTGCATTCTTTCTTTGATTTTGATCATGTTGGTCTATCTATTTGTCAGATCTCCCTGCATTTCTTAGAAAGTTGTTTATGTTTATTGCTTGTGATATTTGTATAATTTTATAAAATTGGAAAACAATCCTCCATCTTAAAATATTATCAATAGTCCATACTGTGATTTCTATTATAATAGTAACCAAGCGTTGGCCTAAACTCCTGTTCAACTAGCCAGAGTTAGCTTTTCTTAAAGGGATTTGCTTCCTCTGGACAAATTAAATTCTGCCAATGTTCACTGCAGAATCATTTTTGGAAGTCGAGAGGGTGGGTTGGGTGAGGTCATTTGTGATTAGTGGCGTGTTTAGCATTACTTGTGAATGGTCAAGGATTTTAGGTATATGGACACAAGCTTTGAATCTGCGTCCTGTGCTTTCCACTATGACTTACTTAAGCACTTCATTTAATTATAGAGTATATTATCTACTAATCGTAAGATCAATTATTTTTATAGATAAAAATCAAAAGGGTGTCCCTTTTTATTAAAATCATCAAAAGGACATCTTTTTTCATTTATTATCAAAATGGTATCCCATCCTGCCTCGGCTCATTTTTATTTCCAAAAATACCCTTAGTTGACATTGTTATAGTAGCTATGATTGCTACAACATGGACACTTCAACTCTTGTCAACACTAATAACACTATGTTGTAATAACTATAAATCATAATTGTTATAAAATAGACAACTCATCTCTAGTCAACATTGATCAACATTAAATTGTAGCAGCTGTGAGATCATAGTTTGCACAGTTGAAGCAGTTACGAGATCATAACTGCTACAACTGTGTAGCAGTTACGATTCTATAGCTGATACAACAACACCGAAAATAAAGCATTTCTAATAAAAAGGGGCATTGTTTTGATAATAAATGAAAAAGAGATGTTTTTTTACGATTCTAATAAAAAGGGGTGTCTTTTTAATTTTTTTCCCCCTATTTTTATTATGATTGAGCAGGAAAGTCTTCCAACGGATCATAGGATAACCCAATTCAATGTACTAAAACTGCTAGTTGAATGCCACATTTGATTAATTATGATTGATTCCTGCTGAGGACACTATGTTTCTGCACTAGACGATAGTTTATGCTTTCGTTTGAACTTTACTATCTAATTTCAAGGTTGTTTCAGCTTGCACAGGCTATGTATGAATACGGAAGAGGTAACCTTGCTAAAGTCTTTGATTTGCTTGGTCCAGACTTTGATGCCGCCAACTTTAAAGTAATAAACTCGGCAACGCAGCTTCTTTAGTCATCTTTCTTTGTGGCAGTTAAAATAATTTTTCATTTAAAATACGTCCTAGATGATCGGAGCATCTGATGAACAGCTCGATGTCTTCAACGAAGTTTGGTACATAAGCTTACTGAACATTGGCCAAGTTCCCAAAGGTACCAACTTTACCATCTAAAAGTTGCTTTAGAGCGTCTGTAGGTTCTGAAACTTGCCGTCTACAGCTATTGAAGTCATGAAGAAGCAAGTTTGTAAAAGGCAAGGAGCACCTTTCCTGTGGCGGTTGCTGGTACGTTTGAATCCCGCAACTTTATATGATATTGTTCACTTTGGACTCATATCCTTATGATTTTGTTTTTGAATTCTATCTAAAAGATCTTATACCAATATAGATATCTCCATCTTATAATTTCAAAATCTTTTTCATATATTTTCAATGTAGGACTTTGATTGTCGATTTCATATATTTTTTTCTTTTTCTTCGCTATGATACTATTTATTCAATGGCAGACAAAAAGATTATACTGTTTGCTCGCAGTAACAGCCTTCTAAACTCACTTAGTAAAACAAATCCTAGTTCTGAAGTTGCTTTTAAATTCCATCATAAATAAAATGCATTCCAAAATGCATGTTTTATCCAGGAAAAGGCATATTCTATGGAAGGTATGCCCGATGCGCTTTTGGCAGGGGAGAAGGCAAAGACTTTGGAAGCTGCCTATTTCAGGTAAATTGCGAACTAATATAGATTAAGATAAACATAAAGCTCAAACAATCTTAGGAAGTGATTGGCTGGAAATCTGATAGAGGGGCTACAATTTCAGACTTTTAGTATGATATGTATTTGATAATATGTTAAATAATAATGATGTTGTTTGATAAATTTAATTATATCTAAATATTAAATTCTAAATTCTAAATAAGAAAAATAAAATAAAATAAATTATTTTATACAATGTGTTTAGTAAGCGTGCAACATAAGATGTACAATTTAAGTAAATTACACTATAATCTTTGGATATCTTAGCCAACGTAATATTTTATAATAATTTAACAAGTTACATGATATCTTATAAGATCTTGTACAACCTTTCTGCAAGGATTTTAAACTATTATAGCAAGCTTAGAACGCTATTAGTTTAATAAATTAAATAATAATTTTTTAATATCTTGTTACATAACATTTTCACGAGAAATTTAAATATTCAAAATGTTATTATGTTAGACTAAGTGCAATAAATGGTGTAATTTTAAAAAATCAGTTTTTTACCATTTTAAATATTATATATATTTTGGTAATCTAGATATCTAACTTTTTATAATTTGATTAATCTTGTAGATAATTGATTTGATTTTATTAAAAAAATTTATTGAAATTAAAGTAAATTAAAAAGTATAGATGGATCATCTAATATTATAAATTTATTAAAGTTTTCAAATATAATATGTTAGGAATAAAAATTGAATTATAGTCCATCTCGAATGAAGTTAGACTAAGTGCAATAAATGGTGTAATTTTAAAAAATTATTATATATATATTGGTAATTTAAATATTTAATTAATCTTGTAAATGACTGATTCAATTTTATAAAAAAAAATTTATCAAATAATAAAGTAAATTAAAAAGTATAGATGGATCCGTATGGATGATTTAATATTATAAATTTTTTAAATATTTTAAATATAATATGTTATGAATAAAATTTGAATTATAGTCCACGCCCAATGAAGTTAGACTAAGTGCAATAAATGATGTAATTTTTAAAAAAATATTTTTTTTACCATTTTAAATATTATAATATTGATAATTTAGATATTTAACTTTTACAATTCTATTAATTTTGTAGATTGACTGATTCAATTTAATTTTATATTAAATATTAAAATAAATTAAAAAGTATTGATGGATTTTAATGGACGATTAATATTATAAATTTTTTAAATTTAAAATCAAGTATATATAATATGTTATGAATAAATTTTTTTTTAAACAATAAAGTTATGTGAATGGAGTATTCCACGCGGAATGAAGAAGAAGATATTTACCTAATTAAACAACGTACAAACTCAACCAATTGAAAGAAAATTATTGTTTTTTATTTTCGTTAAATATTTGCAAAAAAAAGAAGAAATTATTAAAAATATGTGCACCAAATAGTTGGATTAATTCTTCTTCCCCTGCGGAGGACTCCGTGCTCTCCCCTCCGTTGACTAAATCTGAGCCGTCGGTTTGCTTCAGATTCATGCAATCCGTTCCGTCGTCTCCTATATAAGCACAACCTCGTCTTTGCTCTTTCTTTCAACTCTGGACGGTCTCACCAAGCTCCTCGTCCTCCCCTGCTCGATCTCTCTCTCTCTCTCTCGTCGATATGGAGGCAGCCGCGAGCTCTCTCTTGTCCGTTTCGCCGGTCTCTTTCGCGAGAATCCGAAGCAGCTCTTTCAGCTCGGTTCCTTGCAGAAGAGTTCAGGTAGTTGAAATGCAGGGCACGCTGCGTTTGGTTTGTTTTGATCGTGAGATTTATGGATCTCACCGTGTTTTGTGTGTTGATTCTGGTTAGTTTTCGGTGAGAGCTTGTGCGGCGGCGACAGGCGGCGATGCGGGCGGCAGCGGGGAGGGGAAGATCGTGAAGGCTAAAGAGAAGGGGGAGTGGAAGCTTGATTACTCCGGCGAGAAGCCGCCGACTCCTATTCTCGACACCATCAACTACCCTGTCCACATGAAGAATCTCTCCAAGCAGGTAGTGACCGATCGATCTTTCTTGGAGATGAGTTTTGGAAGTTTGGTCATGTGTTTGTGACTGATGATTTGGTGGGGGATCATTTGTGTGTGAATTTTCTGTAGGATTTGGAGCAGCTGGCCGCGGAGCTGAGGACGGAGATCGTGTTCACGGTGGCGAAGACCGGCGGCCACCTGAGCTCCAGCTTGGGGGTGGTAGAACTGGCCGTGGCTCTCCACCACGTGTTCAACACCCCCGACGACAAGATCATTTGGGACGTCGGCCACCAGGCTTATCCTCACAAGATACTCACCGGAAGAAGGTCGAAGATGCACACCATCAGGCAAACCAACGGCCTCGCCGGATTTCCCAAGAGAGACGAGAGCGAGCACGACGCCTTCGGCGCCGGCCACAGCTCCACCAGCATCTCCGCAGGGCTCGGTAATGAACTAACTAACCGATAAATTTCGTGGTGGAACCAAAGATCTGATTTGCTGATCTCTGTGGGGGTGTTGCAGGAATGGCGGTTGCGAGGGATCTGCAAGGGAAGAAGAACCATGTGATCTCGGTGATCGGAGACGGAGCCATGACCGCAGGCCAAGCCTACGAGGCCATGAACAACGCCGGCTACTTGGATTCCAATCTCATCATCGTGCTGAATGATAATAAACAAGTTTCCCTTCCGACCGCCACCCTCGACGGACCTGCAACTCCTGTCGGCGCGCTCAGCAAGGCCCTCACCAAGCTCCAATCCAGCACCAAGTTCCGCATGCTCCGGGAAGCTGCCAAGGTAGAGGAATTAACTGTTGTTCTTCCTCGAATTTTCCCTCTGTTTTGCAGCTAGCGAATTGATTGGGGTTTTTCTTTTTCGATTTCAGAACATTACGAAGCAGATCGGCGGGCAGACGCACGAGATCGCCGCGAAGGTGGACGAATACGCTCGGGGCGTAATGAGCTCCACGAGCTCTTCCCTGTTCGAGGAGCTCGGCCTGTACTACATCGGGCCGGTGGACGGGCACGACGTCGAAGACTTGGTGACCATCTTCGAGAAGGTGAAGTCGATGCCGGCGCCGGGGCCGGTGCTCGTCCATATCGTCACCGAGAAGGGGAAGGGCTACGAGCCGGCGGAGGCCGCCGCCGACAGGATGCACGGCGTCGTCAAATTCGACCCCAAGACCGGGAAGCAGTTCAAGACGCCGTCGCCCACCCTCTCGTACACGCAGTACTTCGCGGAGTCGCTGATCGCGGAGGCGGAGGCGGACGACAAGATCGTGGCGGTGCACGCGGCGATGGGCAGCGGCACGGGGCTCAACTACTTCCAGAAGCGGTTCCCGGAGAAGTGCTTCGACGTGGGGATCGCGGAGCAGCACGCGGTGACGTTCGCCGCCGGCCTCGCCACCGAGGGCCTCAAGCCCTTCTGCGCCATCTACTCCTCCTTCCTGCAGCGCGGGTACGACCAGGTGGTGCACGACGTCGACCTGCAGAAGATCCCGGTCCGCTTCGCCGTCGACCGGGCGGGGCTGGTCGGCGCCGACGGCCCGACGCACTGCGGCGCGTTCGACATCACCTACATGGCGTGCCTGCCCAACATGGTGGTGATGGCGCCGGCGGACGAGGCGGAGCTGATGCACATGGTGGCGACGGCGGCGGCGATCGACGACCGCCCGAGCTGCTTCAGGTTCCCGAGGGGGAACGGCGTCGGCGCGCCGCTGCCGGAGGGCAACAAGGGGACCCCGCTCGAGGTGGGAAAGGGCCGGATTCTGATCGAGGGGAGCAGGGTGGCGATTCTGGGGTACGGCTCGATAGTGCAGACGTGCTTGAAGGCGGCGGAGTCGCTGAGGGAGCTCGGAGTGGCGGCGACGGTGGCGGACGCCCGGTTCTGCAAGCCGCTGGACGCGGAGCTGATAAGGCGGCTGGCGAAGGAGCACGAGATCCTGATCACGGTGGAGGAGGGCTCCATCGGAGGCTTCGGCTCGCACGTCACCCACTTCCTGAGCCTCAACGGCCTCCTCGACGGCAATCTCAAGGTACTCAAACCGATCGAACTACAAATTCTTTTATACTGATCGATTCATTATTTCTCTAACTATTTATCGATCGATCGATCGAAATGCGCATGCAGTTGAGGTCCATGGTTCTGCCGGACCGCTACATCGACCACGGCGCGCCGAAAGACCAGATCGAGGCCGCCGGCCTTTCTTCACGGCACATCGCCGGAACGGCGCTGAACCTTCTGGGGAGGACCAAGGAAGCGCTGCACCTGCAGTGAATGCAACGCGAGAAGAAGATCAAATGAGCGCATTAAGAACGAAGATGGAAAATAAAGCACCATCTAAATTTTCTTCTTTTCTTTTTTTTTTCCTTTTTAATTTCTAAGCTGTGGGCTTTGGGTGGGTGTTCAGAGATCGATGGATCGCCATTAACGCAAGCTTGGTGTTCTTTTGTACTCGTTTAATTTACTGCTACTGTATCTATATTCTTTTAGATAAAAGGAGAAATTCATCATCCCAACAATTTCACACAATCAATTTTATAAAAAAATAATAATAAATATCAGTCAGTCTCGTGGACTCAATTGGCAAAGTTTCCACCGACCACTAGGGTAAATCAATAAATTGTGTTTCCCATTTGGAAAAAAATTCTTGCAAATACGTCATAGCTGGGGATCGAACCGGTATGAACCCGGATGTTCTACCGTTACACCATTGCCCCGGGAAACACAATTGATTTTATGACCAACATAGAAGAGAAGAGTTAAAGAAATCTCATCTTCGATAGTCCTTCATTTTTCGATTCATGATCTATCATCAATCTATTTTTTATATATTTGAATTTATCTTCCTCTATATTCATAGGACCGATTTGGAAAGAAAACCGTTGAGATGAGGATCCATCTATTATAAGTACGTCTTTTTCAACCTTGCGCCCAAAGACTTAGACCTGTGGAAGAATATATGAATAATGGACGCATGTCAACTACGACTTCAATTACGGGCTGATTACTCCGTTGAAAGATTCCACGTGCGTAATTTCATTCTTATCAGTATGATTGACTAAAAACTATATATCCAATTGGACTAATTCTTGTTTAGTTTAATTATTTTCAACGTATAAATAAATTTCCATTAATGTTTATTTATAGAGTTTGATGGTTATGTAAATAAATAAATAGATCACATTTCTGATTTAAAATTATTTAAATTCACTTTTATATGCAAACACATGCTGTACACCAGGTGAGCAAAATATATACTTTTTTAAAACTTTTTTTTTTTTAATTTGAATCTTAAATAAAAATAAAATAAAATATTTTATATTAGATGTTGACGGAGATATATAACATTATGTGTGCTATATATTATATAGCACACATAAACAATAGAAAATTTTTTGCTTGAATTTTTTTTTCTTAATTTTGAATCCGTCTAAGGGCGTAGTGCACACTTATAATTACCTCGGTTATAGCCTGGGAGTTCGATGGCGAGTGGCGACAAGAAGAAAAAAAAACTTAGATTTAAGGAGGGAAGAAAAAAAATTAAGAACTAGTCCAAGGTATATCGTCGGTGTAGTCCATGAGTTCGAATCAGCTCGGATAAATCATCCGGGCTGGCTGCCATCGAATCCATCCACCCAAATAAATTAAATATAAGAGTTAAATTTGTTGCTAAATGCTCCGCTATCAATTTTAGCTCGATCTGTAGTGAGCTCTACTTGCTATCTCTGCCCGCTAGCTAGCTCCTATTTTATATTTGCACACATAAAATTTAAATTAGAATTATGCATAAAATTTTTAAATATATTTATATTTGTAGTCATAAGGTGCCATCGAATTATATTTTTAATTCTACTAAATTCATCTAAATTGTATTATAATCTATTATTTATGTTGTAAATGCTCAAAATGTATTTAACTTGCTATTATAAATACTACTACAGCGTTATTGTGCTATTTTAATAAACACCTAGTATCATTTTTAAAAAATTGTATTAAAATTTAATATTCATTAGAATTTTAAGGATATACTATTAAAAAAAATTAATGCAACATCTAATTGCCATGGATTAGCAAAGCAAACACACATGTTTGGATATTTCTTTTTATCAAATTAAATATTAACGGTATTTATGTTTATGTAAAATCAATCAATGCTAAATTTTATTGTAATTTTTAAAAATTACAATAAAAATTTGAAAATATAAAAAAAAAAAACTTATATTATATATATATATATATACGAAAATGTTATGCTGTGCGTCGGCTTCATACGCGCTCGTGCGCGACAGCGGGATCAATGTCCATCACGCGTTATCGTGAAGATCGGACCATTCAAAAGTGGGAATGCACAGTGCCGCAAGCACTCGACCCGTCGCTGTTCCTGCCGTTGCCGCTTCGCCGTCCGGCCACCGCCGGCCGCCGGACTAATCCCGGTCAACGCGCCACTCGTCGGCGCGCCGATCGACGCCGGATTCCGACTGGATTGTGGCCGGAATCTGACCGAAAATCACCGAATTCAACAAGCGGCCACTGTGGATCAAATCGCGGTCAGTTTCCGGCCAAATCGCGGTCGGAGATCGACCGAGGAAGGACCCCCGGCGGCGCCGGTCGGAAGGTAAATCGATAAGTTGTAATCGACCATTGTAGGAGAGGATTATTTTATCGGTTTTAATGAAATTCGACCCTTGTCTATTATAGCAATATTTACTCCGCAGTAGTCAACTCAACCTTACCTAGTGTTAATTTTTTAAAGATTTAGAATTTAATGTTTAGGCTAAAGTAAATTAAAATTGAAAAATGATGCCGGACAGAATAATGATTATTCCGAAGGCAAAAGATTGGAGGAGAATTGAGAAGAAATTAAGATCGAGAAATTGGAAAAATGAGTAGAAAGCCGCGGACGATGCTGCTTCTAGGTTTTTGCCAAAAAGAAAAAGTTTATTAATCAATGAAACTGACCATAACGACTAAACATGACATGTTAAAGTGGGTCGGTACAGAATAAAAGTCTCTGAAAGAGTTTTGAAACGCATCCGACTGTACTTCGTTCTGATTCCTGAGTCAAAAATTATGACATGTTAAAGTTGGACTCATATTGTGTTATCCCGCATAAAAAAAATAAAATTTTATAGAGAGAGAGTTACGTTATCCTAATCATCCATTTATGGGTAATTCATAAATACCTACTATTAAAATTATTATTATTTTTTAATTTCACTTCTTTTACATAAGAATTGAAAGATAAAATTCTTGACAAGGATTCGAATCCTAGCGAAGTCAGGCAATACTTTCTTGTATCTTGACCGATTGTAATTTCTCGATTTACCTCTTCACAGATGGTCATAGGACCGATCGTGTGGGGCCACTAAGGTGATGGATTCCACCTTTTATCAGAAAAAAAGAAAGATAAAATCTTCTGCAACATCTTTAAATCCTAAAACTCTAAATCTTAAAATAAAATTAAAAAAAATACTGTGTCAAATTTATCGTATTAACAATTACTTAACCCTCAGTCAAGCAAAGCCAGTTGAATAAGTCAGTCAACGCGACGTAATGCAAATAATATCTAACGTTACGTTGACTCTCAATTAATTACATATGCATTTTTTTTCTTTCTTTCTTGAATGACGCGGATGGCGAAAGTTCAACTGCTGGCTCTCCCCTTCATCAGGGCGTTGACTAAGTAGATACTTATCTAATTCAAGCCATAACCTTCTAGGGTTTGTGGGATTTAAAGGTCCCATTCAACCTTATCAAATTTTCCATATTGAACTTTATCTACGAATTGATTACGTTGGTCCAATATCCTGCAAGTAGTCTACGCCTTCAAAGAACTGCCATTAATAAAGCAGCTTCAGAGCTACAATGCCGGTCCTTTTAAGCTGCTCCATAAAGAAGCATCCCGGAAGCCAGTGGTTTGACTTTTCCAATCCAAGCCAGAGGGCACAGTCAACCATATCTCAAGAACTCTGTATATATAAATATATATATACACGAATCATTTAAAAAAAAATGATCTCTGATTACAAAGAAATGGAAAATTGTGGTATATGCATCTACTTAATGATGCATAATTGGATCTACTGAGTCAATGGAGTTGCAATGCTTCCTTAGGCTTGCCCAACATTTGGAGCACAGTTCCTGCAATGTGCTTAGAAGTAAGACCAGCTGATTCAAATTGGTCCTGAGGGGATCCTTGGTCGATGTAGCGGTCGGGCAGAACCAGCGATCTCATCTGCAAACAACATCAACAAGAACAACAACAACCCGAATGAGGTTAAACAGTTCGATTGTATTCGACTTGAGTGCCGAATTTGTGGAAAGAAATGTACTAGCTAGCTACCTTGACGCGGCCATCCAGAAAGCCACTCAAGCTTAAGAACTGCATGACGTGCGACCCGAAACCTCCAATGGAGCCCTCCTCCACCGTGATCAGGATCTCGTGCTCCTTCGCTAGCCTCCTAATTAGCTCCACGTCGAGAGGCTTGCAGAACCGGGCATCGGCTACTGTGGCGAAGATTCCACAAGCTCGGAGTGAGTCTGCAGCATTCAAGCATGTCTGCACTATGGAACCATATCCGAGGATGGCAACTCTAGTTCCTTCCATTAGAACCTTACCCTTCCCAATCTGTTGAAACAAATTAACAAACAAACAAACCAATAAGCCTTGTAGCTTTGCTCACTCACAATCATCATCATCATCATCATCATCATCATCATCATCGTGTAGCTCACCTCAAGAGGGGTTCCTTTGTGGTCTGGAGGCAGGGGGGCACCGACTCCGGTGCCCTTGGGGAATCTGAAACAGCAAGGTCTGTCATCGATTGCCACTGCTGTGGCTACCATATGCATCAGCTCAGCTTCGTCGGACGGGGCCATCACGACCATGTTGGGTAAGCATGCCATGTATGTAATGTCGAAAGCTCCGCAATGAGTTGGTCCGTCTCCTCCGGCGAGGCCAGCCCGATCCAGCGCAAACCGGACAGGAAGCTTCTGCAAGTCCACGTCGTGAACCACCTGCATGGATCATAGCCATTAGAATTTGATGTGCAACTTACTTGTTGCATATGTTATGAACTCGGTTTTAGTTTGCAGTACTGTTCTATTACCTGATCATATCCCCGTTGCAGAAAAGATGAATATATGGCACAGAAAGGCTTGAGCCCCTCGGTGGCCAAACCAGCTGCAAAAGTGACTGCGTGCTGCTCGGCGATTCCCACATCAAAGCATTTCTCTGGGAACTTCTTTTGGAAATAATCCAGCCCAGTGCCACTTCCCATGGCAGCATGCACAGCCACGATCTTGTCATCGACCTCAGCCTCTTTGATGAGTGACTCTGCGAAACATTGGGTGTATGAAAGGGTGGGAGATTTTGTCTTGGATTGCTTCCCGGTGTTTGGGTTGAACTTCACAACTCCTATGGCATGGAATATAACTATCAGATCGTGATAGATACGTAGGATCAGAACTACAAGGAATGAGTGAACATTGCTCACCATGCATCTTGTCTGTGGCAGCCTCAATAGGGGGATCTTCCTTTCCTTTCTCGGTCACAATATGGATGAGGACAGGGCCGGGAGCTGGCAGGGCCTTCACCTTCTCAAAGATGGTGACCAAATCGTCGACATTGTGGCCATCAACGGGTCCTATATAATACAGACCAAGCTCCTCAAACAATGTAGAGCCAGAGGCACTTATCATTCCCCGAGCATATTCATCCACCTTTGAAGCAAGCTCATATGTTTGGCCCCCAATTTGCTTTGTGAGACTCTAAACAAACAGATCAATTGCATTAGAAATCTTCTATAGAAGTTGCAATTTGGTCAAAATGCATAAGTGGACAAAATTCCCTTAACACTTTTCATAAAAACATACAGCCAAAACAATCAGTGAATAATCACTGGTACTTCTAATTCACAAAGATGTGATTCAAATATAAATGAAGTCTCCAATTTGAAAAATTATAAAAGTAATACTTGTACTGAGGCTTGTTTTCTTATATTTGGCAGTCGCAAATTAAAAAGGTTGGCATAAAAATTATGGACCAAAAATAAAAGTTGATCGAACAAAAGATCAGTAACCTGCCAGATAAAAGCACTTCAAACCATTTGGCCTACCTGAAAGTAATTTCTAGCTTATCTCAGATGCACAACCAACACAAAGGCAATTATTTTTGCAAAATATCATTTGTAAATCCTAATTGTCTATCATAAAAACTTCTAAATCATTGTATTTCAACCACCAGTTGCATGTTTAAGAAAAGTACTGCAATAGTTTTGGCAGTTCATCTGATAACTTTAGTTAAATATGTTGCTAGAAAAATCAGCAGATAAAATATAATTACCAAGGATGCACGCGCTACCTTAGCAGCTTCACGGAGCATTCGTAAGTTTGGGCTGGATTGAAGTGTCGTAAGGGCTTTACTGAGTGCCCCAACAGGAATTGCAGGTTCATCAAGGATTGCAGTTGGAAGTGAAGCTTGTCTATTATCATTCAACACAACAATAAGGTTGGAATCCAAGTAGCCAGCATTGTTCATGGCTTCAAAGGCCTGACCAGCAGTCATAGCACCATCCCCAATCACCGAAATAACATGATTCTTCTTCCCTAGCAAATCTCTTGCAACTGCCATTCCTGGAAAAAAAGAAGATATATATACAATTAACAAAAGAGTTGTTGAACATCAGCCTAACTTTAAATATATCTTAACACAAATTTAGATGATATAAGATCAGTAAGTTGACTTTACCAAGCCCTGCTGAGATGCTTGTGGAGCTGTGGCCTGCACCGAAGGCATCGTAAATGCTCTCATCTCTCTTTGGAAATCCGGCAAGCCCTGAGGTCTGCCTGATGGTATGCATCCTTGACCTTCTTCCGGTCAATATCTTGTGAGGGTAGGCCTGCATATTCAGTTCCGTTTCAGTGACCAATTTCACAATCTTAAAACAATTTCTATGGCTGCGATAATACTAAAAGTGAAACTAAGAATTCACTGACTTGATGGCCGACATCCCAAATGATCTTGTCTTCGGGAGCATTGAACACATGATGAAGAGCCACGGCCAATTCCACCACCCCCAAGCTGGCGCTCAAGAGCCCACCACTTTTCGACGCCATGTACATAATTTCTGATCTGAGCTCAGCCGACAATTGCTCCAAATCCTAAAACGATTACAAAAAATGAGCATCCAACTTTTAACGGGGAAAAAAAGGGGGAAAGGAGGGGAAAAGGATCACCTTTGGCGATAGGTTCTTCATGTGAATAGGAAAGTTGATGGTATCGAGTAGAGGGGTCGCCGGCTTCTCCCCCGAGTAATCGATCCTCCATCCACCCTTTTCCTTACTGGAAACCGTCTTCCCGTCACCGCTCGCTCTCACAGAAAACTAAAACGGCAAACCCACGAATCTTAGATCCAACAGCTCGGAATCCCTAGAAACAACGTGAAAATCCAACTTTTGAAGTCTGTACCTGTTTCCTTCTGCACGGCCGGTTCGCAGCCGAGCCAAGAGACTTGAGGAAGGGGCCGCGAGAGGCCGCCATGAGAGAGCTGGAAGCCTCCATCGAGAGATAGCAAGCGAGAGAAGCGCGAGAGGGAGGTCCGGTGGCCGGAGCAAGGAAGGGAACCCTCGCTTTAAATAGGCAGGCGGCTAACGACGAACCACATGTTGACCGTGTCCCTTATGCATTGCTCATTTAATATTCAATTAAAGAATAAAAGTCAAATAATTCCATTTCTATTATTATTAGTATTATTATTATATTGTTATTATTAAATTATTCAAAAATGGAAAGAAATGCTGATGACATTGAGAATCATGCCGGTCAGTTTCAACTACTCAAATATTCTTATTTATTTATTTTTTATTATTATTTAATTTTTAATTATTTGTGCCAAGTCTTCGCGTCATTAATTGTTAAATAGACTTGATCAAGTCTAGATCAATACACTTATAGTGACACTCCAACAACGGGCTCGTTATTATTATTATTTATAATTTTTAATAAATAATAATCATAAAATCAAATTAACGTGTAATGCAGATGTCATAGAGGACGAGGCTCCCTCCAAGATAAAGATCAAAGCCGATATAGTAAGATGGATCAATTCGGACCCAATCTCATCATGGTTAGATATCTGTTACCTCGAGTTCAGACAATACTTCGGACCTAATCTTAGCCCCCACTTGGACCCCAAAAGTCATCCCGGCTAATCTTGGTTCAGTGTCTCGGTCGTCTCGCCTCATTTCAGATCAGCCTCGTCTCGGCATCCCAATCGTCTTATCTCGGCCAGCCTTGTTTCAACGTCTCAACCATCTCGGTCATCTCATCTCAGCTAACCTCATCTCGGCCAGTCTCGTATCGACCATTCTAGTCGTCTCATCTTGGTCATTTCAGTCGAGTCTCGTCTCGCCACTCTGCCTCGGTTGACTCCATCTTGGGTTTTACCTTCATGTCTTTTGTGAATCGCTATCTTACATGTCCTACTAAAGGGGAACGTGAATATTCTCACGGACACGCGGCAGTTCAAGAATGAACAAAGAGTTACGAGGTTGTCAAACCCGATCCCCTTGGATATCCCTCTTTTTGCACATAAGGCCAAAAGGAAATGATTGTCGGATCTGGTCCCCTTTGTAAGTTGCTATAAGGCCATTATCCCATCTGACGTGGAGTTATCTTAAGCAAGCTATAAAAAACCTAACCTACGGTCTTATTCTAGGTTCAACTTTGAAAACTCTGTTAGTATTATCTTCTTTCCCGTCCATATTTCATCATCTTCCTCAGAACCCAAACTTGAGCATCAGAGTGGTCTGCCGAGACTCTCCAACATCAATCTAACATCTTCTTGAAGTGTGTTTCAGGTCTTGATTGTCTCCCGCGTCCTAGCTCATCCAGGAGGCTGTCCATGTCGGATTGCTCATTAACTGGTAGCTTGACCATCCGTACATATTTGACTAGAACAACATGTAAGTATTTTAATCGGTGATTAGTCGTCACTAGAAAATCTATGTCATTTAATTAAAAAGAATAAATAAGGAGGACTATTAAACATCTAGATAAACTTAAACTTCATCCATTAAAAAGAAACTTGGAAAATTACAATAAAAAAGAAAAAAAGATAAGATAAACATCTAAAGTTCTTGATAATCTAGAAGGTAGGCTTATGAAGCTATCAAAATAATGCAAATATATGCAATAAATAAATATGTCCTTTTTATTTTTATTATTATTATTATTATTTGAAATTGGTGGTCCCCTGACTAGAAATTGCATAAATGGAAAACTGACGCGTGCATGAGTAAGTCGTGAGACACGTGCCGCTTCTCAAGTGCGTGTTTTGTTAGGCACTTTAACTTGTCGTCGCAAAAAAAATATATATATATATAAATAATTATCGTGGTCGTTAATTTATATACTCATGGATCATGTTTTTTTAGTGAAAGTAGTTTTTTTTAATAAATAAAAAAATTTTATATTTTACATACGCGTATAAAAATATTTTCGAATTCTTGAGATAGATCAAATTAGTTGGTTTGACTAATTATACGCGTATTCTTCTTTTGTAGTTTGACTGTTTCTATGTGATTTTATTATTTAATTCGATCGATTTTATTTAAGTTATTTTCACTCGTCTAGTGTATTTATTTTAATAATTATTTTTTATTGTATCTGTTTACATTGACTAGGCTAGTTGGTTTAATTTGTCCAATTCAATTGAATTGTCTGGATCTAATTGTTTGATTGGCTTGATTAGCTCATCTAATTTGTCATTCTAATTCATGTAACATAATTAGTTTGCAAAGGATAGATAATGAATAAAAATTAATTATTAACAAAGTATGAGCTTAATTAAGTTCACTCCAAAATTAAGTTCACTCCTAATTAAAAATGACTTATTTGGAAGAGATTCAAAAAAAATTTTATCTAATGATGATCATGTTGCTGTTAGAACCCCAACCCCAGTGGTGAAGCGAATGTTTTGATAAGCTATCAAATAAAGTTAACTTAGGCCTTGTTATATTTTTTATATATGTACAAGTATGCAAGACTTAGAAGAACACATAGGTATTTGATGGCTTAGGAGCATCAGAGATGGTGAAACATTAACAGAAGACATAAGTGAACAAGAAGTATGATACGAGAAAGGAGTTGATGGATTCGGTACATCCGAGATACGAGTAGTTGCCGAAGATTACTTCAACGGAACGAGAAGAACGTATGAGGAGTGAGTCAGAAAGACTTGGTACATCCAAGGGATGAGAAGTTGGAAGGAAGTATACTCAAGGCGATCGAAATTGAGTCTGGGTGATCGAAATCACTTAGGCGACTAGAAGTATTTCAGGTGATCGGAAGCTGCCACTGAGTTATCCAGACCCCATTGTTGAAATAGATCAGCACGATAACTACGTCAACAGTTCCAGAATATCAGAAAACAGGTGACTAAAGGTCGTTGAGTCAACCATAGTCATTGTCAAAGAGGATAAAATTCAAAACCACGTTAGTAAGTTTCGGGCGACTGACATGTGCTAAGTTAGTACATGGTCAAATTAAGATGAAGTCTATATATTAGACTCAAGCTCTAAGCTCGAAAAACAAGTACAACACACTCGAATACTTTTTGTTTTACTATTCTTTCAATATCTATTTTTGTGCTCAATTGTTGTAAGAGACTTCTCTACTTTCCAACGAATTTTCAAAAAGGAGAAGATAGTGGACTTTCGTATGTAGTTCTTGGACTAGCAACCTGTAGATTGTAAGCCAAGTAAATCAATAAACCTCTTTCTTTTATATAGTATTTATTTTGCTAATGTATGTATTATTACTAAAACAAAATTTTATTTACAAGTCATTATTCATCCCTCCTTTATAGCAATCTAAACGGCTTCCGCAACACTAACATTTGCAAACTTAATTACATAGCCTTAACCATTCTCTTAACCATTCTTTTATTATTAGTTGATGAAGGGGAGCCTTGGCGCAACGGTAAGGTTGCTGCCATGTGACCTAAACTTCAAATTACATAGGCTCTTGCCAAAGGCAAGGTAAGGTTGCGTACAATGGATCCTATTACCCCGCATTTATTTAATAGTTGATGTTTATTCCATTATTAAAGTGTATACTAGATTTGTTGAAACCTATATCGAATGTCCAGATTCAACAAAGTAGATAATAACCTTTTAAAATGTGTACAAACACAACAATGGACAGATAATAGATAGCTATTCCACAAGCATAATGAACAAGTACAAAAAGTCATAAACAGAACCCTTATTCCAATTGCTTGAATCAAATGAAATCAGATTAACAAATTATATTCATCCTCTCACAGTACGAGCGATTGAGAAAGAAAAGATGGAAAAAGGGTGGTATTTGCAATTGATTACAAATTCTCATTCCCTTGAATCTAACTTTTGTTGTTCTATAGTAGTTCCATATTTGATTGCTCTGAGTTCTTCACTGAAGGTGCAATGCTTCCTTGGGCTTGCCCAAGAGATTGAGCACGGTTTCTGCAATATCCTTGGAGGAAAGTCCAGCCGCTTCGACTTGGTCCTTTGGTGCTCCGTGGTCGATGTATCGGTCAGGCAAAAAGATTGATCTCAGCTGCACAGAAAGAGCACAAATGAGCTTGCTACTTCTCAACAATTTTGAATCATATCAGAGAGTGTTTCAGATCAGCAGAGGAGAAATTTACCTTGAGGTGTCCATCCAGAAGGCCATTCAGGCCTAAGAACTGCGCGACATGCGATCCGAAACCTCCAATGGAGCCCTCCTCCACTGTGATCAGTATCTCATGCTCAGCTACCAGCCTCCTGATCAGTTCCACATCCAGAGGTTTACAGAACCGGGCATCAGCCACTGTGGTAAAGATCCCATGGGTCTTAAGTGAGTCTGCAGCCTGTAAGCATGTTTGCACTATGGAACCATATCCAAGGATGGCCACTCTATCTCCTTCCATCAGAATCCTACCCTTCCCAACCTGTTCAAACAGATCAAATGAGTACCTTGATTTTGTAGAAACATGAGAGTAATGTAGTGGTTGAGAAGGCAGGAAGGGGTACCTCAAGAGGAGTGCCTTTGTAGCCTGGAGGGAGGGGCACTCCCACTCCATTGCCCCTGGGGAATCTGAAGCAGCTAGGTCTGTCATCAATGGCTGCCGCTGTGGCCACCATATGCATCAGCTCAGCTTCATCAGCTGGAGCCATCACGATCATGTTGGGCAAGCAGGCCATGTAGGTGATGTCGAATGCCCCGCAATGTGTAGGTCCGTCGGCGCCGACAAGGCCAGCTCGATCGAGTGCAAACCGAACTGGAATCTTCTGCAAGTCCACATCATGAACCACCTGATCATATCCTCGTTGCAGAAACGAGGAGTAGATGGCGCAGAAGGGCTTCAGGCCCTCTGCGGCCAACCCGGCAGCAAAAGTGACTGCATGTTGCTCGGCAATTCCCACGTCGAAGCACTTCTCAGGGAACCTCTTTTGGAAATAATTCAGCCCTGTGCCGCCGCCCATGGCAGCATGAACAGCCACGATCTTGTCGTCGACCTCAGCCTCTTTGATCAGAGACTCCGCGAAGTACTGTGTGTACGAGAGAGTGGATGACTTCGACTTGAATTGCTTCCCGGTTTCAGGATCAAACTTCACAACACCGTGCATCTTGTCGGCAGCAGCCTCTGCATGAGGATACCCTTTTCCTTTCTCTGTAACAATATGGACGAGGACAGGACCCGAAGCTGGCATGGACTTCACCTTCTCAAAAATGGAAACCAGGTCGCCTACATTGTGCCCATCTACAGGCCCGATGTAGTACAGACCGAGTTCCTCGAACAAAGAAGTACCTGGGGGACTCATCACTCCGCGAGCAAACTCATCCACCTTCGAAGCAATCTCGTGTGTTTGCTTACCGATCTGCTTCGTGACATCCTGAACAGACACACATCAACCCCGTAAGCAACTGGTCTGCTTCATGGCTAACATGGTGGTATTTAAGGGCAGATGTGATACCTTCGTTGCTTCCCGGAGCATCCGGAGCTTGGTGCTGGATTGAAGCTTGGTGAGGGCTTTGGTAAGCGCCCCGACAGGAGCTGCTGGCCCGTCGAGGGTTGCAGTTGGAAGTGAAACTTGCTTGTTGTCATTCAACACGATGATGAGGTTAGAATCCAAGTAGCCAGCGTTGTTCATGGCCTCGTAGGCTTGGCCTGCGGTCATGGCTCCATCCCCAATCACAGCAATGACATGGTTCTTCTTCCCCTGCAAATCCCTAGCAACAGCCATTCCTGCCAATAAACAAATTGTGGTTTCAGGTCTGGTATCGACCGAATGTCTTGGATTATGTAAGAATAGCGGAGTAGCTCAAGTACCAAGCCCTGCGGAGATGCTTGTCGAACTGTGACCGACACCAAAGGCATCGTGCTCGCTCTCTTCTCTCTTGGGGAATCCGGCGAGCCCGTCGGTTTGCCTGATGGTGTGCATCTTCGACCTTCTTCCGGTCAATATCTTGTGGGGGTAGGCTTGGTGGCCGACGTCCCAAATGATCTTGTCTTCAGGGGTATCGAACACATGATGAAGAGCCACAGACAGATCTACCACCCCCAAACTGGAGCTCAAGTGCCCGCCAGTCTCGGCCACAGTGAACACAATTTCAGCTCTCAGCTCCGCAGCTAATTGCTCCAGATCCTAAAAAAATGGAAATCAAGGAGAAATTTTCTCACCAAATTAGCCATAAAGATGAATTTTGTTTTCGGACCTAGCAAAGTGAGGATGGGCAAATCACCTGATTGGAGAGATTCTTCATGTGAACAGGGTGATCGATGGTATCCAAAATAGGGGTCGCCGGCTTCTCCCCCGAGTAATCGATCTTCCACCCGCTCTTGTCTTTGGGAATCATAATCTTACCATCGCCGCTTTCCGCGCAAGCTCTCACCGAAACCTAAAAGGAAGAAACAAATCATGAATTCATGCAACACTCCACCCATTTCCCCCCAAATCTCCATTTCAAAACCCTAAAACCCAACTTTTTATAGGAAAAAAAGGAAAAGAAAACCCAAAGAAACGAAACCAGTGCCGGAAGAATTGCTCAACCTGTCTTCTTCTGCAAGCAGCCTTCACGCCCAAGCGTCGTCCTCTGAGCAGAGACGCAGAAGGGGAGGCGGCCATGAGAGCGCTTGCTGCCTCCATGTCGCGAGCGGAGAAAGGTAAGCACGCAGAAGGCAAAAAAGCAATCTCGATCGCTCAACAGAAGAAAGCAAGAAGGAGCTAGACGACCTGAAGCGAGGAAGCCGAAGGGCTGGAGCTTTATATAGACCGTTACCAGCCGACACCTTGCGCCCCTTCTCACATATGTAACATGTGCGTTATTTTCCGATTTACGAGCGTAACGCCTGTTTATACCGGTCCTTATGCTTATCGTTCATATTTTTTTTAATATTTAATGTCTAATTAATATTTTCTAAAATATTTAATATTTTTTTATCGTCAATAATTGGAGACACAGTCTACGCCGGCAAAAAAAAGCTGGTTCAAAGTACCGGGCGATGCCGGTCAATCTGAGTAGCTGTGCATGAAGCAGCGGGGAAGCCACGGGCATACCGGTTCAACACGTGCAGTGTATGCTGACTTGTTCCGGTCAACGTCAACGTGTTTGAAATCAGACAAACCGTTACCGTAATGTTGGGATTATTGAGATAATCATTGTTGTAAAAGGTGTTAAAGTCTATGAAAGGTGATAAATCGCCCTCGGAATGTAATTAAGTTGATTATGACGGAACAGAATTGTTAAAGTGGACAAGAGTTAAATTTTGATGAAGTTGAGATAATGCTCTCCTCTGTCATGATCAACTACAGTTTTTCGATGTACTTTTTCATATATAATCATGAAGCCGACCATGTAAGATCACTAAGGTAATGGATTCCACTTTTACTGAAATGAAAAGAGATAAATCATAATATTAAACAACTTATTAGATGAGGGAAATTTATTTTTTAAAAATGAACCCTAAGAGATTCAAATTTTGTTCTTTGTTACAATTTTACCATCTGAATATCAATCCAGAGTATTTAGAATCCTAATAAAAGTCGTATCGAAGATGATTGATGTGTTTAAATTGAAAGGTTTAGATGAAGGGCTCGATTAGGGGTGAATTGTAACTCAGTAGAGTTTGATTTAGTTTGTTCTACTAATTGGAAATAAGTCTAGGTTGTCTTATGCGAGAAAATAAATTAAGTGAAAAATTAAAAAGATGTTTTTTATTTTTATTGAAAAATATCTTATATAAAAAATTACTAAAAAATAATCAATTTTTCATTCTCAAAATATTATTATTTTAGTATTATTATAGTAGTTTGAACAAAAATTATTATAATTTTAATTGAAATTATTTTAATGCTAGTTAAAATTATTGTTTAAAATTATTTTAATATTTGTTTAGTTAAAACTATTTTAACTTGATTAAAATTAGTGTAATACTATTGTAATAATTTTTGCTAATTAAAATTATTTTAACAATACTATTTTAATTTAGTTAAAATTGTTCTAATATTAATTAATATTATTTTAATATTTATAAAGACTAATCTAATGTAATTAAAACTATTTAAATTTGATTAAAATTAGTTCAATATTATTCTGATAAATTTTACTAAAATTACTATAATATTGGTTGCGGCTCCTACTCCTCGTGTGGATTCTTTTTAATAGTCTTATTTTCTCCCATTTTAAATTGCTGCTACGCTCGTGCGACAACACTAGCCCTAGGCAGTGGGCGTTTGCGATGGGTGTTGTGACTCCTCCGAAAGTTAGGTTAGTGTTGGACTGAGAAGAGATGAAAGTGAATGCTTATGCGCACTCGAAAGAGTTATTATCTTTTTCTAACTTCACCTACGCTTCTATATTGGAGCGTGTGACTATCCACCTGGCCTACCACCTCAACCTAGGGCTACCTCGGTAGGCGAAACTATGTCGAGTGCCAGCGGTGATGGTGACGGCGACAATGCCAACATCGTACCTCTGACACAGTCCAGACACTTATCGTGAGTCTCATTTACTGACAATTATCAAAAGTGGTTATTAACGGTCTTATGTCAGGGTCGTAATTGTCGAGAACAGTATGAGGTTTGCTCTAGAGGGGTTTGGTTCGATAGGGATGCTTCCTAGTCAAAAATGTTTCAAGATTGTGGAATCTGCTACAAGGATGTTTCTGATAGAAGATGTTCTCAGAATGTGTAATCTGCTACAGATATTCTCAAAATGAGTGCACTGTTGCAATCCTGCGTGATATATTATGGGGATGTTCTCAGTCTAGAATGTTTCTAGAGCGAGTGCACTATTGGAGTCCTGTGTGATCCATTTTGGGAATGTTCACGATCGAAAACGTTCCTAAAGTGAGTGCATTGCTGAAGTCCTAGATGATCTCATGCGGGATGTTTCCAAAGCGAGTGTATTCTTAGAGTTTTGGAGATGCTTCTAAAACGAGTGCACTATTAGAGTCCTGCATGATCTACTATAGGTATGTTTTCAAGGATATTCCCATTATGAGTGTGGATAACTCAAGTGTAATTAAGGTAATTTGAAACACACATAATTGAGCGGGCCGGGTCTTAATATGAGAGTCATACACACCTGAGCGATCGAGTCTTCTCGGGTATATCAATAATATTTAATTGATAATTTAAGAATAAAATTTACGATTAAATATTATTTTAATGTTTTTCAACGTAGAATACTCTCTTAACTATGATAAAAACAAAGTGATCAAAGGAGAGAAAAAACAATTGTTTAATAGAAATTCTTTGATTTTTCTGATTCTAATGAACTTTTGTTTTTGTTTTTGTTTGTCGTTTTATAAATTATAAATAAACTGGAATAAATCCACTAGGGGATAAAAGTAAAATCAAACCTGAAACAAACTGTTTGGAGTTCAATTTTGACTTTTATAAATAATTTACACTTGTAAAAAAATAATATTTATACCAACGTTTCAAAACAAGATTTGACTTTGAACGTAGGAAGATGAAAATACTGGAAGTCAACGCGTACAGATTGTGTACAAATTGCCCATAGATACATTGCCCATAGATATGGACACTAGTTGACTGACTAATTTTATCATTAAATTTGGGATATAATTTTTACCAGCAAATAATTAACCACAAGATAATTTTGTTAGTTCAAAAATTAATATTCAATGTTCGACATGTTAATTTGACTGGAGTATAGAGTTCAAAATAAATACATTATTATTATTTTTTTGAAGAGTGGATTAAGGAAGTGAATTATGAATTTATTATCTTAAATTCAATTTTGGTCTTTTGCTCGTTTATATTTTTATTTCAAAAATTAAAAAAATATTTATTTATTTTTGTTTGCTTACTTCTTTCAAATGTAGGATTGTAGACTGACTTCGTTCGCAAATAGAATAGAATAAATTCACACAAGTATCGATCATAAGATCTACTATAATTCTCGATGATTCGTGCCACTAGACTTCATCACCTCTTGTAGAGAAGAAAGAACTTTTATTTGAAATTCAATGAATGTTCATCACTAGCTATCCAAATTCATATTGTTTGAAAGTATTTAGAAAGAATCAGTGCTAGGCACTTCGATAACCGACATGGCATTTGACACAGGCAGTGCTATATATAGCTCATAGGGCAGTCGATGAGCCGATGCCATCATGGGGTCTTGCACCAGTCAGCACGAGACTTAGGGGTGTAAACGAGCCAAGCTTAATTGTATTTGAACTTAGGGTTTTAGCTGATTGGAGACGCTCTTTCTTTTGATCGTTTTTGTCATCTGTTGGGTTCTACTCGTAGACCATCCGGTTAACTTTTTTTTTTCCCATTTGTTAGGCATTAAGTAAGTGCTGGTCTGAGATCAAAAGATGGATTAACTCCTATCGGATTGTCTCTTATCAGGTCAGCCTCTCACGGATTGACTTTTGATGGGTCGATCGGTTGTTGGCGGATTGACTTCTGACGATCGATAAATCGAGATAAAGACGAATTTCTAGTGGGATGTCCCACAAAGGAGGGCGAGAGCTCCCTCCAATAATCATGGAAAATCTTCAATATTCACGGTCTTTTTCTACTCCTATAACACACATTGCTTTATAACCGACGCCTCTTTTGTCACAGATGCCTTTTCAATTTTGTAACTGCCATGTGATGACATGGGAGGACATATTGGGGACTCGGGCCCAAGCCGGGTTGAACTCGAAGGAACCAACTCCACCTATTTTGAGTTCATCGCAACTCGGATTGAAATTCACCACAAAGTGATCACCTCGATAGAACGGGTTCGACTTGATTCGAGCTCACCATGAGTTAAGCCGACCTAACTTAAGTTCCGTCTTAATTCGGATGGAACAAAGTCTATGTTGATTGAATCTTGATCCTACCACGTAGCGCCCACATCCTCCTCTGCATCAAGTACCTTTTCTAAATCAATTCTGATGTCCTTATAATATTGGAGCTTTAGTGTGATTTTGGTGACCAATGCTACTCTATCTCTAAGAACAAAGGACTATTTTAAATAAGATCTTCAGGGCCATATATAATTGAGTTGGTTATGATGGACTATTCTAAATAGATAAGAACAGAGTTACAGAAGAAGAATTGAATGGTTCAAATCTCGACAAACCGAGATAATACCCTCCTTCCGTCGTGGTCAACTGTAATTTTTTGATTTACCTCTTCATATATGGTCGTTAGACCGATTGTGTGGGACCGCTATAGGAGGTGGATTTCACCTTTTACAGGAAAAAAAGACTATTTTAAATAGGAAATATAGATGTGATATCCTTTTAATATTTTTTAAAAGAGAAACATCCTTTTAGCTATAAACATAAACAAGCATAATATTAAATTTATTCATAAATATTTAATTAATTTATGATATGGATTTTTCGGTAGGTTATTTTGATTTTCTATATATATTACTTTTAAAATAGTCTTACAAGTTTATGTTGTTTAAGTACCTTTTGTGGAATTATTTAATATATGAAAAAAATAAATGCAATCAATAATTATTAAATAAAAAATTTAACCATATGAAAGTTACAAATTAACTAAAAATTCAATTGAGCCTAATAATTGATATTTAATACCATTAGAAATAACTCCAGTATTAAAATTAGATTTAAATAATAATTTAATTACTACTATTTTTATATTAACAATTACAAATTATCTATCAACAAATATATTTAATTTTTAAATTAAAGAATATAAATAATCAGATGCGGTTCCGATATAACCGGTAATCCAATCTTAGACCAGGTTAATCTTCAACGTGCACCGCGAGGCATCCTATTGCAGTTTCCTAGAAAAGGCCTTTAAAAGCAAGCCGTGCGCGGCTCGTCGTTATTCGCCTAGGGTTTTGCATTCTCGTCGATCCGGTTCCTGGTAGGGTTTCAGCCTTTTGCGATTGCTTCTTTGTGTTACGGATCGAGAATGTTATCGGCCAAAGAATTTTTACTGATTGTTGGGGATTTGTTGTTTCTCTGTAGATTTTGTGAAAGAGGGATCTGTAGCGGCGATGTCGGTGAAGGAAGATAACCGGATCTTTGTGGGGGGCTTGTCGAGGGATACCACGGAGCGGCGGCTGGAGGCGGAGTTCAGCCGGTTCGGAAAGGTCATCGAGGCTCAAGTATAAATCGTCTCCTCGTTTTTTGTTTTCTTTTCGGCAACTTAAATTAGGGTTTTCTTTCGTTTTACCTCGAATACTTTTGGGTCTGTTGAATATTCCTTTGACTGATCTGATTCGATCTTCATCCAACAAGCAAGATGACTTATTTTTCTTCAGAGTTTGACAAGGTTTGATATGCATATTAAATGTTAAAATTGCATTTTTTTTACCGAATGAATAGGAGCACTGTGAAATGAAATGAAATGAACGGTAAAGATTGTGTTCTCAATCGGATTTTTATGAGTTTAGAAAAGCAACAGTCATCTTATATTGTTCTAAACAAGCAACATAAATACTTGTCTCGTATTGCGTCAGCAACTATTTTACTCATTGATTCTCTACATTTGTTTTTTTTTTGTCTGTGCAACTGACTCCTACATTTTTTATGTCTCTTATCATTGAAAATTTATCTGACATTATAAGATGTCTTGGCTGCTGGGCTTGACGTGATTACAATCCTACTTCGACTTTAGGTGCATGTGCAAGATAACATTTATCTTAGTTTGTTGTGCATGGTGGCATGAAGATTGTTTGTTTCTATCTTGGCAAATGATGTATCTATAGATAATCTCCTGGTTTAAATCTCTCAGCAGGAACCTGCTCTTTGTTTTCTGTCTGATGTGGTGCTCTCACAGTTGGATCATGAAACCTTGCACATTCAACTCTCCAGTCAACTCACAGACATCATGGGTTATATTATCTGACTACTGTTTACCAGTCTCAATGTTATGAACTAGTTTGAGAGAGAAATCAAGATTGAGTTGCAGGGTTAATGTTCAATAGAATGTTCCAGACTGTAAGGCTTTAACTTTTATTCAGTGGATTGCCTGGCTGACGGGAGAAGGCTTCTCAGGTGATGGTTTTTAGTGAAAGTGTTCACCTATGTAAACACTTTGAGACTGAAAGAGAAGAATGCCATATTAATACCATTTGAGTTCCATATCATGCACCATAAGCGAATGCTGGCTTGACTCAAATGCTTGATCCTTGATTTGATTTGTTTGCTTGTTAGCTTAGGGTAAATTCATGTTTCTGCTTTTCAACTTTTCTGCTGAGAAATCCATGGGAAGCAGATCACAACACTTCTTCTAGTCAGTGGATTGCCTTGCTTATAATAAAAGGCTTCTAGTGTGATTTTTAGTTTAGTATTCACCTGAGGAAACACTTTGAGATTAAAAGACCATATTGATCATTGAGTTGTACACCCAATGTTCTACATATGGGAATGTTGTCTTGACTCAAGTGCTTGATCGATCCATGATTTGAGTTGTCTGCTTGTTTGTTTAGGGTAAAGTTCATTTTTCTGCTCCTCATTGTGTCTGCTGAGGAATCCACTGGAAGTGTGTTGTGTTGTTGATTTTGAATGGCCTGAATTGGCTGCCATTTTTAGCTTCTCTGAGGGATGCTCAAAAGATCTTTAGCAGACTCATCAATTCAATTCAGAATAAACTTTCCCAGGGTTTCTGGCTCATTGAACTCTGTGTTAAGTGAGTTGCAGATTTCACACATTATCGCCTCTTCAGTAAGCAGAAGGATTGCAACCACTTCTTGCACGTTACTGTCTGTGTTTAACATTTTTCATGTCAACATTTGAGGCTTTAGAGTGTTACACTCAATGGAGATGGTTCTCTAAAAGCAACATAAATACTTGTCTCGCATTGCGTCAGCAACTATTTTACTCATTGATTATCTACATTTGTTTTTTTTTGTCTGTGCAACTGACTCCTACATTTTTTATGTCTCTTATCATTGAAGATTTATCTGACATTATAAGATGTCTTGGCTGCTGGGCTTGACGTGATTACAATCCTACTTTGACTTTAGGTGCATGTGCAAGATAACCATTTATATTAGTTTGTCGTGCATGGTGGCATGAAAATTGTTTGTTTCTATCTTGGCCAATGATGTATCTATAGATAATCTCCTGGTTTAAATCTCTCAGCAGGAACCTGCTCTTTGTTTTCTGTCTGATGTGGTGCTCTAACAGTTGGATCATGAACACTTGCACATTCAACTCTCCAGTCAACTCACAGACTTCATGGGTTATATTATCTGACTACTGTTTATCAGTCTCAATGTTGTGAACTAGTTTAAGAGAGAAATCAAGATTGAGTTGCAGGGTTAATGTTCAATAGAATGTTCCAGACTGTAAGGCTTTAACTTTTATTCAGTGGATTGCCTGGCTGACGGGAGAAGGCTTCTCAGGTGATGGTTTTTAGTGAAAGTGTTCACCTATGTAAACACTTTGAGACTAAAAGAGAAGAATGCCATATTAATACCATCTGAGTTATTGGCATCCCATATCATGCACCATAAGGAAATGCTGGCTTGACTCAAATGCTTGATCCTTGATTTGACTTGTCTGCCTGTTAGTTTAGGGTAAAATTCATTTTTCTGCTTTTCAACTTTTCTGCTGAGAAATCCATGGGAAGCAGATCACAACACTTAGCTTCTAGTCAGTGGATTGCCTTGCTTACAATAAAAGGCTTCTAGTGTGATTTTTAGTTTAGAATTCACCTGAGCAAACACTTTGAGATTAAAAGACCATATTGATCATTGAGTTGTACACCCAATGTTCTACACATGGGAATGTTGGCTTGATTCAAGTGCTTGATCGATCCATGATTTGAGTTGTCTGCTTGTTTGTTTAGGGTAAAGTTCATTTTTCTGCTCCTCATTGTGTCTGCTGAGGAATCCACTGGAAGTGTGTTCTGTTGTTGATTTTGAATGGCCTGAATTGGCTGCCAGTTTTAGCTTCTCTGAGGGATGCTCAAAAGATCTTTAACAGACTCATCAATTCAATTCAGAATAAACTTTCCCAGGGTTTCTGGCTCATTGAACTCTGTGTTAAGTGAGTTGCAGATTTCACACGTTATCGCCTCTTCAGTAAGCAGAAGGATTGCAACCACTTCTTGCACGTTACTGCCTTTGTTTAAAATTTTTCATGTCAACATTTGAGGCTTTAGAGTGTTACTCTAAATGGAGATGGTTCTCTAAAAGGCTTTTCTCTAGATGCATGTTAATTTGATCCTTTATCTAAGAGATTGAGTATAGGTAAGTGAGAATGGACATTAATTGGAGGGCAACTTCAAAAGTGAAAATTGTGCTTGGGTGCAAACCATGAAACAGAAATGAGTGCCACTGTAGCTGGAAAAGGTATAGAATGGGGAAATACTTTTTAATAGGGAAGTTCTTTCTTAACAAATTGGATCATTTCAGCAACTTGCCTTTGATAGAGACAACAAAGTAGCCAACGGTAACATCAAAACCAGCAGAAGGTCCCTAATTGACAGTTGCTGAATTGTAAAATTTGTCAGAAAAAGAATCTGCTGCCTTTTTCTTGCAATTTTACTCTTGAATCTCAACCTATTATATCATCATTACCCAATCAGGGAAAACTACTGCTCCATACCATCCTTATCTTGATTTCCTCATCTTCTGCATCAAATTGCACCTTTTGTAAGTTCTCCGTGCCTTTCTTTTGACAGTTGGCTTTTCAGCTGCTTTTTTGTTAAAGCAAAATACGTGGTTAATTTTGTGTGGGTTTGTCACCAGATACATGTAGTAAGATGCTTACTTTAAACTTCTGAAAAGTTTGTTCATAGGAACCAGTAATGAATGATATGGGATACCAGAATGATTAGTACTAGCATTAGTATTATCATGTAGCTTGTTGTTTCCGTGACTATTGGGGCGTGTCTCGGGGATCCTTGGATGCAAAAGTTGTTTTTGGATTCATATTGTTGCTCGAGTTATCTCAATTCAAGCTTCTTCCTAGTCTTTTCAGAGTTCTTAATGTGGTGCTGGAACTGGCCAACTCTCTTCATGCTCTAGATTTATTGATTCTCATCAACTGCTCACTCTGCTATTTTCTTTGAGCTTAAGATTTTGACTGTTGTGCAATCTGCATATTTGAATCAGATGAGATTTGTGGCAATTTAGTTAGTGGTAGTGGTTGCGGTGTTTTGTTTTATTCACCGTGTAGGAAAATCTGTTTTGAAGGTATTGAAGAGTTGTATGTTTTGTTCTTAAGGAAATGCCAACTTAAGATTGAAAGAGTACAAGAGTCCAAGCATAGACTCATTGTTTACACCATCTGATCCATCAAAGTCATCAAATTGTTCTTTCCATTGTGCTTTGTTGAACATGTTTCATTGGGTTGCATTGCCCTGAAAGTGAGCATTTTCACTGGTTGTAAGATGAAGAGTCAGCAATTACAAGGTTATGTATTATCAGATGTCTATATTGGATGGTAAAATCTTCATACATGGGGTTTTTTTAATCACAATAGGCTGCGGGTTCTTTCACACAAACAAAAATGCAGTGAAATGTCTCAATGTATCACATTGTGTTCTTGACAAATGTGGTGATTGATCTTAATCAGTATCACTTCATTATCAGGTAAATTGTGTTAGTAAATACATTGAATTTAAACACAGATAACCTCTGTTTTAATTAACTTTTTTCTGTTATGCATATTGGCATACCATATCTCCTACTTGTATAAACTTCATTTCCATCAACTTATGCAGTCTCCATGTAATAGATTATTATGTATGTGTTTGTATTCTTTTCATGCGTGATATATTTTATGAGAAAGGCTAAAATGTTTCTTTATACATTTCGTTGCATATTATCCTTTATCATTCTACACACAAATCAAACCATTACCTATATTAATTATCATTACCTGCACCGTCACTGTTAATAATATTAATACTCTTATCCATACCAGGGAAGTTAGGTACTAATATTGTTACCAACAGTGATACAAATAGACCATTTCAGGTAACATTAACAATAGTACAATGAAAATTCCTCCACATTCTCTATTATTATCAATTTCCTTACCCATGCCACTTTTGTTACCATTGAGTGGTTTTAGCTACATTTGTTTTTGTGGAATTTCTTATGTTCTTTTAATGGGTGGACACATTCTTAGTCATCTAGGATAGTTCTGTTTCCTTTTGAGCACATCAGTGTATTCACATAGATAACTGGTGTTCCTAGATTGTCTCTTCTATTTTGACCAAAATATTCTACCAGGCAAAAGACAATACATTCCTACTAATAAATTTAAATGTTATCTGTTGTCTCTCTGTGTCCTGCTCATATGGTTCTTATTTGACTATTGCTGCAATTTCATTTTTTGTCTTTTGCATTAAAATTGGAAATGAGGAATTTAGTAGCTAGCTATAGGACCATCACATTTTGTTATGTTCATTTAAGCATTATACCACTTTATATTGTTTCTTCAAGCGGTCATTTCCCTAGATTATACATGATTTTTACAGCAATACATATTTTGAGATTTTCTTGATGTTTGTGGAATTAAGCAAGATATTACATTGCTGCTGATCATATGCAGGGTAACTGGTTGGTATAACAGTATCTATTGCTTAGTAGTCTTCTCATTTGTAGGTTATGGTTGAGAGAGATACTGGCCGCTCTCGTGGGTTTGGATTTGTGACATTTTCTGATGCACATGCAACTGAGCTCGCTATTAGCCAGATGCATGAATGTGAGCTGGATGGACGTGTCATTTCAGTGAACAAGGCTGAGCCTAAGATGAACACAGATAACACTCGCTATGATGGTGGTGGGTACAAGTCCAATGGTAGGGGAGGCTATCATGGTGTCGATGGGCCCCAACCTGCAGGGCGCTCTGATGAATGCTTTAAGTGCGGTCGTCTCGGACACTGGGCACGTGAGTGCCCATCTGCTGGAGGAGGTAATGATGGTCGATTTTCCTCTCGCTCCAAATTTGGTGGTGGCGGGCGAGGGGGACATGATCGCAATGATCGTTACATTGATGATCGCTATGATGGTGGCTACTATGGTGACCAAGACCGTATAGACAGCAGGGACAGCCGTTATGCCGGTGGTCGTGAACGATATGGGCCTCCTGGTGATCACTTTTCAGGTGATAGATATAGAGGTGGACCAGAGAATTACCCACGCAACGGATACAGCAGGGAGAGAAGCTATGAGAGGGATGGGCCCCGTGTTGGTAGCTATGACAGAGATGTGGTGCCAAGAAGTGGTGGTGGCTATGATAGAGATGGACCACGTGGTGGTGGAAGCGACAGATATGGAACTGGTGGGCCTGCTCGTTACGGTGGTGGTGGTGGAAGTTTCAGGGAAAGGCCAGGGCCTTATGATCGTCCCGGTAGGGGTGGACGTCCATCATCCTACGATGTTCGTTATTAATGCTCCTGGTGGTTTACTAGTTAAATTTTGGTTGTCTTTTCAAGCTGTGCTTTGGTAAATTAGGGTGGCATGTGAAACAATGCAGTTGTTTTGCCGAGACATGTTAAACTGCTCTCATTAGGATTCTGTCTTTGGAAACTGTTGTTTATGGATGATTGTGCTTCATCTGCACTAGTTGTAGCCAGCAGTTACTTGTAATATGATTTCTATCTGGACCTTACTCGTTTCAGTGCAGGCTGCTTCCGTAAGCTCTCATGTTTCAGTTTCTTCAGTATCAGAATGTTTGTTAGTTGTGATCAAGTTAAGCTGAGCTGATAGAATGTGATGCCTATCTCCATCCTTCTGAAATGCTATCACAGTTTGTTTCTCACGATTTTAAAGTTTATCTTCACTTTTGATCCGGACAGTCTTTGAGTGATGTAACTTTAGGGGATATCAGTTCAAATACTCTTCCTGCTGATTATGGTTATCAACCCAGATTGGTATATATTGATGCCTGACAGTACAGTTATGCAGCTAGTTAATACTTGTAAGCATGTCTGATGCTGTGCTTTGTCTCAGGCAGCTTTACATGAGAATTGAGAAGAGCCACTCTTGCTGACGTTTATTGGGCAGAAGTGGCTTGTCATTCATAGTTCAGTGGTCTTAAGGTGCTTCAGGTTTTTGTTTGTTATTGACACTTTTCAGATTGCTCATGGCAGGAATGCCATTTAGATTATATGATGTTGATTAGATGCGACTCCTGAGCTTTGTTTGGTGAGCTCGATGGAATTTAATGGTAATGTAGGCAGACAAGATTCACCCAATCATTTCAAATAGGTGAGACTGAAGAGCTTAATGGTTATGATTCCAGTGAGTATTAGGATTGACTTGCTTTTACAATTAGCTGGTGTATAGGTTCTTAAAGAGCAGTTTCTTGTTTTGAGTTCATTGAATACATGTGATCTTGAGAGGCGTTTTTAGTTTTCTTAATCATCTTTGAGAGGCGCATGATGTAAAAAATGGCCCCTGTTGTTTCAGATAATAAGATCACTTATTATTGAACTCTTATATATAAGATTTGTAGTTAACTTTCATGAGATGTCATCCTAGGTTTGATTACATGAAATGAATTTAGGGACAGACTTATCACTTCTGTATAATACTCAGAGAGTCCATATTAGGGATGTGAATAGTATCACATCTTATAGAAACTATCACTACTATTCTATCTTCCATAAATTTCTAAAGTAGACAATAAAATTTTGAATGATTTCTCTTGGTATTTTTCTCACTTAATTTTTTACCTTTTCCAAAAGACCCTAGGGTACCTTAATCAATATTTGTTTAAACAACAACCTATGAAATTTTAATATTTTGATATGTACTTCATATTTATTTTTTTAAAAAATCAATATTTAATATAATAAACTTACTATACCTCAAGATAGGTTGGAAAAAAAAAAAAACTATAAATTCAAACAAAACCACTGTACATTTCCAATCCAACCTCACTTGATTTTTTTTTAAAGCACAAGTAAACTACTTAGTTGACTTTAGTTCAACTAATATTAAACTTCAAAAATATGCAAAAATCTATTTGTTTTTAATAGGGAACTTAAATACTATTTCCCATTTTACTATCATTTTAAGCCAAAAAAATTACAACTTTTAATTTCTATATATAAAATGTATTTTTGTGTGAAAGAAATTTCTATATAATGAATTTCAAAATAGACATTCAACTAAAAATACCCTCTTGGCGCACGTTATCCTGCACCGATGCGAACGAAAGAAAAGGGCAATCTTCCAAAACACGTTCTCTCCGCCAATTAATCCGCGTACATGATCTCGTGGGTTCTCATTTTTACCAAACCCTTTATTGGCTTCCCTGCAGCGGTCCCGCTGTCCGTGTCTCAGGGTGAGAATGCGGGTTCAGGGAAGGCGACGCCCCGAGCCGGGAAACCTTCTCTCTTATATACGACCTTTTATATGCGCACGGTCTCATTCTCCCCCTTCTCTTCGTGTTCTCCTCCTCCTTCTCGTTCGATCTCTCCGCTCCCCTTCGACCCCGTGCTTCTCCACCACCAAAATAGCCCCCAGAGTCTGCTTATTCATTACTTTGGTCCCTTATTCCCTCGCAAGATCGGATCTTGTTCGGGTTTTCTCGTCAGATCGCCGCCTCGCCGCGCCTCTGCCAGTGGTTGATCCATCAATGCCATGCCTTGAGCTGTAGAAGCGGCCCTTGTTGCTGCGCCTGGATGAGGAGAGGTATCATGCACGGTGGAATCGCGGCGGAGTGACGAACGGCCCCTGGCTGGCGGCAGACGCCGAGATGGGGTCCTCGGGGGTGGAGGAGGAGGAGGAGGAGGCGTCGGCGGCGGCACCTGCGCAGATGGTGAAGGTGAAGCGGAAGATTTTGGCTTCGTTCTTGACGTGCCCTATCTGCAATAAGCTCCTGCGGGACGCCACCACCATCTTCGAGTGCCTGCATACGTGTGAGCACACCCACCGCCCCCTCTCCTCTCCTCTTCTTCCTCCTATTTGGGCTTCCCGCGTTTCAGATGTTTCGCAGTCGTGATCGATGTTTTTTTACTGTGTTTACGAAGATTCCTCATGGTCGTGGTTTCCGGTCTTCATTATACGTAATATCTCGATGTTATGATGCTCTTTGTGGTAACAAACTGAACACTCGCTTGTTTCTGAGATTAGAAACCAACAAACGTCCTTGAAGATTGGATTTCGGGTATCATTTAAACTTTCTAATTCCTTCCCTTACGCCATGATGCGTCATGCGTTTATGCTGTCTCGGTTTCGTCTCTGCTTTGATTCATTATTAATTCAGATTTGTATTTTTAGCAGATCGAAGTGTTACTTTATGAACCAAGAAAGGACATCAATGCATGCAGAGAAAACGATGGAGTATTATCTTTCACTTTACGTAGCTTCTTGTATGATTTATTAATATTTTCGAAATATTTAGTTAAGTAACTTGGGATTGATTTTGATTTTGATGTATGATTTTGAGTCGTTGATGTTACCGCAATATTCGTTTAGCTATGCACTTGTTTGGTTTGCATTAGTTTTCTCTTGATTGCAGTAATACATGTCATTGGCTTCTATCACATATGCGTTGCACGCTCCTTTTCTGTTAATTATTCAATTTCGAAAAACTACTACAATCTTCTGAATTTTTTGGTTGATATCATTATTTTATTCAAAATAAGATTGTGATGGTTGGATAATCTTTTGCCGGTAAAATTTGAATTTTGTTACTAAATGAAAATTATATTTCTTGGGCAATTACTTCCTTCGTATTTTAGTTACTTAGTTTCTATGTATTTATATCCTAAAAGATGTGTCTTCCTGTCTGTAACTTGAGTTGATCAATTATGCAAACTAACGTTTCTACTATGTCCAGTTTGCAGGAATTGCATTTATGAGAAGCTTGACGAAGAAGAGACAGATTGCTGTCCTGTGTGCAACATTCATCTAGGGTGTCTTCCTGTAGAAAAGCTCAGGTAATTTGATTTCCTTAAACATTTCAAACTGTATTTTGTATGGATTTCTCATGCATCATCATTCTCAATTGCACTGTGCTGCATTTATTGCAATTGTTTGATCCTTGAATCTGTATAACTTGCTATTTAAGTGTTAAACATGGTGGATATTCTTGTAGTTTAAGTTGTTACTTCAATTTTCTCGGACACTACTACTAACTTTATAAATGTAGACTAGGTGAATGTCTAAATAAAAGAAAAAAAAGTGCCAAGGATTAATTGCTGGTAATGGACAACAGTACCAAATCTTCATGTGTTTTTACAACCTAATTATCTTAGTGGTGGGAAAGTGTGTAGATGACATGAAATTTTAAGGATGCTCCTTTTCTCCCCTCTTCTTCCTATATTTTTAGTTTTTTTTTTTTTTTTTCAAACATAGGAAACAAGTGCATAAAACTGTCTTGAAAGATGGAGAAGGCCAAGGTAAGTGATGAAGTAGAAAAATCACACCACAAAAAGCTTGAACTCTTAAATTCACCAAAGAGAAAAATATTATAAATTGAAGAATAATATGTCACGTGACATCCTAATCACTTTTTAAACTTGTTTTAAAAAGCCCAATTTTTCTTTAAAAATTATAACAAACTTTAAAATGCCTACTTCATCTCTAAAGAATATAACAAACTTTTAACAAATCTTAAGAATTTAAAACTTAAAGGAATTTAAACTCTAAAATTGTAGAAGAAATTTCTATATTGATCCCTATTTTTCAACTGTGTCAGTGAGAATTTTTGAAGTTGTGCTTGAGTAACTCTTCAAACTCTGCAAATTTGGATCCTTTGAACTACGAGGAAAGCTAATACATAATGCTGTAGGGTGCTGCTTATCATAGGATGATTACTGTATGGAGTCCTAAATTCTGACCTCACAGCAAATGCCACACAGTCAGTTCCCAATATGCAAAGCAAGGCAACTAATAGTGCAAGCAAGGAGTTGTTCATGGAATTCCTTTATTATAAATATTGAGGAATATCAGTTATGAGTCACTGGTTTATTTCATCAAAGACCCTCCCTGGATTTGTGAAAATAAAGTGAACATCATCAAGTGTGATTGTTATAGGTTCAAGTGAACAGTTGGATTTAGTTCATGAAGGAACAGCATAATAGAACTTATGAGATATGTATTCTCTTAATACTCAGAAATAGATGTTGTGTTTTGCTTTGAAGAATCAAGGAGGACAGACAACCATTGCTGGTGCAAGTCATAAATTTTTTAACCATTAAATCCAGTTGATGTTTCTCTTTAAAATTTAGCATGTGACTGGTGAGTGGTTAGTATTTAAATCAATTGCCAAACTCAACACTTTGTGTCAGGCATTGTTACCATCGTACTTTAATTTATTGCTTTAAAGGTACCATTTGGTTTGTGAATGAATGATTTTTATTATCATCACTTGAACTAGTGTTTAGATGGGTTTTCTTTGTGGTCCTTGAGCATGCTTTACACAAATATTCTGTTTCTATTAAAATACTCTATGAAACCATGATGCATCCAAATTTCAAACTTCTTCAAAGAATGTTGAGGAAGAAACTGGATATCATCATAGACAGTAACATTTTTGGAACATTACAGATGTTGACAGTTTAGTTCTTGGGTGGATATAAAAATCAATAGGGAGAAACCAGCTCAAGAAAGTTGTGTAACAATTAACAGAATTGTCCAAACAATGGCAAGACTTCACACTTTCCATTGGCTCTCTTTGGTTCAAGCATGAGAAGATGGGTTGATGAGGACCTGTTAAATGGAGCTAAGCAATCAACAAGATCAGTTTATACTCTTGGTCCAGCTGAGAAATGCAAAATTGGATTCAAAGAGTAGGTGTTTGGTAACTTTAGGAGCAAACATGCAGTGGACACATGCCAGATGAAAGCATGCTGACACCGATGTGTCTACATGGAGCAAAACCATTATATCTATCCAAGAAACTCAATACGGTCCTTTAATGCTAGGCTGGTAGTATAATATTATACCTCATTTAATATTTGAGTTTTGGTATTGTTTTCTGTATATTACATTTGGATCCTACCTATGGCATTTCTAGAAGTTCCCATCTTAATCAGGAATTATTTACTCTCAGGAACTTCCAAGAAAGCCTTCCATCATGTGGAATCTCTTTATTAATCAATCTGAAATTCTGTATTCTTAATTGTGCATTGATCCTAAAGCTAAAACATTGATCCCAGTAAAACTTATTCAGGAGAGATATCTAATTGACTATCTCATGATTATTGGGATGTTGTCTCATGATTATTGGGATGTCTAATGATCAACAGCGCATGTAAGCACATACATGCAAGGCTAATATACATAATCCAATTTCTTTTTATACAAAAGATGCATATTTATGTGCTTGCGGTTGGGTATGTTGTAGGTAGAACAAGTTAATATTTACTTCCACACCAACAACAATAAATTGTGTAAGTCCTAGTTATTTTGGAATGGCTATATAAATCTTATCACGAATGAATAAAAGCTGTATCCTTAATAATATCTGAATCATTCAAATCACTTTTGATTAAGTAAAATAGAGTTTTCTTTGTATCCCCCTCCAAGGTTTAAAGTATCAATTCTGGAATTAGTTTTGTCCCCACCTAGAATGGTTTCATGTGGATGCCAACCTATGTCAACATGGTACCAGTTTATACTGATCAATCATGCTGACCTGGTAGGTAAGCACAATTCAGTATATTGGTTTACTAGAGAATCAATAAACCAAACTGAATTGAAATTGATAAGTATTAGATTTGAATCAAAAAGAAAAATTAAATTTATTTTTAAATTGTTGATCTTACAAATTTATTATAAACCAAACAATATATTAAATTTATCAACTGTGTATATATATATATATATATATATATATATATATATATATATATATATATATATATATATATATAATAAGTTTGATTGATCAACCATTATCCTAAATTGAAACCAAACTGAAACTAAAATCTTTTTTGATTTCCAAACCAAAATTGAATAGATAAATCAAAACTTTTCGATTCGGTTTGGCTTTAGATTTAGGATTTGGGAGGAAGAGGAGAAGGGGGGAGGTGGCTGAAGGATGCCATTCTTGTTATTGCAGTCATACTAGTTAAGGCTTGTAAGTCAGGGAAGAACTTAGAGAGTCACTAGTGACATGAGAACATGGTGCCATGTTCTGTTCTTGTGTTGCGACTTGAATGGGATACCTTTCCAAATAGAGGTGAGATGCCATTGATACTAGAAACCTTGTCACCTACCACTCACATCTTGAACACAATGATTATTGACTAATTAAGATCCCAGTGGTTTTTTTAGCATGTCCATGCCATTTTGACATATTTCTCTCATGTTATTATCTTTAGAATTGTACCTAATTTCTCTAGAGTGGTATTTCATTTCTTATATAGTATGTCATTACATTAATTTGAGCATTCCCATCTCTGTTAGGGTAATTTTTGTACATTTTATTTCTCCAAATATTCTTACCTGTATATAAAACTTTCCTTTTAGACTAAGGAGTACAACAATCCCATATCTTAGATGTGACTTTTTATTCTATTAATGATATATTTATCAACATCTTTTTCTCATTAAATAATATGATATTTTAAAATCTTGCAGGAATTTCTTCTTGCACCACAATTATTCTCTTGCTTATGTTCTTATTAATGAAATTACATCTCATATATTTCTGCTCAATTAGAATCTTGAATTTCTAAAGTTTCTTTTCACAATTCAAACTTTTAATTAACTCCTTTTAAACATTGATTAATTAGCACAATCTTTTGCTAATAATATATAACAGGGAGCTTTCTCTTGAATAGGATTGATGAGTTTATCTAGTACTAATGTAGAAAAATAAACTGAGTTTAGATTTAGCCCTTGATGTACACCTATGGAAAAACATTGACTACGTCCAGACATATTAAGCAAGAAGATTGCTTAATTCCTTTTAATTTATAACACATGGAAAATCTGCTAAAGTTAATTGCTCAAACTCAAAGTTATAGGTTTTTATGTGGATTAATGCATGTCTGGATACTATCCTTTGCAGAGCTGATCATAATCTGCATGATTTGAGAGCTAAGATATTTCCTCTAAAGAAACTAAAAACTGGAGCATGTGATAGTGCCCCTTCCATTACATTACCTGTTAGAAGAAAAGAAATTTCTCTTTCTTCATTGGTAGTGAACATTCCAAAAGTAACTACGCAGACAGGTTCAACAGGAAGGAGGAAAAAAGCATTTGGCAATAAAGCTGCTACATTTCATGGTAGTGGATCAGCAGCCTGTAAAAATGAAAATGATACTACCAATAAGCTTATGAAAAAATCAAGCTCAAATGGGAACTCAATCAAGCAGGCCCTAAGCAGCCGACAGGTAAACTCTGGTGTGCTGTGGCTTAACTTTGCTGCTGTAGTTACAAGTGATTTTTATTGAATTCTGATACTTTTGAGAGTTAACTAATGTTTATTTCTGTGAAATTATTTCAGGCTTCTTCAAATTCCAAAACTCCCTACAATAATGCTAATAAAGATACAGAGAATGGTGACAAGGCTATCCTGGATAATGGAGAGCTCTGGAAACCTTTGAATTGCTTAGTTGAAGCTGCAAATAGAACAAAATCATTTAGGTCAACTCCACAGAACCATATCATTAAGGCTGAGAACAAAGAGCTTCCTGATGATGACACAAATAGTAACAAAACCATAATGGAGCATCTTCACGATTTCAAAACTCAGGATCAGAAGAATGACAATTTTCAAACAGCTCATATGAAAGTAAATGCCAGAAGTTTGAAGGCAGTTAACCAGAAAAAGAGTAACCTTGCTAACTCCACCCAAACAATACCTTATGCTTTTAATGATCGAAGTGATAAGAGGATAACTCCATTGTGGTTTTCCTTGATTGCCTATTTTGACCAGTTAAGGAGCTTGAGAACTGGATGATTATTGTTTCATTATCTTCAGGACAATCTGTTTTTTCTGTTGTCCCATTACTTATCTCATGTGAAATGGTTTCAGGACTGGAGACTCCGCATTGCCACAAATATCAACAAGTTATTTGAGGATCAAGTGAGTTGAATTTTCTTATCTTGCTCAGTGACTCTAGAAGATGGAATTTGTCATTGTTTTTGTTTCTTTTCTTTCAAGTTTCCTAAATTATGTGTATTACCAATTAATGTAGAATGTCTAACAAGTTGTGTGAATGTTACTTGACAAAAATATGTAAAATTGTTGCAAAAAGACATTAGGATTAAATAATAGGTTGATTGATAGTGGAAAAAAAAGAATTTTTGTTTGATACGGTATGAGTATATATACCCATACATATGAACAATTCCTGCTGTATTTGCTCACCAATATAACACCTTATGCTTACAGGAACGGTAAATATTGATTAATTATACATTGTTGTTTCCATTGAGTAAGAAATGAATCTACAACAAGCACTTTGATTAATGAGAAATTGTCTTACAATGTTTTCAACTAACTCTCTTGTTACTAGGCGGAAGTCAACACCATGTTATTTCTGTTGTATTGTTGGGTTTGTTAATTTTTCTTCATAGATGTAGAGTTCAATTTAAATAAAAGGATAGCTTTTCAATGTGCTTTTCTGATGCTTTTATGGATTGGAGATAAATGATTAGGACAATTTTACTTATAACCTTTTTTTTTTTTTTACCACAGCACATACTATTAACCATTTGATTGCTCTTTTTGTTCTTGATCATAGAGATGGCAATATCCCTGTTTCTTACATTCAAAAGTACCTTGTCAAGAAGCTCAATCTTTTCAGTGAAGATGAGGTGAGTCTTCTCTCTGAAATAAATACATATCGCTTTTTACAATCCAAGTTTGGATATCCATGAAGTAATGTTCTGCTAATCTAATAATTTATTTATGTAACTCGCAAACAAATTTAGTAACCTAACTTGCAAAGGATAGATTATGTTTCGGTCAAAAAGGGAAGCTGTACAATATTGATTTGCGCATTAATCTATGATGAACATAACTATAACACAATATTTTGGTATTCAGGCACACTAGATACACCCAGTCCAACCATTAATCTTTCATTTACGAGCTTAACAATATTGTATCATTGCCATCAAATTGTGTTTCTCCGTTGAACTCTATAAGACTATATCAGTAGGAATATTAATATGCTTTGATCACTTTTAATTGAGTTAACTAGGGTTTTCTTTGATCTCCTTTACCCTTTGCACTATTAACTATAATCAATTTAACATGTATACCTATAGAGCTCATTCTATTAGCATCTTCCTATCAAGTCAACCTATTTTCTCCTATTTTTATTATTGTAATCACACCTAATTGCCCCTTTATATATTTTTAAATTTTATTTTATAACACTATATATTCATCTTAACATTCTTATCTCTACCACATTATTTTTTTAATATGTCATTTTTTGATTGACCATCATATTATCAGTACGACAATTCTCACTCTAGAAGCTAATTTCCATTTCAATTCCACACTTATCCTCCTATTAATGGTATTTTCATCAATATCACCTTGTTGAATAATAAATCCAATACTTTTAAAATATTTAATAATAGTAACAATATCCATCTTAATTATTCTCTTGTTTCTTTCATATTATTGAAATTACCTTCCATGTCAGCCAATACTAGTGGCACATCTTGTTCTGCCAACCAATGGGCACATAGAACTAATTGAGACAGACAAAACAAGAACTTCATCCATATGCGTGAGTTCCACAAACTTCTTTATGAGCGAGATCAACTTTTTTTGAGAACAAAGGGGCTTCTTCAAGCTCTGCATTTTTCATATAAAGCTTTGTGTGGATTGTAAGGACTGCAAGGATTCCAAATATCTATGAGAGGACAACATAACTTGTGATATAGCTCTACAAGGGTTTCCTTTAGCTTATGAGCAAGTTGGCAAGGACTGTATGAGTTCTGAGAGGGTTTTCTTCAGCTTGCAAACAACTCCGCAAGGACCTCATGAGCTCCATGAGTCTATTCTTCAATTGATGAACAACTTTGAAATGTCTAATGTCTTGAATAACTTCGGTTGATTGAGGAAGAAGGCACAAAATAACTCCTCTAGGTATTGCTTCCGCTTCTTTTTATTCTTAATCTCCTTCCTTCTCTTATCTCGAATTTGCCATAGTCCCTTTGTGTTGACACTTCGGTAGACTACCACAATAGTCGCATTCTGGCCAACCTCCAAAATTCCTACCCATGATGAGATTTTAAACCTTGATTGAAATTACATTGCATATATTTAGTTTTAGTTAACTTAAGGATTTTTGTTTCTAAGTTCTCTCCATGATTCAAGTGTCGAGTCCAATATATAGCCACATCAAAGGGTTTTGAATATTACCGATAGATTCATTTAGTACTATTGTAAAAATATTAAAGAAAAAAACTTTTGTTACACTCAATAGTTCTGATAATAGCCATAGATGGTATCAATCTATATCCTGGAAATTAGTCTAGAGCTTCAAATGCTTAGTTCAGTTTAAAAAAACAGAAAACTAGGCATAGACAGATGGCTAAAGTGACCTCTCTTTGCTTTTATTAACAACATAAGATGTTGCACATTCCGTTGTGATTGATTTCGAGGATTATCTTTTGAATTAGAACCCATATCCTAACTCTGGTTGTTCTATATTGTTTGCATGCTTGGTTGTGATTTACTAAGGTTGCATTGATCAAGCAGGTCAACTGCAGGAAAAGCCGCCCATAAAAATCCGTTATTTTGTGTCATTGTCATGCAATCACAGTTGCAATTATATTCTGTCTTGCACTATAAAGCAACAGCTAAAAACATTGAAATACTTCACTATAGAATCTATTTCTCTGGTACTTAATTATCTGCCCATCTTATTTATTCACTTTTTTTATTATTTAACAGAGTTACACTTAATTTTTCATCGACAATAACATGTTTTTGTTTAGCTATAACAAGTGCAAAATCTTGGTGCCTGAACTGTTTTTTGTCTCGGCCTCGCCTCGGCCTGGAATAATTCCATGTATGTGTCAGCTGACACTCGATAAGGATGGCCCTAATCTAGTGCACTGACCTGGGACAGAAGGAGGAAGTCTCATTCAAGAGGAGAAGAAAAGAAAGAGTAAGAGGATGTTGGTGTCCACACTCAGCATTGAACAATGACCAAATGTGTCTGCCTAGGAATATAGCAGGAACAACAGCACCAGGAGATCTGAGAGTAACATACCTATTGTTTCCTTCATAGTTAGGGTCTCTTAGAGAAGAAACTTATCGGAGAAGATACCAAAGAGTCATCACCCAGTGATAATGCTCCTCTTTCCCATGCATTAATATCCATGCCAGTCTCATAAAACTTTTCTAGCAAATTAAGCGGTGTACAATGACCACATAATCTCAAGAAGTCAATCTCCATTTCCTCTTATTCTCCCTTTGTTATTTCTTGCACTTCAGAAATCCAAGTTTTTCCTTGGCTGCATTGTTCATACCATAACCTCCCCATGTCTTGTCTTTGTCCTACAATAAAAGAATTTCATCATTCTCTTCTTGTTTTTGAATAATAGATCCAAATTAGATGATTAGGAGGAATCTCTTGACCACTTAGTTTGATCATTACTTGGAATCATGCATTTCTACACTAAAAGCAAAAAATTCAACCAAAGCCCCTGAAATTGGTCTTTGTAGCAATTAAAGATGATACCCTGAGTTAAGTTTGATATTTAGATGGAATGAGTGTCTAAATCTTTGCTGTGCACTGGTTCTAAATGACCTTGACTTTGCAGCTTGCATGTGTTAATGGGTTCTGTGAACTTGTCTTTTCAGATTTTGCCTTTATCCAGAGTTTGACAATTCCACAATTAATGGAAGTCAACTGCTCATGGTTGTTCTGTCACTAGTTATACCTTAAACTTCTCCACCAGGATTATCTTAAGAATTTCCAAGCAAGCTGCATCACTCTAGCGACCTGTCACCTAATCTTAGTTCGTTTCTATACATGAATTGCTGTGAATATGCTTTCTAAGGTTTCATCTCGTTGGGAAAGTATTTATTGTCAACTACATGAATTGCCATGAGCTACTAACTTCTGTCTTCAGGTCGAAATAACATGCCACAATGAACCACTGATGCCCACAATCTGTCTGCACAATGTGATTGAGCAGTGGCTACGAGGGGCACCGCCGTCGCAGAGGCTACCAGCAGTTATCGGCACGTCAGCCAAAGAGTTCGTGGTGACACTGGGTTACCGGCGGTGCAAGACGGCTGAGCTCGAGCCATCAGCACTGAGATAGAACTATGCATTCGAGATGGTGAAGAAGAAGAGCCTTGTTTTGGCACATTGTGTGGTGTGTTAGGCATGCATGACTGAGTGGTTGATAAGGTATTCTGATTCATACATGTAGCTAGCATTAAGGTGGTGTTGTTGTCTTTCTAATTAGAAGGGGCAAATGATGCCATCCTAACTATTTATTTGGATAAATTCTGATAGAATATCTTGTGATTTAGAGAAAAAAATATGATCATTTTCCCTGTAGTGGTCATTAATCACTCGATTAATTAGTTTGGCCCAATAATCAAAGATTATTATTTTTTAAGAAGGGTTTTTGAACTCTATAATTATTTAAATGTCCTTAGTATGATTCTGTATTGTTATTTTTTGGTTTAAATCTCGAACTAATATGTTGTAACAGTTAACGTATTAACTTTTTCAGGATGGTAGTTAATAATATAGTCATAGTCTTCTCCAATTTTCTCTGTTTAAAGTTTAACTCTTTTGTATGAAAAAGTATTTCAATATGATCAATGAATATCTCGAAGTTAATACCATAGAGATAATATCTTCAAATCTGAAAAACAAAAATGATAGTTGCCAATTTTAGATCATGTATAGGATAATTCTTCTTACGATCTTTCAATTGTCGAAAAGTGTAAGTTACCATTCGATCATGTTATATCAAAATTACTCCTAATCCCTAAATAGATGCATCTGTGTAAAAAAATAACTCTATCCTCTCCAAAGGGAATAATTAAAATTGGAGTACTCATCAATCTCTGCTTGAGCTCTTGAAAGTTTGCTTCACAACCGCCACCAAATAAATTTGACTCCTTTTCTAACCAACCGGATTAAAGGTGCAACAATATTAAAAAACTCTTCAATAAATCTCTGATAGTACCCAGCTAATTCAAGAAAGCTGTGAATCTCTTGCATTGATTCTGATGGTTTTTATTTGATAATTGTTTTATAACGTAAAATTTTATTTATGTTATAATAATTATGATTTCATAATTATTGATTTAGAAATTAAATGAGAGGTAATGATATTTTTTTAAAAAATTTAGAAAAAATAAAATAATATTTTTAAATCTGCGAAGGCAATTTTTAAAACAAAAATTAATTACATAGGATAAAATAAAATTTTATTCTAAAACAAGAGGACAAGGCATTGGATAACATACACAAAAGTATTCTCAATATATGTATGTATATATATTTTTAAAAAAAAGAAATTAAAGGAAATTGATGGGGTCCACAGAGAAATGAAATAAATACTTTAGATAATACAGTGCTTCGGTCTCTGCAATTCTAGTCCGGTTGAATTCCTTCGTCGCCGAGGAGGATCCTCTCGAAGATGCAGCAGGTAACCCTAACCCTACATCGAGTAGTCTCGAACATTTTAGCTTTTCTCCAAGAGCAGTCGGGGGATCCTGAAAAGTTTGATCGTATACGGTTTTTAAGGGCGAAGGATCGGAGACCCAGGTCACCTGGGAAGATCAGCAGAACATCAACAAGTTCGGGAGGTTGAACAACCGGTGCCATGAGCTCGAGGACGAGATTAAGGTCGCCAAGGTGTGTTTCTTTCGATTTCGCATCGATCATTCGTCTCTTTGCTATACCCCTATCTAATTCGTACAGTTTCTTCACTAGACTTGTGAAGCTAACATATTGCTGATTCTTTTATCTTATGTGGGTCTGTCAAAAGTGGGTATTTGCTGATCGGTTAAATGCTATTATCACGACGTAGAGGTTGGTCGATTTAGTAATTGATCTTCTTTATTGGATTTTTGTAATAGAGAAATTAGGCTTCTTTGTTAAGTACCTCCATTAGGAACTCTAACGATGTATTCTTAGTTGTATACTGTTTTATTTTGGTGTCAGAAATGAGAATCAAATTTGAGGGTTTTTTTTTACCAGATTTGTATTGCATTTAGTTTATCATTAACAAAATAGGTTTACATTTATTTTCTCCACCTACAATTTTGTTTTAGAGAATGAAGCATGATGAAGCCCTTACATAGAGATCAATAATGTGATAATGCAATATATGCATATATTCAGGTTGAAGTTCTCAAATATCAGTGATTAAGTGAGAAAAGTACTCCAATAAATTTAGTCCAATTGCTTAAAGGTAAGGAACTTGGATTAGAAGTTCAAATTTACAATATTAATCATAAAACTTTGTAGTGAGAAAAGTACTCCTATCAACCACATAAGTTTGTCAAAGACCAACTTCTTTAGTTTTCTCATCAGATGCCTTTACAGTTACATAATTAGAATTTCATACGTGGTAGAAGTGAAACATTACAGTATCAGATTCTGGTGGCATATCAAGAGTGCATTGCATAGTTTGTCTTCGATAAAAAGCAAGCAAATTGCCTCATACCTAAGAAGTGCATAAAATATAAGACAAAAATTGGCAAAGAAAGAGTCCACTCTGGTTTTAGCTTGTATGACTATGAACAAATATGTCCTTTTGTCCCAACATTGTGCTTGTTTTTATTTATCCTTTATGTGATATTTTCCCTTCAAAAAGTAAGCAAGCCAAGGAGTGATGTGATTAGTGAGGCTAGTCTCCTTTTTCCAAGCATATACAGATCACATCGGTCTTCCATAGGCATGCATCTCTGTTTCCTTTCCATGACTTGTCTTTATAAGTGGTCTAGTAGTTGTCTTTTTTTCTTTCTTTCTTTTAGGTCAAAGTGATGGTAACTGGATGCTCCCTCTTCAAATACATGGAAAAATATCAACTACTTCCTTTCTGGGCCTTAACATATCAAGTTATTCAAGATGGTGTTTCATTAACAAATTAGTTCTTCAAGTTTTTCTGAAGTCACCTCTCTTGCATTTGTTTTCTTCACTAACGCAACTGGGAGTTCTCTGGTTATGCATTTCTCTGTTGACTTGTGAATTCAATTTCTCTTGGATCGAAGGGGATGATGTTTAGATTAGGGTTCAACCTATGACCTGCTAATACTACAATGGGGATTTCTTTTATTGCGATAGGTTTCCTGCCATCTGATATGATATGGTCATGTTACTACTAGAAATTTGTCTTATTGATTGAGTTTACATATTTGAAGCTTTGTATTTCATTTTATGAAATAAAAAGAATATGTGCTTGTATTATTCATCTTAGTTATAAAAACAAGAGCTCATCTAGACTTTCATTGGGTTGTTGTTAGTGTTGGGCAAAGGTTTTAGGTATGCTTGTCACCTTGTAGGTTTAGTGAAGATATAGACCTTGTGTTGTATATGTGTATTGCTCGTGTTTACCTTTGAAGGATCCCAACAGTATTTAGTGCTTAACTGGTTTGGCTAACATCAAGTCCACTGTGTAGAAAAAGATAATTTATTTGCATATCAGAAACATTCAATTGTAGGCATCAAAAGTTTGTTCATTTTCACTCCACCATGAAACCCAAAACTTGGTTCTTTTAGAACACCAAAACGGATCTTGACTATTTGGAATTGATTACTTTGATTTAGAAGGCTGACAATTGAGTTAGGTCCAGACAATCAACAAAAAACACTGTCAAATTTAGTACGGCCATGGCCAATAATTAAAACTTAAGTTACTATACAGATGCAATTCTCTCTAACTAAGCTGTTTCCTTTTTTGTTAGGAAGCAAATGAAAACTTAGAGGATGCCAGCAACGAGTTGATCTTATCTGATGAAGATGTTTTGAGGTTCCAAATAGGGGAGGTGTTTGCTCATGTGCCTCGCGAAGAAGTTGAAAGCAGGCTGGAGAAAATGAAAGAGGACGCTGCCAAGGAACTCCAAAGGCTGGAGGAAGAAAAGGAGTCTGTACTTGCGCAGATGGCTGAATTGAAGAAAATCTTGTATGGGAAGTTCAAGGACTCCATAAATTTGGAGGAAGATTAGTCAGTGATTTAGTTTGATGCATTTTGCTGTCTCTCTGCCCCTTGTGCGCACTCTTTGATGCGTTGCAGTAACTGTTCTTTAAATTTAGCTCTGTGAGATGGTGTGAAAGAAACTCCAATTAGGCATATTTAGAACGTATTTTGGATCAAATTTGACTATATATCTCGAATCGAAATTTCCTGTATTCCCAATCTTTGGATGCAAATTTTATTGTAGCTTCTCATCTTACCAAGCTGGGTTATCAAAGCACACAGTTGATACAATATGCAAACTGAAAACTAGATATGGACATGTTATATGAATTGAAATGGATCCTTTATCTTGGTGCTTTCTTATCTTTTCCTAGGAGGATGGTCATCCTAATAGGCCAATTATGGCAGGATGATTCCTGAACTCAACAGGGTGGCTCAGAATTTAATATTTTGATGTTCAGAGGTATCTATTCTAAAGCCCTCCACTTTGTGCATTTGATCATTCTAAATCCTTTTATTTGATTTTCAGGCACCACTAGCAATCATGTCCAAAGAGAGGGAACACAAGTGAACAGCAATCATGCTTTTGTTCCTTGAACAAACCAATACCAGAATGATACTCTTCCTCGAACAATTTGTATCTAGTTTTGCATAAAATTCTTGCCAATATTATATATATAGTTAAGAACTTGACACTAACTTTTGTTACACCAGTGATCTCTCCATCATTTTCACAGCTTCCTTCAGTTGCTGCTGTGTCTCTGCTCTCGCCGGCGATGTGATTTCATCCCAAATGCTCCTGGAGCCACAGCTACTGTCATCCTCAGGGTACAGTTCATAGATCGAGTCGGCGTCTTCGTTCAACTTGCTCACCTTCTCCAAGCACTTGATACAATCTCGATCTTCCGGTAAGTCTCTGCAGCTTCCATCTCTCCACTCTATCATCTGCAATCCAATATTAGCTTAGCTAGCTAGTACTTCACTTACCTACTCTTCTAAATTTAATTACAGATACATGCAAAAGCTGAAACATAATATATATATAGATCGAAAACCAGACCTTTGCAGATCCCGTAGAGTTGGTCGAATATAGCTTTGCCGAGTCGGCAAGTCGACAATATCTCGGAAAGGCACTTGCAAACCTCTTGTGGGATTTCAATTGGGATTGCACTCTCACTGCTCTTCCCATTATTATAGCTCTCCTGTCGTCAACATGATTCTTAACTTGAACATTAGATCATCAAATGCGATAATACTTTATTAGTAGATATATACCTGACTCCTCTAACAACTGCTAAGTAGGCATCACAGATAACTCCAACTAGTTCTATTCTATAAGGTTTCCTTTTGGGGCTGTTGTTGTCCTCAGATTGCTCCACTGGTTCCCAGTAGTTCTCCGTGACTGTTCCGTCGTCGGCGGAAACCTTGTATCCGACTCCCATTCGATACTGCCGGAGATGCACATTCCGCGCCATGGCGATCGTTTGTTGGACGAATGGTTCCCAAGAGAGTGTGCCATCCATGATCACATCTCGGCCTTCGTTTAGTGCAGTCACGAGGAGGGAGGAAGCGGCGTCGGTCGATGACTGGTGCACCAGTTCAGATGTTTGGAGCATGTCGCTGTGGTGGCCTCTCGAGCTGATGGCTTGATAGATCACATCCATCTCTTTGAATTGATCGGCTTCCACTACCACTGTGCTCGCAGCAGCTGCTGACCAGAAGGCACTACAACAAAGGTGAATTGAGGGCGGTAATTGATAACTAGCTCTTTTGCTGCATGTTTGGAAATATATGTGGAGCTTGGAGCTGCTTACTCCTTGAGTATTTCTTTAAGCACGGTGCTCTTGCCGGCGCCCATCCCTCCGCCCATAAGAAGAAGAACCGGACTGCGGCCCCTGCAGTCCACCGGAACTGCAACCTCCGAGCAGCGGGACTCCTCTTGGTGGGTGACGCCGATGGCCTTCAGTTCCTCCACCAGCGTAGAGAAGACTCTTGTCACCTTGAGGTCTTTCGTCACCCTCTCGAATCTTATTTCCCTGTGTTCCAAATTAACACCACCATTGACAGTTCTCATCATTCATTTGTTCTTGTTGCTAGCTAGCTAGCTGCATGTTATTGTTAATCTTCCATTAACAATAATAAGCAGCTAGCAGAAACAAGACAACAATTTAATTTAAAGCATTCTGGATGAGAATAATATATAATGGCACCTTGTCGCCTCCATCACAAAGTTTTTCAGCTTCATTTTGTGCTCGTTATCGGCACTCAGAACCTGTACAATTTACTTACAAGATTAAAAATTGTAACTAGTTGATTAATCTTGAGATGATTAAAATGTTTGCATTAATTATATATATAGATATTACCTGAGTAATTAAGAAAGGAGCATGGGTCCAGTGGAATGCAAAATACCCAAGTATGCATTTATCCAGCTCCTCCACGAGCTTCACATACAGGGCTTCATGTTCTTGGTCTTGCGATAAGAAGTCGAATATGTCGTCCTCGCATTCCTTGCTTCTTCTCAGGTAACCATAGGCCAGTTTGCAAAGGTTAGGGCATTCCCTCGCGTCCTCGAATCCCAGCTGCCTAGCTACAAATTAACAACACCATAACAAATAAAGCAGATCGATCGCCATAAACAATATAATCAAAACTTATATGTAGAATTAAGTTGCAATTGATTACCAACATATTGTTGGAAGCTCTCAAGTTCTTCGATCCTGCCGGAGTCGGCCAGCACCAGCCTCGGCACCACCTTTGAGTCCCTCATAGGTCTGCATACAACTCACAAAATTCAGAGAAAAAAGGCATTTAGACGAGTTTCAACAAGAACAGAGGCATTTGAGGGAGGGACAGAGAGGAAGGGAGAAAATTAAGGTTAACACAAGAGGAGATCCCAACGAGTGGCCAAGCAAATATGATGGCTTGATGGTGATGCCCAAAGATGGAGGTGTGTGGTGTTGAATTTAGAGGAGGAAGGAGAAAAAAAAAAATGAGGTGATGAATTATGTATGTCTTATTTGAGACTATGTAGATATTTTGATCGAATTTCCATGGATTAATTATTTTTATATCGGTTGTTGTAGAAATGAAAAGAACAAGAAAAAATACAACTGTTTTAATGTTGAGAACTTTTGTTGAGATCAATCAAGAAATTAAACAGGCATGCGATATTATGGATTTATTCATGCAGAAATATTTATCCCTTCACGTCACGTGATCAGTAGGCCTCGTCATGCTCGTCCACGCCGACGCCGTTCACAGCTTGTCGATCACCGTCGTCGGCGTTGGTCTTGGCGTTGACGAACTCCACGAACGCGTCCAAGTTCCTGTCGGTGCTGCCTCGCTCCTGGATGGCAGCTCGCGCGAGATCGCTCCACCGCCGCGCGCTCCGCCGCATCTCCTCCCCCTCGTGGCCGTCCATCACCGCCCGGACGCAGCGCTCCACCTCCGCCCGGCCGACGAGACCGCCGTCCCCCGGGCGCGCCCGCACGCCCACCTTCCATGCGGTCTCCACGCACTTGGCGTTGGTGGGCTGGTCGGTCCACTGGGGCAGGCCGACCATGGGGACGCCTAGGCAGATGGACTCCAGCGTGGAGTTCCAGCCGCAGTGGGTGACGAAGCAGCCCACGGCCGGGTGGGCCAGCACCGCCAGCTGCGGGCTCCAGAGCACGATGAGGCCGCGGGCCGGGGCGAAGCCCGGCGGCAGCGTCCGTCGCTCGGCGGCGCGGACGACCCAGACGAAGGGGCGGCCGCAGGCGGTGAGCCCGAGCGCCAGCTCCGCCATCTGGGCCGGGCTCAGGGAGGCGAAGCTTCCGAAGGAGACGTAGATGGCGGAGTGCGGGGGGAGCTCGGCCAGCCACCGCATGCATGCGTCGTCCTCCGCCGGGAGGAGGTTCATGCCGTAGCAGGCTCCATCGGCGTCGGAGATCGGCACGCAGGGGCCCACGTTGACGGCGTGCAAGCGATGAGCTCTCAGACATTCAATGACCTTCCAATGCCATTGCAATATTAGACAATATTTTAAAAATCAGGGTCCTTTTTAGATATTTTTAAAATTTTGTAGAATTAAAAAGTTGAAAAATGATATGATAAATCTCAATCAGTCGCATTGACTCAATGCCTGGGGGTGACCGGTCCGATCCAGAAGTTTTCCCCGGCTACAGAAATCGGAAAGCGCACGCACCGACCCGTGACAACCACCAGAGTAGCTGAGGATCGAACTGCGAGTGCCTGAGTGACAACCTGGATGTCCTATCGTGACACTATGGCCCTAAGGACTGTGTATCATTATTTTAAAAAGTTACTGATGGTGGTTGGTCTTTTAATTGATGAAGATTTGAGGGGTGTGATGAGAAATGTGCTCACCGGGCCTTCTAACTCGTCGAAGGAATTGAAGAGCACCCAGTCGCCTTTCCCGGCTCCGTCGAGCTGCTCCAGCGCGTACGCCGCCAGCGTCGCGTATGCGCCGTCACCCAACGCCAGCGTCGGGAACTCCCCCCTCTCCATCTCCGGCATCCCCGGCGGCGCCACCCGCCCTGCCTCCTCCACCGGCGCCGCCAGCTCCCCTTGTCTCACGTAGTGGTATATCGCGCTCACACTGGCCGACTGCGTCGAGAAGCCCACCGCCACCGCCCCGTGCCGCCGCGCCACCCCCGCCGCCCACGGCACGAACGTGTCGTACACCACGGCGGTGAAGGGGCGCCCCGCGGCGGCGCGCGCCTCCATGAGCTCCGACAGCGCGCGCGCGCCGTGCGCCTCGAAGACCTCGAGGTAGACCTCGAGGCTGGGGGAGGAGGCGAAGCCCCCGGCGTCGTATCCGTCGGAGATGGCGGCGACCGCCACGGGCCCAGCCTGGGCGGCGATGGACCGGACGATGAAGTGGGTGGCGAGGAAGGTGGTCGCGGGCCCCTTGGCGGCGAGGCGCTTCGCAAACAGGAGCATCGGATTGAGGTGGCCTTGAACCGGGAAGGGGAACACCAATACACTAGCCGCCGCCGCCGCCGCCATTTTTGATCTCTCTGTCTCTCGATCAACCAACTCCACTGCTTCCGGCGAGATCTATATTTAGCACGGAACCAAATCTTTAATTAGATTATATAAGAGAGAATTTTCCAAATAAGGAAGCTGCTGAATTGGAAATAAACTTTAATTTTCGCGCTTTCCATACACGAAGCATGCAAAAAAAGGAAACAAGTAACTGAAAGCCACGACGGTTTCGGTATGTTTTTTTTGGCTGCTGCCCTTGTCGTGTGCTCGGCGTTAGGCCGTTAGCGTTACTATTTCAAGTCAAATGGAAAAAAGCATTTTGAAAGTCCAAAAGTAAATGTCATATCCATTAGGGGTTAAAAATGAATATGGTGTATCCTAATCCGAATTGATATAAAAAATATTAAATTAAAATTAAAAATTTTAGAATGATATCAAATTACCTAACTTTTTTGAAATAAAAAACCTTAAAATCATCTTCTGTATAAATAAAAAAAAATCGACCCTACCATATATTGGGACCCTAATACAATATTAGGGCCCTATCATATATTGGGGCAAAAAAAAAAAAACCCCAATATATTACCTATCATATTATATTAGGGCCCCAATATACCTTAGGTGTATATTATAGGTATATATTATATTAATCCTAATATAATATATACCTAATATAAGATTATTCCTAATATAATATAATATTATATTAGATATATATTATAGGTATATATTATACCTATAATATAATATATATATAATATTATGACCCTAATATAATATAATATTATAGGTATATATTAGGGCCCTAATATAATATAATATTATATTAGGTATATATTATAATAAATATATACTTATATATTATAGGCCCTAATATTATAGGTATATATTATATTAGGGCCCTAATATTATAGGTATATATTATATATATATATTAGGGCCCTAATATTATATTAGGTATAATATTATATAATATAATATATATTATATTAGGTATATATTATATTATGGGCCTCATATATTATATTAGGGCCCTAATATTAATTAGGGCCTAATTAGGGCCCTATCATATATTGGGGCAAAAAAAACTCCAATATATGATAGGGCCCTAATATATTCACATCTAATACAATATTAGACGTCTTAGGAGGAGCAAAAAAAACCCCTAAAGATTTTTCGAAGGCACGGTATCACTAACTACAGTTGGCAACGGAAGAGCAAAAAAAACCTTTAAGGGATTTTTTAAAAGTACAGTACCACTACCTACTGCTGAAACAATATCTCAGTCAACAGTTACATGTTGCTAAAAAAATTCAAACCCAGAATCTACATTTTCATACTTACCACTTGGGATAAAACATTTCAACTTAAAATCATTGTTATATATCTTAAGGTAGCTCCTTTACAAATTATACAACTAAAATTTAAATTCCTTATGAGCCTACAGAATTTCATCAAGGGATCGATTGATCACAAAGTTCATACGAATACAACCAAGTGAAATATGGGTGAATTTTAAGAATAGGTGTTATTTACAAGGTAGATTGATTAGGTGATCCAGTTTTTTTTTTCTTGCGAATAGGTTAGGTTAGAGTTCTAAATGAATTTTTTTTATAACTTCTAATATGCCACATCAAATGTATAAAAATTTATTATTCTTTTCACAATAAAAAAATCTCCTTATAAATCTTAAATCTCATTATTAATTAAGTACTGACCCACCCACATAGTTAATTTCGAGAAAAAAAAATAAGTTTGAAATTTCACTACTACTTTAAAATTAAAATTTTCAAACCTATTCTCCACACAGGTAGAACTTTTTTAACCTTGCATTAGAGATGCTCTGAAACAGAGGGATGAATCAATTCATGTCGGATCATCTTATGTTGACCTGTGCTGAGTTAGCTGTTATTGGATTTGCTTCTCCAAGCGGGTCAACCTTTGGCGAATCGGATTTGCGCTTAACAGGTGAAGGCAAGATAAACAGAATCCTAAAGAGTCGGCTTCTCTCTTCCTTGTTGAAAAAGATCAACAAGAGATCAGAAAAGGACTAAGACGCACCTTGATGTAGCCCCTTGACACTCAAATCAAAGTCGGAGAAAAGAATGAAGAAAAAGAGCGGAAAACGGTAGAAGAATGGTAGTCTCGAAGTCAATTGTGCATATTTTGTTTGCTAAGATGACTATCTAATGTATAGAGAAGGAAGAAGAAAAACGTTTTGCTCTTATAACAGTTGCACCCCTTCTTTATTCGGTGCTTTTACTACCTTCCAACCACTGCCCACTACTATTAACAAGATAATCATCAAGCCTCTTGACCTAATGCATATTATGCAACTAACACATCTCCTATCTTAATTCACTTCAATTCTACTTGGTTAATTTGCTGAGTGAAGTCCTCTACTAACTCGGCCGCAATCTTATTGAGCTCGACAAGGCCAATCTGCTAGGTGAAGTCTTCAATTGACTCGGTCCCAACCTTGTTAAACTCAACCAATTAAGCTACTCTGAGTACTACCAAGCTCCCCATAAATAATATTGATCTCTTCCAAAGTACTCGATCTGAACACAATTGAGACTCTAGGTGACTCAGCTCTATGTTGACTAAATCAAGGACACACTGAAATCAAAATTGACCAAGTCAAATATCTATCACATGATATCTATATTGACTAAGTTTCCATCATTTAGATTTAATTCAAAACAGTAGCTTCAATTAATTTATAATTCTTATAAATATTAATTTATAATGTATGTTTTAAAATATTTCAACAGTATTATTTTGAAAGATACATGTTTTTTTTTGAAAAAACATTCTTTAATTAGCTGTTAAAAGTCTGATTTTAATTTTGTAAAAAGTCTAATCCACAATGATTTGTTTTTAATTTTAATTAGCTGTTAACTTTGTTAATGGTACATGGCATCAAGATTTCACTTTCAGGCTTTTGAACTTCAATCTAATTTTTATTTGAGGTCAATCACAAAAGAAGGTAAAAAGTTGCAACTTATTATGCTTGAGAAAGCAAAAACTGAATAATTTAAGCATCCAAATCAGTTTTGCTTTAAACTTGATAATGTGTGAAAGAACTAAAGGCCTTGCAATAACTTCTAAGCTCTTTCTTTGACCTCTTGAATTGAAATAGTTAGATCTACAATCTAGAGCTTTTATCTAGTTTCAAGGAGTTGACCAACTTAACCACTATTTTCTCCTCCAATTTAGTCAGACTGTTTAATCCAATCGACCAGATTGAATTGGTCTCCTATGCCTAGCTAGACGGTCGAATCGACTAGTCTAGTCCAACTTGGAAGAACACAACCTAAGTCCAAAATTTCATTGAACACCAGCTCATGGGGCATGCAACCATTGCTGACATGAACAAACAAGCTAACAAATGCAAAACATCAAACTGCAGAGTACTGCAGCTTTCAGATTTCATGTTATGAACAGTAGCCTAACCTTGTTATTTGCCCATATGAGTTAAAATCCTGCTAATCAAAGCATCTTTTTTCCCAGACACTGGAAGGTTGTGTGCTGCCAGATAGAACTTCAACTCCTCCACAGTTAGATGCTTTAGCTGCAAAAAAGTATTAAAAAATATTTAATTATTACACTAAGAATATTTTCTGTACTGTATGATAAAACTAAATGAAGGACCCATTAACCATTTTAGACCACCCTTGGAGAGACATCGCTTTGATTTGGACAAAGAGAAGTTATGTTTGCTTTTCTAACAAAAACTGTTGAAATGGCACCACTATGCTATGCTCCAAAGCAGAAAAAATACACTTGTACCTTCCCATTTTCTGCAAGATCCTCCCAATCATACTTTGCACTCTCACTGGTGGCTTTGTCGGCTATCATTTTGCGTTTCCGAGTAGCCGCACTGCCGGAAGCTTTTGCAGCCATTTGTTCAGCTTCCTCCTGGTCATGGTTTTCTCCATAGACAGCTGCTTTGAAATCTTCCAGCGCACGGACAACTGTAGGTCTGCATATAATATTAGTATTATATTATTGTCGTAAATGTGAAGTAAAGAAAATCGAGATTCACGAAGATATATCCCTTGTGAAAAAGTAACAAAACAACCAAATAAAAATACCTAGCCAATCCTTCTTCATCAGGCAGGGTTTCATCCTTAATATCTGGCATCTCATCTTCGTCCAGAGCTAAGGCTTGCAGTATTCCATAGTGTCTCTGCAAAGCTACAGTTAGGCAGAAAAATTGGCATCAAAATTCCTCTACTTGAAATTCAACAACGATGTACTGAGCTTAAGTATAGCACAGATCAATGGGCAGAGAGATTACTCTCCTCGGGGCAATTAGAGTAATCAGCCCTATTCATCTGTTTTAAAAGCATATGATGTGTTTAGTTCATTTGTTAATATCTATTCTATCAAGAAATAATGTACCATGATAAAAAAAAAACAAACTTTAAACAGATAAAGGAATGAATTCAGGATTGGTCCATTCAGTTCAGTCAGATAATATCCTGGATTCTTAATCCAAGAGAAGATTAGAAGATTTATTGTTTGGAGAAAGAGAATTAGACATGGAAGTGAAGAGTACCAGATTATTAAGCTACTGAAGTACCTAAGAATGGAAAATTTAGAACAGTAAAATGGCAAATATAGGGCACATAATTAGCATCATAAGCTACCGTCACAAGTGATGCAGATATCGTAATTGATGTGGCTCCCTCTGAGGTATAGGTCAAGAGTCAAGCGAAGATCAACGTTCAGGCTGACCTGACAATACGAGTCAACAAAAACCTACGAAGGGACCTGATTCAACAGAAACCTACGAGGTTGTCAAACCTGGTCCCCTCGGAAACGGCTATTGGATATGATCCCCTCATAGGTTTCTATAATGGTGTCACCCCGTCCGACGTGGAGATACCCTTAGCAAACTATAAAGAGCCTAACACACAGCCTTATTCTAGGTTCGACTCTGAAAACTCTTCTAGTATCATTTTCTTTTCTATCTACATACTATCCTTTCTGCAGAACCATAACTTGAGCATCGGAGTGCCCTGTCGGGACTCTCCGGCACCAATCTAACCTCTCCTTGAAGTGTGTTTCAGGTTCTCATTGTCTCACTCGTTAAGCTCATCTAGGAGGTCACACACGTTGGACTGTTCGTTGATTGGTAGCTTGACCATCCGCGGTATTTAGCCGGAACAACAAGCATAGACTAATTCACTATTGATGTAAATATAAACAGACCACTTTTATGCCAATGACAAATCCCAGTGAAGAACTGCTGACCATATAACAAAGCAAAATATGAGAAAATCAAGAAGCTTAGGGGAAAAAATTAAGAATGCACAGTACCAGGATTTGCAAATTGTAGTACTGAAAATGTTTCCAAGTTTATTTGCTTCATTAAAGCAGATGCTTTCTGGATCTGATCATCTGAGGCACGTGGTACGGCAGCATCAACACTTATGTGATACTGCAAGCTTACAAGAATGAAAATTTCATAGAAGTTAAATCAGATAAGTGATAATCGGTCAAACAGAAATTCTACTTGCCTGTTCAACATCTCTAATATCATCAGAATATGGTAGATATATCATGTGCATTCCAGCAGGCTCGAGTTGACCTCCTGAATTTACTATCTCATCCTGCCCAGTTGGATTCTTATTAGTAAGGGATATTTAAATTGAGAATTCCATTGTTAAACGGACTGACTTTTATGATAAAGTTCAGGATGACTATTTTAACTATCAACAGACATGCATTCTAAAAATCAGGGGAAATGGTGGAAAACAAGGCAGATGCATAACAACTATGCATAGCGCCTAAGAAAAACCATATTGTCATATTGATCTCAACCAGAACAAGAAATAACAAGTCCTAGATATGTTTATTAGGAACAACAGATTTCCAATAAATAACACCGTGAGGTATACAATTGTGAATGGAAATTCTTACTTGTGCAACGAGTGCAACCAGTCGAGAACTGCTTGAGCTTCCGTAGAATGCGAGAGCAAACCTGAAAGCACCATGAGATATTACCAAATGCAAATGTCATATTAAAGAGTTTTAGCACATGCACGAAGCCCACCCCTATTGGACAAAATAATAAGCATGACAAAATAATAATCTATTTTGATTAACTCCATCAAAAATATACTAGATTTTGTTGTGTAAATATGGTACAAGTTAATTCTTGCCAAACCACAAGATCAAGGTTTCTCCTACTGGCACAGTATCTATTTTGATGTTGCATTTGGAATGAATTGAAATCGTTTAACAATTTTGGTAAATTTGGATGATGATAAGAGGGTGATTTACAGAAACCAATTTACGTGTATAATAAAAAGGGTGATTTTCCAAAAAACATTTTGATTTCACATTACAGAAAAACAATATCTTAGATAGTAGGTACATACCGTTTAAGATTTAGCATTGATCGATATAAAGCAATGAAAATGCGAGTGCTCCCAATGATTTCCTACATAGACCAAAACAAGTTGTTTTTGCTCAAATGTAAAAGCAAATATAACAGTGCACATTATATATCAAAACCAAGTATATGTTCGGTGGTTGAGTATCAGTTCCTAGCCAGAATTAACTCATGAGTTCTAATCTTATAATTCAATTCCACCTAGGTTATTAGCTCTAAATACAAGTGATGCAACTTGAGAACTCACACCGCAAAATTTCAAACAACTAAACTCATCAAAGAGGAAATATATTTACCTAAAAAAGTCAACTAAATTGAAATTGAAATTAGAAAGAAAGTCAACTAAATTGAAATTAAAGCAGCAAAGTTCCACAAATATAACAATCATCTTTACTAATGTTAATGACTTACTAATAACAAAATAAATATCCTGCATCGAATCATAACATAGATTTTTGTAACATCCTAATGAAATCAACCCCTTAATCTTCTAAAACTCAAATTGAATAATGTTCCTATGACATATAGTATTGGAACTATTTTTTTCATATATCTATAAATGTATCTCGGTTGTCAATTTCTCTGACTTCAGCATCACCTCACCTTACAACTACTAGTACACTATCACCTCTTCCCCTCCCCTCACTTTTTTAAAGTGCTTCATCTACTCAAAAGTGATCAGGAAACGAAATCAAAAAATAAATTATAACCCTATCTTTATCCAGTCTTGACAATATTGACTAAGATAACTGTGTATCAACACCAAAACTAAGACAATAATTTCAGCCATGACAACTGATACCAATTAATAATAAAAACCATGGAAGAAACCAATAGAGTGATTGTCATTAAGTATACAAAAGTTAAAGCAAATATCTATATGTTTTTGCCTGAATTCTAGAGACATGGTTTGCATGTGCATAAACAAGTTAACAGAAACATCAAAGTTCTTTTAGGGGGCATATGCAGGTTCAAACGAGTGCATATACAAGAAATTTGATGCCAGAAATCAATAAACCAAATCATAACACTGAATCTGCTACACTCTTACACAGGTGAACATTACAAAAACTTGCAACTGGAATGCAATCTCACTTCACCAATTGGGAAATAAATGTTTGACAAAGTCTTGACAAAAATGGAGTGCAACGATACCTCATCAGTTGGAAAAATAAATGTAGATGGCCTCAAATTATGGTAATCTTTTAAACAATCAATGGGCTTGAACCCCAAAAGACGAAGGTGGTAATTTGAAACCTTCTTGATTTCAGATATCTGATCCACTGAGAAGAGAACTCTCTGACTGCAATTATCACAAGGTTATGGGCCACAAAACTAGATGCACTAGAAGTAGAACTTTCAAATACATACAAGCAATTAACGTAAACAAGAATTTATAGGCATAACAAGAAACTAAAATAAATCTAAGGCCTGCACATTTTACAAAATTCTACTTAACTTTATTCATGAAAATATGGAAGACTCATTTTCATGTCTGAACGTGAATCTCCAAATCTTGAAACTTACAAAGGGAATCTGGTTGATAGATGATATTACCATGTAAAATTGCATTTCCAGGCATGCCATTTACATAAAATTGTTATGCATTTTGACACATCAGGTTATAATATAATGATACAAGTCGTTTATTAAATTTATGTGCATATAAGAATAGCCCAACATCTATTTTGTACATGATGATGTAGAAGTAAATAGCTCAGGAAATACATAAGAATCTGTGAGCATGCAGTAGAGAAAAGGCACTTCTATTAACAAACAGGGGGAAGGAATGATACTAACTTCTTGTAAGGGTGGAAAAGTTTAGGTCGTCCCTCAATTAAAGCACCAGTGTCAGCACAGATTAAGGACTTCTCCGTCTGGCAAATTATGTCAGATCTATAGCATCATAACATTGTACCAAAAATAACAGGATGTGACACATAATAAGTAACATGCTGAATACAAATATGCCCCACTTGAAAACAAATGAATTGATAAAAGCTAAAGCATGTATATTAGAATAATTAATGGTGTCACTTTGTTAGATTTGATTTTGATGGGCAAACTGAAGTTCAGAATATTCAATTCGGAAAGTAATGTAACACGATAGTACATGTTTTTTTAAGAAAGAGATGATGCTGCTTCATGAACTTAGGCTGCATTAAGATGCGCAAAATTGCACTAGCCCAATACCAATCTATGAGATAGGAACCTGGAATACATATTGAGATGAACCAATCCAGAAACCCTGAAGAGAAGGAAATTCCTTTAGGAATCAATACTTCAGATCCAATTTACTGCTATTTAGTTATGTCACAAAAGTGATGCACATGCTGAAGCTCCTATATATGTGGACTAGATTCTCAAGGTAATGCCATTTCAATTGCTTTCCTTCTCGGTGTTATCTCTTAGGAATTATCTAATAACAAATGAAATGGTCTAATATCACGTCTGGCATATTGATTACCGAAATTCGCCAATGCATATCCATACTAACCTTTAAAATATTTTATAATCAAATGAAGCATATTCTATGATGAAACCCAAACCTGACCCATTTAGCAGCCGTGAACAAAAGGTGCATATAAGTACCAAATGTGCATAGTGAAATAGCACATTCATAGTATATGGTGCTGCATATGCCTATGTTAAATGTCGCTCATCAAAAACAATAATGAATGGGTGATGATATTACAGTTTCCCTCAATAATCTCGGTTTGATTGTTGATGAGGAAACAAAGGATATTACAATCAGTGTTAGTGTTATTAACAATGTAACAATCTGGGAGTCAATTATTTAACTTAATTTCATTTGCTTATCAATTAGCCAATTACATCTTAAAACTTACCGTTTCCATCTTTTAGAATCAGTTATTTGGTAATATCTATGCCTAACAATATAACTTAAAGAACCTTTGATTGAAAAGGATGGTATAAAGTTCATCACACAAACAAATCATTAAAAAAATACAAAATCTGCATTGTAAATATCTTTAGGTAATGTATGGGCAGTGTATGAGATTGGTTTAACAGGAAGTAAATTTGTTTATTTTAATTTCCTCAAGAAATTGTGCTTCTAAAATTCCATATCATTCGATTTCCGATTCAGTCAGCTCACCTTACAATTTGTAAAATCATTAAACGTCATATTCAAAATTTAATTTATGGTCCCTTGTCATATTGAAAAAGGACAGTAACAAAAAAGACCTTGAACAAGAAAAAACATAAAACAATCTATCAATGCTTAGAATAAACAAAGAACATATGGGAACAATAAAGAATTTTCATTTTTACCAATGAACTCATCTCCTGATATACTACAATGTAGTTAAAACTTGCAAAATTTAAAAACCACAACTATGAAATAAGGCTAGAGGTCAGATTAGCTAGAAGATTCTTTTGTTCTTTTCACTGAACATTATTGATTTAGCTTGTCCTCTATTTATGTATAAATTATACCAGTAGTCTGATATTTTTGTTTTGCTAATTAATTACATTCAGATTTTTTTGTTTTGTAATTATGTAAATAATGAACAAATAATTGACTCATCGATTCAATATTAATGATTAATTATTTGAAATGTTCAAATAATATTTAGGATATCAGTGTCATTGAAAACATATTAATATAGTAGCCTACAAACATTTCGACATATATGTACACCATACCGACAGTTTCAAATAACGTAAATTGCTATTTTCAGATATTTGTTTACATTTAAAAAGTATTATTGGATCTACATTTTATTAATTTTATTTAATTTTCTGAATAAATGCTCCTATGGAAAATTGAGTTATCATCGAACATATATATATATATATATATATATATATATATCAGTTTATGAAATGTTTCAAACATTTTTTTGTAGAATTCAAGTATCATCAATAATTTACTAATGAGTATAAGTTGTATAACATAACTTGGCAAAGTAAACTAGTATACAAAAAAATATAAGAATATATCAATAGTGTGAAAACTTGCTTTTAATGAGTAAAATAACACATGTTCTATATTTTTTGTTTAAGTTTTATATGTAAATATTTATTATAAATTAATATTTTTACACATATTGATCATTTACATATTATTGTTTTAAAAAAAATAGAAAAAGAAGTAAATTTGTTGCATACTTTGAGAAACACCTTGACAAAGAAAAATAATGTTAAAAATGAAAGGATGAAATGAAATGATTAAATACTATGATTAGACTAAAAAAGTTGCAGTCAACAGTATATATTTTTGACCAGCTGGTAGTAAGGAGAATGGAAGAGATAAAGGTCTCCTTGCAAAAAGAAAACACAGATGGGATCACAATTTGGAAAAGACTTAAAATTGGACTTCTTTTTGGCCTTACTTATTTGCCCTTACCTAATTAAAATGTACTTAGAAATATAGCAAGTACAACTTACTAAACTTTAAGTAATTAAATTATTTAACAGCTATATTTACAGTAGAACCTCAATGTGAGGATTGTAATTGCGATCAGTAAACTTGTAAAGTTGATTAAGAATGAAAAGAACCGATGACAAAGACCTCTGTATTTGCTAGATACCTTCAGTGGAAGATTAGTTACAGAATCAAGCCACATAGTTGCCCCTAAAAGGAGAAAGCGGCAACCATCTTAGTGAGCAGACAGAGAACATGACAATGGTTAATACTACAATGTGATCAAGAATATTATTAGGAAACTGACGATCGTACCTGGCAAAGTACGACGGACTAAAGCATAAGTATTCACTTGAATAGAGATTCCATTTATTATGGAAAATGTAAGTGTTCTAACTTTTCGCTTGTTAAAAATTCTTTTTCTCAACTGATCTTTCATATCCATCAACCTGAATTATACATCCACAGAACAGAATATGATGTCTGCCAGAAATTGAATGGTTTGTCCCTTGTGTTTCAAGCAAAATCTTTCTTCCATAAAGCAAACAACAATTCTGGGCTTTTGTGAGTTAAAGGAAGATAAAAGCCAGAAACAGTAAAAATGACAATTTATCAAGAGAACTAGATAAATAAAGTTGCAAATCCCAAGCGTTCCTATCAGAATAAAACATGCATTACAAACATTAAAAAAAAAGCATGAAGAAACTAGAACCTAGCCAATAACAACACTAATTATTAGCATAGTAGTTAGAACAACATAACTGGAGCTTTCCTTTACATGTTTCAACCCAAAAAATTGTTCAAATGTAGTTTAACCTAAGAGGTGAGTGCATAGTATCACAATTATCATGTTTTTCCCTGCACGAGCATTCTTATACAAAATAGCATGTCATTAGATATACCACAATATAGTTCTAAAAGATAGTCTTTGGCAAACAAAAAATGAAACTTCCAAAGATAAGTAAAGACAGTTTAAACTCAAGCTGCATATAGGTGTTTGAAGTACTCCTATGCTTATGCAATCAGTCAAAGCATGCACATTTTAGAGCTTGTGATGTGAATTGTGTTTGATCTATGCTTGAGAGACTATTGGAACCATGATCTGAAATCTCAGATTGTGCCAAGCAAAACAGTTGAAACACATTGCTCCGGTAAATTACCAGAACTTCGATCTTGAATGGTATGATAATCTCTCTCATGCTCATTGTGCCTATGAGTACATGTTGTATAGACACTTAGCATGCCATTGTACGTTATGACACATGACAAAGTAAATTCAAGATTTTCTTTCTTTTACCTTACTTTTCTAAATTTATAATTCAATTAATTATCTAACTCTTACAGGTAATCATGTTAAATTAAATAGGATTATATAAGTAAATATATGAATTTATCTTGACACATATTGAAATAAATAGTAAATAAAATCATTTTTAATTAATTAATAATTGACATAATCTTATTCAAATAAAAAGCCTTAGTAAAAGAGGATTAAATGAGTAAATATCATCTCAATTCAACTCAGCATGCTGATATTCTTAAACGTAGAATATCGGCATGGTATCATATGATAAATTAATTCAATTAATTATCTAATTGCTATAGTTTTATTTTCAAAGTGATCTAAGCGAATAACTATTAAAGAATAAAGTTCAACATGCTTTAATGTATGCCTAATGTCAGCACAATATAGTGTTGCACCTATATCTTTCTAGTCAAAGACCAAACATCCGCATAAAATGGTACTTTAAACCTTTGTACTTTTTCTCCTTCTCCATCTCTTTTATCCATTCACCTTTAATTTTGCCATTAGAACCATGCATCGGCACTCCAACACAATACTAGTATTATACCATTCTGATCAAAGACTGAAATTCCATTATGATTGAAGATTTTGAACCTTGAAGCTGGCAAGGATAGACAATAAGTACCAGCCAACTCAGAAATGAAAACAAGCAACAAGAATATATTCTCCACATATGGGCATGATAACTAAAAAATGGTACTTACAAGTTCACCGTTCTAAGATTGGCTGATTATAAAAAGAAAAGTTTTACAAAAGATATTTGAGATTAATGATTGAATATGTGATACACAGCTACAAAATCGTAGAAGTATTAACAGAAACTACTGGATAATTACGTTTAAATTCCAAAGCTTACTTTTCACTTGCAGATGGCAAGTACTGGACTAGTTCATCACCCTCCAATCCAATCATGCCCTACCACAAGAAAAATAAATCCAGCATAAAGGACTTTAAAAGTAACAAAAACAATACAGAAAAGTTTTTATTATTGACATTACTGACATACAGCATAAAATTTGGATAAGTTGAACTCCTCATCTAAACTACTCAGTGGAAGAAGCTCGAGTGAGATGCCCAAGTCTTTTGCATCCTTGGAAAACAAGAATGAAGATTATTTCATAATTTATTTTCAAACATACACCATTAACTAACCACATAAATGCAAATACATAATGTCCAATACTTCTGCGCGCTGTAAGGTTGTTCTAATCATATCTGCTTTCATGGCACCTGTCACACTCCCGAATGGATCATCTTCATTTGTAAAAATAAGAATTCTCTTACTAGCAGTTTTGGAAGAGCTGGCAGAAAAAGAAACTAGTCAGTGGAGAAGTTAATAGAAATAATCAGTAATGATGTTTATGGTGAAAAATCAGTCAATTAAGTGTCATTCCTACCCCTTGCGCAACAGTGCCTGTGCAACCCAAAGAGCATTATACAAAGAATTATCCCTAGATCCAGGTAAAATTCCATACCGACTTCCAATATTGTCCATAAATATGCCTGCCATATAACAGAGGTGTCAGCATAATATAAGTCAGAAGAGCCACACTTCTCAAATGCTAAGGATGATGTTCATTGAGTTGATAGTATTTGCATTCCCGAGTAGCATCTATAGGAAGATGTTATCAATCAGAATTCCATGCAACCTAGAATAAATTCAGGAATTTTATGGTCTAACCAACATATCAAACAAATTGCAATGCAAAAGTATCAAGGAAAAGTCTACAATGACAGAAAATTAAGTCCATCTGTCTGCTTTATGAATCTTGACAACTAGTCTACAATTATCTCCTTCCTCTTCTAACAATAGGAAGGAATCAGTTACATTTTGTAGATCAACTGATAGATTATCAGATTCATTATGGATTTTTCTTATCATATATCTAACTTATTAGATCCAAATGCCACAATAAAAATTATCCTCAAATTGTCCACGACTCTATATGTTTCATCTCTATGTTTGATTAACCATAGCGACTACATGTAAGTTGCAATACTTATAGTTTTTTCTCTCTTTGCCTCTTTCAAGGGTCTTACTCTTAGGCATTCTATGCCTACAAGGAACCTTACTTTTAGGATAACATACAATCAAATGCCTCTTGAGTATTTGGACTGTGAAAGTGTACCTTATAGAAATTGCTTGCTAAAAAGAATGAAGCGGAAAGTACACAAACTTACCTTACCATCCAATAGCCTCCACTTGCCTACAGTAAAAGAAAATTCCAATACAGAGCAATCTTCTCCTGACTGTACCAGCACTAAAAGATACTAGAAGAACCATGATACAAGAAACTTAACTCCAAACCCAATTAACCATCTCTCAACTCTTGTATTTTGAAATCCAACAGGGAATTTATATATAAGAGTAGCATAAAAGTAGGGAGAGTAAAAAGGTTGGGTTTTTTGACCTACTATGGACTGAACAGAGAACAGTATAAATTTATGGTCACATTTCACTTTCAATACCATGAAATCTAGAAGGGGAAAAAAGTGAACCATGGTTTGAATGGCCTTTCCTCATGACATATCCTCCTCCTCGTATAACTAAATTTTAGGACTGTATTTGCCTAATTGGCATACTTCTTTGCAACTTGTCACTATAATGCTTTGGTAAAGAACATTTGGTTAGACTCAGAGTAATTGCACTGATCCATATCTTACTTCATTTAATGGATAAGTAAATTCTTATCTATGTTAATTTTATCAGATAGATTGATTTACAACTGATGTGTTCTTTTTGTTTAAGGAAAAAATTGTCACTTTGTACATCCTAGATATGCAATTTTTAATATTGTATGGTATTGCCCAGTTACACAGTTTCACAATCTCACCAATTTCTCTATAAGCAAGCACTGTTCTGCATCATCTTCTAGGTATAAGATATAATAATAACAAATGAAGTGGAATTCAAATGTACATGAGAAAAGATTATAGCAGGTCATGACTCACAAATATTAAAACAGACAAATCAGTTAGCATTAAATATTCCCTTCAGTGTTTTCTTAAGCGCATACATGCACCATAATATTTTGAACTGATGCATCAAATATTTATTTAGATTAGGCAACCATTCTGTAGTTAGGCAATACAACGCCTACTTTCTATACTGGAAAACTCTTTAATCAACTTTGCAGTAGGTTGATCAAGGCAATCTCTCTCTTCGACATTGAAGACATACACACCATTAAGATCTTGTAGGTTTTTCTTTTCTTTCTGCAAGAAAGTAGCAAATGAAGGATTGCAAGGTTAGTAGCCAGTAATGTGATGAAAAGATTGCACATCAAAAAGTTCCAAATAACAATAAGCAATAACTCAAACTTGGCTATGTTAATCAAGTTTAGTAGTATGGAAAAAACAGGAGGATATTTGTTATAATGTATAGATAGGGTGTAGTTTAAACAAATTGATGAGGAAATACTACAACTTATTCAGACTCATTTCACCTATATCCTTCTCTCTGACCATACATAATAATAATAATAATACATTTCTTCTCATGTATCTATGTTTTTCTGATTCATTTTGATCTTTCTAGCCTCTAGATTCATAATACTTAATCAAAGGTTATGAGAGGAAAAAAAGTTTTTTCTCATTGAAAAGTTGATTATCCATTTTTGGCAATCAAAGATCAATCTCTAGACAAAATACTAAGTCTAAATAACAATCATATTTTCTGAAAGGTAGTAATACAGAGATAAATTAACAAATGTTTATATTTTGATGGAAATAGTCATTACATGGTATTCAGATGGTTCTTGAGGTCCCAATGTTGATTGAAACAGTTATGAACAAAAATAAATTTAGCAAAAATCACTTACAGTGTTAAAGAAGCAAAGAGCAACTTCATCATTTAATCTATTGATTATTTGGGACTTCAAAGACTGAGAAATGCAGTCTATTACAACATGGAAATAAGTCCCCTTTTCCCCATTATCCTGCAAGTAACACGAGTGAAGACATCAACTTCCAACAAAGGAACAAAAACAAGCTTTCATCTGCAGTAAATTGGTCCCTATCATCAAGAATACAATAAGAGATAAAAATTTTGTAGTGACAAATTTGTCTACCATGGAATACATACACATGAGAAACATTTTTATCGATCTAGTTGCAACTAACTAATTATCCAAACAGGCACAGTTCACATCACAAACTGAAACAGGGTTCAATGGTGGAGATTTTAGCGAGGGGTTATTGCTTGACTTCTTCACGCATATCTTATTTTCCGTCGACCACCTAGCTCCGCAATTTAACAAAATACAGCCAAATACCAAATTCTCAATCAAGTTCGTCATTTTCATAAAAATTGTTCTCAAAGGAGGAATTGTTTTACTTTGAAGCTATTCTAGTAATCAAGAAAAAAGTTTGTTTTTTTATCTTCGTAATTACTTCGCCTAAAACAACGCGCATTTAGTATAGTATACGAGCAGGAAACAGGGAACGGTCGATGATAGGGAGGAGCTCACAAGAGCGGTAACAGGAGCGAACATTTTCGGGGACGCATCGATGAGATAGACCGCGAAATCCTTAGTGGCTTCCTTCTCCTGAAATCATTTGCGGCAAGGAAACATGGGAAACCATGAAATCGCACACGAACTGACAGATAAATGCGCGAAACGCAGACGGATCACTTTACCTCATGGAACTCGGCGTCAGAGTCTGAGTCGTCGCGGAAGATGCCCTCGGGGTCCAAATCCATGGCCGAGGAGAGCGAGGGAGAGCGACGAGGGTTTCAACTTTCGAACGGCGTCCAGTGCGCTCTTTGTCCTCTCCCTCTGCCTTGCGAAGGAAGACAAAGCGAGGACTGAAAAGCAGACGTGGCAATCGGTAGGACCGCCCAACCCGAGTACGTGGACGGCGGGCCCGGGTCACGGCGGGCCCATCCGATTTTTTTAATAATAATAATAATAATCACTCTACTTTTTCATTTTGCCTTCTGTAGTTTAGAATATAACAGCTGACCACTTATTTTGTAAAATATATTTTTATTCGTTTATTCAGTTAATAGTTTGTTTATAAATTATTTATGAGTTATAAAATGCTAATGACTTAATTTCGCCATTCTTTCGATTGGAACGAAGCTATCAATCTAGATTAGGAATCTACCTTTCGACAATTTAGTCATCCTATATTGGATATTGGATGACCTTCGATTACTTCACAAAGGTAACCATTCACCGCACGATCGAGTCACTTTTGATCATAAGCAACTTGGCTAACCTTAAACCACCTCCGATCGAACTGTGGCATAGTCAAGTCAATAATCACATTGAATTGAAAGTCAAAAGTCATGATGAATTTCGATCAAGGTCAAGTTAAGTCAGCCTTGATAGAAGACTCCAAGTCAACTCCTTGTCTTATTCAAATGTGATCCATCCAAATTTAAACTTTGATTCGACTAAGTAGTTATTAAAGGGTTCATCACAAACAGACATGATTATTTAATACTCTGTTTGGATAGGGTGAGAGAAAATTCATTAATGGAAAAGAAAGGAGGGGAAGGAAGGGAAATGGAATGGAAGTAAAATATTTATGTTGTCCTTGTTTGAAAGGAATGGAAGATTCATTAACGTAATATATGTTACCTTATTTGAGATAGATTAAATATATAAAATTATAAAAATACTTTCACTTTTAAAAAAGACAACAAGGACGAATAGAAAACTGTAAAATTCTATCAATATTGCATATAGAAATAAAGATATAGAAGATCTTAAAATAAATAATGTATGTTTTATGGATAAGTCTCTATTCTTGGAGATGGAGAAGAAGAAGAAGATCAGAGTTATTTGCCTCTGTCCTTTTGAATCTTGTCCTCAAAAAGATGTGCAGCGAGGGTCGGTGCCGACATTATGAAGTGCGAGCGATTGAACATTAGGCAGTGACGGGGCGCGTTATGCAAGCAACGACGACACAAAGATGAGATATCTAAATAGATGAGTTAATTTGAGAATTAATATTTTAAAATAAAAATAAAATTAGAATAAAATATTTTTGAGTTTTCTTCTCCTTTCTTACACCAGTATAAAAAATTCTAATGATTCATGGATAAGCATGCAAGGAGAAAACTTACCCTCTCTCATTTTCTTCTCCTTAACTCACTCCATCCCAAATCAAAATTCTCCTTTCCCTTCTATATTCTTCTTTCCTCTCTTCCCCAACAAAGCATAAGAGAGGTGTCCCTTGACAAAGAAAGAAAGAGTTATACTACTATTTGAAAAAAATTCTGCTCTAAGATTATCTTTTAGCTTTCTATTTAACAGTAACCAATTACATCATCAGACAAGCAATTCATTTTATTTACTATTTCTATTTAACATTCATTTTCTCCATCTCTTTTTCGAAGTCTGATTAAATGTGAGAGTGACCGAGCCGAGCCGAGTTCCAACTCAATTGACCTTCTAACCTATTCTTTAAATCACAAACCCTTATATGAAGATTTCCTTATTTGAGAAATGACACTCGACTTCTTTGAAGACTAACTCAATTAGTATCCAGTTGGTCAAAAAATACTCGATCGTGATTACTTTGTTTAGTCATCCCCCTTCTTGATCTCGGACCAGATCAATACTCAACCACATGTCTGTGCAACTTGATTCATATAATCGACTACAAAACCATTGGCAACTTAAGATCCAAAAAATCGAGGATAGATTCCGGCAGGCTTCCTCCAATAACCTTGGAAAAAATATTCCAAAGAAAGAATCGCTATCTGACAGTTTGAACCCATTGCCACACAATATCAAGAAAAATTCCATAAGCTACAAGCTAAAGCTTGTGACTTGCATTGATGTTGCAAACTGGATTTACGCCATTTTCGATCGCTCAGTTCCATAATCCTCCAACTTTGCCTCTTTATGTTTCATTGCTCCTGCAAGATGGGCTCATGTTTCCTGAATCCTCAGAAAACTCCTCCCTGTACATCTCCTCTATCATCGGCTTCCATATCCGCACCCGCGCGTTGATGAACCAGTTGGAGATCTGAATCCACAGACAGAAACGAAAATCAACCATCTCCCTACTCGTGAATTACAGACAAAAGATTCGAAACATGGACGTTACTTGGTTTCTAGTCAATCCCGTCTTCGAAACCAGCTTGAGTTTCTCATCGTCGTCAGGGTAGCTGCCAAAAGCAAAATGCAAGAGAAGTTTAAGATCACCACAATCTTCAGACACTCTGAAAGATGAAATCGAGCTTACGGGTGAAGGAAGTTTTCGAATAGCCAAGTTCGAAGGATCGAGACTGAGTCTTCGGGGAGCCCCTTGAGTGGTCTCCAAACTTGTTTGTTTTGGATGATCCCCAGCTTCTGAAGAGCTTCTCTCTTCAGTCTCAGATTGTCGTCGGTCGTCGGAGCCGGCGGCGGCGGCGGCGAGTGTTTGAAAGAATGCCTGTGAATCTGAGTGATGATTGCATTTCTGAGGTTGGCAAAATGCCGGGACATAGCTTGGATTGTGAGGCCAGTGTAGGATGCAGCAGCTCCACTCCCTGCAACAATCTCAAAAGCTGAGATCACTTGCTCCATTCTATGGAAGTACTGCTGGTATCTGTTCTCGAGCTGTAATCAAACATGGCGATACTTCAATCGGTCGTTAAGATGAATGAACAGTTGGGGAGAGTTTTTATCTGTACCTCATTCAACAAAGCAACGAGCTTGACAACTCTAACATCAGCATCAGGGATGTTCTCCTCAGATAGGCATTTGGTCCTTTCTGCGTTCCTTGGGTCTTCATCAAAGCTCAGCTCGACTGCAGTGCTTACAGGCACGACCTCATCGAGCAGCTCTCGAGCAGGCTTCAAGAATCTGGATTGCTGGAGCACAGAGACATAGACGACATAGATGCTGACTGAGAAATGCTGCTGCCATTAATGGAGGTCTTCGAGGTGCAACTTGCACTTGCTTCTCTCTCAGAGAACATGCATCCGGACCTTGCAGGTCTTCTTCTTGGCCCGAGAGTTAATGAGAGTCCTCGAGTCCTGCCAGACATGAAGCAACGCAAATGATCCTCATGCTCACCTTGAGACTGCATCGCATGCCTCTTCTCCGTCTCCGAGTCCTGCGTCACTTGAACATCGATTGGATCAGCTCGAAGATCATCCATGCACGGTTCGCGTCGAGATCAAGAAGAGGATGAACGCCAAAGACTCTAAATCACATACCGAGTTTCTCAATCCAACAGTTGAATCCACATGCAAACAACTCGGGAGGTGCCCTTTTCCAGCCAAATGCTGCCTCAACTGACTCAAAACAAATGGAAAACTACTGCATCAGAAACCATGCGTGCCCTACTCTGCAACAAATACAAAAAGTAGAGCACGGGGATGGCTGGGGAAAAGGAACGGGAGGCCTCCTTCTAGGGTGGTCCCGGCCCCTTCCATGGAAGCGAGCAGGGTTTTGGACTCCCAGCTTTAGAACTCAGTACTGTGTAGTGCCATGTGAAGACTGATGATCTCTTACTTCACAGATGATCTTTTTGCTCTATTTCTCAGTCCTTTTTCGGAAGTTGTGTGACCTCGCTGCAGACAAGGGACGGGTTCGTAATTATGCGCCTCCATTGAAGAATATGGTGCATGATGAGCATTCTGAAGCCATTAGCAGTCACTGAAGTAGTTCAGCGTGTATTTACTAAAGACAACCTGCTTTTGACAGGAGGGCACGCAGCAAGGACTGGCTCATCTTTTGAAGCCTCGTCGACAGAGATTCATTATTAAATTCTCCCTTGGGCAAGTAAAACAAAGAAACCTTTAATTTATGATCAATAAGTAGATTGGTTTCATGTGTTCATCTTGGATTCTCAACCACAGTGAAACACAGTCCTTTGTTCTTGATTAGTGTTCTTGACCAGTGAAACAAAATGCAAACTCAGCTAGATGAATTGTCCACTTGGCATGCTCTGGTTGTGGCCAACACGATGAGGCGATCGATTTCTTCTTCCAAGCTCAGCAGCGAGCCTGCCCCTCCCCCCATGGCTGCCGTCAGCGTCGCCGCTGCTCCCGCCGCGACCTTCGCTCGCACACCCACACCGAGGGGCATGCGCCGCCGTCTTAGCTGTTGGTAAACAGTGTCTTTGAACATGTAAAACACAGTGAGTGACCATGACGCTTTTGAGTTGAACGACGTGTAGGCTTGCCTCGGTCGGCGTGCAAGAGCAGAAGGGTGAGGGGCTCCATGGCGGCGAGGCTGCAACTGCAGGGGCGGCGTCGGTGCTGATGATAGCATAGTCGGCGGGGCCGGTGCTGGCACTGGTGGACGAGAGGCTGAGCACGGAGGCGGGGACAGGGCTGAGCTTGGGGATTAGCAACAACTTGCTGGGTGGATTCTCTTCGGGGTGTTCGGCCTCATTTGGGTTCTCTACTTCGTATACGTCCACGCTCGAGGAGGACGACGACTCCGATAGTCGTCATTCTAAACCGGCAATTTAGCCGTTGCTTCAAACAATTTAAACAAGGGAGTTGAATTTTATAAATTAATTCAAGTGGATCTATTTAAATTTCGTATGAATTAATTTGTATGGATTTGAATTCTGTAAATTAAAAAAATTTATTTTTTTAAAAAAATTTAAAATAGAAAATTTAATAATGAATTTGATCCATCTAAATTATAATTCAAATTTAAAAATTTTAAATTAATCTATTTAAATGGTAATCTAAATTTAAAATTTTTATATTTTTTATATATTTATATTTTTTAATAAATCTATAGATTGATCCATCTAATCCGTAACTCAATTTGGGTTGAATTATATTAGAGATTCCCAACTCGTCAAGTTGATCGGTCTACCTGTATATGTTATATGATAAATTTCCATGAATTAACCTATTTCATTGTGAGTTAATTCCTGTTGACAGTTTTCTCTCCGTCATTTTAATGGATTTCAAAGTGTGTTACTTACATTAATTAATTCAACGCAATCGATTAGCTTAATCAAATCAACTAATTTAATTAGATGATTATTACCTTAACTCAACTAATCCATGTAACCATTTAATTAAATTTTAATAAACACTTATTTTTTTAAATCTCACCGATTTCAAATCGAATTTAAATGTTTTAATTTATTGTTTTTTTAATACTTTTTTTTTTATAATCTTCTCAAATCGAACTCTTATCCGTTGCTCCGGGCAGCGGTGGGCCACACACTGGGTCCGGCTCTCCCGAGCCCTACACGTACCGGCAAAGCGGTGACGGAAGCGCACACGTGTGAGAGTTAATGACATGAGACAAAACCAGAAAAGGACCGTTAGGTCAAATTTCCACACGCACGCGTCGGAGGTCTCAACGTCTCCTCGCTCGCTTACTTTCATCCATACAAACGCGATTTACACAAACATCGCGTCGCCGTTGGATTAATTATCGGTGGGCCCTCTTGCCCTTTATGATTGTCACATGTGGTGTCGACACGAGGCATTTTTTTTAATAATAATTTAGGCGCTTAAATATTTTATAACGGTCTTTTCGCCTATCAACTCAAAGAAGTTAAACGATAACATTCTTCTCATTTAACCTATCGAAATTTAGGTACTTTGTTATTGATATGCACGAGGATAAAGTAATGATTTTTTTAGAAAAAAGCTTCGCGATTATAATAATAATTGATAGATAGAGATGGAACAGACGGCCTAACCTAAGTAATAATGATTTAAATTTTATTTGAGATGCATTATATATAAAAAATTTTAAAAATTTTTGATATTAAGCTATCTGTTAAGGTCTATTTGTATTTTGTTTTGTCAATAAATTTTTTTTATAGATTCGAAATTGATCATTTTCACGATTAATCGAACTCTAAAGTATATATAAATTATATTTTTATAAAAATTGAATGTGATAATTCATGTTTAATCACTATTTTATCTCTTTAAATTATCATTAATAAGATTTTATGTAGTTAAGTCAGATTTTATAGTGTTCAAGCTTATTTAATAAGGTAATCGAATTAAATCAAATGTCTAAAATGAATCAAATCATTGTGACTTAGATTTTTTTTTCATGAACTTGAGCTTAGCTTGATTTATTTAAATATTATTTAACTCTCAATTGAAGTTTATTTATTGTTTGAAATTTTTATATTTTAAATTTATTTATTTGATTACATTTATTTTAATTTTTTATTTAATATCTTAATAAGAATTTTATTGATAAATTTTGTTCATATATATTAATCATGAATCATATTCATAAATAGTTCATCCTCTCTATTCAAGAATATTAACAAACTAAACATATGTGTGCTAAAATGTATTTATTTAATTTATAAAATAATTTAAATTTATTTATTATATAATTGAATGAGCATAAATAAATTTTTATCAAATTACATATTAAATTTATTCATGAATGTTTAATTTAATTATTATTTTTTTACTTTTATCTTATAGTTTCAAATGTTATATTTTTCTTAATAATTTGTAAAATATAATATTGGCAGAAGAAATACGAGTAAAATGGAATTTTCGTCCTCATCAAATTGATGTTGCCAATTATGCCGAAAACGCGCCCTGGGGACCTCCGCACGAACACAGCCATGGGGCTAACCCTCGATTCAATGGCTAAGATGAGTCCCCACGGCCGCTCGAGGAAGCTGGACCGCAGGATCCCAACCGGCGACATGATGGGGTGGCCGACGCCTGCCTGGCGATGGACCGGCACGGTCCATTTCCTTGTCCGCCTTCCACCCGACCGGCCTCGTTGTCCATTTTAAATCCCTGAAAGGTGTCCACGCACTGACGGAAAGCTTGTCGTCGACGCCTCCGCCTCCGCCTCCCTCGTCTCCATTCCGCTATAAATCCAGAACAGGGTCGTCTCGTCGGCAACCAGCTCATCGTCTTCGACCGTTTGATCCCAAAGTTGCAGCTTTGGATCGATTCGTAGCTTCGTCTGGCCGGAATCGGTGCTTCCTGGTTTGGAATAGAAGAAGCCAGTCGACATGGAGAGCTACGTCGAGGATACCGAGCTGCGCCTCGGTTTGCCGGGATCTGACGCGCCGGCTGCAAGGGGTAGCAAAAGGTCGCTGCCGGGGATTGACGCTGCGGAAGACGACTCCGGCTGCGGAAATGGCGGATCTGGCTCCGCGGCCAAGTAAGTTTTGGTCATTGAGATAAAGAAGATGCGAACTTTATGTGTATTTTGGTGGGTTTTTTTTTCTTCTTTTGTTGACGGGTAGATGTTGGGTGAAATTCTAGGGCTCAAGTGGTTGGGTGGCCGCCGATCCGAACGTACAGGAAGAACAGCTTCCAGGCGATGAAGGTAGAGGCGAAGGTGGAGCCGGAGGCTTCTGGGTTGTTCGTGAAGGTTAGAATGGATGGAGCTCCTTATTTGAGGAAGATTGATCTCAAGGTTTACAAAGGGTACAAGGAGCTCCGAGAGGGCTTGGACGGCATGTTCAACTGCTTCTCTCAAGGTGAAGAAGCATGATCTAACAGCTATTTCCATGAAAAAATGTTCTTTTTGTGTGATTTACCACAAATTAGTAAAGAAAATTTCTGTTATTCTATTATTCAGGAGAATTGTCAAGAAAAGAAGGGTGCAATGGATCTGAATACGCCATAACTTACGAAGACAAAGATGGAGATTTGATGCTGGTCGGAGATGTTCCTTGGGAGTTAGTGTCGTGATTTTCTTGCAATTAACTTCATTTTGCACTAACTCAAGTGTGCTTTTCTGACTGGGGATCTCCTTAATTTCATCTGCTCTGCAGGATGTTTATATGTGCTTGCAAAAGGCTAAGGATAATGAAAGGATCTGAAGCAAGAGGTTTGGAATCCAGACAATAAGAAGTCCACAATTCCTCTACAAAGATAGATGCAAAAGGAATCGAGTATTTTCCTTACGAAAATAGATAATTTTGCTTGGATTTGCCCAACTCCATAGTCCTGCTGCTGGAAAGAAAGCTTGAAAGTGCATCTCTGTCAACTGGAGCATCTTCTGGAAAACAAATAGCAAGACAAGGTGTCCGAGAATTCTAAAGTGTTCTTCAGGACTTGTATTTCACGCAATTGTACATAGAAAGTTTGCCTGTTTGTTTTTTGTATCAAATTTATTCGAATAGTGTGGTTGAAGTTTTGTATCTTCCTGCTATTGTGTAAAAGATAAGAATCAAGTTTTGAGTACATCTCTGGTTCTTTGAATCAAAATCCTGGTGGATTGAACAATATATCTTGCAGTAAACAGGGCCTAATAAGACATGCAATAATGCTCCCGACAACACATGTGATCGATCAATGAGAAGGTGAAGAAATCAGTGAGTTAATGCTTACTTAGAATGAAGATATCTGAATACATATTTCCAGGAGACATTGTCAAAAGTTGTAGTAGATATAATAACTCACTGTGTCAAAAGTTGTTCCTCAAACTCAAACACACCACACATGAGAAAGGTTTTCTTTATTTCCTGGTTGAGAGAAGTCAATAATAGTTCATCAAGCAAGAAATAAGCTGTTTGATTATCTTTGTGACAAAGTACCTAATGTCCACTGCCCTATTCAATGCACATGAGCACAAGATGCTGGAACTCTGAATCAATATGGGTGTAGTTTGGTTGGCAAATAGGGACCACATACTGTCTCGGCCAAGCATGGTTCATGGGTTCATGTCGTGCTCGGCCTAGCATGGTTTTCGAAGTTGTGCAGATCCGTGTTAGTCCTTAGCTGGCACGGCTTGTGGCACCTCTAGCCGCGGAGGATTGCACTTAGCAGCATGTGGATGCCATTGAGTTTCAAAATGAATGAATTCAACAAGCCAGCTGCTTTCTGTCTGCTTTGTTGAATCGACATTAAGAGCCAGCAAGCATTCATTGAGTATATGAACAGCAACCAACTCAATGTCAGTAATGAAGGGGCCAAATAGACAAGCCCTTGAATCCTATACACAAATAAAATTTTAAACTACAAATAATTAAGAAATAAATTAGTTATTTCAAATAATCTTATAGTTTATCACACATCGATATAAATTTAAATAATCTTACATCCCACAAAAAGGTTGTATTGACATGTTAGTGGTTTCTTAAACAAAACAAAAGAAATCTCAATCTGGCTCCAAATAGATTTCACCCTATTGTACAATTTTGCCACAAAACGTATCTAGAAACATTAATGTTCCAAGTGTCTTTGTTTTCTCAGTTCTAACAGCTCTGTCATTGATGCTAACCGCCAGGTGAAAGCAAAAGAATGCTTGTAAATTCGTAGATCAATAATGATTTATCAACAAGGATGACCGAATTCTTGATAAGCATTTGAAAACTTTGTATCATCTGTCTGAGTTCTTAAACTCAAAGGTAATTACCATCTTCTGTGGAATTCATCCAAGCAAATTTCACTTAGCTGGTACATCCTTCTCTTGTCATGTATCACCTTCATTGTGTTTAAGTTCCTCCTCTGGTTCCTGAACGCTATTATTATCGTTGCTGTACTTGGTCGGTTTTGAGCTTGGGTTAGTAACAACGATGACAGAACGATCATGAAGTTGACTAGCTTCACTTGTGAAGGTATCCTCTTTATTTTCAGTATATGAAATGCCAAACCTCTGGCCATGGGTCAAGCCTGGACAGTGTCCCTGTAGAATATTTCAATTTGTAAGAATACAATAATACATAAGAAATAATTTTCACTGTGATAAAAGGGATCAAATGAAATATTTTATTTTGTCCAGCTAGCATGTGTCATTCAGTCTAGTCTACCTATCCACCCTAACGGCCCAATTAGTTCAGTCTGCTCAACCTAACCAGAATACCCCATGCCCCACTGGAATGTCTAGCCTGGTTGACATAACTAGCCAGCCCAACCAACAAAATCTGCATGACCTGGTTTGCTCATTATTTATAGTTTTGACTTTTTAAGGTTATAGAGTAAGAATATGTATTTTTTAGAGAATGGAATAAAGAAATAGCTATTCTTTGTTTTTATCACAATTTCATGGGAATTGATAATCCAAGCTCTTTTTTGCAATCAAACATCGGAATATACTTGTTTTAAAATTAGGGAATAGAATAGTTATTCATATGAACCCAATGCCCCATCAGACACTACGTATCCATGCTTCTCATATTTCACAATCCTATCTCCCACTACCATGGTTCAGCAATTAAGTATCGTTATAGTCATTTTCCGCCAAAAGTCATCACCTCAACCCATCCCCTAGTTGGGATTTGTTCTAGTTGGCCCATAATACTTGCAAGTATCCTGCTGTTAAGGAGACATGGTATTGGTATTCCTGACTAGGATACATAATTACACATCTCATGACTTCAAATCTCTTCACGTTCAAGCTTCTAGAGGATATTATTCATACCTTTATGAAACCTGAAGTCGAAAATGAATTCTGAGTATTGAATTGATGAACTTGTGTTCTGTGTGGATGACTATTATTTGTTTCCTGATGTTTGAATATGGTCTCCTCATAGGCATCATCTTCATGTTTAGCTTCATCTTTGCAAAATGCTCCAAAATACGAGCAGTGGTCATTGATCAAAGATATTTCTGGAGTAATAGGCAAAAGGTGACCCTCTGTACTAAATATGTACCTGCAGTTAAAGAGATCAGTTAAAAAGCTTTACTTGCAGTAGAATATTCAAGCTATATCTAGTGATAGATACTTACTTGTATGGCCCATTCTCAACAATATTATCTGGACCCACAGCTAAATCAAAAAGCAACCAAAGATATTTAACCTGCAATGTTTTACGAGTTAGGAATGATATAAGAAGCTATTTGTTCAGTGCAGATAGAGTTAAATTACGAGGGGGAAAACTGCAGGTCCTTGCATATTTATGAAAGCGAATACATATCAAATCCAAAGAAGAATTAGTTTAACAATGAATGATGCAGGCTATTATTAAACCATATGGGTGGAATTTGGCTTTCGCATTATAATTCAGTATTTCACCTATAGTTGAAATTACTAAGTCGAACTTCATGTTAATACAAAATGTAACTCATCCTTACTGTTTCAGCGAGGAAAAAACTTTCCATATGATCATCTTGCTCGTGAGTCTCTACATCTGCTATGTGACAATATCCACATGGGCACCTAGCTCCATATTGAAGACTTGCCACCATGTCCCTTCCAACATTAAGATACCTGGTTGACATATGAACATTTGCATATATGTAATGCTGACAGAGAATATTGTACTGTACAAGTATAAGGTCTATTTCATTAGAGACAAAAGATGCAAACCATCACCAAAGTTATTGCGCAAGCATGTGAACAAGTCGACGTATTACCTTAAACTCAGATGGCATGTAAAATGGAATAATACATAAAGAGGTATACAGGAAATGAGAATCACAATTGAGTGGATGCAAGATATGTTTAAATCCTAACTTTTAGCTCAGGGGAATTACCATGAGTCATGTCAGTTTCAGTAGAACATGAACCAGACATATCAACAATTGGTTATTAGTGTTGTGCAATTTATTCTAAGCAGAAAAGAAAAGAATGTTTTTCATGTTCCTTGTTCACTTCTCAGACAGCACTCCCACAGATGAAAGTTTCTACAATTCTAAAACACCTACCGTATAGCAAGATTTTCTGGATACAGATTCTAAAACACGTACCGCTATTGTTAGCAAGCAGTTCACACCATTTTATCTTTCTTTATACAAGAGAACCTTGTGCAAGTCAAGGATTTCTAGAATAGATTTGATATTTTAACTGCTTGCCTTTCATAGAGTTTCGAAAAGAACCATCTAGCCAACCACAAATAGTTGGGAGAAATACTTGATGACGATGATGACGATTTGATATCTTTAGTAGAGCTATGGTTAGGAAACTTCTGATTCACAGTTCAAAGAGCATACCTGGGATCTCTGGTAGCTTTAAATAGCCAGTAATTACTCTCAATCAATTCTGGTCTCAAGGGATAACTCTTTTGACCAAGCTGATATTGAAGAACCTAGATATGTTAAGAAAACTATGGTGTTAACAGAAAAAATATAACTTAATTGAAGTACCTGGACACTCATGGTCGCAAGATTAAAGCCCTCTGGAGTAAATCCATACTTTTTCCAGACACTGAAGAAAGCAGCATGTGTGCGAATAGCAGGATCAATATCTCCAGCTAAAACCTTACAATTAATATAATCAGCAATGCAGGAATTTTAATTGTTAAACCTACAATAAAATTTTTACAAAAGTAAATGTTTAAAACCTGAAGCCCTGGCCAAAATGCTTGCAAACTGTTAAACAATGGCCAGACTGTAGCAGCAGAGTTCATATTCACCTCCACATACCTGTAAGTTGTTATAAAGGACAAACAATCCAGAGAAATGCAATTTGACTGCATCAGTTAAAAGAATGATTGTGAAACCATAGAAAATATTATAAGCCCACAAAATAAGGAATCAGAAATCAAGGAATACTCAAAGAGAACATAAAATTGAAATTAAAGTTTAACAGAAGAGGAAGAAATGATAACACACCAAGGATCGTGGTGGAGGTAACGCATAGCTGCCTTGTAAGCTTCTTGAAACATAAATAAGTATTCCTGATCTCCAAACAACAAATATGCCTGTTAAAGGACCAACAGGTGTAAATGAACATGTACAATGCAATTTCAATTCATACCAGAAAAAGAGCTATTGTCAAGCCAAAAGAATGGTCTGCTGAACTCGATATTGACAGTGGATTGGAAGCTATCAAATTTTCAAATTCAAAAACAATTTGAATTTTGGTTGTCCTTTGTGTAGAACACTTTCTTACTGGCATCCTAGTGAGAATGTATTCCATTTTACCTTCTGAGCTTGATAGAGCTGTTTTGTTTAAACCACCCTCAAGATGTATCACTCATAAGTGGAACTCTCTCTCTCTCTCTCTCTCAAATCCATAACGTTCCAGAGAGGGCCCAAGGGAATGAGACATCACAGAAAGCAAGTATGACAAGTGTTCCAAGTTCGAATACTGGAATAATCTCCACTTATAGCAAATTGAATTGTATGAACATGCATAGTTACCCTGGGCAAAGGCTTATTGGGGCCTCATTATATCAGACTAGGCAGAACCAGGACCACATTTCCAGAACACTGGCTATATGATGACTTCAATTGATAGTGGCAGTAATTGTGTTGCTATAAAAAGTAAAGCCATAGCCTAGATGTAGTAAATTAATTGAGCAGCTGATTTTCTGCAGATATTCGGGAAACAAGGATTGCAAAATGGGATTCAAATTAGTGTCACATAACAAAAGAGGCAATTAAAGTGGGAAGGAAGGTGATAGAAGCTAGAAGATTAATTAATGTATATGAATTTAGAATTTATTAAGTAAGCAAACATGCCTTCAAAAGGTATTCATAGAAAGAATCAATGCTCGTTCCTATCCCAGCATCCTGCATGGAGACAAATGAGAGCATTGTAATTCGAAATATTGGGATAACCACTCATAAGCTTAAAGCATAATATTTCCATGCCTTAATAGAAAAATCCCATACAAAAATTGCAAACAAGCATGTTTTAAGTATGAAAAAAATAGGAAAGTCTTGAAACAATGAATCATAAGGATCAGCACTGAAAAAGCACTTGATATGAGTCTAAGGTTCTCATGTACTCTAAGCAGTTGCAAGCTGTTGACGGGTTGCAGGCTGTTTCACATCCTTCCATTTACAACAGAGTCCATACTATCCGTGCTTGGTGGGATGTATGAAAAAAGGTTATCATGTCTTTGAACATAAAACTTACAATCATGTACTGCTCATAACAATATAAATCTAAATCCATTATTATGAAAATAAAGACAAGAGACATTACCTTTTGAGTCCACTCACCAGTGAAAATGTTGATATGAGCTCCAACAAGGTTGATCTTTGATTTGCGAGCCCATATTCCTCGCACAGCATTCTTTGTAACTTGCTCAAAAACTGCAGCACGATATATGCAACAAAGTCATGGAATAATCCAATATTAATTGAATCTAGAAGAATTAACATTATGTATTTCCAGTGTCAAAACAACAGAGTAATTTTCAACTAATCTGACACCATTTGGCAATACATTACAGCACATGTTATTTGTCCTTTTATCCAGTTTATTGAAGGAAGAGGAAAGCAGCTCGCCCTGCTCATATGGAAAAAGGTGTGTGTGATTGGAACTACTTTTTTCAATTGATAATCAATCATATATGATTTATAGTTTTTGGTTTCTCATTCATAATTAATTTAGGTACTTTTAAGTAGGTCACAAAATAATTAATTCATCAATGCTATGCATATATGATTTAAAGTAATTTTGTTTCTGATTGATAATGTTTCTGCACTACTAGCATACATACAACAATAACAACAACAATCAAGTCTTATCCCACTAGGCGGAGTCGGCTAACTCCTAGCATACATATGATAAAAATTTAAAAGTATATCGTCTCTGATTGATTATGTGTCTTCTTTTCTAACATTCAGATATTGAAAATGCAGGAAAAATTCTTAAGAGCATATACATTGTTGAAACTTAATTACTAGATAAAATGTTAAATCGAAGCGAAGCGATGAAATTCTCTCCTTGAATAAGCCAGATTCTGTCAGGAATGTGGTACTATTCTGATATCAGTTATTGCTAGGGATGTATACTTCTTTGTGACTAGTTATTTGAACAAGGAAAAACAATCATCTAAAGGAGGAAGAAACACGAAACATAGCTTGAATGTATTCCTAGAATGATGACTGTTGACTAGACACACAAACTGCAAACTGTTCCACTGTAGTAAAAGGCCAAGGATGACTAAACATGATACTTAGCAGCTACATACAGTGTCACTGGCAAAGTTTTGATGGAAAATGACATTGCAATCAATCCATACAAACACTTATGTGACTAGTGTTTTGGCGCTTCAAATGCCGATGAAATTTTATATTTGTTACTACTATTTGTTTGATTAAATAGTCCACAATAAAACAAAAAGAACGACACTAAAAGCACAGAGTCCATGGATGAAAATCAAATCGTGCAACACAAGTTGCATTTCCCCTTTCATTTACTTTAGGGGGAAAAAATACAAAGTCTTCTCAACTACATGAAGCGGATATAATAAATCCTAAGAAAGACATGGTGAATACAGTATCCCATGGCCAAACAAAGTATCAAATAAAAACTTGACACTTTAAGAAAAATTGAATTTTCAACATGAGGACATTATCATTTGACGAGTTAGATGGTGATGGAGAATACAGTCCACGACCAAACAAAGTATCAAATAAACACTTGACTACTTAAGAAAAATCAAAATTTCAACATGAGACCCTTATCATTTGATGAATTAGATAGATCAACAAAATTTGGTCCCCCTCATAAAAAAAACTAGAAATATAAAATTCCTACATGTAAGAGTTGGATCCCAATCAAGCTTCTATTTGAGGGTTCACTATTTATCCATTATTCCATATTCATCTGTAATCACCCAAGGAGAGAAGATTACCTAATTTTCTAGCAAGGAATGAGGTGCCATGTTTTATGCATTAACATGTTTTCTACAACAGGTAATGGGAAAGAGGTTGAATTTTTATCACAGAGTGGAACTCAATCGATCATTCTGGTTCCTGAGAAAATAGGTGCATCTTAAAGTAAATTTTCCAAGAAAGCAAAATAATCTGGGAGTGTATAATTATGCAGTGAGTTGGTGTTACTGATGGAACAAAATATTTTTCTCACTTCAAACATCAAATACTGAACCAACCTGGGTTGCCAGTTAAACGACTAAGCACCCCAAATTCCAATGTCAAACGACCACCCCAAATGTCAGAGTACCACCGCCTGCTGTTGATGTTATCTGTAACCAGAAAACATATCATTGAATAGCCTAAGCTTCAAAATTTGCAGAATTGCCAAATTATAACCATATTATAACTAAGCTCCAAACTTTAAAAAAAAATGAAAGTCGTAAAACTCAACAATTCATAATCTTCAGGATGAGTTAAATGGAAGTATACAATTTTTTTAAACTATTATACTGATATATCACTAGGTAATATACAGTCATGAATTTTAACAAACAATATCAGGAGATTTTGGAAAGGCATGCACTAAATGTTCTAACAGAATCAGAAACAGGTAAATCAGTAAATCTACTAGGTTTGGCTATAGGACAGAGTATTTCAAGTCAACAGGAATATAGGCTGGCTTAACAAGAATAAAATATTCAAATGAATTAAATTATTTTTTATTACATCAACTGAAGTTTTTTTTTGGGCCTCCCTCTACCCCTCAGAGATTCTATTCAATTGATTCTCACCCTATCTTTATTTTACCATCTCTTCGAGCTACACCTATTTGGTTTCAAATATTAATTTTCTTGTTCTATCCTTTCTAGTAATGTCATGAATTCATTTAACATTATCATCTCTACCACCTTAATTTTTTTTCTAAGTGTTACTTCCTAACGATCAAACACTCCAATTCATTATGTAAGGCAGGTTGTACCCTAGTATTATAGAAACAAAGGAATCTTTCTTTTCAATTCTTCTCTATCCTTGCCTATCTTAGGTACTTCTCATAGGTTACACCCATCTGATATCCTCTTGGTTCATTACAAAGTGATTTCATCCTACTTACCTCAAATACTTTAGTTTCTAAAGATGCTATTAGGTGAAAATATGACAAAAATAAATAAATTAATCCTAGAAAACAACTATAAGGCATAATGAAATTTAAGGCAGATGAAGTTTGAGTCTGGAAGCAACAAACTTGTTCAGAGAAGTCAACTCAGTGAAGTCAACTCTTGAGATTGACCAGAGAAGGTAAATTGATTTTAAATTGGATGTAAAATTGGATCAGGCTTAAGATGGGTGATAAAATACATGCCAAATGTCAAGCCCGATGATATAGAAATAAGACATTATCAAAGCTAAACAGTCTCCAATCCCTTGTGGATTTCAAAATAGGCTGTAATAACAATAATCAGAAAAGCGTAGCAAGAGGAAAGTCTCATGGTTCAAATAAATGGCGTGAATGACCCCTTTTAGTGATGAATCAACCTGGAAAAACAGAGCAATGTTCAAGATTGTTTTGACATGTGCAAAACAAAATCCTGATTGCTCATGCTAACATATTGTCACAATTAGAAAATCATAAAGGGAGACAATGCCACAAATTATAGATAGTTTGATCCATATTCATCTGTTCATTCTTAAATTCTTCATCATCCAAAACTAATAACTTGCCTTGCTTTCGTTTTCATCAACTCCATGTAACAAATTGACAGATCCAAATGGGATTCCTGTGAGAAAAAGGAAGTTGAAATAATCCAAAGAACCAACATAACTAATATTGAATTAGCAGGCTCAGTCTGAACACGACATTCTCCAACAGAAAAAAAAGAGAGGAAAAACTGCAACTGACTGACATCTTTTTCTTTTCATTTTATAGAGACTCTGCTGAAGAAGATGAATAATAGAATGGTTACAACGTAATTTGGGGATGAAACCACAACATAGTTGTTCAGTGGGAACATAGACAATAACCATATACATTAATTAGAAGATAACACGTGTATAATGTAGACACAAAAGTTAGAACCTGTAGGAGTGTCAAAGGCAGGCAGCAATCTTTGTGCCAAATCCGCAGACAAATGAAGTAATTGATCATCGTAGGATTGAATCTTCATACCCTGTGAGATATTTTGCAATAAAGTTGCTGAAACCGTTGAATGCACAAGAAATATGAAGAAATTTTCACATGAGCATGCATAGTGGAACTCTAACCTAGAAAATATACTTTCTGCTAGTGTTGTTAACTTATTTTTATCTAGAACTCATTGTCCAATTTTTTTATGAAACAAATCATATCAGAGAGAATAACTGAATAAACCCACCTCAAGATATTATCCCATGGGTAACCAAGGGTGATGACCGCAGGTCAAAATCTAAGAGTCCTTGACTCCTATGAACTTCTCTACATCCACCAACAACATTCACATCCTATTAATGTGATTCCTATCTTCTCATTCTAAGTTCACATATAATATGTGATGGTAGCTAATAATCTTGCCTAAATATTGTTAAAAACAAGTGATTGTCTATCCATTATTCATACAACTGTCCCGACAGCGATAACTTCCAGCATCAACAAACTTCATATATACGAATGAGTCCAGTAGTTAAGTTTTATGTAACAAAAGTACCAAGAAATGTTTTGTTCAGTTAGTCAACACCTTCTTGCACTTGCAAAACAGAAAATAAGTCGTTGGTGTGAACAAATGAATCTCAAAGATACCTGACACATAAAGCAGCATAACCTATCAACCTTTAGTTTAAAAAGACTGTAAATCCAAACAATGAAATAAGACTATTTAGAACATTTTAGCAAGTAGCGATATTAGGTCCAAATAGGCACCATGAAAAATGATATTCAGAATAACAATAAATGCTTTTCCTTTAGAAACACTAATGAGAAATATGCTAGCTAACACTAACAAAATGCAATACTGATTAGCGACTTACAAAGGCTCATGTCTAACTATACTTTGGACAATGAATCACATACCGTAGCGTAGTCACTGGCAATAAGATGAGCAGAGAGCAAGCCCCCAAGAATCCTAATTGTGGTCTCAAATACTGAAACTGTTTTATTCTGCATAAATGCAGTATTTTTTAGAGATTCAACATCTATGCTATATTTTACAAACACAAAAGATTGAGAGTTAGAGAAGGGAACTGATGATTACAATTGCAAAGTTAACATTTTTAGAGACCCATTCAACAGCTTCACCAAATCTTTGACTATCCCCCAGTAATGCCAAGGTATCCAAGGAGTCTATCTACTCAAATATAACAACAGACATTAGAAACTGATTTCAAAGTTGATTATAGAGCAAAGTATCTGTGGGAAATAAATAGCCCTTACAAGAGTTAAGGCATAACCACCAAGGGAGTCTTCTCCTTTGCAACTTAATGGTCTTAATTCATCAAGAGGAAAAGCATGCTGAATATATCCGTTGAAAGCATGATAAAACATCTCACGCACCTATGTCAAGAAAGAGGTATACGCACGGCTAAAACAAATTGATGAATATCTGATTCTAATATAACTATTCAATAATGAATTTTATGAGTTTATTTCAAAAGAGAACACAATGCATGTCCCAACTATTTGCTGTAAGCTAACTAAATGAATCTTACCTGACATCAAGTTTAATGCAAAGTTGTCTTGTTAGCATTGGTACTAGTAAAACAAATGTTGTCAATTCCATTTTGGTTTGGTCTCCTTCTACCACTCACAACTTTAACTCCTAACTAATTCAACTTAACTACTGTTTTTTTTATCAACATGTCAATACCTTGCTAAACAAAATTTTCTTCTTTCGACTTCTATAAAGGGCATATCAAACTGTTCATACATTTAATTGAGTTTAACAACATGTGCAAAAAATGTAGTGCAAGTTAGTTCATAAAAATAAGTGCCTAGAACATTAGTGAACATAATTCACATGCTGAAGAAAATACATTTTCCCTGAACAAATAGTTGATGTTTAGACTACCTCTTCAAACCAAGCCCTAAGCAGAATGGCTTTAACAGAGAAGAACTTAATTAATTCAGAAGTAGAATGGTCAACTAAATCGAGTGTGTGAATAAAAAGAACACAATTTCCTTTGTTATCTAAAAGTTGTTGGTTTCGACAATAGAAAAAGTTCTTCGGCAAAATACATCATGTATTCAATCTGTTTACTAACTTTTCGTGGGTCAGTTTAAAATAAAAACAGCAAATGAAAAAACAAAAGCCTACTATCCAATTCAAAATGTGAATGACATGTCAAGAGCAACAATAACCAAACATGGATCATCAAGCAGCAAATGCCATTACACATCAAGACTAAAGTGTCATAGTAGAATGTAAAAAGCCAGATTGAAGTTTCTGAGAAGTAAAAAGATACAAACAACAATAGTTTCAATCAGCAATTAAAAATGTCATATTCCAATGCCTTTCAAATTTTAACAATTTACAATTGCAGATAATATAGCCACGTAGATGCCCATGAAATGATGAAATTCAAATTTTATTGAAGGAGAATCTTATCAGAAACCATAAGCTACCGTATGAAAGGTCGTCAAATCCAATTAAGAAGATACGAAAACCAAAAACCTTACCACGAAGCCACTGCAAACGACATATTTAAAGGAAAACAACCAAAGACCCCAAATTTTCTATCAATGAATTCCATTTACAGATCTGGGCAGCCAAACCTTCATCCAAGATCAATTTTTTTTTGGCCGACAAAGGACGCCCATTACCGCTTCAAAGGAAAAAGGGAAGAAGAAAACCAGATCTGTCAATTAACAACGAAGCGATACCTCGTCTCTGAGCTCTTTGGCCTCCGAGGGAGTGACTCCATCCGCAAAAACTCCGGGCAAAAAAACCACGGAAGATGCTACCAGAAGTAGAACCAACGGTCTCAACTTCATTCCTTTCTCTCGGTCAAGGGATCGCCAACCTCGCTTCTCCGTCTGGAGTCCAACACGATTCAGGCAGCAGAGAGAAACAGAGCTGGAGCGGCTGGCGGCTGGCGGCTGGAGCCTGCTGGATTACCGATTCTGGGTATGTAAACGAGCAGGCCACGGTAAACGGCGGCCACCGCATTCGATTTAGAAAAGAGAGGATGAAAATTAAAAGCTCGTTTTTTTCCCAAAAAGAAAATACTGAATTAAAAAAATATAAAAATAAACGATGTTTTTTTAGAACATTCCTTTTTCATTTATTACCAAAATTAAATTTCTCTCTAAATTTCCTTTAAAGTTATTAAAATTTATTGGGTAAAAATAAAAAAAACGCCCCTTTATTTCTAAATTAGACGATCTATTTTGATTTTTTATTTAAACAATGTCCCACCTCACTAATTTTTTTTTATAAAATGATATATATATCTTAGATAAAATTATATTACAATAAATTTGATAATTAGACAGTTATAATAATTATGATTTTTTAACTATTGTAATAAATAAATTGAATTATATTATAACACTAATAAAATTATATTGTTATAATATAAAAATTAAATGAAAATTTTAAACGGAGTATAATAATATTGAATAATATATAAAAATATTTAATAAGCATACATCATAAAACAGTAAAGTTGATATTTTTTATAAAAAAAACAAAATAATACCTCCATGATTTAAAAATAAAAGCACCTTTTAATTTTTTTTCCCAATTTATTAACTGTCTCTAAGAAAAATTAAGCTCATCAAAGTGCTTAAAAAAGACATCCAGGAATAAATATAGTAATTTGATAAAAAAAATATTATATAAATTATAAATTATAAAAAATATATAATATTAGTTTTAAAAAAATATATTTAAGTGTATAGTAATATAGAAATATTATAAATTGTAATTTGACTAAATTATTTTAAAGAATATAAAATGTAAATAAAAAATTGAGATAATTTTGATCAAAACTATTAGCTGGAGTAATTTTGGATATTCATAATAACAACCAATGGAGCTTCACTGTTCACCTATCAAGTAAATCCTACATTCAAAAATTAATCTCTAAATGTCCCTAAAGCTATGGTGCAGTAGTTAGATCCTTCAACAAATAATTAGACATCTCAAATTCAAATCTCAACTGTAATGTACTGTAAAAGATCCAAAAAAAATGATAATCCCAGTAGCCACATACTGAAGTGTAAAGGTATAGATGAATAATTAAGGTTACAAAGCATCCTTTTAGGATGAACATGTTCTACCCGTTTATTTGGTACAATTAAGGAATAAAATAACAACTCAAACACATATGGCAACCAATTTGCACAAAGGAACATCTATAGAACACTACGAAGCTTTAAGCTTTCATCTGTAAATTGCATCTCCAGAAACAATGTCCCCTCCCTGATGAATGTACCAGATTCGTCGGTCGGGTTAAGCAAGCTCGACACTAGAGTCCATTTGGAGTGTGCATTTAGTCTGATCTTCGACGGTTGGAGCCACTTTCGTCGCGGCTATTGTACAATGGCAACACCCAACCAGAGCCATACTTCATCCTACCAAAACAACGCCAGTATAGGAGCAGTGCCAGTAGCAATACACCAATTGGAATTGCCCATCTGAAAATGATCGATCGAAAAATGTTGCATTTGATTTAGCAGGCAGCAAGATTATGATTCATGTTGGTTGAAACGGTACCGAATAGAAATGCCTGAAACTTGCCTGTCCAAGTCAAGAACAGGGCTATAGACTATAGTCTCCCATGTAGAGACAATGGAGTGCCAAGCAGGGTTGTAGTATAGTGATTCTGATGACCAGAACAACCTTGTGTATGTTTCTAAGAAAATAAACATTATCCAACCGGCAAGCTCGAACAATATAAACTTGACGATGAACCGACCCACTATTGCCACAATGAGTGAGAAAGCCACCAACAAGTTACAAAGTCTCTGATTGTAATCTTTGATGAAGAGGGATCGAGCTTTACTTAGCATCTGAAGAAAAGCCGACAAGTTGAGAAAAATATATTCAATGGAATCACTGATAATACCAAGAAAGAGTAATGATATACCAACTGATTTGTCTTTTTTTTTTTAAAAAACATTTTGCAATGAAATAAGTTACTAATTGCAGCTAATGCATCTTGAATTTTATTGTAAACTTCAATAAATATTTGCGCACAAGGTAGAAATGATGGGTTGAAATCTAAACTTTGTAAACTTCAATAAAAATTAATGGGTTGAAATCTAACCTTTGTCATCTTCTTCTTGTACATTTCTTTCGAAGGTCCAATGCACTCTCTTTCAAAAGTTTGATTGCAGCGAAAGAAACCATTGTTAAATTTTGCCATGGAAGGGAGTCTCATAACTTGAAGGCTGTCCATTTTATCCTCACACTTTGTGTATCCAGCTTCACACAAATTTGATGACTGATGTTCATTTATAAGAACCAATGTCCTCAAAACCTGATGATGACCATTATACAAGTGAACATAAAAAAATATTATAGTAAACATGAGAAACATCAAGATTAAAGTTCAGATATGCGTAGGAGAAACATTTCACAATAATCAATTTTCTATGCATAACCAAAATCAACCATCAGAAAACAAAAACATGGAGAGCAGTATCATAATCTATCTTATTAAGTGAATTTACTTCACACTTAATGCATGCTAGGCAACTACCCATTGGCTAAGTTCGCTAGTAGCATGCTGTAAGTTTTTTTTAGTTGGCTAGTTGGCATGCTAACACAACCATCAGAAGGATTGTCCAGAAGACCAATGTATATGTTTGCACTAAAATAAATTCAACAGGTTACTACATGAATAGATAGAACCATATGTGTAGCTAAGCATGTAAAAGGGACCCTTAGATAGTACATTTAAACTATACTGAAATATGTCATCAACCCCTATCGAATGACTAATTAGGGCAAATTCAAGCAAAAAGATTTGTGATTCTAGGCTTCTAGTGACTGTTAATTGACACTTCTTTTCAACTCTGTTTGAATTGAACTAGATCAGTAGGCCCATCGAATTGCCATGATTTTGTTATATGTTTACCTTGTTTATTTCATCGTCGAGTTTCAAAATTGATTGTTCAGCATGACTCCGACCAAAATGTTGGTGATCAAACAACTTTTTTGCTTCAAACTTTGATTCTTCATGAACCTCCTGCAGTCTTTTTTCTTCTACCGGTAGTTGCAAAATGTCCATATGCTTACTGTACAGTTTCAAGCAACGTTCTAGAATTACCTTATTGAAAGCTTCAACAATAGAACCTGTGGATGGAATTTCTCCCTTATTCAATGCTTCAAGAATCTGTCAAGAAACCAAGGTTTTAGCATTTTTCAAGCATAACTTTGCTTGTGTTTCTCAAAGGATGCAGTTTAGCCAACACAAATTATCCAATCATAAAAACAGTATCATACATATAATAAGTTCCTGAAAAACCACCTGCTCCAGAAAATCTACAAAATCATTTCCGTTTAAAAATTTTCCCTGGACAAGCTTTGGGCGAATGATTGATGCAACAAGTTGTTTCAACTGCTCCCTCTTTTTCACATACAATTGATCCAGTTCATTGTCCTTCAAATCGCAAAGTTTAGTCCTTTGGAGATGAGGCTGCCAACAATTTCATAACCTTAATAACCATGAAATTGAAATATAACATGATTTGACTTAGATGTACATAATTTTATAACCGAGTGTTGAGAGCATTATATAGTTAGGAGATGAGCAATAAAAATAACACAAAATCATTTGAGCTCTCAATAAATTAATCAACCAGCGAATAACCACACAAGTCCAAACTACTTTGGAAACACAACATGATCATGGAAACTTCATAATGCATCAGGTATAACAGAAAGTACACCTTCTGCTAGAAGATACTACCTAATTTGTGTTGAAAAATTCAAGTCTTTCTAGTAAGCTATTATTTGTTAGAAATAAGAAGTTGCAAACATAGAAATGGATTTTGAAAATGAGATTGATAGCAGCAGGTATGTGAATCAGAAAACATATTTATCAAAGTTACCTTATTGCAAACATGAAATTCTGGCCAACAATACACTACTAAGTTAGATAACTCATCGCTTACACAGATACAAAAGGAAAATTGGAAAAATATGATATTTCAATAAATCGTATTGCCAATCCTCATGTGCTTGGCCACTCTGATGAACACAGATTTTAAACACATCTGAGAGAGGTTATTTTTATTGTTTAATATGTCAACAACAACAAGATCAAGTCAAACAATTAGGTGGTTGCAATAAAACTTCACATTAATCCATAGCAAAATCAAATGCAATGTGCATGCTATTTCATGTAAAAATGAAGAACTATGTTGACACGGCAAAGAAAACTGTAAACTTGGATATGGAACCATTTATATAAAAACAGTTGTGCCAGTGATAGGTCATGGAAACTTAATGATAGATTACCTGTGGTAAGCTAAAAGCAGTGTTATTGTCACCCATTATCTTCAACGACTCTCGAATTTGATTTACCTGATTGACCACATGAAAATAGGGGGTCAAGATGAATGAGTCCATCAACCACTTGATTAGGGGAAAGAAAGTGCCAACAGAAAAGCCAGGAACATGGAAAACTGAGGGCAAAGGACACAAAACATGCTCGTTCATGTAAATTTGACTTCATCCTTTGAATTACAATACCTGATCAATATTTCTGTTACCTGAAAATCAAGAAATAACTTGAAGATAAGTTATTAAGATAACTTGTAGTTTCATTTGAATATCAAACACACACCAATGAAGTCACAAGTAAGAATTGACTGACCACTGCTATTTGGTACATGCTGGAGGGCTTCATTCACCATTTCTTGTACTGACTTTCCTTCTGTATGATTGAAATAAAAACATGTTTGCTAAAATAATGAGTGATATAAGAGACATTGCCACAGCTGTGGAAGTTAAAGTAAGAAAAAATTATAATACAGATGTAAAAGGGAAAAAGTATGACAAAGTTGACATATATGGTAGTGCAATGTACAATATACAATATACAATAGTCAATGATTAACTTCACATTAAATACTAAAATAAGAAATAAATCATAAACTATGACCAACTATCCATCATATCTGTATTTCCAATTAATGCAGGACACCTCACTTGGCTCTCTTCTAAAAACATAATTAGCACAAAGCTGCAAGTGGGATAAGTATGATTATGCAAACATTATGTGAACAACTTAATAGATTATCATTAGTAGTATGGAAGGATATATAAAAAAAAAAACTTACGCAAGAAATCTCGTTGGATGAGCCACAAGAGCTTAGCAGGCTCAAAAGCAACATCCTGCCCCTGTATCATAAGGCACCACCGTGAATAACTACAAGAAATATCTCCTCCAAAGCATAGAACCATGCAGTAAGTAACAATATAGTACCTTTACCCTTTTCTCCAAACAACCAACCAGTTGGAAAAAGAAGCAGCAGTCAGGAATGGAAAACCAAGAAATTTTCAATAAACTTAATATTTTCTATTTAACATAATCCAGAAGCAGACCTTTCGTAAAACTCTTCTGCAATTTCAACAGCAAATGATAACCGAGATATATCAGCCTCACGAATCTACAACAGGAGCCACCAAAGCGAAAGAGTGAAACTGGATTACATGTAAAAAGGAATCAAATGAATCTAGCGCAGATTGCAAAGTTATTAGTCCCCATTATAGGCTGATGAAATTTCCAATAGATTGAGAACAAACCGTCTCAGGAAGATTATAAATAAGCACAGAGCTGATAATTGTAGCCAGAGCAAAGATTCTGCAGAAATCAAACAAATATAAATATATAACTAGCATCGGATGGAAAAATATGCTAATTACCTATCATCATAAACATTTGATTTCCCCAAGCTTTCAAATCCTTCGGTATCAAGGTATAAGACAGATATTTTTCTTCCATCAATATCCATTTCAACTGGTGTACCCCAAACCCATATTCCTACAAAAAAAAGTTAACGAGGGATATTATTATATGATTGAGACTATCATAAGACATCAAAAAGTAGCTTGCTAACACTAGAGAGACAAATATAAGACACATCAGTATTTATGCACCTTTGGTTTTAGTGTCTCGCATATGTCCTACACCGAAACCTGCACATGACAGTTGCAGAATAAAATAACCTTAGTCTTCAGTTATTAACAAAAGTACCAAATGAGAAACAATACAAAATGCACCTTCATCACAAGAGAGGGACAGAAGTTGGTTGAGAAGAAAGGATTTGCCAGACCGATATGGACCAATAACCTGAGATGGTTCTAGTTAGAAAAATGTGAAAATGAGAGAGACAGAAAGAATTTACATTCTTCAGATCATATCCATTACACATATATGAGTTATATGACAGCACATTTTAGAGTGTGTGAATTATCCATAGCACAGTAAAAATGATTGCATGAGCGTACTAGGAGAGTAAATAAAATGATAGGCTTATACAGCAAAATTCTCTTGAGTGAGAAATATAGTCCAAAAAACTCAAAACACGATGGGTACAAACTAGAAAAGATGAAATTATATTGACAAGACAAGCTAGACCAGATTGGTGCAGTCCAAGAAGCTGGGAAAATGACACAAATTGAAAAGAGAACAACTATTCTACAACAATAGAGTTTGTTTTAAAAAAATAGTCACTGCAATCACACATTAATATGCGATCAGATGGATGATCTTCCATCTTTTAGGAAAGATAAGTGAATATGCACCATTATGTTTCAGGAATTAATATGTTTCCATTTACATTGTGAACTTACTCAAATCCTTAATGTAATTTGTTTCCCGACAAGTATGAATAGTAAAATTAATTAAATCTGAAGCAACAATGACTGAAGTTATTGCATCCATGATTCAAATGGGTAGATATGAGCTGCCGAGAATTAGTAAAATAATCACAAACTACAAGTTAAAACAAAAAAAAAAACTATAAATGCAAGAGTTTTTTAACCTAGTGTATATGAAGCTTAGTTTCTACCTCCCTTTTTATGAATTCTCATTTTCATTTAGTATTTAAGTTGCAACTAACCACAACAGAAGCTATAGGACTTGTAATTTTTTTAATTGCCTCCAAGCCCTCTCTTGCGATACGAAGTTTTGTATGCTCAGAATCTGGTTCCACAATAGGAAACCTGCATAATAAACATAAAGCTATGACTCCAAAGACAAAGAAAAAGCTTTGACTAAATCAACCACAATAAAACTGTAAAAATATTTCCAAAAAAATCATCAAGTATGTCAGCATTTATTACAAATGTAATAGTGCCCGAAATAGTTGGGCTGGCTGCTTGTTATTATATCTCTTTTAGACGTCCTATAGAATATTTATGAGCCCTATGAAATTGCAAGACGACTAAGCCTAGGGATCAAACAAAAACTCAAATGATGAAGAAAGGCCATCGAGACATTCCACAGATTGAGGAACATGCCATAGAGATAAGTCCCACCCACAATGGGGTCGCACAGCATGGAAGTTGCTGAAAATAATCAAACTCTAGTCCTCTGAACTATACTAGCAAGTATAGCAAGACAAGAGGAAGACCAAAAGTTTTGGAGTGGGGTGACGCAGGTATTCTAAACGAAAGCCTTCAGCCAAGTTGGGTGGAGAATGAGGACAAAACAATTTAGCATTTTTGAGAGAGATAACGCACTTCTAGTGATAATACAGTATATGGCCAAATTATCCTCTGGGAATGGAATTGCAGGACGTTCTCATGTTGGAGTGGCAAGAACTATATTCCAGATGGGCAAATAACAAGTGCGCAGGTGCAGGGTGTCATCTTTGCTAATTTTGTTTGAGTTGCTAGCGAGAGAAGGAATGAGATTTCTGATTCAAATGAATAAGGAGGCCTACATAATCGACCAAAGGAGAGATCTTCCACATGGCCCCTTTCATTATGTATTTAGACACAAACATTGCCGTTGTCATATAACGAATCTCCTAAGTAATCGAAGTTGCCACTGCAACTGTCGAAAAGAACAGAATAAGAAGTTCCGATCTTTCCAGAATAAAAATTCCCCTTAAATTCAATCTCATGCACACGACCATCCCAATGCATCAAAAAACAGCAAAAGAGATCACACTTACGTTCGATGGAGATCGACAGGGTCATCAGTAGTGCCGGATGACAAAGACCAGCCAAAGATCACCAGCCAGAACGCTACAACCCGAAAGCAAGACCCCATCTTTCTGCACCTCCTACCTTCTCATCCCTGACTGGTCGAGCAAATCCCCCCGCTGTCCCAGATCCGAGGAGCCGCCTACGATAGCATTTGCCACCACAGGCTACAAGATAGGCATCGCTTCCCCCGCTCAGCTCGGAGATCGCCAGATCGGAAATAGCGACGCAGGGAGAAGGAATCCAAGTCTTGGTCCTCGGGTTTCCTTCGGAGGGATAGACGGAGCCAGAGACGTCGCCGGACCTGGAAGAAATAGCAGGCGTCGAGATTTGAACCGTTAAAAAGTCTAATATCCAACGGCCAGTATAGCTTCCATGTCTGGGATGGACGGCGGTGCGCGCACGAGGCCAATCTCTCATTTAGATCGATATAATTACAGTCCTTAAGGTCCACCTGATGATTAAGGAGGTTAATATACACTATTTGATAATAATACTAATAATTAAGACGTCACTTAGCATGCAAATCAAATTGAACACTCAAAGGTCTCCATCAGCTACCATATGTCACTTAATACTCTTTCAATCTTCTTATTGGCAGCTATATTTGACATTATTTGAATGGCATAATAATAATAATATTCGGTATGATATTTTTAATTATTTATCTTTTTCTTTGTCAAGTATATTTTAGTGTATTAACAAATTTAATATCCTCTAAATCCACAGATTGACTCGACGGTCTAATCTTGGCTATTTCTATGGGATTATAAATTAATTTAATATTTCATTTTGGACCGTTGAAAGTACAACCAACGGTTGTGATCAAAACCCTATACGATGTGTGCAGGTCATCGTTCGCAAATTCGTCCATTTCCGTTCGAAGGTCGAGTCGAGCTCGATTACCCTAACCCCTCCGCCACCATTCATCTACCCTCATGGCGTCCGCCGCCGCCCGACCCATCGTCACGGTGCAGCCCCTCGAGGGCGATATGGCCACCGATGCGGTTGCCACTGTCCCTCTCCCTGATGCCCTCAAAATCCCAATCTGCACTGTGACAACACGTGGAAGGCCTGAAACAGACACTTAGGATGAAGCAAAGCAAAGTTGTGTGGTTGAGAATAGATGCATGAGATGACCGAGACGAGGCAAATTGGTGGCCGAGACAACCCAATCGAGACGGAGCATGTCCGAGATGGGACGATTGACCGGGACGAGACTGGGCATGTCCGAGACGGGACGATTGGCCAAGACAAGATTAGACATGTCCGAGAATGGATGATTGGTCATATTCGAGATGGGATGATTGACTAGGATGAGACTGGACATATCTAAGACGGGACGATTGGCCGAGATGAGATTGAGCATATCTGAGACGGGACAATTGGTCGAGACGAGATTCAGCGTGTCCGAGATGGGACGATTGGCCGAGATGAGATTCGGCATGTTCGAGATGGGAATATTGGCCGAGACGAGACTGGGCATGTCTGAGACGGGAGGATTGGTCGAGACGAGACTGGACATGTCTGAGACGAGATGATTGGTCGAGATGAGACGATTGACTGAGACGAGATTGGGCATGTCCGAGACAGGACGATTGACCGAGACAAGACGACTGGCTGAGACGAGACTGGGCATGTCCGAGATGGGACGATTGATCGAGATGAGACGACTGGCCGAGACGAGACTGAGCATGCATGAGACGGGACAATTGACCGAGACGAGACGACTAACCAAGACTAGACTGAGCATATCCGAAATGGGACTGGAGCGATCATGGGAGCTCGGAGGCTCAATAAGGTAGGCCAAGACTGAGCACATGCAGCTTTACTGGTATGACCCAAGTCTAGGTCAATTAACCCAACCTGGTGGAGGCAGATTTGAGTTAACTCGCCTTGACATCTTGACTTGACTTAACTTCAACCTTAGCAACATCACCCTCATCAATAATTATAGAAAAATATATTTAAAATACGAAATTATACCACTAATAACTTAGAACAGCATGAGTATTAATACAAGCACAGAGTCGATATCCATAAGCTTCAATAATATGTAGCTACAATTTGTTGGCACGACGTTTCGAATCAAAATGATTTATTTTCGTTCGATTTGAAATTTCCAAGTTGGAGTAGTTCGATTTACTTTTGGGTTTCTTATTAAATTTGTTCGTCTAAATTGATAGGCGCCGACCGTTTGGATCAAAGTCTACCACTCACGATCAGCAAATCGTGACCGTCCGATCGTCCTAATCCAGACGATAAAAATTGACCCGACGGTGGGAAAAGTATACACCCTGTCGTGCTATACTTGTTCTCCAATGGCAGATTGCTTGGTTGCAAACAAGTCAAATTTTATAATGTCGATTGAATTTAAAATAAATTAAAATTTTAAATAATTATTTAATTTTAATGTGATTTTTAAAATCATATGTCTAATAGCATTTAAACCTTAACTTAGGTTTGGTTGCCCTTTCTTCATAAATTTAGCTTCACTAAGCTTCATTTGCTTCAACCCGACCACTTCAAAGGACCTCTAACCTTGTAATCGATCAGAAGATCGATTGGTGGGTTTTAAATCGATCCGATGGTCAATTCTGTTAAAATTTTCGTCACTGTAGCGTCTGTAATCGATCAACCGATCGATTACAGGGGCTTAATCGATCAGAAGATCGATTACCCCTTACGGTGTTCACAGTACGTGCGGTAATCGATCAACCGATCGATTACAGCCTCGTAATCGATCAGCCGATCGATTACCGACCCTTAATCGATCGGTGGATCGATCAACAGTCGCTAATTTCGTTCCTCATTAAAGCGTGTAATCGATCAACCGATCGATTACACCCTCTGGTAATCGACCAACAGGTCGATTACCAGTCCTTCTGTTCTCGGATGAGTTCTGTCTAAGTCTATTAACTAACATGATATCATTCTGGGGTTTTCTTTAACATAACCACATACGATATGTTACAAACTAACACATGATCATACGGAAACAAACCTAATTAAACTACAACCTACTGTAAATCTTAACAAAACATTAAACATGCAAAACGGAATATTATCGTTACTGATTTCAGGGTTTAACAGATACAGATACATGGTTACGGAACAGCTGAGAAACAACATATCTTTAGATACTGTAACACAATAAGATTATCAAATCTAAAACCGATTACCAACATGCACAACTTATCAGTTCTAATTCCTTGACTTAACCTGGCCTCGTAACCCTACTTCAATCGTTTAACTAGAGCAACATGAACGAAGTTTCTAAAGCAATAATCATTTAAACAGAACAACATGAAGCGAAGTTTCGAAAGCAGGACATTTAAACTTTAACAATTATACTGCAGGTGAGGGAACTTACCGTGATCTTGGAGTTTCTAAGGATTATACCAACCGAGCCTTCTCCTTGACCTCCTTAGCTTTCCTTTCTTGCAATCAGGTTCACTCCTTCGGCGCCTTCGGCGGCCAGAGAAGAAGAAACTAGAGAACGAAAGGGAAAAATCATCTTGTGCGAGGAGGAGAGTTTATAAAGAGGTGTAAGGGTCGGCGGTTACCTTAACCCATCCTCCCACGTCCTAGACCCACTACTGCCTCTCCGTTTGGTTTAAATGAAATTCATAAACCTTCAGGTTTAACAAGCATTGCCCTCATGCTTTTAACAAGAATGCATTACCATCTCATATGGTTAACTTGGCTTGCTACATATTGGAGGTCCAAGGGTCAATCCCTGGCACCTCCTCATTTCTTTTTCTTTTTCTCTTTTCTTTTTATAAAGCCTTTATGCGTTAACCCATTAAAGCAACATTCTTAAAACATAATTATTCATTTCTTTTTATCATCATCAATCTATCATATACATAACTATTTACCCAGAACCTCGTCTTTTTTCATTCAGATTTGGGACCGACAACCAGGGGCGGCTCAAGCCTACAGGGGGTCCTAGGTAATTTTTTTTAAAATAATTGTTATTATATAAAAAAATTTCTCTTACCCTTTTTTATTCGGATTTGAGATCGACAATGGTGGGTTTAAAATATTTTTAAAATAAATTAAAATATTAATTTTAAAAATAAATTTTTTATATAAAATTAAATTTTCTTGCTTTTTTAGAAGTAAAATTATTAATTAAATTTTCATATTCAAGTTTTAATAATAAATTTTTTTCAATTGATAACATTGCTAAATTATTTAAAGAAATAAGACTTTATTAATTTTAATTTTAATAATAAGCCCTCAAGACTTTCAACTTTCTAAAAACTTTTCACCTTGAAGAAACACATACATTAATCATTAATCAGATACATTAATTTTTACCCTAAAAAATTATTTAATATGCAGAAGAAAGATCAATTTATAATATTTTATTTACATATTCTATCAATATATATTTATTTCTTAATTCAATTCGTTCATGAACATCAAAATTATATTTTCATTCCATTTTTCAATCAGAATTATCTCGTCATTGATCAAATTAAATGAAGTAATTAGTCTGATTGTTGAATCATCAAAACATGCCAGCAATTTAATGATGAAATAAATCATAATAATAAAAGTCATTTTATAAAATAATAAAGATCATTTAATAAAAAAAAGCATTGCTCACCGACAAAGGCGAGAAGGCCGAAGGGTTAGGGCGCGAAAGCGAAGGCGTAGGCCGTAGGTGCGAAGGCGAAGCGCGTGCAGGCCCGGTCGAAGGCGAAGGCGCATTGGCACAAGGTCGGGGCCGTCGGGCGAAGGGTGCACAGGGCCGGGCGAAGCTGCGAAGTCGCGAAGGCGCAGGGCCGGCCGGCGGGGCGAAAGGTGCGCAGGGCCGGGTGAAGGCAAAGGCGACGGCGCAAGGCCGGGCGAAGGGCTCGTAGGGCAGGGCTGGGCGAAGGCGCAGCCGCACAGGCCACAGGGCGGGGCGAAGGCGAAGGCGAACGGCGACTTGGAAATTTTGGTTCAAATCGGGGATTCATATTTCAGAGCGGAAGGAAGGTGAACGATTTTTAGAATTTTTTGAGAATTTTAAGGGATTTTCGGGACTCTAATCGATTAAACCAATTAATAAATTTATTTTAATAATTTTTATTTTTTAATATATATATTGATATATTGAAAGTTGGGCCCCAATTAAAAGGGGGCCCTAGGTATAGGCCTTAGTGGCCTATGCCTAGAGCCGGCCCTGGACTTAACTTCATCTGACTCTTACTTTCATCCTACAAGGACCACCTTAGCAACGTCACCCTCATCAATAATTATAGAAAAATATATTTAAAATACGAAATTATACCACTAATAACTTAGAACAGCATGAGTATTAATACAAGCACAGAGTCGATATCCATAAGCTTCAATAATATGTAGCTACAATTTGTTGGCACGACGTTTCGAATCAAAATGATTTCTTTTCGTTCGATTTAAATTTCCAAGTTGGAGTAGTTCGATTTACTTTTGGGTTTCTTATTAAATTTGTTCGTTTAAATTGATAGGCGCCGACCCTTAGGATCAAAGTCTACCACTCACGATCAGCAAATCGTGACCGTCCGATCTTCCTAACCCAGACGATAAAAATTGACCCGACGGTGGGAAAAGTATACACCCTGTCGTGCTATACTTGTTCTCCAATGGCAGATTGCTTGGTTGCAAACAAGTCAAATTAGATTGAATTTAAAATAAATTAAATTTTTAAATAATTATTTAATTTTAATTTGATTTTTTAAATTTAAATTTAATTCAAATTTAATATTATCAATTCAAATTTATCTAAAATTTTAATATTTTAAATTTATTTTAATAAATATTAAATTTAATAATATAAATTTATTTATTTATTTAAAATTTTTTTAATATATTAATAATTTTTTTTAATGAATATGACTCATAAATATTATTATAAATATTAATAAAATTAATATATATATATATATATATTTAAATTTATTTATTTAATTTAATAAATTATTTTATTTAATTGATTTTATATATGGAACGAATATTGAATATTCGATTGATTTTTGTTGGCCCTAGCTATATAATGTGAATGACACATCGATATATGATATTTCGTAGGCTATAATCAAAGAATACTAGGCGTCTAGGCCGCTATGTGCACTTCCCGATTTGGCGTAATCAAAGAATATTAGACGTCTGGACTGACCGCTATGTGCACTTTTCGATTTATCTTAGTGACCGATGAAAAACTTTTGTGGCATCGAATCGATCAATCCTATAAATCCTGTTTGCTGTCTCGTAACAAGCGTGGCTTTTCGTCGACTTTCGTCCACCAAATCAGCAGCCGTCGGACGCAGTATTTAGTTTTCTACGCGTCCATTTTGTGACTTAGGCCCCAAGTCAACAAAGCGGACGAAGGCGGAGCTCTCGACCGAGCGATCGGAACCCTAATTGGCCCTCTATCCCTGCGATTTGTGGTCGAGAAGATGTGGAAGAACGCCGGGTACTCGAAAGCAGGGGACTTGGAGTCCGGCACGCAGCCGCTCTACCCGGGAATGCTCGAGAGCCCCGATCTCCGATGGGCTTTCATCAGGAAGATCTACTTCATTCTTTCCGTCCAACTCGCGTTGACGGTGGCCGTAGCCTCCGTCGTCGTCAGTGTCGACGCCATCCCCCAATTCCTCCTTTCGTCGAACGCGGGGCTGGCGGTTTATTTCTTCATCATCCTCCTGCCAATACTCAGTACTGTTAACAAAAAATCTCCATTTTTTTGTTCTTTTTTCTATTTTCGAACAGGGATATGTTCTTCCAGTTTTTGCCTCCATTTGATGAATTTTAGGGTTTAAATACGTGTAGCTTTGTGCCCTCTGTCTTGCTATCGTCAACACCACCCGGTGAATCTACTTCTTCTCGGGCTGTTTACTGTGTCAATGAGCTTCGCTATCGGAATGACCTGTGCTTTTACGAGCGGTAACTTTTAAGCTCTTATCTTTTCTTCATGCCTTTTTTTTTTTTTGAACTGGAGAAATCTAGCATTTTCTATGCTTTGCTCCATTCATTTAATTAAACACTAATAACGCGTGAACAGAATCTATTTCTTTTTTCTTTAGAAGAACAATGTCTAAAAGGTAAAAGGTCGCATTTTATCCATATCAAACAATTAGTCATGTAGAAACAGATAATTCTTTATCTAATGAGCTCATCAAGAGTTCAGGAACGAAGTTTCTTACAAACTCATCCAAAGCTTAAAAAAGATCATGTTTCTTTAATTTTATATTTAAACATACAAATAATATAGTACACTTGTGTATATCGTTATTCATCAAGCTATTGTATCCTGCTTCTTCTAAGGACTGACTAGTAGAGTGATTACAATTTTATAGCCCACTTGGACAAAGGGGAACTAGTTTTATTGTTTTGGAAACATTTGGAATTGTGCAGTTGAAATTCAAAGTTTACTGGGCATGGAGGAACTGGATGATGCTAAAGAGTAATTAGAGGAGTTTAATATTTTATGATTGTAAAACCTAAAGAAAGATCAACTGCACTTATACGCCTTCAATTTCTTTTCACATTTGTTGGCTGATGATCAGTAAATTTGGTCTGCTATGGATTTAGTTTCCATCTCATTCTTATTCTTTGTTGCTATTACAGTCACGCTGTGCCTTGTTTATTTTTTTGGTCTTTCTCTTAGTAACCACGAGTTGTAACTCAGAAATTCACAATTTTCTGTAAACAGGAAAGGTTATTTTGGAAGCTGCTATTCTCACTGCAGTGGTGGTTATCAGTCTCACTCTGTATACTTTCTGGGCTGCACGTAGAGGCCACGACTTCAGCTTTCTGGGCCCTTTCCTTTTTGCTGCTATCATGATATTGGTGGTGTTCTCATTTATCCAGGTAACCAGGCCATTGAATTCATTTCAACTTTTTCTCTACTCCAGTGAATCATAAACATAATAATTTGAACATATTGGTCGTTATGCTTCAGATTCTGTTTCCGCTGGGAAAGATTTCAGTAATGATATATGGAGGAGTGGCTGCAATTATATTTGCTGGCTACATTGTATATGACACAGACAACTTGATCAAGCGATATACTTACGATGAGTACATTTGGGCTGCTGTGTCTCTCTATATCGACATCGTAAACCTGTTCCTTAATCTGCTCACCATACTCAGGGCTTCTAGCAATTGAATTCTGCTTCATCGACAAATCAGTCTTGAGGTTTAAGATCATTTCCCGTAGGGTGCTGTAAACATAATGTGGATAAGATTATCGCAAAATGTAGTTGTGCATGTAATCCTTGGAAGAAACTGGTAGCTGCTTCCCATAAGAAAACTTTAATACCAAACTGGTACTTGCATTTGTGCCCTACTCCATGCATAATAATCCAAACGTTTGTTGTATGCTATTTGGATTAAGGGAACTATTGTTGATGCTGAATCTCATAATATGTTGATAGTCTATTTTTTTTAATGATTTTATAATCTGTCTTATTTGTATGCAAACTATAATACCAACTGAATCTGTTAACATCAGTTTATCAATTTTTAAGTTTCATATAGAGTATTTTGCTTTTGTTTTTGTACAAGATTCTTCCAGCAAATGACTGTAAAATCTTTGCTCCTTATTTAAGCGTGAAGTAAGAATGGGCTTTAGTATTTTGAGTTAACAGAGATCTTTATTTTAAATTCCACATTTTACTATCTTGAACCCCTTTCTTCAGCAAAAAGATAGAATTCGTTACTTCAGCAGTTCCACATGGTCGGTCCTATGATCATCTGTGAGGAAGAAAATTGAGAAACTGCAATTAATCACGACGGAAGAGAGTATTGTTTCGGTTTCATTGAGATTCGATCCTTATTCATTTCAGTAAATTTTTTTCGTCGAAACTAACTCAATTATGTCCCGAGACGCTATTTTAAACTCCAAATCTTACAAATAAGTCAGGTGCATTTTAGCAATTAGCACTGATCAAATTCAAATGATTAATATAAATTTCACTATCAGAATTTTAAAATAATCAAATTAACCATAAAATAAAATAAGAACAATTAACAACAATTGTCTGATTAAAAATGGTAACCATAATTTACAGAGAAAGATATTTCGACGATTTTAATAAAATTGCGGGGGTAAAACAATAATGGTGAAAGTATTTGTGGTTTTAAAGGAAAACAGTGAATTGTGCTTAGTTGGTTACTGTCTACCCACACGTAGTGGCAAACCCTAACAAACCCCTGGCTTTCCGTCTCACCTCCGCACCATGGCCAAATCGCTCGACGAGTCCGATGTCGGCATCTCGTGCTTCGTCTCCTCCCTTCCCGGCTTCCGCGGCATCCTGAAGCAGAGGTCCTTACTCCCGCCTTCAAATTCTAACTGACGCCGACGTCTTCTATCTCATGCTTCCCTTGTTTTGGTCTATTGGATTAGGTACTCTGACTTTATAGTCAACGAAGTAGATGTTGATGGCAACATTGTTCATCTCACTTCCTTTGATCTTCCCCCAGAGGTTAGCATCCGAGCTTCAATCGTGTTACTGTTGCTTGTGTGTGTGTGTGTGTGTGTGTTTCCCTGCATTTGATGGCTTGTTTGTTTTTCATTGAGCGATTTGCTTAGGATTCGGAGGGCGAAGTTGAAGACAATGCTTGCTCTGCCGACAAAGATTACACCTCAGTGATCGAATCGTTTCGATTGCTATGCGGTGAGGCTGACGCTGATGCATTGAAGGAGTTTATTGCGAAAGTTTTGTCCTCGGAAAGAGATGTACCGCCTGTAACGCTTGCCCCCGATCCTGACAAGTCTCATCGAGCAGTTGGTTCACAACTTCCACTTGTTTTTTTTTTGGCAGGTGTTTTTTTTTCTCATTGTTTTGTCGAATTTTAGGAAGTTCACAATTTCTTCAAGAAAAATTTCAAGTTTATGGTCACGGATACTGTTGAAGAATCTGGAGGGAATTCGAAATACATAAGGGTGAGGCTCTGTTCAGGCAATGGAGGAGGTCCAAGCAAGAGAGGAATGAAAAGGAAAGATAAAGATGAAACACCATTTGATAGCCGAGGCTCTAAAAGTTGGCCCGAGCATCTTGGCAAGTTCCTGAGGTGCTCATCTATCTTCTCTTTTAAATTTATTTGATTTAAAAAGGGTTCCATCCTTCATTTAAAATGTCTCAGATAGGAATATGATCCTACAGAGTTTATATTGCAGTTTAATTCCCTCCTTTTACTGCAACCTTTACCAATAATCCAATTAATTCAGGTTAATCACTTCAAATCATTGTTGATAAAAGCAATGATAATATTAACACATTCGCAAGAGTATAAAAGGAATTATTTCCAGTTGAAGTTTTGGTATTGCCATTGTCACCAAACAATTATTATTTAGGATGAGCTTTAAGTAGTTTCTTAAAATAAATTTGCAAGAGCGATCTATGCGTAATTATTGAAAGAGTAAAAATATAAAGCAGATCTCTTTTTCCAAAATTTTTCATTTGTGATCTTTGCTTTAGTCATTTTCATTCTTACTATTTTTGTTTTTGTAGACCTAATACAAAAGCAATAAAAAGTTTTTTTGCAGCTGTATAAATATAAAATTTCAAATATTATCAATTTCCCTCTAAAAGTTATAAGTTACAAGATTTAAGTACTTTTGCATACATGTAATGCTGATCTTTCTGTTTATCTCTTAGGTTAAATGTTAATTATCTCAACTCATATGGGCATAGGGCTATGATTCCTAATATTGATTTTTTATTTTATATAATTAGTTATTTTCTACTATGCTATATAATCAATTCTTTCTTAGCCAAAATGTGCCTTGCTTTCCTCATTAGTACTTCCTTTTTTATTTACATTTTATCTAGCTTTCCCACTTGTTGCTTGCAATTTTTTTTCATGTGGTCGTGGATACAGAGTTGATAAAGTCTAATATTATTCATTCTTTAGTTCTTTATACTTTCTCTCATAAAAGTACAACAATGTTGAACATTCAGGTTTAACCTTTATAAAGAGAACAAGGATACACAGGAGGCTCTAGGACTGATTGGAAAGATGCTGGGAGTCAATGTACATCACAGATTTAATAGACAATTTTACTTCCTTTTTCATTGTTTTCTCCTTTGGCAACACTTGATGCTATGTAATTTTTCTATATAACTGAGCATTTTCCTGACAGCAACGATCATTTGGCTTTGCTGGTACAAAAGATAAACGATCCGTGTCTACTCAGAGGGTATGAATTTCCTTTCACAAAATGTAATTTGTATGCCACTTGGCCTAGTTTGTGTGTTTTTTATTGGAGTATTTTCCAGTTTTTCTTTATAGTCCCCTTGTAATTAATTGCCTTTTTATTCTTTGTTTGAGAATTATAGTTCTTTAAATAAAACCAAATTATTATCAAGAACAAAGTCTTTGTTCAAGTTTATTAGTTGCCAGATTATGATTGCCTTGATGTTAGAAAAAAAATTCTATCCATTTCAATGAATTTTATGCTAAAGCTTAAAGGTTGGATTTGAGTTTCTGAAACTGGCTGTGAATGCTCTAGAAACTGCTATTCTTTTAGGTTACCATCTTCAAGCAGCGGGCAAAAAGGTTGGCTGAACTTAACAGCAGAATGTTTGGGGTTAAAGTAGGAGATTTCTGGTAAGCCAATCATGTTTTTGTTTAATCAAGATTGTTTAAGTGCTGTCATTGTGAGACTGGTTATTTATGTTAGTTATGTGAATGAGGGGCTTGTTCTTGGTCAGCTGACTGGAAACCATTTCACAATTACTTTGAGGTACTATTGCTCCTTTATTGAAAGATTCTAGAGTTTTCTTTGTTAAAAAAAAAATCAACAAGAACATGAGATCCAAACCTAATTTGCATATCTCCTTTAGAGGAATCTCTGCAGATTCTGAAGATATCATCAAAAATGCCACAGATAGCTTACGGAGAAATGGGTTTATCAACTATTATGGTTTACAGGTAACGTGTTCAAATTGACATATTACAGTGATTTACGATGGCTTTATTGAAATGCTTTAAGTGCTATGTACTGGAATTCAACTTCATTGTGCATTGTTAACTGTATCAGCGTTTTGGAAGTGGTTCAGTGCCAACTCATCTTGTTGGAGCAGCATTACTTAAGGGTGAGTGGAAAACTGCTGCTAGCTTGATCCTTGATCCTAGGGAGGGAGATATCCTTAACTTTAATTCCATTGTATTTGTATTACAAGCAAGCTTCTTAAGAGAACTTTGTTAATGCTATAATATGTTCTTTCTTCTTCCTTGACACTGTTCAAACAACGCCCAATTGTAAGGGAGGCACGCCAATATTATAAAGAGCATGGTGATGTCGATTTAACTCTAAAGAAACTACCTCGCTATCTAGTTGCTGAGAGATCTATTGTGAGCTCCAAAATTCTCTTGTTTAAATTGGTTTTACACCGTTATAAAATTCATATTGCTTTGTGCAACTCTAGATTTTTCTTATAGTTTGACAGTCTATTGTTAAGAAGTTAGATTCCTCTGTTTATTTGTAAGTTGACATTGTTGAGAAATAGTTTATACTTTATACTGCTCATTGTGGTATTGTGCTTTGGCAGTCATGTACTCTCATAAGGCATGTTACTTGGAGAATCTCCAAGATGTCATCTTATGCCAACTTGCTGTGGTATGTTTGTTATGTATAGGCATGTTGCATAAGCTAACAATGCTAGCATTTCATGTACACCATTAGAGGTGCCTACTTTGGTCTCAAATGGTAACATGAAGAATTTGTGGTCAGTTGTACTAGTTTGGTATTGATGTGTTGTTATTATCTTGGATACATCTTTGAAGCTCCAGGAGCATAATATTTTGAAGACATTAAAACTCAATTTCAGACACACTGAACATTTTAGAGGACTGTGTGTCACTAGAATCTTGATAAACTTTTCTGTACCTATAAGGGTTCCTGAGCCCTTTAGGATCATGGAAGAATTTTCTGATTAATCTGTTTTTCTCCATGTCCTGTAATTTTAGTTTTGCTTTCATCATGGAGATCAGAAGATTTAACTTTACTTTTTATAATGGTATATGTAGTTTACCATTTCTTCCAGTTAAACTTTTTTCTGTTGCCTTGTACCTTTTGAGTATCTTAACTTTATAAAGTAATATTTTGAACTTTCAGATTTGTATTACTAATTTACTATCAAAACTCTGTAGGCGGTATATTGGCTGTGTAACTTCCTCTAGTTTCTATCTCCTTTGTTATTTATTTTCCAGATTGAATACTTAGTGTCTTTGATCCATAGTTGGGGTCATAAGTTTACAAAGCTTTCAAGTTTTAGTGTATGTAAAGATGATAATATATCACTCACTAACTTTGTCTTACATTTAAATTAATACACCACACTTTAAATACTGATTTGAACCTTAAAACACTCTGGTCTGTGTCCGCAATAGCTTACAAACTGCTAGGCATTACAATTTTTTGTTGTCATTGATTGTTTATTATTGTAGTTTGATCTTGCTAAATTAATGAATGTTGTTCTTTCACATATAACATGGAATCATTTTTATGAATTTCACATGTATATCTCAAATATATATTTCTATTTCTTTGATGAACTTGATATATTAGATGATTTACATTGCATGCTCCAGGCATCTGATTTAAAATATAAGCATGCTTGTGTGTTTTTAACGTGCCAAATTGACTTCTTTTGCTTTTATTTTTGACAGCTTCAATGTTTGAAGAAATTCCCTGGAAATTATCTGCAAGCATTAAAGACTATACCTAGAACATTGAGGATGATGTATGTGTTCAATCCTAAACTGGTTTGTTTATCTAGTTTTCCCAAGAAGTTCCTTGGTGCCCATGATAAAATATAGGCCATAATATATAGTTATATACCACCTTTTGTTCGAGTTATCAAGTAGGCAACCTTTAGTCCAAGGGTCTCACTGTTGATTCAAAGTTCAAACATCTATAATCTGTGATTATATATATATATATATATATATATATATAAATGTTTTTACAACAACAATTCTAAAAGATGAATTGCTTTATAATTTTTCCCAGAGATATTTAATATACTTGTTCATTTGGATTAATTTTAGCATGTTTATAACTGTTCTGAAGATTTTATATTTTTGTAGGTATGTGCATAGCTACCAAAGCTATCTATGGAATCATGCAGCTAGCATGAGGGTGCAAAAATATGGTATGTTGTGAATCTCTGACGATGTCAACTTTACTGTTAGTTTTATGGGTTTAAGCTAGTTCATTAGATAATTGATCTGAATTGTTAGCTTTTGTTTATTACGTAGTTAAATGATTATTGACAGATCTACCAACTGTCAACAGACTTGCCATTGTGAGCTATGGTTGTGCAGATTAACAAAGATTTAAATACTTTTCTGTCTCACCCAAAATGTGATGCAATTTTTCCAATTGAACATTGAGATCAATGCCTACATTGAAACAGCAGTGTCATTTCTGATGTGGTGGAATCTGTTTAGGAACATTCAATGAGTGTGCATGTTAGGGGAGCAGACAGGAAGAAAAGGTTATTTTTGGAGATGTGGTGATCAGCAAGGAGGAAGGGCAGGCTAGCATTGAGGACAGTCTGCATGCATGCATACAAGGAAGAACAGACAAGAAGGGCTAGTGTGCGTCAAGAGTAGGGGGTGCAAATGAATCGAGCCTATTCACAAGCTTTTTGAGCCGGTTCGAAAAATATCTAATTCGTATTCGAAATTATAGAATTTGAGCCGAACTCGAACATGTTCCATAATTCAAACCCATAATATTTTATTCGATTGTTCATGAGCCACTCGTGAACCGAACTCGAATCAAACTATAGTAATTTTTACATAATTTTAATTTAAATATGTTAAAATTAAGGTTCGAATAATTCAAACCAAATTCGAATTTAAGTCATTTCGAACTATAGTTCGATTTTGTTCGAATCAAGGTTCGAATACTTCAAACCGAACTTGAACTCGAATTTTATTTTGAGTTGAGCTCGAGCCAAAATTATTTGTATTTTTGAGCTTCGAATTGATTTTGAATATCACATATATTTTTCGAACTTGAATTCAAATATAAATATTTTCATATTATTCGGGTTGATTTGATTCGTTTGCACCTCTAGTCAAGAGAGGGTGGACTGGAAGATTTAGGTCTTCTTCCTCTGTGTTCTCCCTTCTCTAATCTTGTTCTTCTTCCCCCTCCTCCCAATCGGTGCAATTTTGCACCGTCTTTTGCACACTGTACTCCAGTCAACATTGAAACTTTATCATTTTGTGCCACCATAATTGACATCTAAACCAATATTTTTTACCTTGAAAAGTAAGATATATGTTCATTTGACTTGAGGAAATGATTTAACTGTTTGTTGGTTCCTCAAGTATGCAAGCAACTAGGAACCTTTATGCATTTGGCATTGAAGGCTTTGGCCATATTAGCGACTTTGGGTAGGTGGATTTCTGAAATCTCACTATTTTTTCTAATTTCTTTGCATTTTGAAGTATCCTAATTTTGTCAGAGGTGGTCTATGCTTCCTCGATTGAACTAGTGAATTGTTTGATGGTAAATCAAATCCAACACAAGCTTTGGCATTGTTGTCTCACATGTTTATGGTACATCTTATTCCAGATGCAGCCAATTAGCTAATTGATTTTGCAATTGTTTTATCTCACTTAGTAATTGTTGAAGATGTTATGCCATCGTAATAAAGAATCATTCAGAAGCTCTGTAAATGTTAGCTTAAAGTCCACCTATATAATCTACCTATCTAGTTTAGACATTAACATTATTTTTGAAGAAAAAGACTAACTGACTTTTTAAGAAGCAAATTGAATATCCTAGAGAGTCCACTGCTGTTGCACTGAATGATGTTCAAAATTATGTTGCCTATAAAGCGATATAGCATGTTATATTTCAATAATATTCCTTCTATGTCACCATATTCTGAGATAACCATCAATTGTTGAAAATAATGTGGTATTTCTGTGCTTCTGATTTTGCAAGTCTTCATCGTTTATGACAGGTATTTCACAAGTTGTACTTGGTGACCTTGTGCTCTGTAAAGAAGTTTTGCCTACAGTAGTTTGGGACAGTTCAGAACATGAAGATGGTTTTAACGATGGAGATAATTCTGTGTTGGATTTGTCTGATGAACTACCTTCTGAAGAAAATGTTCAGTTGGTAAAAGTAAGTAAATATTATGATTATTATCTACTACAAATTATTAAATATTCTATCTTCTTGCTATTGTTTTAAGTTGTTAGGGATGAGCATGTGCATTGAGAGATGGAATCTTTTGGCACATATTTTTACAGCAGGGGTTTTAGGTACTAGATATTGTCATATTAGTGGCTTTCATTATCCTAACTGTGGATGTTGGACGTGAATACATGGACTAGCTCATAATCTATACCTATCACTTCTGGACCACTTTAAAACAGTGTTTTTTCTCCTGTGCTCTCGGTAGGTCCATTGGATACTTCCTCCGCCTTGTCTCTCACTTTCTTCCTCTCCATTGTTCCTGCTCCTCAACTTTTGAAAAGGAGTACAAGAATAACTATAACAAGAGTAACTATGGTCCCTCATGCTAGTTCCTCCCTTGTGGTTAGGGTTAGTCACTGATTGTGATGTTTGACAAATGATTAAGTTATTGGTTATTGTATTTGATGAGCTACTTGAGCCTTGGATAGTTGTATGGGACTTAGGCAATGGACTTGATTGTGTGGATCCAGCTGGGGCTAAGAACTCAAAAATGGTTGCCAGGCTTGATGAACGCAAGGACAGTGCTCCATATATTGTGATTGTTTGATGTACTTTTGGTTTTGTTAACGATTAATGATCTTACTAGATTAAATCTAGTTTTTAGATAGAGCTGATATTTTGAGTGCATCGTCAATGATGCATATGGAGACTTAGAGACTCTTTTGACTAGCCTCAAGTTAGATGCATATGATGCATGATGGATATTAAAATCTTTCATTGTGTAATCATTTTTCAAATTAATGAAGATTCTTATTTAAAATATATATATTATAATTGTCATGTTTAATAATTAACTTCACCAAGATATCCATGCTTCTTGGTTCCACCAAAAATGGTTTAAGGAAAAGAAATAGTACTAAAAGTGATTTCTAGAATGAAGAATTGTGCGAAGGGAAATTTATAGAGTTCAAGAGGATTGGAGGGGCTTATATCATTTATCTTGATCAATACCCCCTAGATCACAAAAAAGCAATATTGATGCTTCTAAATTGTAAATTCAAAGCAAACAAAAGAAAAAAACTATTTTGTGCCTACTTTTGGGTGGGATCTAGAATCATGAAAAGTCATCCAATAACACAAGCATTACACATTCCACCAAACTATAGAGAGTTATCCCAACTTTAACATAATGCTTCCTACTTAACATCGTAATGTAACTCAACGCATCATAATGCAACTCATCAAATTTACATGATGCCAAAGCCCAAAAGTGTTGTACCTAACACAGTCGTCGTAATTGTGTTTGTACTCGGTGCTTGCAATTGTATCAACAAGTGAAACTCTTGGTCCATAGTATAATCAAAGGGCTTGAATGCCTTCAGCATTAATTCTCAACATAATCACGTTGGCTAAAGGCCAACATGATGTTGTCATCTTCAATCTGACATGATATCTCGTTTTTTGATCAGTAATTCCTGTTTACAGCTAGCATGAATATACTTGTATATCATTTTACACTTAATCTTGGAAATAATAAGAACTATAAGCTTAGTGAGCATGAATCAACTCTATACACGTCAAGGATTGGAGGAACTTTCCTGTGAAACATCTCAATTCGCTTGCCGACTGACATGTGGAACTTGTCCAATATTGCAAAAACCCACTTGATGGCAATCCAATGTGATCACCACTTCAACGGTTGTGTAAAGTTCGGCAAGCTTCTGTAGGTCATTCGTGATGCAATTGCCAACTTCAATGACTTCACGCGAGGCTTCTGTGACTTTGGCTTATACTTCACATGTGGCTTTCGTGACTTCTGAGACTTCGTGTGAGGCTTCTATGATGCTGCCTCCTGTTGCAACAACTTGTGTGAGATTTCAATGATTTCTAAAACTTTACACGAGGCTTCCATGAGGTTCGGTCATTGACGACAACAAGAGAAGGTGGTTAGGGTTTTCTCTTCTTTCTTTTCCTTTGATTTTCTTCCTTTTCTCCGCTCCATTTCCTTCCTCTCATCGGTGTCTTCAGCACCAGGGTTATGGGCTGCAATCAACCCTACACACATATGGCTTAGATCCTATCCTATATGCTTCAAGACTTCGACTCAACATCTTGGTAGGCTGCATTGGTTACACGAATTGCATACAATCTCTCTTAGTCTCAGCTCAAATCGTTCCTCCTGTGTATCCCTATAAATGCTATACCACTCATTTACAGTGAACGCAGAATAAAAGTGATCTTGACTGATCCATCGCTATCACTCACAAGCTACTAATCATAATCACTCGGCATTCCACAACCATAATAGTCCAACATTCTGGAGATCCTTCTGTTGTCTGTTGTTGATAACATAAAGCAAGGAGAAAGAATGAAATCATGCAAAGAGGATAAAGCTAGACCTCCCTTCACTGAAGACCACCTTAAACATCCCATCTCTTAGCACTAGATGCTTCATAGATCCAATACTAATCGATAAATTGCTCATTACCATTGGCTAAGACCTCACAAGTGACATCTGCCACAACAATATCAAGGTCTGCCCTTGTAGTCATTGCTTTTCCACTAGTTGAAGGATGTGGGATGCCAAGAAAAGTTTGTGGCTTAGGTTTTCTGCCATCCAGATCTGTGAGTCATCTAAGGGATCATCAGTGTCCAATCAGGCTCGGGTAGTTGGCCATTAAAGATGGAAAGACATGATAGAAGAGGGCATATTGGGGAGGATCCAGATCTCCAATTCAAACAAACCATCTTACTTCAACAAAGTCAGCTTCTTCAATCTTAGTGTATCTGGCTCAAACCAAATCAAATCGACTTATACTTGACGATGCTATGGTTTTATCCCATTTCTATCCATATCGAACCGAAACTCAAATCCAACTGACTAGAATGCTATTAAACCCTAATAGAATTTTTAAGGTACTAATTAATTCTTTAAGCCTCAGTTCAAATTTAATTAAATGAATTTAATTTAAATTTATCGTAATTAAATCATGGATATAACTAGAATTCTACCTCAACCTTTTAAACAGTATGATATTTTTTGCTTAAGTTGGAAACTCATCAGACCTCATGGGCATTTCTATTTTTATAGCAGTGCAACTTAGTTTGAGCCTTCACTCGTACTAGTCAAAACCTACAAGAAAGTTTGAAGACACATTAGATTGTTTGTATCTTCAAATAAAAAAAAAAGAACTAGGTTTATGGAACTTTGGCATTTAATCAAGCTTACAGAAATATAACTATAGGAACAGCTACATTTTTCATTTATATCTTCAAGGATTATGAAACGATCAATGTCCTGAAAAGGTTGATGGATGTATTAGACCTTGGCAAACAACAGTAAGTGTCGGAGTATCCTCAAATTGTTGGGACAAACACAGTTCATTGAAGATTATAAAGGTTTCTATTCTAACCAATGTACTGCTAATGAAATATTTTGCTTTCCATAAAATAGATAACATCACTAAAAGGTTAGTAATGATGGTAGACTAACATGCTATTGGATTTAATGCCATTAGTTAATGTGATTGCTGTGTAACAAAAACTCAGTGTTCAGACTTCATCACTTCATGAAGCAAAAGTAAACATAAATTATTGTAAAGGAAAGGCTGAACATCTGTGTCTATGTTGATTCACATGTACTGTTAACATGTTTATTGCAGGCTGTTGATTCTGAAGATCTTCTTAAAGGGCACTACACATTTGAGGATGTTGTACTTCCATTGCCTGGGTAACAAACATCTGAACTCACAGTTTCCTTTGTGTAGAAGTTTATCTTGATTGTTAACTAAGTTCTTCTATTGCAGTTCAAGAATTATATATCCAACAAATGATATTGCTAATGTATATCATGATTTGGCTAAAAAGGTAGGTTCTAACACTTCATTTTACAGTTAAGTTAAAAGCTAAGCAGTTTCCTTATGGAGGGGACACCTCTATAGGAGAAATAATATATATAAAATAGTGTACTTTTTCACCGGTTTAATTTGTGCATTGGTCCAAACGATTTTTCTCTTTTCTTTATCTTTTCCAAGCTCCTTTAAGTGCCTGCTTCTATTGTTGTTTGTATTGGTCTATCAATGTCTCATTATCATTGCTTGCTTGCATTTTGTGCTCCCCAACTAAATAGCTGGGGAAAGCAGTGTCTAAGATCATATATTACCTCAATGTTTGTTAAAGATAAATCTCCAACAACTATGAACAATCTTGTCGGCAATAAGACATGAATAACATGGAAAATTTTCAATTCTGAAATCAGAGAAAATTCTAAAGCACTCCCCTTCCATCAGTTACTATTTATTTTTCTAATATATATTTGGATTATTGCTCAGGATGGAATCAATTTGACAGAAAGTGTTCATGGTGCCAAGTAAGTGAAAGCTCCCCTACAATTACTTTTATAATAACTTTAAGATAAATCTCTAGTTATTTTGTTCTTTTTGTTTTCAGGGAATTCTCAATTTCTAGTATGAAAGGAGCTTATAGACAAGTGTTCCAGCGTCCTAAAGATTTTGTATGGTGTGTGAGTTAATGTAGATTTCTCATTGCAGTTAGTCATCTATTTCACAAAATATTGCTTAGAAAATTATATTGAGAGCTTATTTTCTATGAAATAGGGAACTGGTGGATTACACAAATGAAAATTTGCCCCTAGCAGAGACTGATTTGGATATCTTGGAGAAAGCTGGTAACATGACACAGAATGAAGTACATGTAGATGGAATATGTAGCAGCCAAATTAGAACCTCTGATACAGAGAATTCGATTGGCATGCACTTGGATGAGGATAGCAATGAGAATCCATTATCAACAATTGAGACCATCAACAGTTCTGATATTCTATCAAAGAAGCAAGCTCTGAAGATGGCATTTACCCTTCCGACTTCATGTTATGCCACAATGGCCATAAGAGAGATACTAAAATCTTCAACCTCGGTATGCACTCACTTTTTTGTCACTGCTTATACATATGTACATTCTGGTGTGTCTAAACTAACATTTTGTTTGGGTTGTGAATTCTATTTGTATCATTAATTATTCTTGGTCTCATGCATTCAATCATGGATGATAGACCAATTTAATGCTGTAACTCATGAAGTTTATTGTGAGAGGAGCGTGACAACTTTTGCTGAGTCGCACTTAGTTTAGAATTGAGTAGACAGTTTTTTTATGCTACATGTCTTGTGTATTGATATTTATTTTTTTTTTTGACTACACTGCAATGTCAATGGTTTGCTATCCTTTTTTCTGTTTTGATCAGTTGGATATCCTTTGTCTGTGCAGGTTTCTTATCATAAAGCACTAAACGATTGACTCTACGGCGAGTAAAAGTCCCATTGTCGGAAATAGAGCTACTTTAACCTTTCTTTTTGAACTCTGCAACTGAAGTAGGTCTCTTCCTTGCATAACTTCATTCTTTTGAAAAAAGAAGCTTGTGTCGCAATAATGGTTTCATATGGTTTCTCTGCCGTTGGAAATGACAATTTAGTTACTTATCTACATCATAGTTACCTAACACGGACTCCCTACTTTCTTTGGCAGTGGGAACTTCAACAAAATCAGTAGATTCAACAAGAGATTTATCTGCTAAATTCTACTTGGCTCTGACGAATGAATGACAATTGAATTACAAGACTGCAATCATGCACACTTGCTTTCTTTGTTCAAAATGGCGGAGGCTAGGTAGTTATTCTTTCTGGAAGTCTCTTTTGATGTTTGTCACTCACCAGGATATTTTTTGGGGGTAAAACAATATAGAACTTGACAGATGAAGCAATTCTTTGTGAGCTGTAATGATGATTGGTTTATTTGTTTGACTCGTTCTTCAATTAGGTGAACAAATAGCATACAGTCAACATAAACAGGAATCCATTCCCAGCATTAGAACTCCCAAATAGAAGGCATAAAGAATTATTTTCTTCCAATGAAGAATAATTCGTATTTACGGATTTATCTGGTGATTGAATAGGGGGAAAGCTGTATGACTTCAGGATTATTCGAGTTCATATATATTTGGATTATCAAAAAAACATATATCAAGATTAGTTGATTGGTTGAGTTCAAGGCACATATATCTACAATTGATCTCATGCAGCACTTTAATACATTCATTATCAAAACATGAATCTGATAACAATGAATGATAAATATCATAAAACCAAATTCGTTACGAACCCAATTGAACATGGATAACTGTATCATAGATAGATATGATCAATGTACACGTTTTCAGATCTTATTTACAGAATAGACCATGTTGTGCTCACAGAGAACCAAATGTGTTCTCCCCACTGTAAGTCATGTAAAGGAAACCATCCTCATCTTTGTTCTCCTCGTAGATTGCAGACATCATAGCAGCTGCAACAAGAATCTTTCATCAATGTTTACATCTCTGAACGACTAACTTCATTGCCTTTTCTTCACAGTATTCTTACCTGTAGGTGGCAGGGAATTCTTCACAAAGATGAATATTGCCTTCTCGGCGCTGAGCTTGATCCTCTTGCGTACCACGTAAACAAACTGCCCGACTGTGAGATCAGCGGGAACCAGATACCTGAGAGTTATTTACCAATTTGTATTACAAGATACAGCAAAGCAACCACGGTGGCATACTCTACTAACTAGTAATAACAAGAGGTAACACATGTGGTCTTTTTATCACGTTTGGTAATCAATCTAGCATTGTTTTTTTGCTTGCAACATATAGATACGAAATGCAGACATTGCCATAGGAATAAAAGTAGAAAAAAGAATCAACAAGATGTCATAATTTCAATGTAGATATTCATTTATTAGCCTCACATAGTAAAAAGAAATGGAACATTTTGCTCAATGGAAGCAAATGATTCATTTCGGTGCTAGTAAGGACTCAAAGGTGTGGACCTTCCATATCGAGATATGATAGAAAAGATGATTACATATGTGATTGAAAGTAAGAAAGTGTTCCATAATGTAGTTCAAATCATGTAGCAAAACCTTTAAAAAACACATCTGCTCTAAAATAATAAAGCAAGCAAATAGGCAAAAGTTTGTATTTGCGATCAAGATCCTAGGAAGAATGTGTTAGAAATAACTAACTTCTTTTTGTCAATGTCTGGTATGTCACTTCTCTCAGCTTTCTCCACAATCACCTGAAGCATACAAACAATTAGTGGAAATTACTGCTAGTTTAAAAAATTAACATGGATTACTCACAGGAATTCTATCAGGGTATTTCTCCCTGATACGATCAGCCTCTGCTTGCCTCCTTTCTGCAGATGTGAACATATGAGCAAACTTGAGACCCTCGATCAAATTTAAAGCATTATGCTGAATTATAGTGGATATCCTTGTGTTCATAAACCAAATCAAAAAAGGATAATCAAAAGAACAATGGGCTGCAACAAATCATGACAATATAAACCATCAAAATGTAAAATTTTATGTAGATCATCTTCGAAATGAAATTTAGTAACTAGTAAAAGATGATTGTAATGCATATCGCCTTCTTCCTACCTAGTTTCATCCTAAAGCAACACCTTGTAATTGAAAAGAATGTTACACACCGGTGAGTCTTTATCTAGAAAGACCAAACATTTGTCTCAGATATGAGCATAGAACAATCCAAATCGAGTTTGGAAACCTTTAAAACTCAAATTTACTGCTGTATCAACAACAAAGACTATATGAATTCATCTCATTCGCAATCTTACTAAAGTTAGTTTCTGAACCAGATCCAATCGAATGAATCCTGGTGTCGGATTCCCATCCTCGTTCTATCTATCCAAATCCTAAATAAATCAGACGCATTTATTGAATGGAAAGTAAGGTACGAACCGAGGGGATGCTCCAACTTGAAGGAACTCTTCGACATGGCTCTTAGACCTGCCAATCCACAAACAAACCGGCAAAATTGCCGTCAAGATCACGACAAAGAAAGCCAGAAAAAGAAGAAAAAAACAAGATCCAATTTTCATCATCGAGATCGCGAACCAGAAAATTGCGCGATGAAGATGGCAAAGACCTCGAATCGATCGATCGAAAGAGGCGCGGAAGATCGGAATTTGGGGGAAGAGGAAGAGACGTCTTATGGTGGGAGAGGTCGGTGATGAACTGGCCCCTTTATTGTAAGGAAACCTGTTCAATTAACCCGACCGAATTAATCGACTTATAGTAAGCAGATCCCACATGTTTGTCCAATAAAAAAGAGGGTACAAAACGGGTTGATAAGTAGAGAACCACCTGTTGCTTTAGATGAAAACTAGGGTACAATGCGGATAATGACAGCGAAGTACAAATTGTTATTCTCACCCAATTCGTCGTCTACCCCAGTGGGGGCCACCGTAGGGTCTACAAATTCTAAAGTTAGGTGAGGCTTCTTCCTAAGTAATTAAAAAGTATTAAGGAGAGAAAATATAACGTGAGAGAAAACGCGTATAAGAATGAACGCGTTTATTTATCGAAACAATCAGCTTTATTTTCCAATTAAATGGAGAATACTAAAACTATTTTTGTATGATTTATTTATTTTTAAAAATGGAAAAAAAACTATTTTTATTATCTTTTTTTAATCAAAAAAATGCTCTGTCATGTTGTTGCAACAAGGGATTGTTATGCCTTTTTCTTAATGAGTTAACTGTAATTTTTTATTTATTTTTTTATATATATTTATAAGGTCAGTCATTGAATTGTGAATTTTACTTTTAGAGGGACTGTTATAATATGTTAAAATTAATTAATTAAAATATATAATAATTTTATATTATTTTTTTATCAACATAAATAAAATTATTTAACCTCAATCAAAATCTCTTTTAAAAAAATTAAAATCATTATAAATTTATTATAATAATCATTTAATAAATATCATAATAATATTATAATATTTTAACAATTAATTAATAATTACTATAATATTATTATACCAATTAGATAGTAATTACTATAATAATATATGTTATGACAGATTGACAGTCCTATAATATGAATTAATAATGTTTACGGGGGTATTAATTATCAATTAATGATTGCAAAAAAAAATGCAGAGAACGCAATCGTGGCTTCAGCTACGACATATTTACAAGAATTTTCTTTCAAATTATAATAGTCAATTAATAGAATTTATTATTATTTTTGTAATAGTCAATTAATAGATTGTAATACTCATTAATTGATTGTTATAATATTTATATATTGTTAAATTGATTTTATAATAAATTTGGTAAAGTATTTTCTAATTTTAAAAAATTCTATATATTTTTTATAAATAAAATTTGAGACCTAAACCCTAAACTATATGTGGCCCGTTTTCTCATTTCGTTATGTTCTTTCTTCTTCTCCGCTCTCCCACCTCCGCATCCTCCGCCTTCCATCCTTTCGCCGCCGCCCTTCGTCGTCCGTCCGGCCGGCTAGGAATTGGAAAAGAAGCGAATTCCCCTGCTACTTCCCATTCCATGTATGCCTAGTTTCAGCAATAGCAAACTTCACTGGCTCGGGCTATCTCCAGGTAGAGACTCATGCATTTCAAACCTCATCGAGGCTTATGCTGGGGGTGCCATTTTCACTACGCCCCATATCATCCTCCTCCTCGATCTTTGCCTTCTCCAAAAATAGCATCTTTAAGGTGACACTCCATTCCGATCCCTCTTTTGGCGAGTTATAGCTTTCATATGTCTGTATTTCTAGTCCTGACTGTTTTCTCGTTGCAAAGTCTCTTCTTTTTGTCAGAAAAGTCAGCAGCCGCTATGCAGCTTGCCACGCTCAGGATGAATCAACTGAAGGAGAAGTGGAAGGTCATACAACTGAGACAATGTCAAAAAGAGACGCCTTTACCGTTCTTAATGAAGTGGATGTTGGTGTTCGTGTTGGTCGTAGTTCACATGCTTCTCTGCTCGATTGTATACCTAATGTTGGTTCGAAGAAGCTATGCCACTTTGTTGGCACTCCGCAAAATTGTCAGGTTGATTCACATTTGGCATTCGGTAAAGGCACAATCAATTCGCTTGATGATATGCCTCACAGAACTTCATCTAACCACAAGATTATGGAGCTACTTCAGAGAAAAGAGCACAACAAAGTTTTAAGCTGGTTTATGGGAATAATGAGAAACTGTGGTGATCCTCATCCCGTCGTCATTGCTAGCGCCTTGCGAGCATGTTGTGGAAATCATAATTATTGGTTCCTTGCGCAGCAAATTCATGCCAAGACAATAAGGTATGGTTTTGTTCGTGATTCTAGTGTTGGCAATCCTTTGATTGATCTGTATTCGAAAAGTGGCTATGTAGATTCCGCAAGGGCTGTATTTGAGGACTTGATGTTGAAGGATAGCATTTCATGGGTGGCCATGGTGTCTTGTCTTTCACAAAATGGGTTAGGAGGAGAAGCTCTTCATCTTTTTAGGGAGATGCACCTTTATGGAATTGTTCTTACCCCTTATGTTCTCTCCAGTGTCCTCAGTGCTTGCACAAAGACTGATCTGTTTCAGCATGGGGAGTTGATCCATGCCCAAGTGGTTAAGCTAGGGTTCTCCTCTGAAACTGTTGTGGGCAATGCTCTTGTTACATTGTATTCACGGCGCGGAAGTCTGGTATTGGCAGAACAGATATTTGATGAGATGCAATGTCGCGATAAAGTCACGTACAACACACTAATTTCTGGATATGCACAAAATGGGAAGAGTGAAACTTCATTTTGTATGTTTGAACTAATGCAACGGGCGGGATTCAGACCTGACTGTATCACAATTGCTGCTCTTCTAACTGCTTGCAGCTCTATTGGAGATGTTCAGAGAGGAAAGCAGCTCCATTCTTATGTGCTGAAAGCTGGATTGTCTTCAGAATATATAATTGAGGGTTCGATTCTCGATCTCTATGTTAAATGTGTTGACATAGAAACTGCCTGTGAGTTCTTCAATTCAACTGATAGAGGGAATGTTGTCTTGTGGAATGTAATGCTCGTTGCTTATGGTCAGATGGGTGATTTAAGAAAATCTTTTGATATGTTCTACCAGATGCAAAGTGAGGGCATGCGACCCAATCAATATACATATCCCAGCATACTAAGAACTTGCACTTATGTTGGTGATCTTGAACTTGGAGAACAAATTCATACGTTGACCATAAAGACAGGGTTTGAGCTTAATGTTTATGTCAGTAGTGTACTCATAGATATGTATTCCAAATGTCGACACTTTGAGATGGCTAGGAATATTCTTGAAAGACTCAATGAGAAAGATGTTGTCTCTTGGACTGCCATGATTGCTGGCTATGCACAGCATGACTTTTGCCTAGAAGCTCTTCAAACATTTGTGGAAATGCAATTGCATGGCATAAAAGCAGATAACATTGGATTAGCTAGTGCTATTAGTGCATGTGCTGGAATCAGAGCCATCAAACAGGGATTGCAGATTCATGCACAGGCTTGTCTCAGTGGTTATGCAACAGATATTTCAATTGGAAATTCACTCATCAACTTGTATGCCCGATGTGGTAGGGCAAAGGAAGCCTATTCTGTGTTTGACAGTGTTAAGATTAAAGATGAGATTTCCTGGAATGGATTGATATCAGGATTTGCACAGAGTGGAAGCTGGGAGGAGGCTCTAAAGGTGTTCGAGAAAATGGACAAGTTTGGTGTTAGGGCAAACATGTTTACTTTTGGGTCTGCACTGAGTGCTTCTGCCAACATGGCTGAGATCAAACAAGGTAAGCAGATCCATGCGAGGATTATAAAAACTGGTTATGACTGTGAAATAGAGGCTGGTAATGCATTGATTTCGCTTTATGCTAAATGCGGTTTGATTGAAGATGCAAAAACTGAGTTCTTTATAATGCATGAGAGGAATGAGATTTCATGGAATGCAATGATTACAGGCTATTCCCAACATGGGCATGGCCATGAGGCACTAAAGCTTTTTGAGCAAATGAAGCAAGAAAAACTTAGACCAAATCATGTTACTTACATAGCCATTTTAGCTGCTTGTAGTCATATAGGTTTAGTAGATCAAGGGCTCGACTACTTCAGGTCAATGAAGGAAGAGCATTGCCTCCTTCCAAGGCCAGATCATTATGCTTGTATTGTGGATATTTTGGGACGCAGTGGACAACTTGTCCGTGCGAAAGAGTTCATTGAGGAGATGCCAATTGCCCCAGATGCTATGGTATGGAGAACCTTACTTAGTGCTTGTACAGTTCACAAGAACTTGGAAATTGGAGAAGTTGCAGCTAAGCATCTTCTGGAGTTAGAGCCAGATGATTCAGCCAGCTATGTTCTCCTGTCAAACATATACGCAGTGGCAAGGAAATGGGATTGCAGGGATGAGGTGAGGCAGTTAATGAAAGATAAAGGTGTTAAAAAAGAGCCTGGACGTAGTTGGATCGAAGTAAAGAATAAGGTTCATGCATTCTTTGTTGGAGATAAGTTGCATGAACAAGCAGATACAATCTATAAATTCTTGGAAGACTTGAACAACAGGGCTGCTGAAATAGGCTACATGCAAGATAAGTATTATTTACTACATGATTCAGAGCAAGATCAGAAAGACCCCACAGCACACACCCACAGCGAGAAGCTGGCTGTTGCTTTTGGTTTAATGAGTTTGTCTCCAGAAATACCCCTCCTAGTGATGAAGAATCTTCGTGTGTGTGGCGACTGCCATAATTGGATGAAATTTGTTTCAAGTCTTGCATGCCGAGCAATCGTATTACGCGATCCCTATCGGTTTCATCATTTTGATAAAGGAAGCTGCTCATGTGGAGACTATTGGTGAAATTTTAGCATCTGATTCTTCAAGCAAGGTACCAGTGTGATACTTTGTAAATGCTATATACTTACAATGTAAGGATATAAATGCCCTATTTATTCAGCAATTAGGAAAAAAAAAACCAAAATCTTATTGGCAGATCACTACTGCATTGTCTTAACTTTTGTTGTTATGTTGACATCTGAAAATCCAAGGAATGAAGATCCACTGCCTAGTTACACATAAAAAGTCTTATCATCACACAAGGGTTTGTGGCTTTCAGTGGGTTCTAGGAGGTTAGATGAGTAAGGAGACAAAGACAAGATAGGGAGGATGAACATACAAGTCTTCATTCTAATCTTTCAAGTTGTAGTGCATCATTTACATATTGATGTATAAAGCAATAATATTTACACCCATAAAATCAATTTTTGAACAAACTATTTACACCCTTTAGGAGGTAGTAGCAGTTATGTATGTTACAATTCTTCTTTCACACAACTATGCAAGATCGAAATCATGATTGTACATGGTATAAACAATAAGACATGGCAAATGGTTGTGATGGGTTCTATGCCACATACCCTGAGTTTTTGAATACTTCATCTGCATGTGCCGCGGGCACATATACTACGTCGGACAAAGAACTGTGGGTTCGCCCGTAGAGCACGTACACGATAACCCCCAGCAACAGCCAGAGAGATACGCGGAACCATGTGCCAACACTAGCATCAAAAGACAATCAAAATATGATTTGAGAGTTTGATCATGTCAAGCTGTTGTTGGTGATTAGCCATCTTGAATCAAGTTTTTATTCTAAACTATTTCTATGGCATTGAGCATTTCCTTACCTAGTCTACAACACTACTAATTCTGAATGGTTTTGTACCTAAAGCATTCCTGTGAAGCAATAGAGATGCAGGTATGGAACATAAGAGATTCCCAGCTTACCCGAGGTTTACCAGCAGATACGCGTTAATGACGATGCAACAAACGGGAAGAAATGGAACAAACGGGCAAATAAAACCTGCAGAAGTCCAACATCCATTGTTAGCATTATACTGTAACTTATCAGAATGCAAAGAACATGATCATAGAGTACCTCCGCTGTGCCCAAAGCTGTGGCGAGCATCATCTTGATCTATCCAAGAAAGCACAAACAAACCACCTAGAAGAAGTAAGCCCCCAACCAAGCATGTCGTGTACTGTAGGAAACTATAAAGATGCGATTGGAAGGGCATTAGGAGCTGCTAGAGGATGAACATAATGATGGAAAAGCTGTTCGATTGACTGAAAATATGTCGGTTCAGGTGTAAATGAAATAAAGCAATAGGTAAAGCTCAGAATCTAGGAAGAAGTAACTATAAGATATAAAAAATTTAAATTTCTAGGCGGGAATTGTGATTGCTACATTGGATAGGACTGAAATACACTGAGTCTAGCATCAGTATATGCTCCATTTTATCTTCTGCTGTCTATAAACTGGAATATTTCTTCCAATAAATCAAGGAAATGAGGATTATTGTTTTAACTAAAATTGCTAAAAACATATATCAAATTCTTAAACAAACAAAAGTTAATGTATTTGCAGATAAAAATATGGTTTGTGCATAAATGAATATACAGAGTATTTGACAAAGAAAAGAGAAGAAAATGGATGCTGGAGGCGCATGTACCACGTAGTCTTCGACAGGAAAAATGTAAAAAAATCTCAGAATAACTTGAAATCATAGTCATAGAAACATACAAAGATTACTGCTTCCTGGATAGTTACTGTCTTGCAAAATAGCTTTTTGATTTTAAATAATGAATAAGACTTCAGAGATCACAAAGCTCATTATCACTTCCAATGTGTTTCTTCATGAGTGGGTTTCAAATATAGTCATTTCATGATTGTTAACAAGTTGTAAATAGCTCATCCCAAAGAATTAAAGAACCCAATGGTCACACATGATTTTCACCAGTACCACCAAGAGATGCATGAAGTCGACCAGGATATATGACAGTATACAAATAACTTACTTGGGAAAGAATGAATACGAAGCTGATGTAGTGAGGATAAGCACTCCAATGCAAACGAATGCGATGCTCCAACCTGCTTTCTGCCGCCGTGTTTGTTCGTTCAAATTCTCTGCAGAATAGCAACTGAGTTGAGAGACATAAACCATTATGCCTATACAAAGGACTCACATATAACAACTTGCTGAGTCTTCCATGAAGAACTACAACTATACAAACACACAACTATTAGCTCTAATATTTATGATAGGTATCCAGGTTATTATCCAAAATACATTTGTAGGCGTTTGATGATGGTTTGACAAATCAGCCAATCTCGGTTGAATCCAATCTGATTGTTTTCTTGAGATGTTGGGAAAACTTGGAAAAAGTAAGTATAAATCAGCAGTTGTCTGGCAAAATCAACAGAAATTGGGGTTCATAGTTAGAATTGGGTGAGATCTCACCTGAAACTGAGAAGACAAGAAGTAGTGAGGAACTATACTTTAATATCTGGTGTCACTAATACAGTTATTATAATGATATCAGTTAATATTTATAAATACCATATTTTAAATGTAAAATTTTTAAAACATAATAAAATAATCTTATACCTATTCCTTAGTAATTATCATTTATTGTTTGTATTTTGAATATAAATTAGCATTTTAACAATAATAAATATAATTAGATTAATAGTAAGGTTAAAATTCAGAACCTGTTAATGATTTGATATTTTAACATCTCAATAACCTTCTGTCAATAATAAATGAAATTATTATAAATCATAGTTTAACAAAATTAGATATTTTATACAATTTTGATGTGTAATCAACTCAACCATTCATTATATTATAAAATTATAATTTATAGCAAGTTTTTAAATACTAGTTATATACATACCACATTTTTCAATTAAATATTTCTATTGAAGAATTGTAGAATACGATACTTATTTAATTCTGTTCTTTATTTATAAATTAGCAGTTCATTAAAAACTCAGTGACTTAATTATTCATAACCCAATTACTATGTAAAAAAAATTAGATAATTCAGATGTCATTGAATGAATCATTAATTATTGTGAATAATAGTTTAATAGCCATATTTTTAGTGAATGACATAAAGAGCATCTTTCCTCAATAAATATACACTAATAACCTGAAGAATGTTTTGTTAAATATTTGACATTATTAATAATTGTTTAATATAATTTATCAAAAAATTTATATTTTTAAGATGCATTTAAATCAGTATAAATCTTACATTAAATAATTATAAAAAAATGTAACATGCAAACAGAACAATGAAGAATTTAATAATTGAAATTAATGTAGAATTAGTTATTTTGCATATAGCTTTCTTAAGGATAGTCCAATGCACAAAGTTCCCGCTAATGTGTGATTTATGAGAATGAACTATTGTACAAAACTAAACCTTTACATACTAACATTCATATGACTATTAACTCTAAACAAACTGACATATTGACAAACAAAAAGGTATGTAATCATGAGGCTATAAGTATGTGCAATTGAGCTTATGCATAACTAAATAGTAAATCTACAATTAGTGACAAATAAAGAAATGCACAGCTCAGGGATTTCATTGATTTAAGTCATTATTACCTTTGTTACTTTCCTTTGCAATCAGAGGATAATCAGATGATTCCTTAGAAATTTCTTGAGATATGCCATCATCTTGGTCTTGGTTACTGCAGATAATTCCAGAAGAATCTGCCTCTTCCCCATTATTTTGTAAATTATGGTGAAATGAAACTGAATCAATTGATTGCTGGAGAAATGATGGCAGCGGAACCTCACTTGGTGGAACATATCTCAGTATCAAGATTGAAACTGCAACTACGGTGAATGCAAGAAGTGTGCCAACACTGACCTATGCATTACAGAGTAAACCAAATGCAAGGTGGTTATTACTGAGAATACTGCAGTTTCTTTCACATTTTTTTCTCAGAATCAATCAAAGGTGAAAAAGTATGCACAAACACAGTAGCTCCTCAAGTTATTTACCATTCCAGCTAGTTCCGAAACGTCCATAAAGAATGCTAGGGATGCTGCAAAAATCCCAGTTACAATTGTGCTCTTCACTGGAACTTGTGTGCGCTCATTAACATCAGAGAAAAATGATGGCAACAATCCATCTCTAGCCATTGCCATCAGTATTCTAGGCTGAGAAAAGAAATTCAGAATATTTGTACATTGCATTACCATGACTAGTGTGGTTAAAATTTTCAAACAAATGCATTCAGTATGTCAAATAGTATGAGAGCAACAATAGCCGAAGTAACACTGAAACTAGTCTGGCTCAGTGCTGTCTCTTCTCAGACATCAACTAAAATTGTCAACAATGTGGTCACTGCCAGATAAGCTGTTCTAACTTCTAAGAAAACATATGATAGTGTCTCAGTTTGTGTTGAACACCACTATTATAGCTAGTTAAAGGATGAGTGGCAATAAGATTTCCAACTAGTGCAATTTAAGAAAATGCAATGTATGAGCAACTCAAGGCAAATTGTTCTCCTGTTGTCAAAAAGACCTGCTTATGAAGGACAAAAAAAAATGCTTAATTATTTCTGTTTTCAGTTGTATCTAGTATTTGTGTTGGCTAAAACACTCGATTATACATGCTTGGAGCAACTGATTACATAGATGTTGTGTCAATCAGTTATGCTTTGAATCAGCCTACAATACTAAATAAGTAACATTAGGAAATTGCTAAAGAAAACAAAAAAGATATCAGGGTTCCACTTATTTTGCACCTGTGGGAAGAATGGAACCCATCAAAGTTGAGCAAAGCGCAAGACAAGCACCTGATGTTATTATGTACCTGGTTATGAAGAAATCATAGGAACTCAGGAGGATATTTCAGAAATAAGGTAGATGAACAGGCGAGCAACTTACACTGCCCAGTGAACATCAGTCCTTGCAAATGCAGATGATATTGGAGTGTCAGGGTCCATAGTAAAATATGGAACCAAGCCAACAACAACTACAGAGACCATCATATACAGTGAACAGCATACAGACAAAGAAGCTGCTATACCAAAAGGTAAATCTCTTTGAGGATTTTTAACCTGCAACAAGGGATTTTTCTTAAACAAGAAAATGTGCTAATGAGGAAAAAAGAGAATAACAATTACACATCATTTTTCATAATCCATATAATCACAATCAACACAATTTAATCAGGTGGATTAGGATCACTAAAAGTAAAATAAATAAACCTTACCTCCTCAGCAGTGCTGGCAACAGAATCAAATCCTATATATGCAAAGAAAACTGTTGCTGAACCAGAAAGTACTCCATTTATGCCATAAGGGAAATAACTGAAACATCAGAATACACAATTAAAAACTTAAAGGATCAATAGAAATCCTTGAATGGAATGTTCTGTTGTAAATTACCCGCCAGCTACAGTATACCCAACCCATCCAGTCTTGAAGCCAAGATATCCACCAGCAATGATGACAAATAACAGGACACAAACATTTAGAGTAGTGATAATTCCTTGTACAAATGTGCTCTGCAAGATAAAAACATCAAAAGTTACGAACCTAGCAAGCAACCCGCATGAGATTAGCATCAAAAAGCCTTGCTCTTAGTGGCATACCTCTTTTATCCCTATGCATAATAATGCAGTCACAAGCAGCACTAGAATAGCAGCACAGGGATCAACCACAATATCAGTGCCTGGAATCTGAATACGTGCCAAAAATGAAGGTAGACTATCTTTTCCTCCAAAAACTAATGCCTGAAATAAATTCATTAAAGAGAACCAACAGTCAAGATAATTTTTTCCCACATTATTGTCATTTCTCCAAGAGCATCAGTTGTCAACATATTACAGCATTGTTTATATTTGTTAAAAGAATGCATTCAGAAAACATCAGTGAAAACACAGAAAGAAACTCCTGCTAACAATTTTCCATATCGATGATGAACTGCTGATTCCAAGAATCAATTTGATTTCATAAACAAAAGATCAACTTTAAGTTAAGGTTATAAAACTTAGATGCTATTTATCTAATAAGACACTAACAGGAGAATATAGATGAAGAACAATTTGCATATGATTTTTACTCACTTAGAAAGCTTACAATAAAGTTCCAAGACAATTGTGGTGCCGGATTAGGGGGGGAAACCTATAATTATATCTGTGTGAGAAGGGATAAATATCACAATGTATACTAGTGATAGAGTTTTTTGGAGTGTAAAAAAAAAAGAATTCCTAAAATATTAATTTTTCATTGAGGTCAAGTTTTTTTTACATGGGTATGGATGAGCTTACCAAACTCGTCAATGTCGATCCCAAGCTTAGATGAAAAAGGGCAAGGGTTGTGTGTTAGGTTGTCTGTCAGCGTGGACTTTCAAGTAAATTTAAAAGATGGATCCATGAAACTATTGTCCAAATGCTAAGATGTTCCCCGAAAGGAACACGTTGCAAAGTCTGACTATAACTCTATGCAAGGACTACTACATCTCCATGAGAACTTAGGTATAGTATTAAATATGCAAGAGTTCTCACACCATAAATTGGGTAACAAATATTATAGGAAAATTAATTGTCTAAGATTTGGAATATAGAATCTAGGAACACTCATTGGTAAAACAATGGAGAAGAATTGAATATTTTATGCGTACAAGAGACAAAATAGGTAGGAGAGAAAGCAAAGATAATAGAGAATTTGAATTTTAAGTTATAGTACACAAGAAGGAGTAAAACAAGATATGAAGTATATATTGTTGTCGATAGTTCGTAAAGGATGAAGTAGTAAGAGTAGTTAAAAAAGGATAGGATTATAGCTCTCAAAATCGTGGTGACAAAAGAAATTATTAATGTAATTAGCATTTATGCACCTCAAGTAAGATTAAATAAGCATACCAAATTTAGATTTTGGGACAACCTAGATAAGGTATTACAAATATTCCGCTAACCAAAATGATTTTAATAGGAGGAGATCTAAATGGGCATGTAGGAGTGAAAATGAGGAATATGATAGAATGCATGGGATTATGAGTTTGACCTTAATAAGAAATGAATAAGGAAAAATTATATTAGATTTTGCAATAGCATATGACCTTATACTAGCTAATATATTTTTTAAAAAAAGAGAAGAACACTTAGTCACATTCAAAAGTGGGAATAATAAATCTCAAATTGACTTTCTTATGGTTAGGAAGAAAGATAGAAAAATTTATAAAGATTGCAAGGTCATCCTTAGAGAAAACTTAACTACCCAACATATAGTAGTGTTGGATATATGTCTCAAGTATAGTATCAATAGAAGAAAAATATACATGACTCCTAGAATTAAGTGGTGGAAGTTAAAGGATGAGAAACAAAATATATTTAAGGAGAGGGCAGGAGTACAAGTATTAGGAGAAATATATGGCGACTCGAATATGACATGAGATAAGATGATATTAAAGTTGAAAATAATAGTAAGAGTGTACTCGGTGAGTCAAAGGAATGTGTACCACCAAATAAAGAATTTTGATGGTGGAATGAGAAAGTGCAGGAGAAAATGAAGGAAAAATAAACAACCTATAAGGTATTATATACTTGTAAGAATGAGAAAAATTTTAAAAAATATACAGTAGTCAAGAAAGATGCCAAGAAAGCAGTGAATGAAGCTAAGAATGAAATTTTTGAATGTTTATATCAAAAATTGATACAAAAGAAGGGGAAAAAGACATTTATAAAATAGTTAAAGAGAGAGAGAGGAAGACAAGATCTTATCTAAATAAGATGTATTAAAGATGAATGCAATAGGGTACTAGTAAATGATGAGAAAATAAAAGAGCGATGGAAGAGGTATTTTCATCAACTTTTTAATGAAGATTTAGGTGATCAACTTAACTTAGGTAATTTAAGTAGGTTAAATGAGTATAGAAATTTAAATTTTTATCATAGAATTTAAATTTTAGAAAGTAAAACAAGTTTTAAATGGGATGCAAAATGAAAAAACAGTTGGACCAGATGATATTCCGATAGAGGTATGGAAGTGCTTAGGGAAATAAGATATTGAATGACTTACAAAGTTATTCAACTTGATATTGAAAATTAAAAAAATATCTGATCAATGGAGGATAAGTACTCTAGTTCCCTTATATAAGAATAAAGGAGATATACAAAATTATGCAAATTATAGGGGTATTAAATTAATAAGTCATACTATGAAACTTTGAGGAAAGAGTAATAGAAAAAAGACTAAGGAAGGAGACCATGATGATCAAAAATCAATTTAGATTTATACTTGGAAGGTCGACAATAAAAGCTATATATCTTCTTAGACAACTAATTGAAAAGTATCGAGAACAGAAAGCAAGACTTACATATGATATTCGTCAACCTAGAAAAAGCTTATGATAAAGTCTCAAGGAAAATTATATGGAGAATTCTAGAAAAGAGAGGTGTTAGCATAACATATATTGAACTAATTAAGGAATGTGTATGAGAATGTAATGACAAGAGTGAAGATTTTAGACGGATTAACCGAAATGTTTCCCATAAAGATAGGGTTACATCAAGGATCAACTCTAAGTCTCTATCTTTTTATATTAATCATGGACGAACTCACTGGACACATCCAAGATACAGTACCACGGTGCATGTTGTTTGCAGATGATATTATTTTGGTAGATGAGACACATGAAGGAGTAAATGTTAAACTCGAATCTTAACGAAAATTCTAGAAGTGAAAGATTTTAGAGCTTAGTAGAGTAAAGACAGAATATATGAAATTTAAGTTTAGTAATATTAGACGTAATGAAGATAATTATTAAGATAGGAGATGATGAGTTGTCTGTAACTGAGAGTTTTAAGTATTTATGATCATTTTTGTAAAAGGATGGAGGGATTGAGAGAGATGTCTTACATAGAATATAAGCGGGATGGTTGAAATGGAGGAGAGTATCAAGTGTTCTTTGTGATTGTAAAGTACCTCTAAAATTTAAAGGAAAGTTTTACAAAATGACGGTTAGACCTGCTATGTTATATAAAGTTGAATGTTGGGTTATAATTCGAACACATGAGCAGAAGATGAAAGTTGCAGAGATGAGAATGTTAAGGTGGATGTGTGAATATACAAGGATGGACATGACATAAGAAATAAAAATATTAGAGAGAAAGTCGGGGTTACATCTATATTGAGGAAAAACTCCAGGAGACACATTTAAAATATTACGGACATATACTTAGACGATCAATAAATGTTCTGGTTAGGCGATATGAAACTATGATATATGTGCACATCAAACGAGGAAGAGGAAGATAAAAAATGACTTGGTTAACAATAATAAAACAGATAAAATTTATTTAAATATAAATGATAATATAATAGAGGATAAAGTCCAATGGTGTAAAATGATCCATATAATCGACCCCATCTAGTGGGATAAGACTTGATTGTTGTTGTTGTTGTTATATAGCTGAGCCTACCAATCATATTCAAGATAAACTTCCTCGTTAAGTAAAATTAACTCTAGTTAACCAACAATTACTTGATCTAGTGTTAAAAGAGCTAGATCTAATATATTTTCCATCAAACATTGGGGATCTAATGTGTATAATGACACTATTAGAAAATGTTTAACCCTTGTCACTCTCACCGTGAACTGAAAATTGTTGATCATCCAATGTGGTGAGGGGGCACTTGTGGTCAAAGACAAACATTCAAATATAAATATGTCAAATATAGATTTCTAACTTTTAAGAATAAGAACAGATAGAGAGTAATTAAGGTGTTAGAATCTAAACTTATTGTTAGAGCTATAGGGCCTAAAATTATTGTTATTCTAGATATATAGAATCTATTGTTCAACAAGGAGATATTCAGTAGGATATGTTGATGAAGATTCATTAGTAGAATAAAGAGTGGATAGTTGAAATGGAGGGAACTGTTGAAGTATTGTGTGATGGCTATGCACCTGCTAAGGTTAAAAGAAAATTTTATAACTGTGGCATGATCGGTCATACTCATGTTGTGAAGCTCGAAAATAGCATGTATAAAAAGTTGATATACTGATGATGAGAATGGTAAGATGGACCTGTGAAATTACTAGAATAGACCAAAACAATCCTGTGACTATCCAAGAACAATTAACGTATAAGTAGATGATAAAATGAGAGACAATAGATTAAACTAACATGTAGTATATTCAATAATGTCCAAAAAAGGTGCACAATCATAATGGAAGATGTAAGTGGTAGAACAAAATCAAGGAAAACTCTACATTAATGTAATTAAAATAAGGAAATTGAATACTGCTAGCAATACAATCCCACATAGATTACAATGGAGTAATTAATTAGATATATGTGGTTGGAACCAAAAGTTGGGACTAATATGGTTTGATGAAAGTAACAATGATCTACAACATCATCAAGACTTACTGGAGATGTTAAAAGAACCACGATTTAGTGATTCAAGGAGGACTTACTGGATCTACAATGACTAATCAAATTGTGGGGAAATAAAGCACCAGTTATGTAACAAACAATTGGACTTCTAAAATTGGATCCACAGAATATGGCCAAAGGCACCCCTGAACAGTACTTAGCTATGTGAGCGCTTGTTGGTTGTCAAAGAATAAACATCTTTGCATCAAAATGAATGAGTAATAAAGTGCAACAAAAAAATTCCCAGATATGAGCACAAAATAATTGGCAAGTACAAAGTCAAGAATGATTTAGAGGGATATAATTATCTTAGCATCTGTTGGTATAATAAGTAATCAACTTAGAAAAAAAAAAGGCTGAGGTGATGGAAACTCACTAACCAAGTTTGGCGATATGCCACGTGCAACGGCTGACCCGCCAATTGTATATTCAAGAATTAAAGCCCAGCCAATAATCCAAGCAACACTGACAAGAAAGATAGCAAACATAGAATAGCAACTAGCTTATATCCAACAGAATGATTAATAAGCATCATTCTACAATCATAATCTAGTATAATTTTTTTTTTCATATTAGCACATTCCCACAATTTTAACGTTCAAGTAATAGCAGAACTAGTTTAATTAAAATATCTTGCAATGGTTTGTCATTTGAAAATATCACAAATTTCATTTGTTATTGAAAAAACCAAATAATTACCCTTCTCCAACACAAATATACGAATAATGGTAGGCACTTCCTGCAGAAGGACAGCGGCTTGAAAGCTCTGCGTAGCAGAAAGCTGAAAGAGCAGCTGCTATCCCAGCTATGAGAAAGGAGATGGTGAGAGCTGGTCCTGCATTCTCTCTGGCAACAGTACCAATGAGAACATAGACTCCGGCACCTATTGTCGAACCAACACCTGTGTAAAATAGGAAGAATATTTCAAATATAGCATCAACATCCAAGAATCTTTCTTGGAGTAGTGAACAAAAATGTAAGAAGTATAACAATAGGTTGAAGTACGATTAGCGTTAAAAGCAGGATTATCTTTTTAAAAAACTCAAATTGACAGTGGAGATAAGAAAGATGACGAGGAAGCACACAACATGAACACAGACTATTATCCTCAGGCTTCAATACACTTATTAAAGCAACAAATATAACCCTTTCCTACCATCCATTCCTCATATCTATCTACAATCTTCTATTGTTTCTATGAGCTTCAAACTAATTTCATGGGTAGCGTACCAAGTTGATCAAAAGTATAATCAGCAGGGAACCATGAACAAAACCAGGTAATATGTCAAATTAACTTTACAATCAAGAAAACTAAGCAAACTTCTAGATATTTAAGATGCAAAATTAGCTTGGAAGTTGAGAAAAAGAGCAGTGTAAAACTCTTTCCCACGTGCATAACATATAGAACAAAATTCACGCTAAAAACAAAAAAGTACATCCAATTGTGTGTACCCTGCATAAAAGGAAACGAAACAATGACAATTACATTCTAAATGAAGGGAAATTGCATCAGTCGACAAATTCAGCGACTGCAGCAAAGATATCCATTTTCCTTCCCTTACAACGAAATCAATAACCAAACGAGTAAAGTCATCAAAACTATTAATTTTCAGGAAAAAGGGAAACAGATTAACGTACTACTCACGAGGACGGGAAATCGACGAAATCCAAACGCAATACTGCCTTGGACTAGAAGCACAAAGCGATGAAAAGGCACAGGAGAGGACAAAAGGAATAAACTTCATACCTATGACCACAAGCTGCGGAACCGACAACGCTTTGGCGAGCTGTTGACCTCCGCCGGCCCTTTCGCGATTAGAGTCCACCTGCTTCCGCCTCGTCAGGCAGCCGAACCTCGCCCCGGCGCTCCCTCTCTCTTTCGCCGTCCCCACCTCGATTCCCATCCCTTCTCCCACTTCGTCCGTGCAAGGAAGAGCTTCTCGCCGTCGTCCCTTTCCTCGTCCGAAAAAATTGATTATTTATTCTTCAGAACGAACCAATCGAGAAGTACAAAATAAGTAAAAACCGATCATGATCCCTCCAATCTTCGTTTCAAATCAAAACGAACAACCCATCGCCGCCGTCCAGATTCAAGGGGTCTGCATTCGCAGTTCCTTCCATTCCCCCAAATGAACGACGGATCGTCGCAAAAGTCACGCTGACACTTGGAGAGGATCCCGAAAGCAGGGAAAGGACCGCGAGAACTTTGCGACGCTGACACTTGGAGAGGATCCCGAAAGCAGGGAAACGACCACGACAACTGGACATGTGGCGTGGGGTCCACTAATGACATCCAATTGGCTGTCTCCAACTGGTAAACCAGAGGCGTACGTTCGGTTACTATAACCTTTTGTTATCTCTTGCTTTCAAACGACTTCTTGTCCATTTTAATATGGACAGCAATTGTCCTAGGACAATGGTGTAACGGTAAAACATTTGAGTTGTGATCTAGAGATTTACGATTTAATTTCTAGTTATGGTGTATTTGTAAGAATTTTTCTTCAAATGGGAAACGCAATCAAAGGATCTAACATTGGCCGCCGTATATACTTCCCGATTTACCCTGGTGGTCGATGGGAAACTTCCGTGGGACGGAGCCGGCCACCCCCAAGAATTAAGTCCATGAGACTGATTGGGATTTATCATTTTTTTAAATATGGACAGCAATTAGTCCTCGAGGTAATAGTGTCGTGCTAGGACATCTAGATTGTCACTTAGGTACTTACGATTCGATCTCCAACTACGATGTATTTGTAAGAATTTTTCCTCTAAATAGGAAGCGCAATCATGAATGTCTAGGCTGGCAGTTGCGTGTACTTCCCGATTTACTCTGATGGCCAGTGGGAAACTTCCGTTGCGTGTACTTCCCAATTTACTCTAATAGCCGGTGGGAAATTTCCGTGGAACCGAACCGATCACCTCCAGATATAGTCAATGGGACTAACTGAGATTTATCAATTTTTTTAAATATGGACCGCAATTAAAAACACTCCTTTTTATTTTAATTATTATTAAAAAGAAAATATTGAATATATATATATATAATATTTTATCAAAAAGAATATTTCCTCCGTCCCTAACCGATCTACCTCACTTTGTGAGATGGAGAGCACTTGTAGGAGGAACTCTGTTTCGTCTCCTCCAAACAAGGCCTCATTGCGTGGCTATAAACACAGCAGAAGATTGCAGGGAGCAAACAAAGATCCATCGAGCCGTGAAGGATAAAGAAAGGAAAGGAAAATGTCCGGAATCATTCACAAGATCGAGGAGACGCTCCACATCGGAGGAGACCACAAGGAAGAGGAGAAGCACCACAGCAAGGAAGAGGAGAAGCACCACAAGGAAGAAGGAGAAGGTGGAGGAATCATCGACAAGCTGAAGGACAAGATCCACGGCGAGGAACACGGGGAGAAGGAGGGGAAGAAGAAGAAGAAGAAGGAGAGGAAGCATGAGCATGAGCATGAGCATGGCCATGATGGACACAGCAGCAGCAGCAGTGACAGTGATTAGATAATTAAAGTTAATAAGATTATTATCGATAATAATATCGTATTTAATTTATTTATTTTTATTATATGGAAGATGGGAGTGAAATTATTATAAATTGAATTTCTATTGAAAATAATTAAAAGTGATTTTTAAAAAAAAATTCTAAGTTAGCTTTTGGGAGCTATATCTTTTGGAAATTGTGCGCGCGCGTCTCTATAAATAACGACACCGTCGACGACCACTCCCGCCCGCTCGCTCTTGTTCCTCCTCCGCTCTCCGAGGTGAGCTCTCGCTTCTCGCGATTTACTCTTCTCCGCTGCATGCCTGCGCTATTGAGCTTATTTTTGATTTGATATCGAAAGGGAACCTTTTGGGGTCTGATCCGACCGATCGAGAAATCTCTGGCGTTGTTTCTTTTCAGGATCTTGCTGGTTGGTGCCCTCTGCTAGTTCTTGAGGATTTGATTTGTTCATCGTGACGCAGATCTTTGCCATTTTTTTTGCTCTATGAGCTGACTGTCTTTGGTCAAATCTCTTCCAGGTAGTTCTTGCGTTACGGATATGTTCTTGTCGGTTCTGGTTCTTTTGTTTTTGGATCTCGTTTTGCGAGGACGACTTCCCGTAGATCTGCTTAGCTGAATCGGAAACAAGAAACCTTTAGGCTTAAGGAAATTTTAGATCCGCAAGACTCTCTGGTATTCTGATGATTAAAATGACTTCCTTTTTTTGTTTGTTTGTTATCTCTGTTCATGTTTTTTCCTCTTCAGCTGTCTACTGGTGTAACTCTTGGAGTGTTATAACTTAGGACAACGCTTCTTTTTTGAGCATTACATTTCTGGCTCAACCTTTCGTCAGTTGGTCTACTCTCTTTCTATCAACTATCAACGTCTTAGATTTGCATATCGATAACTTCCTTTCCTAGTTTATTTTTCCCCGTTTAATAGGCGATCTGTTTCTTTTCTGTTATGATTGCAAATAACCTTATAGATTTTCCGATGCTGAACAATCTGTTTTGATATCTGTCTTTACTGCGTTCTGCTTCTTGGGACTCTTATCAGACAGTAGAGTCATCATTGACACGCATTCAGAACTAAGCTATCTAGCTTCCTACGCCAATATCAGTTCATTAATCTAACCTAAAAACAATTTGGTTTACCTATCTTTGAGATCACAAGAGTCCTGATGCAATTTTTTGGTTATGGATGAAAACAACGAAGTTAGTTTCACTCAACGAAGCTAGTTCTGATTTAGGTATTTGGGTCGTGAACTGATAATTGTTGTCAATTATCCTGTTCCTATCAATTATTCTTTGTTGATAAAAAACAGGAAAAATTAAAACAACTTCTGTATACCAATGTCAAGGAGAAAGGAAAATATTTTTGCTGAAGATTGTAATTTCATTTCTTGACATGTACAGAAAAAATGGCATCACATATTGTTGGATACCCTCGCATGGGGCCCAAAAGAGAACTTAAGTTTGCATTGAAATCCTTTTGGGATGGAAAGAGCAGTTCTGATGACCTGCAAAAGGTTGCAGCTGATCTCAGGTCTTCCATTTGGAAGCAAATGGCGGATGCTGGGATCAAATACATTCCTAGCAATACCTTTTCATACTATGATCAAGTGCTTGATACCACGGCAATGCTTGGTGCTGTTCCTGAGAGGTACAACTATACTGGTGATGAGATAGGGTTTGATATATATTTCTCAATGGCTAGGGGAAATGCATCTGTGTCCTGCTATGGAGATGACAAAGTGGTTTGACACCAACTAGTAAGCCCTTTTGAGTTTCCTGTCATTGATTTTGGTATTCTTCTGACTTTGTACATTTTGGTGACATATCATTACATTTACTTGATGTAGTCATTTCATTGTCCCTGAGTTGGGCCCAAACACAAAGTTCTCATTCTCCTCGCACAAAGCAGTGTCTGAATACAAGGAGGCAAAGGCGGTCTGTACTTGATTCCTTAAATTTTTCTCTTAATCCAAAACTTTCTTGGTTGGTTATTCTTTTTTTTTTGTTTAAATCACTGTCATTTTGACTGATCCTGATGGAATTGTGCATGCCTTGTTCTTTATGACTGTGTACTTATTGGATGTCTTGTGAAATTTAAATTTGATTTATCTTCTTTGAATCTGATCTGAGATCTTTAATGTTAGAGCCTATAATTCTGCAAGGTTGTGATGATTTTCAGTGGTTCGATGTTTAAATTGACCATTGTTTTCATTTTGCCTTTGTTTTAAAATATTTTCAAGCATAATTTATTTTTCCTTGCCAAGCACCTTTTAGAGTAGACTGATCTTTGGTCATTTTTATCTAATTTAACTGGTTCTGTTCCCCTGTGATCCTATGTTGTGAAGGACATAACTTTAAATGTATAGTGAAATTTAGATGTATCCTTAACTCATGTCTCATTATATTATCAAAATGATGCCTTGAGACATGTATGCTGTATCTGTAACTTGTTGCTATTTTCAAATAATTGTTGTGATTTGATATTTAAAATTTAGGAAATCTTTCTTTTGTGCTTATATATTGTGCTTTCTGAGCAATGTATCCGATGACTGAGTTTGTTGTCTTTCCTCAATTATGCAGTTGGGAATTGAGACAGTTCCGGTTCTCATTGGTCCTGTAACTTACTTGTTGCTCTCAAAACCTGCTAGAGGTGTTGAGAAGTCATTCTCCCCCTTTCACTTCTTGAAAGCATTTTGCCTGTTTATAAGTAAGGATCCAAAACCAATCTCCAATATATTTAGATTACCTTTGATACTTTTTCATGGAGTTTTGTACTTAAATATCACAACAACAGAGAAGTTATTGTGGAGCTGAAGGCCGCTGGTGCTTCATGGATTCAGTTTGATGAGCCAACCCTTGTTCTGGATCTTCAGTCCTACCAGTTAGAGGCATTCACAAAGGCTTACTCCGAACTAGAATCATCTCTGTCAGGCTTGAATGTGCTTGTTGAGACTTACTTTGCCGATGTCCCTGCAGAAGCATACAAGTTAGATTGCTCATATTGATCGACGCCACATTTTATCTTTTTTCTTGCAACATTTCAGATTATTTTAAAATTTCCAGGATTGTCACTGCTTTGAAGGGTGTCTCGGCTTTTGGTTTTGACTTTGTTCGTGGAACCCAGACAGTTGACTTGATCAAGACGGCAGGCTTCCCTGCTGGCAAGTATCTTTTTGCAGGAGTTGTTGATGGAAGGAACATTTGGGCAAATGATCTTGCATCTTCTCTCAGCACACTTGGGACTCTTGAGGCCATTGTTGGCAAAGGTATTCATCCCTTGCCCCTTTTTTTTCTGTATAATCATCTTTCTTTTTAATATGCAGATGATGGTATTTGCTGTTTGCCTACAGACAAGCTTGTTGTCTCTACATCTTGCTCACTCATGCACACTGCTGTTGACCTTGTCAATGAGTCAAAACTGGACAGTGAGATTAAATCATGGCTCGCATTTGCTGCTCAAAAAGTGATTGAAGTAAATGCATTGGCTAAATCTTTGGCCGGTCAGAAGGATGAGGTAGTTCTTTCTACCAAACTGACGTTATCTCATAAGAATCTTATGTTGTGGTGGCACCTGATTTTGGTGATGCATTCCACTAATTTCTAGTGCAATATGCTTGCCGTGTAACTTGTTCTCTTCCACTTGCACTGGTTTGTATGCACTTTTTTTTTTATAATTGCATGTGTTTTTTTGTGCGATCAGGCTTTCTTTTCAGCTAATGCTGCTGCACAGTCGTCAAGGAAGTCCTCTCCTAGGGTGACCAATGAAGAAGTTCAAAAAGCTGTGAGTAGCTTAAGCTATGGTTGGTTTGTGGTTTGTCATGCCTTAAGCACTCAGTGGCGGCGTTGCAGGCTGCTGCTTTGAAAGGTTCTGACCATCGCCGAGCCACAAATGCCACTGTCAGGCTCGATGCACAACAGAAAAAGCTTAACGTTCCAAAACTTCCTACTACCACAGTTGGTTCATTCCCTCGGACGATGGACCTCCGAAGAGTCCGACGTGAATACAAGGGAAAGAAGTGCGATAAATCACCTTTCTAGTAAAGCTTTTATTTGGATTCTTACAATTTTTCAAAATCATTGCTATATTTATCGTTAGGATATCTGAGGAGGAATACGTGAAAGCCATCAAAGAGGAAATCAGCAAAGTTGTCAAGCTCCAAGAAGAACTTGATATGGATATTTTGGTCCATGGAGAGCCTGAGGTGAGGATCCAAGCCCTATTCTCGCAGTATTACTTCTTAAACATGCGCTATCCATCATCTTTCCTTTTCCTTGCAGAGAAACGACATGGTTAAATACTTCGGGAAACAACTGTCTGGCTTTGCATTCACTGTCAATGGTTGGGTGCAATCTTATGGTTCCCGTTGTGTAAAGCCTCCCATTATTTATGGTGATGTTAGCCGACCCAATGCCATGACTGTTTTCTGGTCTAAGATGGCCCAAAGCATGACTTCTCGCCCAATGAAGGGTATGCTGACAGGCCCAGTCACAATTCTCAACTGGTCCTTTGTCAGGAATGACCAACCCAGGTTAGCCAGCTTCTTCTTCTTCTTCTTCTCTATTAACTTGCTCTATTAGGAATGACCAACCCAGATTTCAAATTCTGCATATTGCTATATGAGGTTTGAGACTTGCTACCAGATTGCTCTTGCTATAAAGAAAGAGGTAGAGGATTTGGAAGCTGCTGGCATCCAGGTTATCCAAATAGATGAAGCTGCTCTCCGGGAGGGGCTTCCTCTTCGCAAGTCCGAGCAAGCTTTCTATTTGGATTGGGCTGTTCATTCCTTCAGGATCACCAACTGCGGTGTCCAGGACACGACCCAGGTTTCCCTTCTCAACTCTTGCTCCATAACTACACCTACTCGTTTGTTCTAATGAATTTTTGGACTTGCCTCAACAGATCCACACCCACATTTGCTACTCTAACTTCAACGACATCCTTCACTCCATCATTGACATGGATACTGATGTCATCACTTTTGAGAGATCGATGTTCCGTGAGGGAGTCAAGTATGGTGCGGGTATTTGCCCAGGTGACTCTCCCAGGATTCCATCGACAGAGGAGATTGCTGACCGCATCAACAAGATGTTTGCTGTTGTGGAGTCCAACATCCTCTGCGTCAATCCTGACTGTGGGCTCAAGACTCGCAAATACGGCGAAGTCCTCAAACCTGCTTTTACCAACATGGTCGCAGCTGCCAAGCTCCTCCGCACGCAACTGGACAGCCCCAAGTGAATATGTATGATGAGGCCCAATTTCCTCCTAATAACGTTGTTCTTGTTCTTGGTTTTCTGAGCCAGTTATTGTCAATGAGATTGTGTTAGATTTTTTTTTTTTACTCTGTTTCTTGTGATTCCGGGTGGTGTATTGTGGGCGATGCCGGTTTGATTCTTCTTTTTTGAGCTCAAGTTTAGTTTTCTTTTTTGTTTTGACCAAATTCATGGTTCCCTTTGAGAATGTGCAAATACCACAATGTGAAAATGGAAGACAAACTAGATCTTTTAAGAGGCACTCGTGCTTGTTGAGCTGATTTCTCTCAAATGCATATTTTTTTATTAAGATTCAAAATTTACACAGTATGTACGTAGCATTTGAACAACTAATAATATTGGAGAATCATATAAAAAGTCTTCTCGTTTTTTAAATTTATTTAATGTGTGAAATATGAGATCAGATTATACTCTAAACATTAGTCAGCTCGAGATTGGATCTTAGTCAGACACTTTATAAAATAAAATAAGTTGTGTTCAACTTATTGATTAAGTTAGGCACAACCTAATGCTCAACTTGTTTTGCCTAAATCAATTAAAACTTTTCTTATATACCCATTTCTAAAGGGAGAAGAAGACTATTTTACTCGTCAAAAAATTTGTTCTCTAAGACTTTTAGTCTTAAAGTTATTATTACTTTCTAAAAATTATAAAAAAAAAGTTAAAATTTTATTTAAAACACCTCCTAATTTTTCTCCAACTTTTACATATATTTGTCAACAATTTATTGGACTACATCTTCCTTGGCCCTCTGTCCAACCGGTGGGCCCCGTGATAGACAGTGAGGGAAGGTTGAGGGAGTGTTTTAAGATATCGGTGTATGATTTAATAATTTTGTTTAAATAAAATGTGTAATTTAAATATTAAAAAAAAATGTTAGATGTGTGGTTGCCGCTGCATTTTTCTTCTCCAAGTCGCACTGAGGCATATACGGATACGAGGGATCTTGGGCCCCGCGTACATACTCGCGATCGCATTGACGTGTGATAAAAACCCTTAGCGCGTCACCTGTACCCACTTCCTGTTTTGGCCTCGTCGCTTGATCCCGTGGAAGGGCTCTCTCTTCTATCTCCTCCGATCAACGCCCTTCCTCCGCCGGCGATCCTCCGCCTCGGATCGGATCCTCCCGTGCCACTGCAGTGACCACCAACCCATGACTATGATGACGCCGCCCCCTCTTGAAGTACGGTTCTCCCAACCTGCGTTCTGTCTTCGTTCGTCACCCTAGTTATTGGTTAGTTAGCTCGAGGTGGCGTGTGTAGCTAGGCCTCTCTGTGTCGCTCGTTCCTGTGCAATTCTCGTGGTTTCTAGGGTTTGGAGTGGACCGCTGCCTGCTCGTCAATCTGTTAGAATTTGAATCTCCATTGAACCCTTCATGAGTCTGCAAAGGCGTTTTTAGGATCGAGGCGCGGTGATTATTGGCGGATCTGAGCTCTAATTTGTGTGTTCGTTTCTTGTTTTTGCAGCAGCAGGAGGACGAGGAGATACTGGTGCCGCATCAAGAGTTGACGGAGGGTCCCCAGCCGATGGAAGGTAACTGCTATTGATCTTTAGTCGAGGCTGTTGATTGTGAGGCATTCTATCTTTGGTTGCTGGAAATTAGTAATTTTGCATGCTTCTGCTAATTTGAAGATAAAATTGCTTTCGGTGATGCTTCTTATTGTGTCTGACTTACTGTTGGTTCATAATTTTGAATTTTAATGCATTCTTCTTTTTTATGTTTCCTTTTTGGTGCTAGTTTTATCAGCTGAGACAGCGAATGCTCTGGAAAGCCAACAGGTGGAGGATCCTCCCACGTTCAAATATAGGTGGACAATTGAAAACTTCTCCAGGTTGAATGCCAAGAAACTTTATTCTGACATTTTCTATGTTGGAGGGTATAAATGGTAAGCTCAAACATTTAATGCCTTACATGTCAGATGCATGTTTTGGCTCACTCAGTTAGGATATGGCAATTCATTGGTATTGAGCAGTTTTTCTTGATTTGATTGTTGCAGGCGGGTGCTAATGTTTCCCAAGGGAAATAATGTAGACCACTTGTCTATGTACCTTGATGTTGCTGATTCAGCTACTTTGCCATATGGCTGGAGTAGATTTGCACAGTTCTCACTTGCAATTGTCAATCAAGTTCATGGAAAGTACACAATCAGAAAAGGTATCTTATCTCTTGTGAATTTCCACTTTTGATCATTTCCATACATTAGCTTTGCTGAAAACTAGGCATATGAGAATCTGATATGTGAATCCAATGTCCAACAACTTCACTTTTATCTGGATCCATGGGAGAAGCCAATTATAGCTCAGTTTGACTACTTACTCCGGTGGAATACTAGCCACAAAAGGAACTTGAGTATTTTGGAGTGTCATTTATTCTGAAATGAGTAGACAAGTTGCTGGAAGCTGAGGTTTGACAGTTCGGAACTACTATTCAATGGTGCCAATGGAAACCACTTCCAATTTAGTTGATAGTTACAGACATAAATTCTTACTTGATCTCTGGGAGAGTGGGGTTGGCTTTATTAGGATTGGAACACAATTATATATGCAGAAAGAATAATTGATGCCAACTTAATCAAAATTTATCTCATTTAATTTCCAAAACACAGGAATGATAAGCTCTTACTAGCCCTCTTCAATAACACCTGTCTCACATTCAGAACATACTTCTTTTGTTCACACCACAACACACTAATTTCCCAACCTATGGATTCTGCAATAGCTCTTACTTTTAATCACAATATGACTCTCAAAATACAATTATCTCAAACTCAATGCCAGAAACAACATCTACAAAAATGACCCAAGCATAGTGCCTCACCCACTAATAATCCATCTCCATGGCTAACATGCCCTATAATTGAAGATAGAGACATGTTTATTTTGTGAGCCTGGTTCGGAGTATCGTCTCATAAGTTATAGAGCTGTTCTCTACTTATGATTTGAATTTGTTATGGTCCCGGTGGCTCATGAAGCAGGGGGGAGCTCAATCCATTGCAAAATGACTAATCACCCAAGTGGAAGATGCCTCCATGTATTATAAATGCACAAATCTATGCACATTCTCATATGAGACTAATTCCGATATGGTACCTGATAGGCCATCATGCATAATGATGATGAACAGATTTTTTTGGTCCTTAAAATTTTCTTGTACAGTTTAAAGGATAACTAAGCCTGGGTGTCAAGGAAGTATACAACTATACAAGGAAAAGAAGAGCTGCAAAACAACTATTGACAATAACATGATGCAGAGACCACATTATTTTGAGAATTTGATACATCAGAACTTAGTTAATTTGTAGAACTAAGATCACATATCACCAAACCAATTATATTTGCTTTTAGAAACATTTTACTCCTTTGTAATATTAGTTCAACAATCTGCAGATTTTGCTGACATGAATTCTAGTATGGATGGGCAACAAAGATGTATTTTGTCTTTATATTTATGAGCAAGTGAATTGAGTTTGGCATCACTAGAATGCCATATGATATTGTTTATTAAAAAATTGCCTGAAGGCTAGTAATCAAGGTGTCTTATGAAGTTATTTGGGATGATGTTTTATCACTATGAAATGGTTTATATCCCCTAATTAAACAAAATGAAAACATTAGAGAATGTTGAAACAAGCATATTCTTTGCTTTTTAAGGAAAGATCATTAATGGTTAATGCTTTTGGCATCATCATCATCAAGCCATAATAGTTTCAACTATTGAGGGATGGCTACTTGGATGTTATTCCTCAATTGAACTCTTGCGAGACTATGTCACTAGAAATTTTTAAATATCTTAGACCACTTTCAATTACATAAACTAGAATTATCTTTCATTTGCAGTTACCCCTTCACACCTTCCATATACTTGATCAAACTTGTCTAACTATTTGACCTTTTGGTCATCTTTAAACATTCATATCATCTTAACCTTTTTTCTTTTATTTTCTCACTTAGGAGGTGCACTTAATTTTTCACGGGGAGAAAATTTTCTTTTCCTTTCATATTTTCTAGTAACACAACACATCCATCTTAGTATTTTTATCTCTTCAACGTTTATTTATTTATTTTTGTGCTTGTTTCTTAATTGCCCATCATTTAATATAGGAAATATTGATTACCACTGTCTTATAAAAATTTTATTAAAAAATCTTTTAGTCTAAAGGGCACATGACAATTACACAATTATATCGAAGTTCGATCCGAGATATCTAAAACTCTTTTTACATAATCTGTGTCCAGCTTTTGCTTCTTTTCTTTTCTTTTCCTGGAACAACATTCTAACTACTAAAATTAAACTTTGCCTATGAAATAAATTATTCCTATAATAAGTTAAGAACATCAAATAACTTTTTAAATGATCCGCTGACTATATGTCTGCAATCAGACAATGAGACACCATTATGGACTTTCACAAACATTTCTTTATTTTATTGATAGGTAGTAATAGTATGACTAACATTCTTGTGAAGGTTTCAAAGTGGTTGTTGTTCCCAAGTTTGGGAATTGCTACTTGTTACCTGCATATGCAGTACTATATTTCTGGGAGAGAAAATGCCTCTGAGTTTTTGCATAAGGATATGGTTGAGAATCTGTTTTCTGTTATAAACATTGCTTTTTAAAAAATAAAAAACTTGATTTTTTTTAGAACTGCCCTTGTCCTTTACCTTTCCTGATTACAGATACACAGCACCAATTTAATGGGCGAGAAAGTGATTGGGGTTTCACTTCGTTTATGTCTCTAAGTGAACTCTATGATCCCAGTAGAGGATATCTAGTCAATGATACATGTGTAATTGAAGCTGAAGTTACTGTCCGTAAAGTCATAGATTACTGGAGTTATGATTCAAAAAAGGAAACAGGCTATGTTGGCCTCAAGAATCAAGGAGCTACTTGTTACATGAACTCTCTTCTGCAGACTCTGTATCATATTCCATACTTCAGAAAGGTAGGAGTGACAATTCATTTAGTTGCACAATCATTTTGTTCACTGAATGATCCCATAAGTCTCATTTTCAGGCTGTTTATCATATGCCGACAACAGAGAATGATATGCCATCAGGGAGCATTCCCTTGGCGCTGCAGAGTCTGTTCTATAAGCTTCAATACAGTGACAACAGTGTTGCTACAAAGGAATTGACAAAATCGTTTGGTTGGGACACATATGATTCCTTTATGCAACATGATGTGCAAGAACTTAATAGGGTTCTTTGTGAAAAATTAGAAGACAAAATGAAGGTTTGAAATTTGTGCTGAAGTGATCTTTGTTGTGTTGACATTGGTATTCTCATTCATTAAATTGTTGTATTTGAAATATTGACACAGGGAACTGTGGTTGAGGGCACAATCCAGCATTTGTTTGAAGGACATCACATGAACTATATTGAATGCATTAATGTGGATTACAAATCCACTAGAAAAGAATCATTTTATGGTATGGAACTGCTATGACTTTGCAGTTTTTTTATATGTTTTGCAAGTAATGCTGCTTGGTTGTATTGTGTATAGATTTACAGCTGGATGTAAAGGGTTGTCGGGATGTTTATGCTTCATTTGATAAATATGTCGAAGTAGAACGGCTTGAAGGGGATAATAAATATCAAGCAGAAAACCATGGGTTACAGGTATTTTTATTATATCTCTTCATTTATTCAAAGATTATTTGATTAGTTACTACATAATTTCTGATCCTCAATTAAATTTGCAAACATATTTTATAAGTTGAGTAAAATTTCTTTCAATAAGACTATTGAATTTGTTTTTTTGGTCTTTTTTGTACTCTGTCATGATATTGACACAAGTTATTCTCTTTCATTATTCATGTTCTATAGAATTTCGAATTTTGAGATTATTTGATTTATTTAAAGAAAATCCATACGGGGGATTGTTCCTGGAGATCTGAGTTCCCAGTCAAATTTTCAAATATCATCTTGTTATCTTGCTTTATGAACATGCAGATTGCTAAATTATTTGGTTAGACCTTTGACATTTCTTTCTTTTTTTTTTTTTTATTTAATTAATCATAATATTGGATTTTGTTTCATTTAATGCATACTGTTAAGGTACATGTATGAAAATGTCTATGACAAATGAATAATATCTGTGCTGCACAGTTTTTAACTAGACTTGTATTTTTTAATGCAGAATACTCTTGGTTTCACTGTCATTGCCTTCATTTTTTCCTTGCTGATAAGTACATAGTGTATCAATTCTGTAAGATCTGAGTGTTTTTTGTTTTTTTTTAAATGCACAATTTAAGGGGTTCCCATAAAGACAAATAAATTTCTTCATCTAGCAGTTAGAGCAATTAATATTTGTACACTATTTTCTTGTAATTTAAATACGTGTCTTTGTGGTGCTATTAGTTGAGAATTTCCTTTCACCTCTAAAATTTTCTTGCAGGATGCTAAGAAAGGTGTTCTTTTCATTGACTTCCCCCCTGTTTTGCAACTCCAGCTTAAGCGTTTTGAATATGATTTTATGCGAGATACAATGGTGAAGGTCAGTGAGGCTTTGACACTTTTTTATACATCACTTATATTGTTCATATGTATATTTTGTTCCTAGAGCTGGTTTTGTTTTTTAGTTTGTCTAGTTTTCCTTGAGCTCCTGAAATATTTGTTAATCAAATATGGTCAAACGTATCTGTATTTATTCCAAAGTCATATCTTTTCATTTCAAATTATATTTTGTTATTATGAATATGGTTTAAAATTTTTTACCGTATCATGTGGTACAGTTGAAATTTATCACTGTGGTATTAGTAAATTGCTCAAATCCAATATTGTTCGACATGCATAATCTCTCATGTTCTGATTGAGACAATGAGCATTATGTCGTGCCAATACTTGATATGCTATGATATGCACCAAATGAGTTCAAATAATATTTGTTATTTTTATGCCTTGTTTCTTGTAAAATTCTTATTCACTTGATTATCTAATTCCTATAGTGTTATTTTTATAAGTAAATAAGTTAGCAGAAGAAAATTACAAGAAGAAAACCTATATGATCGATGCATATTAAAGTAAACATGAATAAAATTATTTATAATTAAATTACTAATTGATAATAGTATTATTAAATGTGGAAAAACAAAGTAAAAGAAGACTATATTAAACCCACCATATGAATTCTTGGTATGTTTTAATGCATACTTAGATATGTCAAGAATGGGTATTATATAATATGAGAAATTTAATTCATTCAAATAAAAGTCATTTAAATTTATCTTAGCATGCCAACGCATATTAAGTGTCATGCCAAAGCATATTGAGTGTCAGCAAAGCATAGATCATTCCAGTTGGGGGTAGAAACTCCTACATGAATGGCACTTTAACTTAACCCTCGGGTATGTAGTTGTCTTCTTTTCTTCTTTCTTTCATCTCCTTCCTTTCTCCACCTCTAATTTGACATTGATACCATTCATCGAGACTTCGACAATGCCCAAATTGAGTTGTTCTGCTCAAATACTGAAACTGTGACAAAGTTTGATATTTTGAATGTACTGTTTGTGATTTTTTTTTTGCATTTTAACACATGGTACAATGATCTATGATAGACTTTCTATCTCCAATTGAAATGGTACATGTTTGGTGTTGTGCTGTAGTGAAATTCGACACTTCAAAACATGCCTTAATCAACTCATCTCTTACATTTAGTTGCTAAATGATATCTCTAAATATATACCTATAACGATTAAAAAAATAATTATACTAAAATTTTTGGGCAACAAATTATAAAAATATAATAAATAGCTCAACTAATGATTATATTTTTCTAATATCAAAATCAATAGTGAATCAAATGAGAGCATTAGTTCTTATAGCACCCTATAATTTTCTAAAATCCCTGATTAAATAATGCTCGTAGACATCTAATATTGAAATTGGTTCTTTACATGCCCAAAAATATATCTTAATTATTGAGAGTTGTACTTGTACTTGGATTTAGATTGACATTTAGAATTGAGAAGGACTTGGACTGACACATCTAGAATTGAGAACAAAGAAGTTAAAAGATATGGTTACATCTTGGTTTTTTTACTTGGCATCGATTCTTTGCTGCCGGTGGTGCTCTTGTTGTTGTTTCATTCTCCCTCTCTCTTTTAATAATGTTTGATCTCTTCCCTGCAACCGATAGATGAAATTGATGGATGTTATGAGAAGAGAATCCTCCTTTCTGGTCATTATCACCAAAACTGTGTCATCATTGGCAGCAAAATGTTTTTTGCTTGTTGATGGTACAATCGAAGACCCAAACAATATGTTTTGGCTGTGTTGATGGATACTGATCATCATTTGATACTAGAAAACAATGTCAAATGTTGGAAATTTTTGACAGCAAATGAAGGGTTTTGGGTTCGTTCTGTCCAATGCATAGATGAATGGTTTGCTTAAAAATTTAATGTGAGAGGATACCCCTCTGATGTTGGAAATTTTTGACAGCAAATGAAGGGTTTTTCTTTTATTTGCCTTCATTTCCTTACATTCTGTCCCCAACACACCCCCCCCCCCCCCTTTTTTTTTTGCCATTCACTTAATCACTTACTTAATCAGCATTCCCTGCTGAGATAAACAAGTGTGTCGAGCTTTGTCTTTAATGATAGCATATTTTGTGGATAGGAAGGGCGGCCATTAGGAGAGCATAGAGAATAGGATCCTATCATCTAAAATTATGTGACGTAGGGTAATAAACTTATGTATTTGATTTTACATGATTAGTGAAATAGAGGTGAAATTATGTTCCCACAGAGAATCTTATTTGATGTATTCTAGACATTATCATGCATTTTGGTGCTTGAACCAAAAAATCCACCTATCAGTATTGTTGCACTTTTATTGGTTCTTCCAAGCCATAATCGTGCCATTCACATTCTCTTCAGCTTCTCATGGCTCTTTGATCCTTGTTGACTAGAAGATTCATTCTACTTGGAATAAAATTGATCACTCTCATGTGGTGAAACCTTGTTACTTTAATTGAGATCATGAAGAAAATTTCACATTTTGGTTCAACTTACAACCTAGAACATTATATAAATGCCTATTTGCCAAGTTATATTTTTCTGACAGCTTTATATAGTTTGGATATATATATTTTTTATTCTCATTTGTAAGTTGGTCTCCTGGTATGCAGATAAATGATCGTTATGAGTTTCCACTTCAGTTGGACCTTGATAGAGGTAATGGTAAATATCTTTCTCCGGATGCAGACAGGAGGGTTCGAAACCTGTATACTCTTCACAGGTGAGCTCTCTTTTAAATAAAGAAGACTAGATATGATGGAAACCGAGTGGGGATCCAGGACCCAAATTATATTACTAAATTACTCAATACTGCATTTAAATAATTGGTATTTGGTAGAAGATCCTACAATTTCTGCCAAGGAGTATCCACAAATTGAAACCTTTGAATCTTCAACTAATTTCTGTACTACCAAATCCATCTTTCACCATTTCATACACAATCACTATCAATCAAATATTATTCTGTTTGACAGAGTTATTTTCAGATATTCATTATAAAAAAAGCAAGTGAAATATCGAGCAATTTTTTAAGTGTTAGCTTCATAATTGATTACAATGCCTTTTTGGCTTTTACAAATTAGCTTGCAAGAATGTCATTCCCTTTTATCACAGAAAATCTATTAATTACATGCATGTGAGCTATGCAAGTTCAACTCCCAAGTTAATTATTAAGAATGCAACCTCAATGAATCTTCTCTTTGCTAAAACATTAGAAAAACACAAGCCTGACTATGGAATTTACCGTAGAACGCAACTTGATATTTATTTGCTCATTAAATTGCTTGTCAGACTCTGAATGTGTTTATCTATAACAATAAGTAATCCTACTTCCTGCTAACTAAATTAAGAAACTGAATTTCATTATGATACTTTTGGAGTTGACGAAATTTTCCTATGAATTGGGAATATTATGCATTCATGCAATTTCTTGAATGATTTGGAAAAATGTATCAGACATTTAATTAGATCATGTGTGTTTCATTTGAAAAGAATAGTGCATATTTGGATTAAGTTCAACTACTAATTGTTAGAAATTGAGTAATCATAGTTGTCAATAGGGGTATTGACCATTTTAAAATCTCAAGTATCTATTGTATGGTTGGAGTCGGTAAGAAACTTTTTAAAAATATATGGAAGAATAAAATAGATTGCTTAGTCTATGAGATAAATGTATATATATACACGCATACATGTACATCTAATATAATACTATATATATGTGTGTATATAACTTTTATTAAATATGATATTATCATCAGATAATAATATTGATAAATAACACATATTATCAAAAACTATATTAATGGATCAAATTATAATTGATTTGATATTATTATTGGAAAAATATATTACATATTTCCATTTCTATTATTTTATTATTGATATTTTATTTTGAGATAACTATAAAATATTTCATCTCATCAGATGTTCATATTAAACATATCTATATTATTCCTGTTATTGTTATATTATTCAAATCATTTCAGTGTAATAATAGTAAGTTTAGTTAATTACTATTTTATTTCCAAGTTGACCAACCAAATGATTTGGTCATGTCCAGCCAACTAATCTCCAGATTTGAATTTGCTTATTTCCGCAGCAAATAAAATAAAAACAACTCACACTGCAGCTGCCAATTACCACAATAGCCTACACCTATTATGTTTCAGGAAACTAAACAGTGCTGACAAATTGCTTTAACATTGTTATTACGTATACTATTAATCAAATCGATGACCCATATGTTGAGCATACATCTCTTGGTCATTTATTTTCATCAGTATATAATCTATATTTAAACTAAAACACTATTATAGCTATATAAACAAAATCTTTGTAAATTTCACTTCACAATTTTGTCCAATTTATTATCTATTTATATCAAGTACAATTTTATTATCTATTTATATCAAGTACAATTTAACTAATTGCTAAATAAACATAAAGACTAAAATTAAGTGTTTTTGATGTCATGAAATTCTCAAAATTAAATTTATTTACAACCTTTGGAAATATATATAATGTCAAAAAAAATCTCTATAAATGTATTCCATAAAGTATTATTTAATCAATATACTTCCTAACACATACTTTTTAAAAAATATATATATCGCTAACATAGATGACATAGTATAGCCTAAAGGGCAGTCCGGTGCGTGGTCCCGGGTCTATTGTACGCAACCTTACTTTGTATTGCAAAAGGCTTTCTGCGACTCAAACCTGTGACTATCAGGTCACATGGAAACAATTTTACCATTGCGCCAAAGCTCCCTTTCATATGACTATTGTAGCCTAATATACAATAAATATGCAATTAATAAAAACTAAAAACGGTGAGCATCAAATCCTTAATAACTGTTATCTAATTCACATATATACAATTTACTTATAATTAATTGTTAATTGGAATGCCATGTAGTTTCATGTCTAAGATTTGTCCAAGTTCCCATCGGTTCCCATTGATCCCAACACAACCTATCCAATTCATATTTGATCCTCCAGGTTTGACAGCTATATGAACAACATTTTGGATATTCTCATTACAATGTAAATTATCAATGAGCCTAAAGAAACAAAGGATGACACATTTGTGATAGCGAAGCATTTGTGGTCTTTGCTACCATCTTGTAAAATAAAATATAAAGATTCAAACTTAGAGGTGGAAATAATCTAAGCTGAGTTGTAGCAACATTTATATTGCTTTTTTTTCTTGCATCCAGTGTTCTCGTTCACAGTGGTGGGGTGCACGGGGGACATTATTATGCTTTCATCCGACCAACTCTATCAGATCAGTGGTATTGAATCTTTTACCTGTATCTTCTACCAATTCTCTTCAGTTATGTGTTTCCAAAAAAACAGTGAAAGATTGCTTATGAGTTTGTTGCTTAATTTACTTGTCTGAGTTAATATTTCTGAACAAAGAGTCCTTGCTATTTGCTCTGGTTACTTATGGAAAGATATTTTTTATTCAATATTGTCAAATGTCAGGTTGTTTACAAAGCTGTCAACTTTATGTTTTTGTAGATTTAACTAAATACCCTAAATTCTTTTCTCAATGTTGGTTTCCACTTTTTGTTGCCAACAAGCAGAAAGTTTTTTTGTTATGATTAACATTTTACTCTTAACTGATTCTTACAACTATTTTATTAATACTGTATTAATACAAAGATGTTCACTCGATTCTATAAGCAAACTGTTTGATGTGATAGGCACACAAATCCAATCGATTTGGGTTGAAGGCATGAGTATAGGGAGATAAATTAAACTTCATTTAACACAATTAAAAGTGATTTAAATTATTTGAATTTTACATATATAGCCTTTTTCAGATTTTACACAACTCGTATCAATTAGTGTTGAAGGATTTGAGGATTAATGGGAGATTAAATAAAACTCTATTTAACTTAATTAGAAGAAATTTAAAATATTTTGAAAGCTACTATTATATTACTTTGTATAGAATCTAATAGCACCCCTACTCCATATGGTTGGGACTCATGGCTTGCTTTGTTGGTGCATCAATACTATATAATAAGCTCATGTGTGGTTTAATTGCAAAAAAAACAGCTACTTTTTATAATATATATAAATAAAATTGACTAGTTTTTGTTTTCAGAATAAATTGGATTTACCCGACTTGAATAGGAGTTGCATCTTTTACTCAATGCTTAATGATTGAGTTCATGTGCTCTTGCCTAACTTATTAAGCGTCAACTACATTGTAATAGTAGTTTTTTTTAATAAAATATATGTAGTTAAGAAAAATTTCATCACAGGTTTAAGTTTGACGATGAGCGAGTAACAAAGGAAGATGCTAAAAAGGCACTAGAGGAGCAGTATGGTGGCGAAGAGGAGGTTCAAACATTAACCACTATCTTGTTTTAATGTTAATATCTTTCTATACTGTGTATACGCTACATATAGTTTTGACCATTTGGGTCTTGCAGTTACCTCAGACAAATCCAGGCTTCAACAATAGTCCTTTTAAATTTACTAAATATTCCAATGCTTATATGCTTGTATACATTCGTGAAAGTGACAAAGAGAAAATTATGTGTGATGTTGATGAGAAAGACATTGCGGAACACCTCAGAGTATGTTGATGAGATTATTAGCTGTATGATGGTCGTATATCTTTCAGATATTCACAATTTATATATACAGATTAGGTTGAAGAAGGAGCAAGAAGAGAAGGAGCATAAGAAGAAAGAGAAAGCTGAGGCTCATCTGTATACTATCATAAAGGTTGCTGTTGGGTTCCAGTGTACTGAGAAAATTTTTTTCCCTCTGCTTTGATTTCAATAAAATCCTTTTCTCCCTATCCATCAGGTAGCTCGGAATGAGGATTTGATAGAGCAGATTGGAAAGGAAATATTTTTTGATCTTGTAGACCATGACAAAGTTCGAGCCTTTCGCATTCAAAAGCAACTGCCATTCAATCATTTTAAGGTGAAATCATAAAAGTGGTTAAGCTACCTTAACAGATGAAAGTGTCTGATAGGATCATAGAAGATGTCCTTATGTGCATAAATATATATTATATTGACAGGACTTTATTTTATTAGTTTACTTTTAATGTGGTTTTGTATGGGACTTTGAAGCTGTGTCATAGCAATATGAAGTTATCAGTTGGTTCTATCCTATGAACAATCAAGGAAAGACATTTATATGAAATTATAATTCTGTTTGTAAAAAGTTATAAAAGTTGGGAGAATGCAAAATGCAAAGCATTTCACTTTTTCTGCTATATACAGAGGGAAGCAGAGATGCAAATTTATTTATTTATTTTTTAATCTACAGTATGGAGAGCATCATCTTAATGGGCATTGTAGATGTGCACTTTATGCAGGAAACTCACGTTTTGGATCTTCTGAACTCTTTGTTTTAAGTCATGTAGAGTGTATATGTGATTGCATTGCTAAGTATGCCACAGTTGTCTTAGAATCTGGAATCTTTCTCACCCTCAGAGTATTTGAGCCTCAAGTTCTGCAGTGCTTGAGTGATTATTCATTGAAATTTGTCATTACTGACTACATGTTGCTTCATTGCCCCCATAAAATTTTCCTAATGTGAATACCCTTCATAAATAATCTAATTGACAGGAGGATGTGTTCAAAGAATTTGGTATTCCAGTTCAGTTTCAGCGGTTCTGGTTGTGGGCCAAGCGGCAAAATCATACATATCGCCCAAATCGGCCTTTGACACCCCAGGAGGAAGCACAGTCTGTAAGTATAGTTGCTTCTCTTTGTACTTCTGTTTCCTAAATACTTTCAGCATTACATTTGATTTCTGAGAACTGTCCATTTTTGCTGCATTTTTTCTGTGTAGAGGCTTATCAACATATTGTACATATGCAAGGCTTTGTTTTACAGTTCCTCAGCCATGAGAATATGGAAAAGAATGTATTTATTTGCTGGTACTTATGTTATGATTTTCTCTAACTAAAGCAGACAGCAAGGGAACTTGGATTGGAGGTCATGCTTGAGTTTGCTGATTTGTGTTCCTAAATTTCAACTTTGTTTCTAATATATTTGGAAAGTAATAGTTAGTATTGTTATTTGAGTTAGCTAAATTATCCATGAATTTCCAGAATTCAGTAGTCTCATCCAGATTTAAAGTGTGGGTTGAAGACAAGTAAACTTATTTTTTGGAGTGATTATCACCATCATTTTTTAAAAATGTGATATAAAGTTTTCCTTTAAAAAAAATCATAAAGATTGCATGACCAAGAGATCTAAGAATAATCTTCAAATTAGGCAAAGAGAAAGATATAAAAATTCACACGATACAACTTATCTGCTTGGTTCTTTTCTGAATTTGTACCTTTTCTTCCTCATTAATTTAGATACTAAGAGTTAGTACCATGGTTTGAGTTAGACAAATCATCCATGAATTTCCAGTAGTTGATTAGTCTCATTCAAACCCAAAGGGTGGTCCAACATCAATGAAGTTTTCCAGAGTGCTTATGGTCATCTAATCTTTTTCAAAAAGATTGTAATTTTTCGCTTTATGTAAAATTTGTTATAAATATTATGGGACCAAGAGATTGAGATACAGACTTTAAATAAGACTGATAGATATATAAAACTCACAAACTGCAACTTATTGGTTCATTCATTTTGCCGTCTAGCTTCTTAAATGGTGTCTGTATTGTTTCTGTGCGTTTATAGACTTGTATCCATTTGTAATGACATCTAGTCATGTTAGGTCCTGGTGAGACAGTTTCTTTGTTCATGCTTGGAAGGTTTGGCAACTAAGGTTTCCACTTTTTTTAGTTCATATTGGTGGCCTACACTTTATTTCTACAACTTATTTCATATAATTCTCATGTTGTAGTTCTTTTACTTATTTTAATGTAGAAATTTCCATTTCAGTAAAAAATCTTCAAAGGTGATCAAACTTTCAACCTGCAGTTTTCTTTTATACATTTTACCAACCCTGGTTTGTATAAAATCCTTTGTGATAGATTTTGTGAATCCTTATGGACTGTTCCTTTTTTGAAAAATTTCTTATTCATCTCAATTTGATCAATCATTTCCTCTGTTTCTTCTAGAATATAAGCTATATTCAATAATACTTCTTACTATTTATTGCATGTTTCATGAATTTTACTATTTATTGCATGTTTCATGAATTTTTGTTGCCATTACAGTATAATTCATTTAGTACCATTTGGTCCATGAAAATAGTTGTTTTATGTGTGCACTTGTATAGGTTGGACAGCTTAGGGAGGTTTCAAATAAGACACATAATGCTGAACTGAAGCTGTTGTTGGAAGTAGAGATTGGGCCTGTAAGTTCCTATTTCACATCTTTGAGCAACTTGCATATAAATGGGTGTTTTCTTTTGAGATCCTTCATTTTGTAATCATTGTTTAAGTGAAGAGATCTCACATTAAAAGCTTCAAGTGTTTGTCATACTTGCTAATGCATTTTTTTGATTGACAATTGTCACAACCTAGGACCTTCACTTTCTTCCCCCACCACCAAAAACAAAGGAGGACATTTTACTTTTCTTCAAGCTATATGATCCTGAAAAAGAAAATCTGAGGTATGTCTTATAACTTCTTTGCTAATTTCCCTATGATTTTTCTTAATTTTATTTGTGAGAGTAGCAGCTTAGAGGCACAAAATTTCTCTAGTGTGGTATTTTTGCTGCACTGTTTGCATATGTAGCTAAGCCTTTCTATAGAAGGGGCTAATTTCAGAATGAAAATCCTCATCAGTCATGTAAAGGAAAAAACAATCTTATTATGGGGGACAACTTGCTCATTGTTTTGGCAAGACTTGTTCTTATTGTTTTGGTTTGTTTTGCTTTGTTATTGTAGATTTGTAGGAAGGCTATTCGTGAAGGCTCTAGGAAAACCAAGTGAAATACTCTCAAAACTGAATGAACTGGCTGAATTCCCTCCAAATGAAGAAATTGATCTTTATGAGGTTTGTTTTCCATTCAAAGCAGTGCAGTCAATAGTTTCAATCAACTCATTTGCATTTAAATATGAATTCTTGGTCTAAAGAGAATGAATGCATAGAAAATGCATAAACCACCATACTCTGAACACTAAAATATTAAGCTGGAATTTGTGAAACCTTGGAAGTCCTATTCTTGTTTTAGTTGGTTGCATTATTAAAAAATAATGTAAATTATCAGCTTAACCTCATTTTTAATTTTCATCAAAATTGCTAATTTGAAGCAATGACTATGCTAGAGTAAAAAAATGACAGATAGCAAATCCTTGCACAAGTCATTTACTGAACAAAGATTCTTAGAATTTCTTGTCATCTCCTGTATTTTGGTTTCTTTTCATGTTAAATTTTGCTGATAGAAGGTACAAGTGGACTGATCCAATTGTTTGTAAGGGGAAAACTTACTTTATTAGTTGTTTGTAGAATTTTAACATGGCAAACATACGGCTTACACAAAGTTCTATTGGTTTTACGCAATTCAAGATCAGAATGCAGGCTTCTAGGATTCCAGTTAAAATTTACTCAGAAGTAACTGAGTTGAAGAACCTGTTTGGTTTGGTTTGGTTTTGGTTTTGGTTTTGGTTAGAAAATGTGTTTTACCATACAATAACCCTAAAACTGCAGTTTTTAGAAAATTTTCTCCAATGAAGTTCTAATAGTATCTGTTTGAAAAGTTATTTCTGGGTTTTAGGAACACATTGAAGTGACAGTAACTATAAATTGAAATGTCTAAAGCAACTTGGAGGATCTGGACATTTTGTAATATTTCTTTCTTTTGTCTTCTATCAGTTTTTGGATTATTGGGCACTAGAAACTATGGCTGTTAGGGTTGAGATGCTACCTTGGATAAGAGGAGTATAGTTTTGGATTGTAGGATCAAAGTATAGGATAATAAAATTCTACAAGATGCTAAGAATGTTTTAGAAGTATATTTGATATTTATTTTAATATGTTGTATTATATTGAGTTCAACACTATCATTCTAATATTATAAAGTATAAATAAAATTAATTTAGTAAATATATTTAAAATACAATATAATTGTTAAATTGTTTGATCTGTTTACAAGGACTTACATAAGATATATGATAGTTCTAAGATAGATAACAAGGACAATAATTGAAAATGATTTTTCTAATTAGAAGTTAAAAGAATGTTTATAATTGACAACCGTATCAAATGATATGGTGTCAAAATAATTATTTGTTTCAGTAAATGTCAAATATTATAATGTCTAATTAACCATAGTATATTCTAGTCAATGGGATTAAGATTCTATGTAGGAATAACAAGCAAGCATAGTATTGAATCATAGGTTCATGAGATCCTATTCCGATTTAGATCCTACTTAAGATCTATGTCAATTTAGATGGTGAGATCGTAAGTTCCTAAGATCTACCATGCTATGACCTAATTATAGGTAAGAATTAGCCTCACAATATGTTCATATTAATATGGGGAAATGGTAATTGTTTGATGTTTTTTCCTTGGGCACTGTCCTTACTTTTGAAAGATGCATTTAAGATGGTATAGATATGCACTTAGGCAACCAATAAATACCCCAGTTAGGTGATATGAGATCATGATAAATACGCACATTAAGCGAGAAAGAGGGAGACCAAAGAAGATTTATAAGCAACGATAAAGTAGGATAAAATTTATTTAAATATAGATGAGAGTATAATAAGAGATTCATCTCAATGGCGTAGGAGGATCAATATAGCTAGCTCCATTTAGTGGGGAAAAGGTTTGGTTGTTGTTGTTATTGCAATATCCTTACTTTTAGTGATTAATTGTTCATCTTTATATTCTTTTGAAAATCTTTCTAGCAAATAGGAGGAACAATAAAAGAATTATTAATCATGTAATAATCAGACCAAATATTTTTTCATTTTTTCCATTAGATTGGCTATTGAAATATCAATTTTCTTTGTAGCCAAATAACATTGCACAAATTCCACTCTACAACAATGTTTTCTTTTGTATACCAAACATGTTTTAAATTTTTAAGATTTTTTGGAAAATTGAAATCCACTTTTATTTCTCAATTTTCTCCCTGAATATATAAAAATAAAAGGTTTTCTGCCCAAAAAATGGGCGTACAACTCTCCTTTTATTCATGTGATAGGCTTTTCATACATATGTTTATTATTAGATGAATACACCTCAATAGCGAAATATTGTTCTTTATATTTATGTTTTCATGTTCTATATTATATGTTAGTCCAAGATAAGAATATATAATTACACTCTGCTACAATATTTAGGAAATAAAGTTTGAACCGAATGTCATGTGTGAGCATATTGACATGCGGATGTCTTTCAAGTCAAGCCAGGTAAATATGATGCACAATTTCCTTTTTAACTTTTTTCCTGCTATCCTATTCATCAGCTTGTATGTATATCTGAATGTAGCTTGAAGATGGAGATATCATTTGCTATCAAAAATCTTTAACATCAGCAAATAGGAACCAGTTTCGATATCCTGATGTTCCTTCTTTCTTGGAGTATGTTCGTAACCGCCAGGTCTGTCTTTCTGATCTTTAATGAATTTCATTCCTATCATCTTTCTGCATCCAAGTTAAGTTATGGAGCCTTTTCTGAAGAAAGCAATCAGTAAAAACCTTGAGAAGGAAACAAATCGATTGAAAAATGTCCAATCTCTTAATCATGATGGGATCTTAGACGTTCAGCAGATGTTGAAGTTGAACAAAAATGTTTTATAGATATTCCATCAAAAAATTACTATGACAAAAAGCACAGTTGGGAAATGAAATGCATAACTTGGTTTCCACAGTTATGAGACTAAAAATTGTATGCTTGTTTGGATTGAATCTGTTATTCCAAATTGGGTTCTAACCCATCATATATTTGTAGGGATTTGTAAATCTATCACAATCTTTTAAACTTGCCAAATCTATCGATTTCTGGAACAAATTTATCGCCTGTTCAATGATCATTCCTGCTGTTAACTTGTTGATGGAATGCCAATTCAGCCATGTGATCTACTTTACTTGCCAACTCAACTACTATTACTTAATTTAATATCAGTTGATCCCTTCGACAACACTGTGAAGATAGAAAGCCATTGCCCTTCAAGGTGAGCGCTTGTGTCCTTGGCAACATAGCCTGCTGCCCCAACTTCAGTCTCAATGAGCTTGACTTGACTTCATCCTCCTGGCTGGATCCATCATCAACTTCATACTAATGAACCTTGTCGCCTGTGCCTCCACCTCTACTGCTGCTTTCTTTGCCTCCACGAAGTGTTTGCTTCTTGCCCACTAGCCGCATCTTTGAACCAAAGGGCCTACTCCTTGTTATCATGTCTGAACAGTTTTGTTTATAAAGGTGCGACCTATGTGGCTATTAGGTTGGTTATTGGGCTCATAGGGACCACAATCTCTAATGGATCGATCGCTCACTAAAAGAGGATGGATTCAGTGTTTTAGGTTCCTAAAACGCCCTAATAATGCCAAAGGCAAATACAACAAAAATTAAACTAAATGCATACCTCAAATGAAATATCATCAAAATGGAAGGGCATTAGAGATCTTCCTTCAAGGCCCATGAGCAGTCCACCACTGGAGGGGGTGCAGACTGCAGAGACCCCAGCAACATTTAGTTTGCCGCAAGGGCAAGGGGCTGGGGAATCAAGGTGTGGGTGGTGCTGAATCTAGGTTTTTTAGTTTTTTATTTTTAATAATTGTTGAGTTGGTAGGTGATATAGATAACTTAGCTGAGTTGGCATTCCACTGCATCAATGCTTTGCCAGTAAGTTAACAGCGGATGGAATGCAGTTCGATGGGTGATAGATTCTTGCTGAAACCTATATCATATGATATATTTGAAAAGCTTTAAAGGTTGTGACAGAATTGACATTCTGTAAAATGTGCACAATTGATGTAGTAATTAAATTTCAACAAAAAAAAAGATTTAGTAATTAACTCTTTCAAAAAGTTAAGAGAGGATGCACTTGTATTTGACTGCTTGAGTTTAATGTTCTAGAATAATTCTAGTGCGACATATGGATGCTAATCAGGTTATCATGCCTGCTAAGCAATGTCTAAGTTGTATGTCACTCCATTGTGATATTATACTATACTGTATACAATTTCAGTTGGAAGTTTTCTCTACCTTTTTTTTCCTCAAAATCCATGCTGTACATTTAAACCCATCAAAATCCATTCTCTATGGATGATCAAATTTGCAGAATTTTTAAAGGAACAAAAGTTAGAAAGAATTTGTAGGGTACATGAGTGAGGTTTAATCTGAGACAACAACAACAACAACCAAGCCTTATCCCACTAGGTCAGGTCGGAAATAGGTGTTAGAGGGTCTTATATAAGCTTAAAACAGACGCCCAGTAGACAAACAAAAGACTAAAATAGCTACCTGGTTTAATCTGAGAGAATTAAAATTAATGGGGTCAGCAATAGGTGTTAGAGGGTCTTATATAAGCTTAAATCAGACACACAGTAGATAAACAAAAGACTAAAGTAGCTACCTAACTAAAGTAGCTACCTACAATTTCTCGTCCAAACATTTCCAAAATGGAATTATAGATAATACAGATCAGTATTGAGTGTTTGGCATTTGGTAATTATTGGTTTATTGTTTTGTTTGCTTTAATTATCTTCTATATTAGTAACTCTTTTCTGCCCTACCAATGGGTTTGTGAGACCTATACTCAAGGTTTGGATAATATGATGTTATAGGTTGTTCATTTTCGATCTTTGGAGAAGCCAAAGGAAGATGATTTTTCCTTAGAATTGTAAGTATTTGAGAATATAATTTGTATAATTGTACCTAGCTATGTCATCTTCTAACCTTTTACTCTGATATGATGTCTATTCAGATCCAAACTTTTCACATATGATGATGTTGTTGAAAGGGTTGCGCGTCAACTTGGTGTGGATGATTCATCTAAAATTCGCCTTACATCTCATAACTGTTATTCTCAGCAGCCTAAACCACAACCCATCAAATACCGGGGTGTAGACCACCTGTTAGACATGCTGGTTCATTATAACCAGGTTGTTCAACTTTTTTACAATATTTATTCATACAAACTAATTGTTTACAGTGAAAATTAGTTACAATTAAGTCATTCTGATTTAACTGCTGCAGACTTCTGATATTTTGTATTATGAGATATTGGATATTCCTCTCCCCGAATTGCAAGGTTTAAAAACTCTGAAAGTAGCTTTCCATCATGCCACAAAAGAAGAGGTGGTTCAAACCTTCACTTCTTCTGTAGCTATATTTTTATTTTATGAAGCTTTCTTAAACCTAGACTTTTTCAACTTCAGGTGGCAATTCACACCATCAGACTTCCTAAGAATAGTACTGTAGCTGATGTAATCAATGACCTCAAGACCAAGGTAATTACATGTATGTGGTGTGGTTATTATCTTCTTGAATATGCAATTTGTGATGGAAGAAAGAGAGTTCACTAGTTGTTGCATTGATCTTATTGTTTTAATGTTACTTTATTTATGGCTTACAGTTTTTTATGGTTCGTTTTTTCTCATTTAGGTTGAACTCTCTCGTCCTGATGCTGAAGTCAGGCTGCTTGAGGTTTTCTATCACAAAATCTACAAGGTACCTTTTTGTTATTGATGTTCTTAGAGGAAAATTCTCAAGCTCACATAAGCAGGGTTATAATTAATATTTTACCTACTTCTATATGGGATTGGTCCATAAAGTTAACTCTCTGCTCAACTACATTTGTTAGGTATAGAGGTTGAGCTCTACCTTGTCCAATTTCTGGCCTTTTAGCTGATATTTGTGTCATATACTTTAAATGTGAGAATGTGCTTACACGTGAATGTTTTTTTCTAGTGTGGTCTGGTTATTGACAGATATTTTAAAGTTAAATTCTATCCTATTGGAGATTTAGTATCTTTTGCCAAATAGTTTCCACGCACCCTTACACATGGAAATTCTTTCTAGTCAAAGCTGTTCTTTTAGGTATTCTTGCCTCCATCTTGACTTTTTGTTCATGCAGATATTTCCACCAGGTGAAAAAATTGAAAACATTAATGATCAGTATTGGACTTTGCGTGCAGAGGAGGTGAGTTTTCATTTTTAATATTCAACTGGGCTGCTTTTAGTGTATTATTTTTGTTGATGTTTGTTATTATGCTGTCTTATTTGCTAGTAACCTAGTGGGTCTAATGAAGTATAATCCTTCCAGATTCCAGAGGAAGAGAAAATCCTTGGGCTTCATGATCGCATGATTCATGTTTATCACTTTACCAGAGATTCTAATCAGAACCAAATGGTAATTTTAGTGTGTTTGAATTGTCATTTTGCTATATCTTCACAAAGTAGAATAGATTCAATTTTCTTTTCTAATAATTAAAATCTGGTATAATTTATGTTCTCCACCAACAAAATTCCTGTTTGTTTTCTTTTATCTGTATCATAGTATTTTTCTCAACATGGTTTCTGAGCTTTACGCCAAGAAATTTTTTCTCAACAAGGTTTCAGTCTATGAAACTTTAGCACATAGGTTAGTCTTTGTCTCCCTTCTGCTGGTCTCTTTCTCTCGTGAGGATGTCAAGATTTTAATGTTTTCTTTTGACATATTATCATCTTTTCAGAGTAAAACCATACTTTACTCAGTCTCTCTATATTAAGTCTCCTACATAAATACTAATCTATCTCCTTTTCTCTGTAATCCTTGACAAGTCATTTCATCTTAGCAAACATTGGATTGTGATATCTTCCTTTTTATGCTCTAGAAGATTTTACTGATTTGAAAATCAGATGTATCTTCTTAAAGTCTGACTGACAACCCTTTTGAAGATTATCCAAAGGATCAAGTTGTTAAGTCTCCCAGATACTACAAATGTTATGTCTTCATCATATTTTTCAATTTATGAGATTTTTCTACTTTTATGTGAACTGGAGTTCTAAGTTGAGTCAATTATTATTTTGTGGTTATGGGTTTAATTCCATATAGGTTATTTATCTATGTAGTGTTATGTCTTGGTCTTGTTTATATGTGGACTATTAGTTCTATTTTAAGACTACAATTCTATCTTTCTTCTAACTAATGCAACTATTTTTATCCATGAAATCTGCAATTGTTTTTCCTGTTTGAGTTTTCTTCAAATCTAATAAAGATAGATAAATTTCCTTTTTCCTTCATTGTATACCTTGAGTGTTTTGGCCTAGAACAACCTGAACTAAAACCCATGGAGAAGACTCTAAATTGCCCGCAAAGCAATTGAAGGCATTATTTATTTTAAATCTGTGATGCCATTTTCCCTTTGCAAGTGATCTCACAGGTGCTGTTTGGCCTTCTCAGCTTGAATTATGTTGTGGATGTCAATACTCCCTACACTCCATGATTCATGGAGTTAATTTCTTGAAACAGATGCTTTTATCCATGAAGCCTTCCTTCTTTCCCCCACTCTGTTTGTCTTAGATTATTTAATGATGATAAAAATCATCCCATTTTCTTAATTATTTTTCTTTATTTTCAACTCCATGTTTTCTTTGGTCTTGTTTTAGGGCTAATAATTAATTTTTAATTTATCTTAATTGTGTTATTCTGTTTCCAAAAATAACTTCATTTAATCATTTTATGCTTCTTTGCAGCAAGTACAGAATTTTGGAGAGCCTTTCTTCCTTGTTATTAAGGAAGGTGAGACTTTAGCCGATATCAAGATACGCATTCAGACGAAACTACAAGTTCTCGATGATGAATTTTCAAAGGTATTTTACTATTTTTGTTGTTACTTCTTTGATCAAGTGTTCATTTGCATTATTACATCTTCCATTATTTTAGAGGTTCTTTATAAAGTCCATATCATGTTTTTTCTAATGCACATGTCAGTTACTTAAAGGTCAATTTCCTATGCTACATGTGTGCATTAACTTAGTTCAGTTTCAAAATTGTTTTTTTTCTAAGTTTGTCCAAATTACATTTATATCTCGCCCTTTTATATCTGACATCTTGATATCCAATGTATCGATAGATCTAATGGAATTCTTTTGTTCAATTAGTGGAAGTTTGCTTTTATATCACTTGGACGTCCTGAATACCTCCAGGATTCAGACATTGTATCTAATAGATTTCAGGTATGTTTATTTTGGTGTTTCTTTCTCTGTTTTTCTCCCTATGAAGTTTGATTACATCGGTGCAGAGAAGAGATATTTATGGAGCCTGGGAGCAGTACCTTGGTTTAGAACATTCCGACACTGCTCCAAAAAAAGCTTACACAACTAATCAGGTATAACTTCCTTTCAGCTTGTTCTTGGTTCCGTTTCAACACGCTATCAACCCTTCAGATTTTTGTAGATTTACCTACATCAATTGCGCAAACATCAATAGTCCTATGTTTTCCTGCAGAACCGTCACACGTTTGAGAAGCCAGTAAAAATTTATAATTGAAAGTTGGCTAGATCCCTTCCCATAACACCTCATGCTGTCACCTCACAAGCACATGGATTCAGGAGAACGACGTAGATTCTAGACATGAGTTCAACAAAGTGATGTGGAATGAAGGGGGATTTCATCACCAAAATTGTTCCGGTATTAATTGGGATGGTGTCCGCGGGAGAATCTACTATTTATCTCGAGCTCTTGTAATGGTTTGCGCACGTTCATTATATCACTTTTCTTGGTAGCTTTTGATCCATCAAGCCCTCTATTAGGTTTCCGCATGGTTGTTGCCGTATAACTTAGTACATGAGGCTTTGAATTAGAGGGGCGTTTATATAGGGGTATAGCTGAGTGTCTCTTTTGGCCTTTTCCTTTTTCTTTGTGTGTGTGTATCCCTCTTTCCAGCCTTTGTTATACTTTCACACCTTTCTTCTTGGGTTGTAAAATGGGATGATTCGATGTAACTGCTTGTCTTAGTCTTCTTCCAAGACCATGTAAAAGGATGAGTCATTGAAGAACTCCACTCCGTGTATCAGTTTGGACTTTCATACAATTTTTTTCTGCAATGAGAATACCATGCAACTATCTACACCATGCCGGCATTCCACTACGTTTGGCACTGTGTTCCTTGTTTATAAGTTGCCTGTATTTGGTTCTGCTTTTAAAACTCGAGGCATGATCTTTTGGGTTGTGATTTTTCCAGCTGAACTGAAACAAATTACTGAAAGGTTTCCAGCATTACCAGACCGATTAGTTCGGTTTTAGATGCAGTGCTTCATATCGAACTTGCCGAACAAATATTTGTTTAGTTCACTATGTATTTGTTTATTAGGATAGTGTTTAAGTGATTTTAATTAAATTTAAATAATTTTAATTAAATTAATAAAAATTATTTTGATATACCATTGTGTTATGTGGTGTAATTTTGGTTAAGTTTGAATAATATTTTTTTATATCGTAACAGTCTAGACCTATAGCTATTATTTTTGAAATAAAATATAAGAGAGTGAATTTAAAATCTTTTTTGTATATTCTATTTAAAAATTAAAAGTCACCTTTGGCGTTCTGCGTGTGCTTCCCCCACCTAAACTTGGTCCCACCGAGTGTTCGCTCGGGATTTCACTACACGACGGATGGGACCCGCTCTGGGCCCAAATCCGCCTCCAACCTCCGGTCGGGTATGATATCAAGCAGTGGGACCGAATTGTAGCCAGCCCACTAACATTTTTTCCACTCTCACATGATTACCCGCACCCAACAGACGATCATGGAGCCCAACCCAAGCAGTGGGGCCCAGTCTTTATTCCAATAACTACACGGGTCTTCCGGTGACCTAAATCCAAATGAATCAATAAATTATGGAAGATATAGACATCGCGTATTAAATTAAAATTGAATGGAATCAAATCAGATTAATTAAAATTAAATTAAATTAAATTTTTTAAAATTAATTAAATCAATTAAATTTTAAATAAAAATTGAATAAATCAAATCAATAAAATATCAAATAATTTATTTTTCAATCAAATTAATTTAAATAATTAAAATTTTTAAATATAATAAAAAATTTATCAATTAATTAAAATTTTATAAAATTTACTTACTTAAATATTTATAAATTATTTTTTAATTTTAATTAATTTGATTTATTTAATTTAATTAGATAAAAAATTTTCAAATCGAAATCTAATTAAATTAATCGATTTTTAAAAAAATAATTAAAATTTCGAAGTAACGGAATGAATCGGTTTAATAGGTTTTAATCGGCTCGGGAGAAAGAGCCGTGCTTTTCGTTACTTCGCTTCTCCCGATTCGAGGTTTATCCACCTGCGAGACGTCGACGTTTCGGCTTCCGTATTTCCATCGTCGTCCGGGAGAGACGGCGTCGGCGTCCCTAAATCCAATCCAATCCAATCCAAACGGTAATATCTTTCTGCCTTTTTTTCGTCATCCTCGCGATGAACTTCGATTTCGTAACTTTTCATTTCATTTTAGATGATGAATCTCTCTCATCTTGTTCGGCGGTGCAAGAACGTTTTGATCTTGATTCTTTGTATACTCGTGACGATCTTTCGTCTTCTGAGTTTGATTCGGTTGATTCTTAATATGATTTCCATTCCAGTATCTGGTTGGAGTTGTACATTTTTCAGCTTTGGTGCATGCGAGTTTTGGTGGTTCAGCAATGAAGTTTGGGCAAACGTTCACGGAGTATCTGCATGGAGAACAAGAGGCGTTTTTGAACAAATTCTCACATGTCGAGTATAAGCATCTCAAGAAGGTGTTGAAGAGCTGCCGGATCTGCCGCTCTCTGAACGATGATGGTGGCGCCTATGTCAGTAAACAACGCGATGACAACGAGCTGCCGACGGAGGATGATCAATGTGATTCTTGTGCATGTATGTCCTCTTTCCCAACGAATCGAGTTTACTTTAGATTGGTAATTGACGATTGCAAATTCATATGAACTGAAATATTAGATTATTTTTTTAGACAATCTCAATTCTATCTGAAGTTTTGTGTGTCATAAGTGTTGCACTATACCGTTCGTCGCAGTTGCCAAAGAAGTAGGAACGAACTACTTTATTTATCAATAGCGTTCATATCTTGGGTTTTTTATCTGAAAATTAGCAGCTCCTCTCTGCCTTTCCCTTCTTGTTTTTCCATCTTTATATTGTTACTTTCCATCATAATATTTATTTACATTGCTTCTGTATTTAATGCCAATAATGAAAGTCTTGGTTTAATTTTATAGGAGATGTGAAAGAGTAGTATTGTATTCTTTAGTTCATAGTTTGTGTGCATTTTGTACAGCTTGCTAGGTGAAGTGAGATTCACCTGCCTTCTGCATTTTTTTTATCATTACTTCGGTAGATTTTGTTTCTACTACTCCAATCTCATTCTCAGTTGTTTATGATAGGAGATACAGAGAAGTATGTATTGTATAAACTGCTACTCTTCTTTCTAGAATACAATATCAAGTGAACTTTTGTTGTTCGCTCTTATTGCTGCTATTTCCCTATTTTTATCTGACCTTGTTGCCTTCCTAAACATTTAGATGTGCTGTTATTTTCTTTAACCTTGGATGTCAAATGACCCCCACCCATTTATATTTATAGCAATGTGATATTGATGAGGACCTCCTTTTCTAACACTTTGAAAAAAAAAATCACATTTTGTAATCACTAAAATACCTTGGGTTTGATTTAACACAAGATCATAAAACCTTCAGCCAACAAGAATCCCACACCTAGAGTGCAAATATAAATTTGATACTTGTCCTTCTAACTGGACTTGATATGCTAATAATGTTGCTAACTTGTTTTTACCACTTTAGCATGTAATCAAAGGTTCTTTACTGAGCTTACTAAGGAAGCTTCAGAGATAGCCGAATGCTTTAGCTCAAGAGTCAGACGCCTCCTCAACCTTCATATTTCTTCTGGATTGTATAGATGCGTGTGGCGTTTGCGGCACTGTTTTGCTGATGATCAACAAGTTATGATACAAGAAGGAAGAATTTTACTCGACTATGTCACTATGAATGCTATTGCTATAAACAAAATACTTAAAAAGTATGACAAAGTAAGTTGCAAGCTTGCCAATTTCACTTGGTTTCCTGTTTTCAAATACAATCTGTGTTCTTCCTTGTTCTTTGTCATGCTTTCTCTCTGTGTTTCATAGGTACATGGTTCTGTTGATGGAAGAAACTTCAAGACTATGATGCGGGCCAAACAAATAGAGCTTTTGCAGTCACCATGGCTGATAGAACTGGGTGCATTTTATTTAAATTTCAGTGGGTCAGACATGGGTGAACCTGGCGAGTTTTTCAACAAGTTTTCTTGTGATCTATCAGATACACAACCTGTAATGACCATGTCCCTTTTAAATTCAAAGCAGTATGAATACAGCCTGATCTGTCCCATTTGCTTGGTAAGATTTCTTTCCCCTTATTTGGGACCCTATTTTTTAGTATTTTTCTTGTGAAGGAAATGCAAATCTCTTTTCTTTTTCAACAATTAAAATGGCTAGCACTTTGTTTCTCTTACATGCATCTAATTTTGGGGATGCCTAAGTTTACAAGTTAATGATGATTCTCAGAAAATACTTCCTTGTTTAACCAATACTGTTATTTTGTTGGTTTTCTAGGACATCGTATTCAATCCGTATGCATTAGGTTGTGGTCATCTTTTTTGTAAAGGTTGTGCTTGTTCAGCTGCTTCTGTGCTGCTCTTCCAAGGCCTCAAGGAAGCCCCTAAATCAGCCAAATGCCCTGTTTGTAGAGCGGTAATTGCAACTTGATTACATTTCTTTGCCTTTTTTTTTTGCTGCGTTATTTCAAATGGTTTATGATTGTGTTATTTAACCATTATGATCAATGAAGATCCCCCTCCTGTGAAGAGGGCTCACGGGATTACATCTCATGTAATCGGTCTGTTTTTATTTTGATTCATGAGAAGAAAATGAAATGCGAAGCCAGAATGACATCATCTATTTATATGCATTCAACTTATGTTATGTGGTTTCAAGGCCATGCTTGTAAGCCACTTATAGATTTAGTTTTACATCCTCCTTGCCAATCAAATTGGATCAAACTCAACCACTAACTGTGAATCTTCTTTTCTTCAGCTTTCTTAATGTTCATAGTAGTATAAAGTACCAATTATAGAATTTGCTTCTAACAAGGTAACATTGTGCAGGTGGGTATGTACAAGGATGCAGTGCATATGACAGAACTGGACCTCCTGCTCAAGAACAGGTGATTGCTGTTAATGAACTTCTCGAACGTATAATATTAACTTAAAGTATGTCATCTGCTTCAACTGATTGTTAGATGCAAAAAGTACTGGAAGGAGAGGTTGCGGAGTGAACGTTCTGAGATGGTGAAGCAAGCAAAGGATTACTGGGAACGGCAGACTATTTCCGCAGTTGGGATTTAAAGTGCCAATGATTGATAAAGCAGTAGTTGATCAATTGGTTCTTCGGTTGTTCGTTCACTGACCTTGCTGGAATCAGCATTCTTTTTGTTGCTGTTATCAGAATAACATCAGGCAATACACACAAAGATCGCTTGCTCCTTAGTTTCCCAAGTTAAAGGACTAAGTTGGAGGTGACTGTGATGATTCATTTATTCATTCCATCTTTCAGCTATCAAGTCAATAGTTACTTCTTTTACAATTTCTGTCTTTTATTTATTTATTGCATGTGGTAAGAATCTGCAATCTTTTCTACTTCATAGTGATAACAACTTTCAATAAAATCTGGGGTACACACTCATGCCCATTGTAGTTTCAGAAGTTTAAACACCTACCTTGGATTTGTTATCTCTTTTTGCATATTTCAAAACAAAAATACATGTTCATCTTTTAATAAGCAAAAGGGGGAGAGGTAGAATCTTATCCATTCGTGAGCAACAACGCTGTATTATTTTCCTCAATCAAAAAGGAAGACTTCGAGTGTGCATAAATTGTGTTCTAAATTTATTTGACAGACGAACTAATTCAGACATGAATTATCAAAAAAATATATATACATAGAGCTCATTGTTTGCAGTAGAGCTGTTTTGTCTTCCCATCTGCGTGCAACATCAAGGAGTCATTCAGGTGATCCACTCAGGTATCTGTATATTTGTAGTGTCTGAGTCAATGAGGAGGATCTCACTTGTTTCGACCAATTAGTTTGGAGTTTTAACTCTATCAATACATTAGTTGGTCGAGATATATGATTAAATTTAAGTGCATATTCATCACTAAAAGTTAGCAGCATTTACACACAATAAAGAGTTGGAAATATTTTCAAGCGCTTTAGAATTTTACCTTTAGTAATAGTATCTGTACCATAATTTACACACTTGACCCAGAAATGCCTTGTACCTATAAGTTTAATTCACCTGAAGGAGAATTACAAAATAAGATACAAGTAATCAAATACAAAATATGCAGCATGAAAAAGGCTTGGAATTTAGAGCATCTCTGGAATAAGAAGATCAAATATAAGGAAATAAACAGTTGCTCACTTGCTGGAAGAGACTTTTTTTCATCACCGAGCATGGTTTTTTAATCATCAAAGAATGGGTGTGATGTTTGCAGTATATACACCGTCAGAAAAATTGAGCCGCTGCAGAGTTGCACCGCTCAGAGAAGGGTTCATAACCACAGCAGGAAGGCCATCACCATCACCATCGAGCAGTTCTTTTTCAGAGCAGACAGATTTGAGGGCAACATTTAAGCCAAGTGACAAAGGATCAGTCTTCAAACTGTGGCCAGAAATACATAATAAATAAAATCCTTATAAACAAACATGAAATTCATGCAAAATGCTGAAACTTATTTGCGGATTCTTAACGTACAAAGACTGGAAACTAGTCCCCTCGGAACTCATCGCTGACCAAACACCATAGACGACCCATGGTGGAATAATTGTATCCTTTAGTTCAACGCTAAAACAAAGTCCACCAAGACCAGGTATAATTTCCATGACGATCATATCGGCTTTCCTTATCTCCTTACATGTCATCTAAAATTCAATACAAGCCTTTGGTGAGCATGCTAGTAGAAAAATCATTACTGTAACAGTTATGGTAAAATGTTTGAATTCACTTTTACCTCTGGAACATGTAAAGTTGCATTCTGGAATGGGACAGGTGCATACAAGACAGGAACATCTAAACCAGTAAAGGAATTCAAGGTTTTCCTGAAGAACACAGCTAGTGAAAATACAGCAGACAAGAATTTCTTTTAAGCCTGCACTTCACTACTAGAAACTGAAGAGACCTTTAATTGAATACCTGTGGTTTATGAGTATATCATATAGAGATTGGACCTCCTCGTGTCCACTAAATGAAAGGAGGGATCGAGAAGTGTTATCCACGCTCTCCATCGAAGATTTCAGATGGAAAATCTACATAACAATCACAAGGTTATGATCATACTTGAGTGATGAAGTAATAAAAGGATGACAGAGCTCAAAAAGACATTATTGCTACCTGGCCCAATTTTCGCTTCTCAATTTCAATAAGTTCAACCAAGTCGTCGTCAATTGATTGCTCCCCTTCAACACCATCGAGTGGCATAGTAAAATTTATTTTCTAAATATTATTTTAAAATACAATGTTATCAGAATACTTATACTAGTTATTTACTACACTTTTGGACAGAAACTCAAAATGAACACATTTAAAAAGTTTCTCCAAAGAGTAAAATAGATGAGCTTACATTTTTTCTTAGCAAGGATCGTAGACCACGTGTAGATCGTGATACGTAAGCAATACATGAGCGCTTCTTTTTCCCCAATAAGTTGCCACCAATGAATAAAACCACAAACTGCACAGTATAAACTGCAATTTTCACAAGAATCAAATGCAACTAGGAGACTGCAATAATGAATCTAATAAGATAGGAAAGGTCAGAAGTGTGCAAGGAAAAACAGTTAGCAACATAAGTAAACCAAAACCATCAACATCACACAGTGAATAGACATTGACTTGCTGAAAATCACACTATTTTGTGATGCATAATCAAATCATTATAAAGTCTAATAGCATTGTAAATTGAAGACATTTTAATGCACATAACTTCTTGAACCAAGGGAGATTCATTGGGACCTGATCAAGGTTGATTTGCTCAAGTTATTTCAGGAATTTATGATGGGATGTCAAGTCCGAGCTGTTTAAATCAATTTTACATCACTTTCATTCCAAAATTGAAGGAGCAAAGTGCCCAAGTAACTTTCAGCCAATAGCTTTGAAGCACTTGCTAGTGAAACTAATCTCAATGGTGCTTGCAACTCGCCTGCAGGTTCTACTTCCAGATTTAATCAGTGGCTCTCAATTTACATTTGTGAAGTACACAAAAGTTTGTTTCATGTGCACCTTGGAGATTATTAATTGGTGTCAGAAGAGACAAAAAGATTCAGTATCATCAAACTAAATATGAGAAGATCTTTGACAACATGTTCTCTCGCTTAGAGGCTTTTCAACATGTTAGATTTCTTGGGTAATGGACATACTCTCTCTAGTGCATGGGGGAAATGATAGTCAATAACAAGCTTCACTCCTGGTTCATTGTAGAAGGGGCCTTTGGCAAGGTAACCGTGTTTCTTCATACCTTTTTATTCTTTTGATTGATGTCTTCCATCGAGTACTTTTGAAGGACAAGGAGGCTAGAGGGAGTAGTTCAATCTTGTTACAACTGCACTTTTTATATTTTACAAACACAAATGATACCTATTGTTCTCTAGAGCTAAGCATTTGGTGGTAGAGAATTTGCATATTCTAGTTGTGGCATACACTTTCTTCAGTGGCTCAAAGATTAACATGAGCAAATTCTTCATCTACATTGGTCGGGAAATGAACATTGATGATAATTTAGCAGAATCTTTAGGTGTCTATTGCAACACTTTCCTTTGACATACATTAGCCTTCGGCTAGGTTTAAACAAACCGGCAAGGAATACTGGGATAAATTTATTGCTAGAGTAGAGAGGAGACTAGAACCCTGGCAGGAATCCTTTCTCTCCACTGGTTGTAGACTCGCACTTGTTAATAGAATCCTAATTTTGCTCGTTTTCTACTCACTTGGGTGATGGATCATTTAGACACTATTTGAAGAAACTCCTTTTAATGTCATCATCAATCCAAGTCATGACCCATCAGATTCCTTTCCTAGTGGAGCAAAGTTTCTGCTGCTGTGTGCTTTGGCAACCTTGATGCTATTGGCTTGAAGGACTTTAATTTAGCTTAGTTATGTAAATGGTGATGGCTTTTCTCTGCGAACTTTGGCTTATCTTGGAAATTTGTGGTACAGTGTGACTTTGTGACATAGAAGTTGGGAATTAGTCATTCCCGACCGGCTTGGTCATTCATCTAGAGAAATATTTGGGTGGATAGACTTTTGCCAGTTAAGCTTTGGATTTGAGATTTTCAAATCATCTTGTGCAACACAGCCGTCTATTGGATGCCTCAATGCTCAGAAATGATTTTCCTGCACTCTTCTCTGTTTGCTTGGACCAAGGTATCAAATTTCAATAGCTTAATCCTTCCAATCCAATTTTGGGGCTTTCACTCTGTCATCCAATAATCTAGGAGGACACCACCGAGCTTAGTCACATGATCAACCTATGCCAGAAACCTCTGATGGATCTGGCATTGCTTGGCTATGCATGAGCAGGCTTCATTCTCAGTAGATTTTATTTATATCATGTTAATCAATGATGGCAGGCTGCTCAGATGGGCAAGATAAAAAAAACAGCCCAGTGCACGAAACTCCTACCAATGTGGGGTTCCGGGGAAAGGTCTATTGTACACAGTCTTACCCTACTTTGTAAGAGACTATTTTCGTGAACTCGAATCCGTGATCACCAAATCATACAGCAACAACTTTACTGTTGCACCAAAGCTCCCCTTCTAATAAGCACATTGATCTGTCAGATTATACTTGTGTTATTTGCTTAGGAGCTTAGACAAAACCAGTCATCATATCTTCTTCAAATGCCTAACTGTTGCATTCGGATGTAGCATCCTCTATTCTTCTTTCTCCTTATGTCATCATAGGTCATATATCTTTGGACTGTTAAAGTACCAGCTAAAGATACATCTCTATTTGATGGGTCAGTGTACTCAAAGTTGGCTGTCAAAATGAGGCTTCTGTAGTGTTGTAATCTAGATGACTAATGTTCTTAGTTAGAACTCTTCTCCTGTAACTCTTGGTTATCATAACAATGCAGTGACCTCGGGTCACTCAAATCCAATAATGGTCATTGCATAAAAAAATAGTTTTTCAGAATCATAGTAATGTAGGAACCACAAAGAGAGATGTATTTGGACTAACAAAAAACATGTAAGCTTTTATTTTCTTTACTTGAGTTAGGAACATCAATGCCACCAGAAGAAGTAAAATGCAAATGCATTATATATTCCTCAAGTTGTAATTTAACTGATTCATTGAAAAAAGATCAAATGCAAGAAATTTCTCAGAACGATATAACAAGTTGGTTAAAGATGATGGAAAATCAATATGATTAAAGTTTAGCAATATACCATAAAACATGTTACAAATGTTCTTTCTTAGCATGTAGTATAGGCTTCGAAATGAGTCTTCCCAATCCTGCTGTCTTTTCAGCCAAAAGTGTGCTTCTAGAAAATTATGAATATAATAGTCAGAGTAATACAAAAAAAAAACCAGTGGTCTAAGAAATAATAATAATATATTTAAAAAATAAGAGAAAAATGGTTCATGAACTGACCTTCCTTTCCAGCAGATGAAGCTAAAACTGACACAACTGAAGCAGGTAGAGAAGACTGAGGATATACCCATGAGTGCAGTGATTTATATAACTTCACCTGGGCAGTAGCACCATCTATAGACGACAAGCTGTATGGATTACAGCTTGCATCAATTGGAGGGGTTGCAAACAACCTGTGGCACCTGCATAGGAAAGCAACCATTTTTCACCAAAAATGATAAGACATGAATAGAGAAAGAATCAAAACTCAACACTAAAGTATACAGAAAATAATTATGGTATTCCAGAACTATCCAGCAGTTATAAAATCCAAAGTTGAAAAACTGGTTCCACCAAAAAAACCTCAACCGATCAGAGTGCCAGTTCAATTTGCTTCTATGCTCAGAACTGCCAAAAAACACAAGTTCGCCAAACTAACTGGAGTGGTCAGGCCAAGTTGGAATGGGTTTAATGACATTGGCATGAAACTAACCTCATGATTGACAATAACAATTCATGTCTCTGATCACAGATTACACATTCATCAAGAGAATCAAATGATAAACTGTGAGCACAAAACAAGTTCATGCAAAATATTGCAGATAGATTATTATACTAAAAAGTTATTTGGGAATCTCTTTAAGGGGCAAATTAGGGTAATAATTGTCAACGTACCTGCATCATCAAAATAGCAAGGAGAGAAGCATCGTATATAAGCTTCCACATCAGGTATTCAGTATATAATATATACAAGTAAATACATAAGATAGGTGTATATTTTCCCGTCATATTAAGACAGTAATGCCTTATTTTCACATCACATTAATTCATTTACAGAATTAGTTTAACTAGAACTAAGCAAAGAAACAAACCAAACAATATTCTTTTAAGCTCCATATATGTCAAATTTTAGTAATTCAAATATGCTAGACACTAATGTGAATAACAAGTGTAAAGATTGAACCTGCATCTCAATATTTCAAAAAAATAAAATCAGCTACAAAAAAAGACATGCTCTAGAGACAACTAAATTAGGATATTTATATTGTGCCATATGCTTATAAACTAGAATCCTAGTTAGAAAACTGAAAAGAATAAATAACTGTGTCCAAGTAACTGGCCATACAAAGGATCACTATCCTATTGGCTGTACGCTCAGGATGTTTACAGTTGCTACATATTACAAAGAATAAATATCTAAGAAATCCAACTATAGCACCCACCATTTAACAGATGATGAAGAAACCAACCGCATACTGGTTTTCAGGGTAAAATCAAAAGGGATTCTAGGACCTGACATCTCAAATTCAGAACTGGTTCTAGGACCTGGCATCTCAAATTCAGAACCAAAAGCACTTGAATTTGAAGGATGATTGTCCATTTTTCCAGGACCAACAGGCAACATAGTTAAGCTGGCAGGAACATGACGAACATCCAACCCCTTAAGTGCTTTTTCCTATGAAATACATCGAGTCAACAAGGCTTAGGAGCATAAACTAGAAAGGTAGAAAATTTGAAGATGTACCATATCAATTTTGGCAGAAGTTGCAAGGGTCTCATCTCCCAGATGAAGCTCAACAACATTACGCAGCATATTTTGGCTACATCTATCGATCTTCCGGAAACCTTGAAAATTCTTATCTATGCATGATTGATCAGCACCTTCAAGTTTATTTAACACAGTCGCATTTTCACTATAATTAAAGAAGGAACTTGTCTTCAATTAATAAATTCTTTGATAGGGGCAATCAACTAACTATAGATATTTGAGCTACAAGAAGAACAAGCAATACCACAAAATTGATGTTTTGCCCTCAACTTGTAAAGAAGGACCAGAAGGGTTAAGAACAACATTAGGAAATCCACTAACACTCGAGAGATCCTGTTTTACAGGGAAAAAGACAATAGTAATCTCATCAAAATAGCTTTTAGAGCCCAATACTTACTGCTAATGCATAGGAATTCAAACCTTGGCCATTGCATCTTCATATAAAACTCTGCATCTTTCACTTGACTTCTTAATAGGATAGACCTCATTGACACGGATATTAAAATATTTTTGAATCTTCAACTGTTCACTTTTCCTGATCTCAGTATTAATCCAAGCAGTCAGCTAAGCAATATTAAAATGTATGAAATTTTGCTTGTTAACCTACCTTTCTGAAGCAAGACGAGTAGGGACAAATTTTTCTTCAATTATCTGATGCTTTTTTTGCTTCAACTGTTCGCTCTGTCACGTAGATAAAGCTCATCAACATCTGATTCTCTAACAATAAGATCATATATAGCCTCATATTTTCTACGATAGACACCAAAATCCCATTATGTATATATCCATGTCAAGTCCTCTCTATGTGATTCAAATTGGATATGGATCTATAGGAATCCTCTCCATTTGTTACTGAAAGTACAAAATACTCGATATACAAGTAATCTATGTCCACTCCGTGAATTACAGAAGCATATATGTATGAAATGAGCATTACCGAACAGATCCTGAATGCAAGTTATTCTGTTAATAAAATCTATTACTTTGAGAAATAATTGTCTTACTTTGCTAAAAGCACAATTAGAATCACACTCAAATTTCCACAACGGAGAACTTAGTCATTCATCTACCGTGGACTGGGTTCAAATGGAAAGATAGCAGGCCACATAAAATCAGATCCACATAATACCAGAACAACTAGAATAAGCAACTACCAATATGTTCGTACTACAAGGCACAGAAAACGCAAGATGAAAAGAAAGTGATTTAATCCTATTGAAGGAAACTACTAATTTAACAAGTTATAGACATGACTGCAAAAACTTACACTTCACAGAAACTGATGATTCCTATTTTCTTGTGTCAGACTCCTACAGGTCTATGGTATGGATCTAGTAATGAATAACTTAATTTCAAATTTATATGAGGATTTTTAAACACTGAAAGGCAAAGATAAGTTTTAGAATAGAATTCCATTACATTGTTGGCAGGATAGCATTGAACAGAAATTCCAGTAAATATGACAACAAAGACAACAACGAGCTATGAAAGACCCCTAAACAAGAATAGCAAAAGATACCCAGACTGTACCCTAGCTGCAACGGGGTCTTCCGTTTCATCGCTCCACAGCCTTTTTTGCCTTCCGCGAGGCGACTGGCGAAGATAATCGCCAGCGTCGGTGCTGCGAGTGAAGGCAAGCGGCGACGAAGAGGCGGCGATGTACGAAGAGGCGGCGACGAGATCCGGGCAGGAAGGCAAAGCGGGGGATTTGAAAAATCGGAAAATGGGCAAAATTTTGGGCTCCAAACGTGAGGTTTTATACCAGTCCTCCTCCTCCTATTTCGGTTCGAAAAATATTAAATTTTTAAATAATATATATATATATAAATAATTTAATCCGAAATTTATTAATAGATAAAAAACTTTAAATCATTTTAAATTAAAATTAATATATTTATGTTTTTATATTTAAATTCGACAGGTTAAATAAATTGCACGTGGAGTTCAGTAAAATGTCGCCTAACTCGATCCGTACCTCCGGTCAAGTCGAACCGCTTTTGATTTATATTAATAAAAATAAATCTTATTTTAAAAATATATTAATTAATAATTTAAACAAATAGCTGGAATTAAAGAGCGGTATGTTCCACGTGCCTCAAGTGTATTGACTTATTTACCCCTACCCAACTGTGTATCTTAGCCGTCTTTTTCGACACGCAGGAGGATATTTCAGTCAAATCAGCGCACAAGTCAAGCCGGTCAACATTATCCATGTTCAACAAGGCAAGGGAACTCCTTCAGCGAAGTCAACGAAGCGTAAAGCCTCTCCTTTTGTAGTCTCCCAAGTCCCCAAAAACAATTCGATAAATCCGAAGCCTCCATACTTAGCCATCTTCTGCTATATATTTATCCTCTTCTTCTCTATTTCCCCTTCAGATTCCAGAGCCAAATCTAAATCTGCCTTTCTATATATAAATTAAGGGCCCAGGAAGAAGATAAAGAAGGCAGCGGCAGCGGCGGCGGCAGCTCCAAAGAAAAGGAAGGAGATGGATGGCTCCAATTGCATGGGACTCATGGCGGTCGTCGCCGTCTCCGGCAGCGTCGCCCTCGTCTCTCTCCAGCTCCACAAGCGCCTCGCCTCCGACATCATCAAGAAACTCGAGTCGGAAATCGGTACGGTCTTTCCCTTGACTCGATCGATTAATCAAACAGCTTTCAGAAACTCTGATCGTCGAACTTTTGTCAGAAACTCTCAGGTTGCATACGCAGTAGGGTGAGCGAGGAGCAGAGGAGGACGAAGAAGAGGGTGAGGTTTGCCTCCGACGTGATCGAACCGTCGTCGAACAACGAAGAGTATCGGCGGCGAAGAACAGCATTGATGCTCGGTCATTGCATGATTTCCTAATTAGTTAATTAGCTATAGTTTTGCACTTTTAATTAATTCAGCAAGGAATTAATTAATATCGTTGGTGCATGATCTCTCTGTGGATCCAAATACTTCTGTATACTCTGGATTTAATTAGTTTTTAGCTTCTAGTTTTTGGATCTGATGATGATGATAAAATTTATAATAATTTCTTGCACTTTGCTGATGTGATTCATAACCATACAACTCCTTGAATCGTTTGTCTTCTTTTCCCATTGGGAGAGCAAAGAATAATTAAAGCGTTTAACTACGTACTGGAGTTTAATTAATTACTACTTCTCCAATAAATAAAAGGAAGACGTAGTTGATGCTTCCAAGCATTTGAGAGTGAGACATATTAATTTTAAAGATATGCATGGTTGAATCTTCCACGTATATTTCTCTGTAAAGTCAAAGCTGCATTAATTAGTTATGGTAGGTAAGAGAGTTTCAGAAGGCAGGATGAGGCAATATAATTAGTCATTTCCCCAAGCACTTAATATTCATTTCTTTGAATCTATTAATTCTGAAAGTAACTCACGCAAATTTTTCATAAATTTAAATTATAGTGCCCGGGGTAATGGTGCAACGGTAAGACATCTAGGTTATGACCCAGGGACCCGCGGTTCGATCCTCAACTACGACGTATTTACTGGAATTTTCTTCTAAATGAGGAACGCAATTAAAGGATGTTGGGCATCTGGATTGGCCACCGTATGTGCTTCTTGATTTACCCTGGTGGTCGATGGAAAACTTCCGTGGACCCTACCGGTCACTCCCAGGGATTGAGTCCATGAGACTGACTGGAATTTATCATTTTTTTTAGACCATTTATAATAATGACTTATGAACTATGTAACGATAATCAATATTTTATCTCACTAAATCGAGTTGATTATATATATTTTAGGGCATTTTCAATGATGGGAGCTCTCAATCTCATTGAGCTCCTTTGTGGTCCCTGTAGAAAAAATATCATTCATTTCTCCATTATCAAAAGCCTCCCAAAAACTATTTTATTGGTCTCACTCAACTCCCCACTATCAAATATATTTTACATTATATATATATATAATTGATAAAATTTAAATCCATATAATTATTAGTATTAAATTACATTCAGTACATCAAATAAATAAAAGATATAAATTATAATAATATAATACAAGATAATTAAATATATTATTATTTCACTAATAAAGACCGTAGCATGCTTAGATATGCTCAATCAAGTTAGCTCGAATATGATGACGTAGTTGATTATCATATAGCTCGTACTTTCTCTGGAGATATTCCTGAAATTCTTATGTGGAGCCTTGAGATATTTGTGATGAAGGATCTCCTTCGTCATTCGACTAATTGACTATTGTATTTTCTCATTCTCAATAAGTGTAAAATAATACATGTATACATGATGTCCTTCAAGTTGTCATTATGCCAAAATCATCATGGACCTCTTTGATCATTGTCTATCAAGATTATTAGAGCACCCCAAATGCTCGTTCAACATCTTTTCTTATAGCTTTATGTCGTTCCTTGAACATTTTTCTCTTGAGATTGAGATCCTTAGGGCTTGGAAAGCTCTTGACGAAAATCATTTCTCATTCCAGATAGATCTCATCGGTTAAAATAGTATCCTTTTGTATATCGTATATTGTTAATCGTAAAATTAACCTTTGATACATTTCCTTGTAAGATGTTGAACAAAGATGATTCATTAAACACATTAATATTATCACGCGACCTTGCAATCCCAAAAAAGGTTATTTGCTAAATCCACAATTCCGCAAATTTTACTATTTCAAGCACAATTGTTAGGATGTCATGATCTTTCCTAGTAAATTGGCCTTTTCCAAGCAACAAAGTAATTTTTTCATTGTCAATGTAATTTTTTCATTGTCATGATCTTTCCTAGTAATTTTTTATTGTCTATCAGAAGAATTTTGATCTCTATGATGCATCATTCGTCACTGCTCATATATATAGCCAGAGCATTATTTACTAATCTATATCTTCCGCATTTTCTATTAATTCATTTATTTAGAATTGATATAAAGATTAGTTTGTAATGGCTGCTTTTTTAGCCTTTGAAAAAAAATTAATTATTGAACAATGACTAAAACATTAGCCGTTGATCTTCTTTTTCATATATTAACATAAACATATTTTAATTAAAAAAGGAAAAAAATAGAAAAAAAGGGCAGCGCTCCCAACTTGTGTAATGAGAATGGGAGCTCATGGATGCTCTTAGTTCCTTCTATTTTTTTCTTAGTCAACGCAATGAGGCTCTACAAAGAGTTGAGTTTTAGGTGGTGTTTTGAAATATACATCTTTTATGGAGACCATAAAAATTATATTATTCTATATAAAAGTGTTTATTTATTTATTTTAGAAGTTTAATATTTTTAATAAGTAAATAAATGGCCCTTTCTAATTTTTTTTTGCAGTGTACGATAAATCTGCAAATAATTTATGGAAGTAGTTGAAAAAGGTCGGTGGACTAAATACTTAATGCGTATTTATGGAAAACATTTTATTTCCTCATTTATATTTTTCGTATATAAAATAATCAAACATGCGCTACGGCCCACACCGGCTACCATTCAAAACGACGGTGGAGAAACGAGTATGATGTAAAGGAGTACAAAACATTTAGGCGGAAGGAATCCGGCCGAGAAATAAATACGGAGAAAAAAAGCCGCACCCATTTCGGAAGTCTACCCCCGGTTTCGGTCGCGGGCCCCACCGAGACGTCGAATACACGTGAGCCGACGCGGCCGGCTATTCCGCTTGGCGGGTAACGCGTCGCGCTCGCTTACCCGTTCCGTTTCTTGCACCCTTCACGAATCACGAACATTTATTTTTCACCCACTTATTTTAATAATCTCTAACGATGCCCACCAGTCCTTGTCAGGCATTATTTAACTTAATTCTCCCAAAATAAAAAATAAATAAAAGAAACTTTATATATACATTTGTTTTTTCTTAAAAAAAAAGTGATTTTATATCTTTGAGAAAAATAGAAAAAAAAACAGATACTTCGCACGAAAACGAAGCAAAGCGGGACGGAGAAGGTGAAGTTACCGCTTGAAGCAACGCCGACACCTCATCTCGCCTTCCCTGCAAGCAGGTCACCGGTGACGTTACCGCAAGGAGTTGTTTTACTATTTTGCCTATGATGTATTATTGATATGGCATTTAGATTGAGGGTGTTTTTGTCTTTTGAGTACTTTCGGACGAGTTAAGGTCACGGGACCTACTGACCAGCTGTGGGCCCCTCCGTAACCAGGCAACAGCCTGGCACGTTGCGTTTCCTGGCACCACGTGGATTGGTGTGCTCTCTCTACTCAGCGTCGCACCGCGTCAGCTTGATTCCCCCGCCTTCTCTCTTCTTCTCCGCCAGAAAAAAGAAGAGGAAAAGGGAGGTTCCGCCACCGCCAGCGTCGCCATGGATCGCCCTTCCCTTGGCGGCGCTACTGATCTCCTCCTCGTTTTTGTATTCTCCGCCGTCTCTTTCGCCGTCGCTGTCTCTGCATCAACTTCCTCCTCTTCATCACCGGCAATGCCTGGATCTGACTCTTCTGCGACCACATTGGCCACCGCGTCGGCTTCCGCCGGGCAGATTAACTCCAACTCGGTCCTCGTCGCCCTCCTCGACTCTCACTACACCGAGCTGGCAGAACTGGTGGAGAAGGCTCTCCTTCTCCCGGCCCTGGAGGCCGCCGTCGGTCGCCACAACCTCACCATCTTCGCCCCCCGCAACGAGGCGCTCGAGCGCGACCTTGATCCCGAGTTCAAGCGCTTCCTCCTCGAGCCACGGAACCTCCGATCTCTTCAGAGTCTGCTCCTCTACCACGTCGTCCCCGCTCGAATCGGTTCCGGCGACTGGCCTCAGGCGCGCCACCCCACTCTTGCCGGTGATCACCTCCATCTGGAGGATAAAAAGGTCGGCCTCGCTGCCGTGGTGCATCCGGACGCGGTGATCCGACCTGATGGTGTGATTCACGGCATCGAGCGGCTGCTGGTGCCTAGATCTGTGCAGGAGGACTTCAATCGCCGACGCAGCCTCGCGGCCATTTCAGCCGTGCTTCCCAGGGGCGCGCCTGAGGTGGATCCCCGCACTCATCGCCTCAAGAAGCCTGCGCCTCCCGTCCCCCCGGGCGCCCCGCCTGTGCTCCCAATCTACGATGCCTTGGCCCCAGGCCCATCGCTAGCGCCGGCCCCCGCGCCGGGTCCTGGCTCTGGCAAACATTGGTTCGACGGGGAAAGCCAAGTAAAGGACTTCATCCAGACTCTTCTCCTTTACGGAGGCTACAACGAGTTCGCCGACATACTGGTTAATCTTACTTCGCTCGCGACGGAGATGGGTCGGCTGGTGTCAGAGGGCTACGTGCTGACGGTGCTGGCGCCCAATGACGACGCCATGGGGCGGCTGACGGCGGATCAACTCAGCGAGCCTGGCGCTCCGGAAGCCATTATGTACTACCATCTTATCCCGGAGTACCAAACCGAGGAGAGCATGTACAACGCCGTTCGGCGGTTCGGCAAGGTGCGTTACGACACGTTGCGGTTGCCGCACAAGGTGATGGCACGGGAGGCCGACGGCTCCGTCAAATTTGGCGCCGGTGAGGGATCCGCCTATCTATTCGACCCAGATATCTACACCGACGGCCGTATCTCCGTCCAGGGCATCGACGCCGTCCTCTTCCCACCTGACGAGGAAGCGCCGCCCGCCACTTCCCTCTCCCCGTCCGCCCGCAAGGCTGAGATCGCTCAGGTCAAGTCCAAGTCAAAGCTCAAAGCCAAGCTCAGAAGAGGTAACCACCATTCTCTTCTTCAAACGTTTCTGTTCGATTACGATATCTGTTGTTGGCATATTCCGGCAAGATTCCTCTTTTTTACATCGTTTGTCATTATACAAACTCACCAACTATACTTACGTGAATAACTCGCACATTACTAGCTCAATTGTTCTCCATAACGAATACTATTCGTCTTTCTTGCGCACGTCTCTGATCTCTCTTCCATTTCTCCTTTTCATTTTTGTTTTGCATACAACAGTGACTAGTGGATGCTACTAGATGCAAAAGTAGAGACTTTCATTTCTGATCCTCCACCATTTCAATTCTTCAGCATGAATAGTTGGTTAATTCGTCACAACCAGAGTTTTATAAATATGCATTTGCATTCTTTCGGTTGCATTAGAAAACACCTCCGTGATTCATTCTTTCCTTAAAAAATTGACCTTATCAAATGACAACGTGGTTTGAGCCGAGTTGGTGGATGACTTCTATTTAGTTTACATAATTAAGTTGTTGGATATCAGACTAAGAGACATGTTTGCATTGAGTCAATGCAGGGAAATTATTGGAAGTTGGATGCAATTTGCTCGAGGCTTTGGGTCAACGTTCTAGCTTTGCCACATGCCAATAAAGGAGGAGGGGAAAAAAATCTAAACGGAGGATCTATCTACCCCATCCATTCATTAGTCAATAATAAGCATGTTCTTGGTGAGGGGATGGAGTTGAGTATTTGTAATGTTCATACTAGTGATAATAGTGATGCCTGAGATTTAAGAACATGTAAAGGAAGCCATTTTGTTTTGTTTCTGTTGTCATTCATATTTGTTTTACTACAGTGTCAATTCCACATAATTCCTTTTAAAATCGATTTTCTTATTTATTTGTGTTGGTTTAGGTATGAAATGTGAAACTGGTTCTGTGTTATTTTACTTCCAGTGGGCAGTGGGCAGTGGGCAGTGGCTGGCTGGCATATTTGAGTTTGGATTTTTGTGATTTTGTCTTCATTCTTGAGCCACCTAGTTCTTGTTCACAACCCATTTTCTGAATCTTTGTTTTCTCATACCTAAAGTATGCCTTTAAGTTTGGCAAGACTAAATTCTTTGTTCATTTGAAGAATAATTCGATTCTACTGTTGTTTTCTAATGAAGATAATATCTAGCTGTTTGGAAGAGAAAAGGGAAAAGCATGCATGGAGAGTTTTACAGATGGAAGATCTTTCCTTCAGATCTAGCATTTACTATATGCAGCTAAATCATAAATGCTAAGTTAAGATAGAGGGTTGAGAATGAATTGTTTCTTACAACCCCAACCCTATTTATATAAAATATAAATTTTATTTTATTTGGAAACACTGTAAAAAACTTTTTTATTTAACAAAATAAAAATATAATATATAAAATAAAATAGAGGATGATTGGTTATAATATAAAAACTAAGACCTTTAAATATTTTGAGGTTTATTGAGATATTTTATCTAGTAAAATGATTGAAATGAAAAAGAGAAGATATTTTTTATGAAAAATTTTTATAAAATAGTGATTAAATTTATTATGTTATATGTATTGAAAAGATTTTATTTTGATTATAAAATTTATCTTATTAATGATACATATTTATTAAGATTTTAATTATGTTGAAAAAAATATTATTTTGTTTTATCAAATTGACATATATTTGTTAAGATTTTAATTATGCATAATCTTTTATCTTAATTAAGTGTTCATATTGTATGATTTAAATGTGCATAATTAATTAAAATTTTATCTTAATATGCATATCATATCTGCATTTACCACCATCTTAGGATTGACTCAATAATGGTAATGAATCCCCTATTGACCTTCAAGAATAATAACACTATCTATAAAAGAAGTTTGGAGTGTTTAAAAGGCTCTAAAGAATTAAGCAACACAAAAATGGTGTTCAAGGCGTTCTTCAAATATCAATGATCGGAGGTAACAATCGATCATTTTTTTCATCTTCAATTATTATGTTTATTTAGTACAAAGCATGATGTAAATTTCTAAGTTACTTTTACCTTCACCTTAATATAATTTTCAATCAAATAAATTTTTTTAAAAATATGTTTATGCAATTTTATTATCACGTGACCTATTATTTTCAAAATTATATTATGGGCCCTAAGTTTGTATAATCCATTATGGGCCCTGGGAATTTTTTAATTTAAAGGGTTGTTTGGTAAATTTTTAAAATTTTAAATTTTGATATTTGAAAATATTATCCTTCCAAAATTATGAATATTTATTTTCTTAAAATAAATTTACATATGATATATAAATTATTGTGAATTTTTGTTGATATATATATGATTTGATGTTACCCTCATAAATTATACATGCAAATTAAGTTGAAAAAAAATTGACATATGGAGATTCATTACTTGAATAATTAAGTTTAATCGTAATTATAAAGTGACATCTTATTGATGCTTCCACCTTGGGCTAACCCATGAGGTACTAGTTTGTCTAGTAACGTTGCTCTATCTAAAGAGGTTGATTTTCAAAGAGGTCTTAGTTCTATCAATCTTTCATGAGAGCATTCTTGGAAAGTATTAATTGTGTTACTAAATATTAATTGTGTTACTAAAGAATTACTATATAAAGATTAAAAAAAGTTTAATTGTAAATAAATAATTAGATTTAACCACAACATCCTTAATTATGCAAAATTATACATTAAGTGGATTAATATCACATAATGAATATAAATTGTAATTAATTATATAAACATAACAAATTTATCCCATAGGATCTTGGTTATATTTATATAATTAATTAAAATAAAATATCAAATTATGTTTTCTTAATTTATCTACAGGAGTTAAAGAAAATATAATTTGATAGTTTTATGATAATGTTATACCAAAATTTAATTGAATTAAAATTTTAGCCCATAAGCAAGTTTTATTTCACTAGATTTTTCTCTAAACATGATTTACATTGATAAAATATGATATTTTTCTCAAATTATTTTTTAATAAGCATGTTTTTAATTTATGCAAAATAATCTTTGAATTTCTTTGATATGCATTATGATATCCCGAATTCAAGAGTGATAACTATAAAATTTGAAAGGAAAGAATTCTCTTTCATTTGAGTGATTGGACATTGACTATACCATAAGAAAAGACGAACCACCTGCTATTGATGAAATTAACATTTCTAATAAGATTGACCTTTATGAAAAATGGGAGCAATTTAATCGTCTCTGCGTAATGTTCATAAAGACCAAAATCTCTATTGGTATTCGTGGTTTGATTGAGGAGCATGAAAAAGTTAAGGACCTACTTAAGACAATTGATGAATAATTTACAACTTCAGATAAGGCCTTTGCTAGCACCCTAATAATGTAATTCTCATCATTAAGGCTCACTAGCGTGAAAAGTGTGTGAGAGCACATCATGAAGATGATGGATATAACGGCTTGATTGAAGACACTCGAAATGAAAATCTTTGAAACTTTTCTTGTGCACTACATTTTATGCACTCTTCCTCATCAATATGGTCCTTTCAAAATTTCCTATAATACACATAAGGATAAGTGGTCAATTAATGAACTAATGATCATGTGTGTACAAGATGAAGGTAAGGTTGTTGATGGAAATGAATGACTGTACAAGGGAAGCCACAAAATCAAACCAAAGTCAAGGGAAAAGAAAAAAAGGGAAAAGGAAGATTCCACATCAAGATGATATCTAAGTGTTTCTTCTGTAAAAAAAATAGGCACATGAAGAATGATTACAACAAATTTAAGAATTGATTTGAAAAGAAAGGCATTCCTATCTCATTTGTCTGTTATGAATCTAATATGGTTAGTACAATTTATAACGCCTGGTGGATTGATTTTGATTCCATAATCTATGTCACAAAGATTTTGATTCCATAATCTATGTCACAAATATCTTATAGGGTATGACAAAGCCTAAGAAAGCAAGTAGGAAGTGAGTAGAACATTTATTTTGGAAACAAGATGTGCTCACATGTGGAGGCAATTGGAACATACATTTTTATTTTAGATAGTGGTTTTGTTTTGAAGTTGGAAAAAACATTTTATGTTTCAAAGTTTGTAAGAAATTTAGTTTCTATTTCAAGGTTTGTACCATTTGGATACTTTTTTGGATTTATCAGTAATTCTATGAATTTATTTTATAAATCCAATCTTGTTGGAAATGGTACAATGATTGATTACCTTTATTCCATATCTTTACAAATAATAGCAATATCACTATGCATATTCGAGCTAGTATTAAAAGATATGTTATAAATGAGGATTCCTCTATTTTGTGGCACTAGAGATTGAGACATATATATCTCCATATAGAGGATAAAAGATTAGTAAATGATGAAGTACTTGGTACTTTAGATTCAAAATTTGAGATTTGTGTTGATTGAATAAAGGGAAAGTACACCAACAAATTCAAAAGGGATGCCAAGAGGAGTACTGAAATAATAGAGATCATACATTCAAATATATGTTATCCACACATGGATATGCATGATCTGAAATACTTCATCTTTTTCATTAATGATTACTCATGATATATGTATATCTACTTGCTTCATAATAAGAGTGAAACATTAAGTGCCTTCAAGATATTTAAGACTGAGAGGTAGAAAAATAGTGTGAAAAATAAATTAAGATCGTGAGAATGGATAGGGATGGAGAATATCCTTTAAAAGGAGATATATATCCTGCGGCGCTTGTTAAGATTGTTACTAAAAGTCTTTGGCTAAAGCATTACATGTCAAGAGTATGGTACTCTTGGACACATGTACAAGTAATTTGAATCCACAAGACAAGAAAGCAGCTTGGGCTAGGTATGATGTAGTCAGTCTAGTGGGGACTAACACATAGACTATGTCCTGAACTAAGCGGGTATAAGACGGTAAAAGGAACGAGGCACGATTAATTGGAGCTGCTGAAGGATTTAGAAATGTTCTGGAACCAATTGTTGATTTTTTGATCAATTGGGGATCATGATGTACTACTAGGTGTCACTCATGATCGTTTTATAATTAATGGTTAATTACGGATGACCAACATAACCGGAAAACTATTGGGTCACACGCACTACAAGTTCTCTAAAGGACTTAAAACGAGCTTAAGAATTAGATTCTCAGAATGAGAGAAATAAAGTCTAGTTGGATCGGACAAAGGACAAAGTGATGGAATTCTTCTTATGAAGATGAAATAAACAAAACTGATTTTGTTCAAATCAGAGGTCATTTGGTTAATGAATCGAATGATTTGATTTTGAATCAAATTGAACCAACTTATTTTGGCTCATGATGGAAGAGATTTTGGCAGAACAGATGTTATGAGAAGTTTTGTCTTGTGAAGATGAAATAAATAAAACTAGTTTGGGTGAAATCAGAGTTCGTTTGGTTAGTGAATCAAATAAACCAATACAAATCTGATTTGCTACAGTATGGGTCTGAATCGAATCTGGTCCGGTTCAGCCCATTATCAACTAGTTCATCCAACCCTAATCGTGTGATCCTGTTCAGCCAATACAACACAACATAACACGTGCTGACCCAAGCACTGTAGCTTCTCACGCGGTGGGAAATCGCGATAAAGGCAGAGAGGAAAACAGGGCTTCGTGCGTGATCTTCTTCCTCACGCAGCGCCATCCGCTGTGGCTACCCCGAAACCCTAAGGCGTCGGTTTCTTCCTTCTCCCCGAGCGGTGGTCGGCGGCTTCTGCCTTTTTCCCGAGCGACACGTGTTCATATCTTCTCCCGCGATTTCTCTTCCAACGCTGTGAGAAATAGCAAGCGAAGAGGAGAAGCTGTGGATCCGGTTCAGGAGAAAAGAGGAAGAACACCAAAGCAAGGATTTGGTTTGTGGAAACGAAGAGGAGTCTTCCGTCCGTGATTACTCCTCCGACAGAAGCAGCAACTCTGCCGCCGGAGCCGGAGTCGAGGCACGCTTCAACAGGTATTATTCTAATATTGGTATCAGAGCCTGTGTTAGAAAATTTACCTGTTCTGTTCGGCCGTCGCTTCAACAGCGCAGAGGTGCTGTTTGTAATTTTTTTCCTTCCGATCCGCGCTTCCAGCGTGAAACTCGATCTGTTTGGGTTTTGACGAAGGAGGCTTCGCCTTCGGGGAGGCTGGCGTCGGCGGGGCTGGCGCCGGCGGAGCAGGCGCTGGCGCCGGAGAAGTTGAAGTCACTGCGCTTCGTGCACAGGAAGAAGAAAAGGGGCGGCGGCAGTGTTTCGTGTAAAGAAAAAAAAAAAAAAACTTGCACGTGTTTTTTTTTGGAAGTCACGATTAAAGAATTTGAGATTTGATCTTTATTTTATTGGGCCCAAAATTCAAATAAAAAAAATTTAGGCAAAATAAGGAAATGTGGAGATTTGATTTGATCTGGGCTTAAAATGTGATATTTGAAAGTCCAATTAATTTGAATATATAAATGAATCTGTTTCATTTATTTATGTTGATCTGATTAATTAGATTTAATTAAATGAAAAAGTTTCATTTATTTATATTCTGATTACATTGAAATATTGATCTGATTAATTAGATTTAATTATGTAAAATGAATTTGTTTCATTTATTTATTAATCTGATTAATTAAATTAGATTAGAAAAATGAATTTGTTTCATTTATCTATTAATCTGATTAATTAGATTAGATTAGAAATATGAATCTGTTTCATATATCTAATAATCTGATCAATTGGATCTGATTAGAGTTGACATTAATCAACTAGACTCATAATTGTGAGAAGTTGTTTGAACAACTTATACCCTAGAAACAACTCAATAGGCTTAGTCAAATGGTTTGATATCATGCATGGTGCTCAAGTGCCTGGGGTGCTTGGAGCTAGATGATATTTTTAGTTCTCATGGAACACTGCCATGTTGAGTCTTCAAGGTGCCGATCGACTGATCAAAAGGATCAGTTGACAAAGCCCCTATAAATCAAGAAGATTTGTTTTTCTTGATTTGTTGTGTTAGATCTATGCCTGTATAAATTGAATTAAGCTGGTATATGTACTGGTTTGTCAGTTTTGTACTGACTTCATTAATTTCAATTTTTCGAGATGGCACAGACGATTACTACTATGACTCGACGCGAAGTGATGCGTAATAAGCTGAGGGAAATTATCTAGTGGATAGATTATGATCCAGCTTATGGAGTTAGTAGACACATGGGGAGGTTGAACAGACTATTTTGGCGCCTAGAGATGTAGGATTTTTCGATTCTGGACAACTGCAGGATTTAAGCTTTGATTCGTTCATTGCCTGAAAACCTGCAAGTTGAAGCACTTCAGATATGGGAGCGCCGTAAGGGACGTATTACATATACTGAGTTGTGCACAGAACTGCTTCACTATGCTGATTGTGAAGAGGATCCAGAAGAAGATCCAAGAGAAGACTCTGGAGAGGACACTTCTGAGGGATATTTGAGTTCATCACAGGATTCTGTATCCTGGCATCATCCAAATAATATCCCAGTTGAAGATGTTTCTGTTCAGCCTAAAAGGATAAGCTATGTTTGGATTATCACTGCGCTAGTGTTTGTCCTAGTGGGAGTGATAGTTGCTTATCTAGTTTGTTAGAGTTGTTGTCTAGTTAATTATGAGTAAAAATGTTAAAGATAACATTTAAAGTAGAGTTCTTGTTATTTGTTAACAATGTACAACACGTTTTAATGATATGTTCATTTTATGCTGTTTGCTCTACATGATGCATGATATTTAATTAATGTATACTCTTTGATTAGTTCATTATGAGTATAATTAATTAACTTTTAAATGATAAGTTCATTTAATGATAAATATCATGATTAATTAATGATTAAGTTCATTAAGATGGGATGTATGTAATAAAATAGATCAATGCAAATTAGATTGGAACATACAAATGATGAGTGAGAATGTAATTCTCACTTGATTTTGTAAACCAAATCAAATTTACATTGAGTCAATTTAGAGATTACATACATAAAATGACATACACTGAATATCTGAATAATTTGTTTATTTATGATAGGTTATGGCAACAAAGAACATCATAGCTGATTTAAATAATGGAGAAAATTTTAATGGGGATAACTACAAAAACTGGCACCTTAGGATACAGGATGTCCTAGAGGAACAAAAAGTTCTAGAGGCTATAAATCAGGTCATGATTGAACCTGTAGATGGTCTTACTATAGGAGTGAGACCAGACCCTATCAAGAAGAAGGGAAAGAAGACTGGAAAGAAACCTAAAAGCAAGTTGACTTGCTTTAACTGTGGCAAAGAGGGTCACTTCGCTCGGGAATGTTCTGAGCTGAAAAAGGTTTCTCCTAGTGTGTCTTCTTTTTCTGAGCATTTAGTTGCTAGTTCTGTGTTGTTGGCTGATTCTTATCCTTTGTGGATTATAGATTCGGGAGCAACCAACCATGTAACTCGGGAACGAGTTACGTATGTTGAGTACCACAGGGTACCAGCTGGCAACAAATGGATTTATGTAGGAAACAATGCAAGAGTTGAAGTCAAAGGAATCGGCACTTGCAAACTTAACCTTCGTGGTGGAAGTACATTGTTTCTACATGATGTTCTGTATGCTCCAGAGATTCGAAGGAATCTTGTTTCTGTAACTAGTCTTCTTGAATTAGGGTATTGTATTAATTTTTATAGCCGGTGTGTTGAACTTAAGATTGACTCAGTGTCAATCGGATATGGTTATTTAACGAATGGTTTTATGGTTCTTGATGTGGAACCAAATATCAGTTGTGGAATTGATAGTTGTTTTTCAAACATTGCTCTTACTAGTGATGCAGATATAACTGATGAAGTTTGGCATGCTAGATTAGGACATATAGGACAAGAACGTATGAATCGGTTGGCTAAGGAGGGTCTATTAGGCACTCGAGCTAAGATTCACTTGTCTATATGTGAGCATTGTCTTGCTGGAAAAGCAACTCGGAAACCATTTGGTAAGGCTATTAGGGCTGAGTCACCATTGCAATTGATTCATTCGGATATTTGTGGTCCAATGAATGTGAAGGCTAGACATGGAGCTTCTTACTTCATTACATTTATTGATGATTTCTCTCGTTTCGGTCATGTGTATTTGATTTCTCATAAATCTGAAGCATTAGATTGCTTCATTCGTTATATGAACGAAGTTGAGAATCAAATGGAACGTAAGGTTAAGACCCTACGCACTGACCGTGGGGGGGGGGGGATATTTGTCTGATATGTTCAAGACAATATGTAATGATAGAGGGATTATTAGACAGCTGACAATCCCTGGAACTCCACAGCAAAATGGGGTTGCTGAAAGAAGAAATAGGACTCTTCTTGAAATGGTTAGGTCTATGATGACCCAAGCTAATTTGCCGATTTCCTATTGGGGAGATGCATTATTAGCTGCGGCCTATATACTTAACAAAGTGCCTTCAAAATCGGTTCCATCTACCCCATATGAACGTTGGACTGGCAGAAAGCCGGATTTGAGTAATCTGAGACCCTGGGGGTCAGCTGCCTATGTTCATGATAACTCTCATAAATATGGAAAACTGGGACCTAGGGGTAAGAAGTGTATCTTTATAAGGTATTCTGATACTTCTAAAGGTTATGTTTTCATTGGTGAGCAGCAAGATGGAACTATCTCTGAAATAGAGTCGAGAGATGCTACTTTTCTTGAAACTGAGTTCCCAATTAGAGGTGAGGTTGAGAAGACAGTTCCTCTATTTGAGGAGGATGAGACATTATCAACCAAAGAGGTGTCTATAGAGATGCCTGAACCTAGTCAACCGAGTGGGAGTAATTTGCCTAGTCATGAGTTGACTTCTCAACAGCCCAACTTACGAAGAAGTATTCGTAAAATCAAACCTAAGAAGAGGTTTGATATTGAGAATGAGGCATTGATGACACTCCCAGTTGACGATGATGAACCTCAATCTGTTGAGGAAGCATTGGGATGTAGAGTTAAAGAAAAGTGGAAAACTGCAATGGTTGAAGAGATGGAGTCTATGAATAAGAATCATGTTTGGGACTTAGTCGATCTTCCTCCTGGCCGAAAGGCTATTGGGAATAAATGGATTCTCAAAATAAAGAGGAAAGCTGATGGATCGATTAACAGATACAAAGCTCGATTAGTTGCAAAAGGATTTACCCAAGTAGAGGGTATTGACTTTGAAGAGACATTTTCTCCCGTAGTAAAATTTGTATCAATACGAGTTATTTTGGCCTTTGTGGCACATTATGACTTAGAATTACATCAGATGGATGTAAAAACCGCTTTCCTTAATGGTGAACTTGACGAGGAAATCTATATGGTTCAGCCAGAAGGTTTCATTGCTGAAGGCCAAGAGGATAAAGTATGTAGACTTAAAAAATCTATATATGGGCTAAAGCAAGCGTCAAGGCAATGGAACATAAGATTTAATGAAGTCATTTTATCTTATGGTTTCGAAATGATCAATGAGGATCATTGTGTTTTCCTGAAAAGGGAAAAAGGAAAGTATGTCATTTTATCATTATACGTTGATGATATGTTGATAGCTGGAAATGACATAAGGTTTGTGAATGAAATCAAGAAGTGGTTATCATCACAATTTGATACAACAGATATGGGGGAAGCCGAGTACATCTTAGGGGTGAAGATCATTAGAGATCGTTCTAAAAGACTTTTGGGTTTGTCTCAAGAGACTTATATTAATAAGATGTTACAACAGTTCGGCATGTCTGAGTGCAACATAGAACAGACACCTATTGTGAAAGGTACTGTTCTGAGCAAGAGTATGTGTCCCAAGACTCCTAATGAAATAGCCGAAATGAAGAAAAGACCATATGCCAGTGCTATTGGTAGTTTGATGTACACTATGTTGTGTACACGTCCCGATATCAGCTATGCTGTTGGCTTAGTAAGCCGGTTCCAGTCAAATCCAGGACCGAGACACTGGAAGGCAGTAAAAAGGATATTCAGATATCTGAAGGCAACAACAGATTATTGTCTCTGTTTTCAAGGATCAGATATGAGCCTGAAGGGCTATTCAGATGCAGATTGGGCTGGGGACCTGGATGATAGAAAATCCACATCAGGCTATGCATTCTTGCTGAATGGTGGCGCCATCTCCTGGAACAGCAAGAAACAGGCTTGTGTAGCCTTGTCAACTATGGAAGCTGAATATGTGGCATGTTCAGCAGCTGTGCAAGAAGCAGTCTGGTTAAGAAGGTTCCTAAAGCATCTGAAGATTGCTGAGGACAGTGGGAGTCCAGTTACTGTCTACTGTGACAGTCAAGCTGCAATAGCTTTTTCGAAGGATCCCAAATATCACAGCAAGGGCAAGCATATAGCTATCAAATATAACTTTGTAAGGGATATTGTGGCAAAAAGAAAAGTGGTTCTTAAGTATATCCCTACTCGTGCTATGCTTGCAGATCCTTTTACTAAGCCAATACCAAGAGAATCATTTTGTGAACATGTAAAGTCTATGGGACTTCGTAGAATGTAACAATGACAATCAAATATTATGATTTGATTGAGTAATTTGCCATAATCTATTCAGTGTATGTGTTTGAGTTACATTCATATAAGATCTCGGTATGCATGTTGGCAGGTTGTGATTGGTCCTCTCACATGGACAATCATCTCCATTTGTTGAGTACAAATGGAGGTAAGACCGGTGCTTATAGTACAGCTTATGTAGCTGATGGCTTATGTAGCTGTTAAAATTGTTACATTCCTATAAGCTGGGGTCGCCTTGATATTGGAATCAAGATGAGATCATTTAAAGTTTGATGATCGAAGTAAATGAACCCACCATTTACTAAACCTGTTAGAAGCCAGATTAGAATTTATGTGTTAAATTCTGGATTAGGCATTGGGAATGTCTAGATCGAAATCTGTACGATGTTAATTTGAGAAAAACATGCACTCTTTTTGGTAAAGAGAATAACATCGTAGCATGTGATTCATACCACATGTGCTAATGCGACAATTAGGGTAGTAGGAGAATGGATCCCTGCTTCTCTACTATGTGAGCCCTATGAGATTATATGTTGATCTCAGTATTTACCTTAAGTGACTATTTAGCTGTCTACTTGAAATTTTAATCAATATTCACTGGTCGACCCATTTCTGTTATGTATAGAAATGATTGTGAATATTAGAGATATGGAACATGCTCTTGACATAATAGTCAAATTGAGGGATTAGATATGTTCATATTGATGTAAATACATATTATTTAATCTAGATAAATAGCAAGACATAATGATAAATGGTTATGTACCACTAAGGCGTCGGTTTCTTCCTTCTCCCCGAGCGGTGGTCAACGACTTCTGGCTTTTTCCCGAGCGGCACGTGTTGCATTCATATCTATGTGACTCCTCTTAATGGTTTTTGTGACCATTTGATTTCACTCTTCTACCGCCCACGCTGCGGGAGAAACAGAGACAGGTTGCGTCCAAGTCTTGAAGCCGGCTGTTCATCTTCTCGGTGGTCATGGCGTCGATGCTTCCTCATCGCCTAGAGTCGCGTGCTTTCGACCTCGTCGGCCATCGTGCACCGGCTGCTTCGCCTGATTCCGTCAGCTATGTGGGAGAGAAAGAAAGTGATCGGGCGATTAGAGGGTGCGTCTTTTTCTCCCTCATCACGCTCCTACCTCGCTGCTGGGCGTCACGGCCTGCCTCGCCGTCGGGCATCACGTGCCTCTGCGTCGTCGCCAGCCATCATGCTCCTCTGCTCGTCGGAGAAACGAGAGCGACTTTCCTCTGTGTTCTGCCGGCGTTCTCTGCCGTGTTGTTGATTGGAGCTGCCTCTTGTAGCTAGCTGGTTGTGGGAGATTGGCTATGGATCAGAGATGAGAAGGAGATGAATTGTTCTTCTTTGATTCTGTTTCGGCCCGTCTAGGTGAGAAGGGAAAAGCTGGAAAAACCCTAATTTCCATTGTCTTCTTCTGGTAGTGGGTTGTGTGGAAGAAGAGGGTTTGATTGTAATAAGATTTTGTTGTCGGAATTGAAGGTACTTGAAATTCCATCTTGTTCAATTTCTGCCAGATAAAAATTTTACAGAGACAGAACCTTTCCAAGCAACCCACATGTTCTATCAGATATGCACTTGATCGAAACATAAGATCGCTGGACTCTTGTGTTGGTATTCAGAATCCATACAAAGGAACACAAAAGAATAACTAACTACGCAACGGAATTAATAAATTAGTTACCTTTCTTCTTAAGATTGGATGAGAAGATTTTTGTACCCGAAGACCTCTTAATCTTCTGTTATATTCCTCTCTTTTTCTTGAACGTTGTGTGGGCGACGGTCTACCAAGATAATCACCACCCACCTTGCTTTCCTTTCTTCCAAACCGATGGCAACAAAGGAATGGAGAACCTATGGTTGAGACACCACCTCCTCCTCTTCCTTTTTTCTTCTCTTCCTCTCTTCCTTTCCTCTCCAAGCCGCCACCAACCAAGGGAGAACCAAGGCCTCTTCTCTTCCTCTCCTCTTCAAGCCGCCACCAACCAAGGGAGAACCAAGGCTAGGGGCGCCGGCCCTAGGAGAAGAGAAGGAGTTCAAGCGGCTCTAGCAAAGGAGAAGGGAGAAAACTAAAGGGTTAAGCGCCGGCCCTAGGAGGCAAGACAAGAAGCAATAAATTGTGTTATTTGGCCGCCTCCTATTCTCCCTTTTTATAGCTTTGCCGCCTTAGGAAGTTTAGGAAAAAAAATAATAGAATTAACATAATTTTGTTGTCTAACAAAATTATTTATTGGATAACAGAATTAACAGAAATTCTGTTGGATAACAGAATTAATAAAAATTCTATTGGGTGGATACGAGGCTTTTTCTAGAGGCTACAACAGGGACCTAGAGGAGAAATTGGTTTAGGCCTCATGATGGGCTTGGGCTTCCTGTGTTCAGCCTGAACACCCAACTCAAGTCTATCAATAATAACTCATACCACTAAAGGGCTATTATTGAACTACCGCACCAATCCCATATTACAATATGGGCTCCTTCTTATCATGAGTGCTTTAATCTCCCTGTGTTTAAGATATTGCATGTCCGTTAATTAAATAAGTTACTGACAACTCAATTAATTAACATCTAATTTCAAGAGTAATACCACTCAATTTTATTATCATGCCGGACTAAGTTCACTTGTAGGATTTATATGATAATCCTTTTGAGCTCCTCAAGGGGATATCATCAGCCTAAATAATTAGGACACAGATTCCTTCTATAATCAACAACACACTATATAAATAGCATTATCTCTCAACTCATCAGGACTATTGATTTAACGAATAAATCTCACCCTTTGACAAGTTAAAGAAATAAATACTAAGTATATGTGCTTGTTATTATATAGGGATTAAGAGCATGCACATCCATAATAACAGAGGTCTAGTTTGATTATATAGTTAGTATAAATCGAACAACCTTAAACGGTCCTGCTCAGTACACACAAAGTATACTAGTGTAATTTTATAGTCAAGATAAACTAATACCAATTACACTACAACCGTTTCAATGGTTTATCCCAATCCATCTTGGTTGTGAGCTACTATTTATAATTTATAAGGAATTGATAACATGATCTTCTATGTGACACCACACACCATGTTATCTACAATATAAATTAAGTGGACATCTACATTAACATATATAAAAAATATAAAATGCAAACATTTGACCAAAGTGATTCTCATTTCAAAATAGATGTTCATACAAAAGCTAGGCTTATAGTATATATCTCAACATGAATACGTTGTTCGATTGTCAGAAATTATTTTCAATTGTCGGATAGGTTTTTCGATCGCTGTCAATCAACCTCAGTCGTTTGACGATCGTGTGTCAGCTTCCCGGGAGTTTACGAATCTTTCAGAGAATTATTCCATCATGATTGGAAAGGATTTTCAATCATTTTCCGTTATCAGCGGTCAAAGGTTAACCATTAAAAATTACATCGGGAATACGATTCTTGGTGATAGTTAGAAAGCCCTGAAAAACGATCGCAACAAACGTTGTTGCGTGATTTCCAGAATAAGACTTCTCTCGATTCGATTGTCATCAATCATCGGCTAGTACCGAAGATGTTGACATGACTCGTGGCTTCCGAAGTTGTCCTTTCGAGGGCTTGGTGTGGATCACCAATAGAGGCGGAATTTCGACGAAGATCGCTCGATTGATGTCAACACTGCTCAACGTCATTGGAAAGGTACGCGTAAAATTATTTAGTTTTTTATAAAATTTTAATTTCTTGTCATACCTTGTACGCTGTTTAATTTCTACTTTGCATGCATGTGTTGATAATAATTAGATGTTAATTATTTATTTATTTTCACTGCGCACGTTTGCGAAATGTACAAACACGGGCATTGCACCGGGACGATCCTAATAGAAAATACATGGAGAAGATCATGAATTTATAAGATGGAAGATATCTCCATTAGTATAAAGTGTCTGATATAAATCTAATATAGTTAGTACAATTTGTAATACTTGGTTGATTGATTCTAGTTCTATAATCCATGTCATAAATACTTTGTAGAGTATGCAAAGCCTAAGGAAGTCATTAGGAAATAAGCGGAGTATCTATTTTGGAAATAAGATGTGTTCATATGTGGAGGTAATTGGAACATGCATTTTTAATTTTTGATAGGAGTTTTGTTTTGAAATTAGAAAACATATTTTATGTTCTTAATTTTGTAAGAAATTTAATTTCTATTTAAAAGCTTGTACCATTTGGATACTCTTTTAATTTTTTTTAGTAATTTTATGAATTTATTTTATAAATCCAATTTTATTAGAAATGGTACAATAATTGATGACCTTTATTCAATATCTTTGCAAAATAATAACAATACCATTATGCATGTTCAAGTGGGTATTATACCAAGACTGCTCCTACAACATAGTCACTAGCATCGCACATGATTTTAAATGGTAATTTCTAATCGGGTGTTTGCATTATAGGTGCGGTTACTAGGGCCTTCATAATGGTGTGAAAAGCTTCTAGACATGCCTAATCGAATTGGAATTCTGCATCTTTAATTAAAAGATTTGTCAATGGCTTGGAGATCTTCGAGAAGTCATTTATAAAACGCCTGTAGAATCCTACACGCCCTAGGAAACTCCTTATACCTTTTACGTTCATAGGTGGGGGAAGTTTTTTAATTACTTCTACTGTTTCTCTATCAATTTCTATTCATTGTTCTGAAATTTTATGTCCCAATACAATTCCATCATTCATCATGAAATGACACTTTTCTTAATTATATAAGTACCAAATCAACATCTTCATATCTTTGCAGGACCTTGAAAAGGTTGTCTAAACATGCATCAATATCAGATCTATATATAGAGAAATCATCCATAAAAATCTCCATGATATTTTCAATGAAATCTGAGAATATTACCATCATACACCTCTGAAATGTTGCTGGAGCATTGTAAATGTTGGTGCAATTTTGCCCCAAGTGATTTGTATTTTAATATTTGGCTAAAATGAGTTTAAGTTAGGCAATGTTGATGATCTAACTTGTGTGGTTTGAGTCCATAGGAAAGTCCAGGTTGGAAGACTTGACAAAGGATGAAGTTCCGGAGGCGAGGCATCTTGGCAAAGGATGAAGTCTCGGAGGCACGGCGCCTCTTGGCAAAGGGAGACTTAGCATGACGAAGCTGAGGGAAATGTCTCAAGCTAGTGCAAGGAAGGGCACGAGGCTTATGGAAGGCATTTGAAGGTTTACGTCAAGGCTAAGGGCTGAAAAAGAAGTTGAATGGGGAGTTTCAGCTTGATCAGTCGACTGACCCTTGGAGCAGTCGACTGGTTGTTGATCAGAAGCACACACAGGGTTCACAGAGAGATTAGTCGAATGGAGCAGTCGATTGTAGCAGTCAACTACTCATGGTGCAGTCGACTGCTAGGTGACCGTTGGGGCAACAGTTGGCTGATTAAATGCAGATTAAAGAGCCGTTGAAGCCCATCAGTCGACTGACCCTTGGAGCAGTCGACTGATGTACGGAAAAATATAAAAATAGCAAACGACGCCGAAGAAGATATACTTCTTTTTCATCATTTTTCTCTGAAAATTCTCTGACCTTGTAAAGCTCTACTCTTCCTCCTTACTTCACTAATCAATCTTGTGAAAGGAAGAGATCAGTTTGTGAGAGTTTTCTTCACCTTCGAAGCATGCTTCGAAAAGGAGGGTTTTCATAGTGAAAAGGGGTGTCTGTGTGTGTGGATCCTTTGATTAGTCACCTCGTAAGAGGTGGATACCAAGTAAATAATCGGGTTAGCGATTGATCTTCATTTTCATATTTATTTTGCTTCTGCTAATATTTTCGCAGAGAAATTCGAAGAATCGCTATTCACCCCCTCTGGCGAACGCACCGATCCCAACAACAAAGACCGAAAGACATCCTTTTGTATGCAAAAGTTCCATAGGGACAAGTGAATGTAGTTTCCTCTTGATCATCTGGGTGAATGTAAATTTAGAAGAACCTTGAAAATTTGTCTAGAAAATACAAGTATTTATGCTCTGCTGATGAGCGTAGGTCATATATGATTTTTTAGCATTGTTTAACGCTCATCTATTTATAATTCATTGCATATGCTCTACTTTATCACACATTATTCATTTACTATTGCCTATTTCTACTCTTTGGCTCGGAGATTTGCTCTTTGTATATTTTGATTGATAGGATGTGATTCGAAGCTAAAATCATGCAATATTGATGATGGAGCAAGAAGTGGAGATTGAGGCACATTTTGATGAGTTTGGAAGTCATTTGAAGAGCTTTAGAGGCCCACACGGTGGTGCCAAAGGTGCCACGACCGTATCCCATCATCCGGACCAATTTTTAGGCTTCCAGATAGTGTCCTGGGGTGAGGCCTGCCCATGCCAGGTCCAACACGGCCGTGCCTAGCTAGGCATGGCAGTGCCTCACCTTTCCAGGGTCCAGACACGGCCAGGCCGTGCCAAGAGGCACGGCCAGGCCGTGCCGTGTCTCCCATTTGGACTACTCTACAGACTAAAAGTAAAATAGACATAACTTTTAGCTCTGATTGAACCACGGGCCGTGCCACCTATCAAAATGGAGCCAACTTCAAGATCTACAACTTTGCTTCAGGGTGTTTCGACTGGTTCCATCTCTAGGCTATGATAAAAGGCACGGCTGTGCCCACCTTTCAGATTCAGTCCAAATTGGGGTCGTGTCTAGGAGACACGGCCATGCCTACTTGAGACCACTTGGGGCGTGCCTAGGAGGCATGGCCATGCCTCATTTCCAAAGGAGGACCACATAGGGGTCGTGCCTATTAGGCACGGCCGTGCCTCATTTCCAGAGGAGGATCTCACAGGGGCCGTGCCTCATTTTCAAAACATCAACAGCTTGAGGCCGTGCCTAAGAGGCACGACCGTGCCCCATTTCCAGAGTCGTGCCTACATCAGGCCATGCCTAGGAGGCACAACCGTGCCCTATTTTCAGAGCCGTGCCTACTCCAGGCCGTGCCTAGTAGGCACGATCGTGCCTATGGGACACGGCCATGCCTACGGGACATAGGTGTGTCGCGCCTGGACCCTATAAATACATCCTTTTGCAACCTTTTGAGTTATCTTAGGCTACCCTAGGGTCTTGGCTTGGGGACGGCGCCTCCCCTCTCTGGGGGAGGGTCCAAAACGCTTCATCTACACCGATCCGCCCTCTCTGACTCCTCTCCACTGATCCATCCTACGCCGGAGCAAGAAGAACATCAAAGGGTGTCCAAGCTTCAAGATAAGTCTTTCCCATTCATGTGGATGATGCTTTATTTCTTGCACTCTTGTTGTAAACTTTTTGTAATGGAGTAGATCTTTGAGTTTAGGATGTAGGATGAGCATTAATGTAATGATGGTGATGTAAGAACTAGTTCATGTCATTTTCCCTATTCAATGAAGTGTTTACACTTGTTTCTTATATTGTGTGCCTTGAATGTGTTTGATGAAATATTTGTGTGAGCACATATGCATGATTATGAGGGATAGATTACTATGTAGGGAGATCTTAGGATCATATGATCGGGGTGCCTTGTGACAGAAGGTGAACCTTTAATCGGACTTTTCGAAGTGACCTTTACATGGTGATAAACTTCCATAAGGGATATCTAATAGTTGGTGGCCACTAGGACAAGGTCCTTAACAGGGTACTCGGTGATAGAGGGTATGGCGTTGGATCGTATGACCGGGGTGTCTTGTGACAGAAGGTGAACTTTTAATCGAACTTTCTAGCGTCACCTTTACTAGAGGGCCACCACATAGGACTTCAAGGTCAAATGCCAACAAAGCCTGACGAGGTCGAGTTGGTATTTTGGTTAGAATCCCTACAAGGTGGTAGACATTGAGAGTAAGGGAATAAACATGAATTAGGGATGTCACCTAGCATTGATGTGAAACCGAAATCCTAGACTCATCCATCTCATCCCATAAATCCCCAAGCCAATCAATCTCTCTCTACCACAAACACACAATCCTCAACTTTTTCGCTTCCTTAAGAGTCTAGATAACTATCTCTGTGACATCACTGTAGCTAATACACAGTCCCTGTGGTTCGATATCTTTTATTACTTGACGACAACCGTATACTTGCGGTTCACATTTCCTGTAGTCAATACACATCCTCCAATTTGTTGCAGTTCTAGTGGGTATCATCTCACCATTTTCATTCTTCACCACTGTTATAACCCTTCTTTGAAATAACATGCACTGAGCTCACCCATTTACTGTCCGAGATTGAATAATACTATATTATTCTTGCATTCAATAATTTGATTATCTCTTTTAGTACCACCTCTACCATATTTGGATTTAGCTTTCTTTGATGCTCAATAGAACATTTGTGATTATCTTTCAGGATAATTCTGTACATACATAAAGAGGGACTAATTCCTTT